>NC_062545.1:98906689-99572046 GCF_016906955.1 Phacochoerus africanus
CGCGGTCCCGGCTGCTCCCCTTCTCCGACAGCCCTCGGCCCTGGAGGAAGCGGCCGCCCCCGACCAAGGGGTCCCCTAGCAGGACCCCTGTCTCCTCGTCTTCCTCCTCGTCGTCCTCGGGGTCTCGACCTTCCTCCTCCTCTTCCTCGCCCTCGGGGGGCTTGTGGCCCTCCACGTCCACCTCCTGCTCTTCTTCCTCGTCGTCCTCGTCCTCGGAGCTGTCCTCGCTAGGGTAGCTGCAGCTGGTACCGCCGGGGGACAGAAGGCCTCGGTGGTGCGGCTGCGGGGCCAGCGGGGGCGGTGGGGGAGGGGGCGGCGGCGGCGGGGCCGGGTGGTGGCGCTCGGAACCCGGCTCGTCGGGCTGCGGGGGCAGCAGCAGCAGTGGTGACGGTGGCTGCGGGGGATGATGGTGGTGGTGGTGGTGCGGGTGGTGGTGGTGATGGTGGTGATGCGCTTGGGCCGAGTGTGGCGCACCCGCTGACGCCCCGTGCAGCTTAGCCAGGCTCTCGGCGTCGTCCTTGCCACCCACCGGCCGGAAGGCGCTCGAATGGTGATAACTGCCCCCTCCCGCTTTGCGCCCCTCCAGGAGGTGCGGATGGTGGGGGGCCGGCACTCGAGCGCCTGCGGGGCCCGCTCCGGCGGTCGCAGCCCCAGCTCCGGACACCGCGCCCGGGTCGGCCGGCGGCGTGGAGCCCGCGCTGCAGTCCCCGCCGCTGCCACCCGGGGGCGACTCGAAGAGCGCCTCGCGAGCGCCCGCGCCGCCCGCAGGAGGCGGCGGGCCGGAGCCCGGGCCGTTGGCCACGACCGGAGGGGGCTGGCCCGGCGGGGGCGCCGCTTCGGTGCTTCCAGCCGCGCCGCCGGGCTCTGCCAGGTCCAAGAAGGCCTGGCGCAGTAGGGCCGGGCTTTCTCCCAGCGCGCAGCTGAGCGCCGAAGGCGGCTGCGGCGGGGGCTGTAGGTACGTGGGCACCGGAAGCCCGCCTGGGGTCCGCGGAGGCCAGAACATGCAGAAAGGCGGGTAAAAGGCGTCCTTACGGCCCGCGGGCCAGAAGAGCCCCGACAAGCCGGCCTTAGGCGCCGCGCCCGCGCCGCCCGCGCCACCCAGGGCCTCGGCCGCGGTGCCCACATCCTCCTTCTTGTGGCACAAGCCGAAGGCGGCAGCTGCGGCCGGGAAGGTGTAAGGATGCGGGAAGAGCCCCCCGCAGCCCGGGAACTTCTGCAGCACGCCCCCGAACGAGCCCTTGCTGGGCACCGGGATGACAGGGTAGCTGCGTGGCCCTTTGGCGCCAGCCGCCGCGCCCGCGCCGGCGCCAACGCCGGTCACGCAGCCGCCCCCGGCGCCGCCCCCGCCCGCCCCGGCGCCACCCGAGGCCGCGGCCACCGAGAGGCTGGCGGCGGCGGCCGAAAGACTGGCAGCGGCCACGACGGCAGCCTCCTGCAGCGAATCATCGTCGTCATCGAAGCGCGGCCGCTTGTGATGGGCGTGCGGTGCACCCGCCAACTCGGCCAGGGGTGGCGGGGGCGGCGGCGGCGGGGGCGCCCCCAGCAGGTGCGGGCCCAGCAATCCCCCGCCCCCAGCCACCGCAGCAGCAGCTGCTACGGCGGCCGCCTTGACGGAGCTGAGAGGATGGCAGGCAGGGTGCGCGCCCGGCTGGGGCAGGGCGCGCTTGCGGCTCCCGCCGTTGAACATGGCCTTGACGTCCTCCCAGGCGAAGACTAGCTCGTCTTGGGGGCTCTTGTCAGTGAGCTTGAGATGACGGCGCCACGAATTGAAGTTGGCTGCGTCCGGTTGCGTGTACTTGGCGTCGGGCGTACGGTGGGAGTGGAAGATGAACTTGTTGGGCGAAAAGTACATGTTGCAGTAACTACATTTGATGCACTTGGCTCGGGAGCTGTTGTAGCGGGCGGGGATGAAGCTGCCACGGCAGCCCCAGGCGCACTCGTGCGAAACGTCGAAGGCGAAATTGTCGGGCAGCTTGGGCGGCCTGTTTTCGCCTAGGAACGACTTGCACAAGCGCTCAGCCTCACGCTTGGTGATCATGCCGCAGCGGCGCGATGAGATGGGCATGGCCCCGGCGCGCCGCAGGATCTCCAGCTGCACCGGCGTGCACTGCACGCACGTGATGCCCAGCGCCACGCGGCGGTTGTGGATCTCGTTGTAGCTGAAGTTCTTGAGGAGAGTGTTGGAGATCTGCGCCAGGCATAGGCGCTCCTGCCCGTCGATCACCAACGACACGATGGGAATGCCATAGAGGATCACCTGGCCCACCTGGTTGGGTTTGAGGTTGGCGTGGCCTGGCCGCGGCTGGCTCAGCGCGTCGGGCTGGAAGGCGCTCGACGGCGATGCCAGCAGGATGTCGTTGGGCCCCGGCAGCGGGCTGGAAGCCATCTCCTCCGCAGCGGAAGCCCGGGTCGAATCCTCCGGGTCTGCCTTGGAGACTGGAAAGAAAAGGAGAACGTGTTGACTGGAGCCTTGTCAGTCTCAAAGAGAGGGGTGGGCTGAGTAATTCTTCGTTAACCGACGAATTATAACTTCCTTGCTTTGGTTTTGACGATTATTACTGGGCAAAGGAACTAAGTTTCAGACGCAAGGAAGTTATGCCTTAATTTTCCTCAAGATAGCCCTTTGGAATGCAGGGATTTGGAAATAATTTTCTTCTGTTCTAAATATTCAAAACAAAAAATTTTAAAACAGAAACTCAAGACCTTATCGTCCATTTATAGAAGCCGTTAGAATAAAATGGCGTGCCCGCTAGAAATTAAGAAGTGATGAGGACAGTTGTAACTAGTACAGGTTACAAAAGTTATGGAAAACCGAGGTTTGGCCACTGAAACCCAAATTTTAAAAGAAAGACCATCCACATTGGAACCTGAAAAATAGATTGATTTTGGTTAAAAAACCCAAACCTTTTAAAAAGTGATTTTTGTGGTATCTGTGGTTTCCTTGTGGGAAATTCGCTGCTGGTTGAGACACAGCTCATTAAAGCAAAATTAAATCCCTTCTCCCCATCCTTCCCGTTAGATATGTTGATACTTTAATTAGAAATTTGGGGGGAAATGGAAAAATGAGTAAAAGCTAAATGCATGGTTGTACCGCAATAGGCACTACACCTTCAGTTATTTATTTATTTTTTAAAAGCCACTTGTTAAATTGGGTGGTTCTCCTTTCAGACAGTTTGCTTAAAAAGATGAAGTTGTAGACCTGAAGATATTCAAATACTGTTTTTCTCTCATTTCCATGAGAACGAGCAAATAAGTACAGGCAAGAGTGCTAAGCCCAGAAACAGCGCAAACAATCTAAACAGTTGTTAGGGATCATCATTGCTGGGCTTCTAAAAGGTGAACCACATTCCATGACATTTCATTTTCTGATCTTTATAGTCATATCTCTATACCTTACGAAGTAGGGGGAAGAGACCTCACGGTATGGTCAATCCTTGGACTAGCTAATCTTTGGGAGCATTGAAAGCAGAAGCCCAGGATTGGGCCTGTGGTAAAATTCCTATGGTCTCAGGTCAATGGTACCGTAATAAGGGAAAATATCTAGTAAAATGAAAATGCCCAAAAAGCACGTGAAAGAGACCTTTGTGACAACACTGCTGAGTCAAAACAAGCAAACCAGCTCATTCCTCCAGAAAACCGATAGTGGCTTTTGCACAGCTACTTTTTCAGAGCAGCTGCTAAGACTATCCTTTGCCCTAGAAAATTGCCGGTGGCTGTAGCATCACCACAATCCACCAAGTACACTGGAGTTTGTTATTAGAGATTTCAGTGGATACACTATCCTACCCCTTTATCCAAACTGTCATATCCTTCTGTTTTCTAGGTTCCTGTGACATCTATCAAGTCAACTTTGCCCTTCTGACCCCTAGATCCTCAGCTCTTTGTGGCTTCCAGGAAGGTTGAACAAGCTTCGTCGCAGTCAATGACTCCAAAGCCTGCCTTGTCACTTCCGATGGATCAGAGACTATTTCCAGGGGACAGGGCATTAAACTGCACAGTGATACTTGGGCCTGATACAACCAGCCCTATCTTTGCCAAATGGTCCTCCAATGCTCATTTCCTTCCCAAACAAGATATTGTCTTAATAAGGCCCTAGGATAACGGGCAACTCTCTCGCTCTGGAGCAACGCCTCAGCGGGCCGGCCCTAGCGGGGAGATGGCTTTGCTTTAGAGACCCTCAGCCTTAGCAACGGTAGACCGGGCAGAATGTCCCCTATTGGGTGTGCTCCATGTTCACCCCAAGCCCTCCCAGAAACTCCTGTCAGGGTAGAGACACAAGAAGGTTTAGGTTAGGGGAGTTTTAAAAGAGAGTGAGAGAAGAGACAAAAGTTAGTTGAACTGAAAGAGGAAGATGGTGAACTTCCCTATCTGACTTAGGAGCCCCCCCGCCCCCCCCCTCCGCCCCAACTTAACTGCATTGGCTCCCAAACTAATCGGCAGCGAAGCCCGCCGCTGCCCCTTCGACCCGACTCGGAAAATCCCACCGCTGGGGATCCCAAAGAGTGAACCGCGAGCTATGTGCCAAGTGGGGGCCGGCTGGTTCCGGCAGTACCTGGTAACCCCTAGCTGTCTTTACGCCTGTGGCTGCCGGCCCATCTTCCGAGGGCACTCGGAAGCGAAGCATCCAAGCGGGTCCTCGAATCCAGCGGGCGGGACTTCGGAGGGCTCCAGTGAAGATTCCGGCGCTCGTGGGCGCCGAGGGCGCTCGAACCCCGGTCGGCGGCGAATGACACCCTGAATTGCGGCGGGGCGTCCCCTCGACCGCAGAAAGTGTGGGCGCGCGGAAACCCGCAGCAGGCGAGCCCCAGGTGGAGCGCAGTCTGACAGCGCCTTTCTCTGTCTCTGAACTCGTGTCGGACCGAGGGGACGCCACCCAGCGGGCAAGGTGACGTCACCGTCTCCCTGACACTCCACATTAAAGGGCTGGCATGTTACAGGGAGGGAGGGGATGAGCGAAAGCGAGAGCAAGCTGCCTCGAGATCCTTTCTCCGCAGGCTCGAAAGCTAACACCTAACCAACCCGCAATTGGCAAGAACTTCTCCAATCCTGGGGCAAACCGGTCAAAGGTGCTGGAGCCGCAGATCTGACTTAGAAGTGGAAAGCTGTATAGTCTGCATGCATCCCGGGAACCTGGATCCTAGAGGCCCCGTATTCTAGAAGGACGCCTCTAAAATGACTGTATCCCTGCTTGTTATTGTCTCCTCCCCTCATTTTTCAGAGCCACCCTCTTTCACAAATGATCCCTCAGGTATGCGGTGCAAACCAGTAGCCTCACCGTGTCTCTGAAAATATAGGAAAGCCAGAGAATAGCATAGTTTCTGCACTCCTTTGAAACATTGTGAAATGAGAAAAAAAGGGGGGAAGGGATGTTTTGCACAGAGTGCGCAATCTAAAAACTTGAAGCATGGAGGATGTCTTCACTTTTGAATATACGTTTGCCTTTTTAGGACAAGATACAGAGCAACACTCTCTATTATAGAAAGTATACAATTAAGTGAGGACCCGCTGAGTGCATGAGTGCACTCACCTGTCAACTTCATCATAACTGTTCTCTAACCCATTTTAGAAAATTCATGCAGGCCACCTCAGCCCAAGGAAAAGGTGAGACAGGAAAGCAGGAGGCCCCCAACCCTGACTCACACTTGAGCAAATGGCCAGTGCTCTCAGAGAAGTAAATTTCTTAGGGAACTATTTAGCACGCCCTTAAAAAAAAAAAGGAAATAATAACAATACTACTACTACTAAATAATAATAATAGAAACTAGGATGGAAAAGGACCATTTCCCATAGCTCCCCCAAAGTAAGGCACACATTAAATATAGTGAAGTGTCAGTTACTTCTTAATTGATCAGCTACTAGGAATTAAAATATAGTGACGTGTCAGTTACTTCTTAATTGATCAGCTACTAGGAGTTTAACTCTTTCCTCTAGAAAGGAAAGAAGCTGCTTATTTAGAGGACATTCTAAGAATACCTACAGGGGGTGGGACTGGGAGATCTTTTAAGTTTTTCCTTTACTATCAGAGCTGAATTTTCTGTTGCTGCCTGGTGAAACACACAGGTTTTGAGTTGGGCAGTCACACTGTGGAAATGATCAAATGAACAACCTCCACTAACCCAGAAGCCCAACGGGACTACACCATAGCATCAACAACCAAGCATCACTAACTTCAAGTGTGAAAGTGTGAAATCTTAGCAATTCATTACATAAAGGTCAATAAAACCAAAAAGAGACGATTGAACAAAAAGTGAGGGATACAGGAATTGCGGCTGTTTTAAATTAACATGCAAAAAAACATAGTTTCAGAGTCATGGAGAAAACTATCATATTTGCTCAGGCATAAATTTCAAACAGCAGTGAAATATTTCACTCATCTCCAAGTTCCTAAAGGCATTATTGGCACAAATAAGGCTCCATTCTAAAGGGCTGAAGTCAACCAAATGCTCCCTCCCCAGTGTCAAGTCTCCGATCCTACTAGAAGGAAAACTCACACTATGGCAGCCTATTTGCAAAAAGAGCATCATTTTCATTGACAAAATCCCTCCCTGTAGAAAGCTTAAGGCCACTGCCCACCGCTCTTCTGAATGTTCTTGGGCCTGGCCTAGTTTTTCCCTCCTTTGCTGCTTCCTCTCAGGGGCTCCCACAAAGCGAGGTCTCACAGTTCCTAGAGCCCAGGCTGTAGAAAGAAAGCAGGAGCTGCATGGAAAGCCTGGAAATGGGGCAGATTTTAAGACTGAAAATGGGAAGAAATGAAAAGCCCTATCTCCTCGATAATGTACCACAGGAAATGCAAGGTGGCTGCCTGGTTGGGAAGCACCACAGGGTCGGTGCACCTTTTTATTGAGCTGTTCCCATCTTTGCTCCCCAAAGGCTCCTCTTCTCCTACAAACCCCTACTTTAAAAACAGCATTTTCAAAAATTGGTTTTTTTGAAAAGAGAAATAGGATGAACCTTTCTCTGTCATCCGTGGTTTCCCTGAGGACTATCTCCACACCTGGGTGGTACCTGTAATCAGGTACCTGTAACCCTCCCTCCCTCACCTTTAAACAGTTATACATCACTTTGGGGGCTTACTGCCAGACAAACCTGTGACTTTATTTTAATGCAAAAAAATCTTCACTAGAAAGAGTAATACGTGATGTTAGGTTAAGTAAATATGCGCAAATAATTCTGAAAATATCATGACATTTTATTTCCCTAATGAGTCTGGGGGGCCTGTGTGAGCTGTTATGCCAATTATATTTTTGGAACGTGAAGGTGGAGAATAATTGCTTAAAGCCAGACTCTGCTCCAGCGAATCCTCACCATGAATCTGGAGCTGAACTTCGGAATTACAGACTGTTTATACGTTTTGAGTCTGTGAGCAACTTTCTGCCACCCATGATCGCTCTGATTCTTTGCTTTCTCCTAAGTTTGAACAAGTCTCCTGATGGTTCTCCACTGCCCTTCCATTTTCTTCTTCTGGACCAGAGGTGCCTGATCCTTGTTAGTCTCTGTCCTGGCCCCTGGGACCCTGGCAGGCTCAAGGAGGAACAGGCGGTGGCGGGAGGCAGCGGGCAGGGGCCGAGTTAATCAATGCTTTCCTATTCGAGCTGACATGCATTTTACACGTCGGGACTCTCCTCAGCCGGCTAATTGATTCAAATTGTTTTATTGGTTAAACTGGTGTCACCCGTTTGCATGATCTATCACCGCACGGAGGAGAGCATTTCCACTCTCATCTCCGTTCTGGGCGGCTGAGGTTTACCCAGGCCAGGGACAGGTAAAGGAGCCCAGACACCGGACCCAAAGGAAAACCACAAACCGAGCTGGCTCCCTCAGAAGTGAAGAAGAGATGCCTCAAAGCAGGCTCACGCGGCCAGCGCGGCAGCGTGGCTGGAGATTCCAGTTACAGCTTTTAATAATTGGTTGAAGCGAACCCAAACCTGGCCGGGGCGTCCTCCACTTTGGAAATAGGCTGTTTCCGAGGAGGCGACGAACGTGGGATCCCTTCGGGTTCGAGTCGAAGGCCAAAGCAGAGGCAGAGGAGCTGTCCGCGGTGCTGACGCGAATGCAGCGCTCCGAGGCGCAGCAGATCCAAGGCCCTCCCAGAAGAAGCCTCCCAGCCTGTAATCATCGGAGCCCTAGATTGGCTCTGGGCTGGAGCATGGCCTTGCAGACTTAAAAGGCAGGCAAGGGGCGACCCAGAAACAGACACTCCTACTTCTGCCACACCTGCCTCCTCTCAAAGGACTGAGAAATCGGCCAATTCCCACCCCCATGCCTGTGTTTTGTGTTAACCGGAAGGAAAGTTAAAGGCTTTAAATGTAAATTCACTAAAATCAGAAACACCAGCTATTCCCCCTCCCCTTACTCCAAGTCTGGGTATTGGAAAACCCATGGCAGTTACAGATCAAATAAACAGCGTCTATCTCTTTCACTCATTCCCTCCTTCTGCATTCTCAGCTCTTAGTCAGAAATATTGCTGCTTCTGTGTCCTTGGCATTGGTATTTCTGCATCAGATAGGGCAAGAAATGGTTTCCCTGTTAGTTCCACATCTGCAAAAAGAGAACTGCATGGCCCAGAAAGAAACTGGAAGACTGGAAGAACCAGCAGGGACAGAAAGAATCCTCATGTATCAGAAAGTACAGGAGACTCAGATTGAAAATGGGTCCAAATTTCTTTTCAATCACTTGTTAGCTGTGGAATTTTGCTTTGACAACTAACCTCCCAAGCCCCAGTTAATTCATCTGCAAAATGAGATTGATATGTAGCCCACGAGGGTGTTATGAGAATTAAATAAGATATTATATCTATAGTGCTTGGCACACAGTAGCCATTAATGCACACTAGCTTTAAAAACACCTTCCTTGGAGACCGGAGAAAAGAGTGAGACCTGTACTGTTACAAGATATGTTTGAAGTCTTTAATAGCTCCGGAATAAAAGACTTCAAAGACATTTTAGTTTCATGGTGAGCAGAGAGGGACTAAGTTCCCTAGAGGAGAGGAACCTTAGTCCTTTTCATTAAAACTTTATCTTACCCCTAATTGGTCTCATGTTTATTTTGTATATGTGTGGCCAGCACCTTAGCTACTGTTTGCTTAACCCATTTAAAATAAGTGGATAATAAAAATTAGCAATGACATTGGCCCTAATTATAATAACTACCGATATCCCTCAGTTCCACCCTTTCAACCAGCCTGGCAAATTGCCTGAGCAGCCTGGTAAACTCAGCTTAGACTCCTTGGTTTTTCCTCCATTGCTCTGGCTGGAGCTCTGTGAAGGAAACCAAGGATCAGGAGCAAACCAACACTCATCCATGATGGAAGTCATAGAAGAAATGAAAAAGGCCTCTGAGCTTCTCTAAAATATTGTCTATAAAGGAGAGCCCTTTTCCTGGGCCAGAGCACCCCCAGAGAAGTACATTGAGAACCCAAACCTAAAAATCTAAGTCAGAATGGAGGAAATGAACACATCTGCAGGACCCGTATCCCTGGCCCATTGACCCCTTGAGTTCCTCGAGCAGTGAGGACTGTGAGAGTCAGTGTGATTCCTTCTTACCCTTCAAACACACATTTTGTAAGAAATAGAGACTGTAAGAGGAGGAACCAAGACTTAATTTCCTTTGATCAGAGGAAACCATTCTCACAAGAAAACTTGCCCTCGGGTACGTGGCAGAGAAAGATCTTACCCTACCAGGTCACAAGAGGCCAGGGACCAATGGAAATGTTTGCAACTGGATTTTTTTTTATAACAAAGAATTCACATTTCCTCACAAGTCCTCACAAGCTTGCAAACATAGCAAAGAACACACATGTGCAAATAGTTTACATAAAGTAATAAAATCCAGAATGGAGCATGAACTTGGTATACTTGGGGGTTACTTAGCAATATTTGTTGACCAAAATAAAATTCAAAGGAACACAAAGTACCTAAGGGCACACATAAACCCATGGATGCATACTCCCTGAACACACCTGCATATGTGCATCAAAGAAGGATATTGGCATAAGGAAAAACCTACTAGGCTCTCTCCCTTCTCTCTTCTCCTTTCTCTCTTTCTGTGCATGCATGCACATATGTGCCGGCCCCCTCCACTTCCCTCCTCCCCATATTGGGAAGGAGGGGGTTCCTTTGAAATGGAGGTGGTCCCAGCTGGAAAACCCCAGAGCTCATTTAGATCACATCACTTCAGGCTTTTGTCTCTGCTCCTGAATAACCTACAACCTACAACAAAAGGATAGGCATCTACATGGAGTTTTCATTGGCAAAGATGCATCTCAAAAATGCTGCTATAATAATGAATAACGAGGCAAGATGCTTGCCTTTTTTTGATTGCCACTCCTAAAGAAGGGAGAGGAGAAAAGGGGAGAAAAGGAAAAGGAGAAAGTGAGCAAGAAATAAGAGATTGTGGGAGAGAAAACTAAGGCAAGTATTTCAGTGGATTTATGCAAAAGAGTATTAACTGTATGAAGCCTCCAACTACCACCAAGAATGAGAAATATGATTTGAGGCTTTTTTTAAAAAAATAAATAACTGGCTCTTTTGTTTCAGGGAATCAATTTAAGAAGTAACTGAAGCCGAGGATGTAGAAAGGGTGTGGAGCAGGATTTTTTAAAGCTTGGGAAGGGGAGACAGGAGTGGGAGTAGGGGGAGGGGCTGTAGATTGTTGACATGTCACAAGAGAGAAAATGACATCGATATACGTTTAACATCTCCCCAGCTGACACTGGTGGAAGGAACATTGGATTTTATTTCCTGGGGAAATGAAGGCATTTCCCCACCCTTTGCTGTTCTCTTCCCTCTTGCTCCTCCCCATTTGAAAATTTTCTACTTTGCCATCAAGCTTGATCCCATTAGCTAATACATTATTAAACTATCATGTGCTCTCGCTGCCCAATAAGCATCATGCCTTCAGCTTTCCTCCTGCCTGCAGTTGTTAGCTCAATGGTAGCAAAAGGTGAAATTAGATATTAGCAAAATAAATCCCAGGGAAGAGGGGGGCAGAAATCTGAGTCATTGATTTCCCCCCCCCCCAATAGCAACCAGTGACTGTTGAGAGAATTTGGAAAGGAATTTTCTATTTTTGTGTTTAAATACACAAAATACTTTTTTAAGCAAAAAGGCTTTCCTTCACAGGGTTAGGGATTCAAAGTGAAAGCACAGTTAACCAGATCAAAGACAATAACCAATCCCAAACTTTTTCAAGATGCATTATGATATCATCAACAAACTCTTAATGTTGGCAAATAATTAAATTTTCCATCTTTTAGAACTGTGTAACCTTGGGTGTCTTAGAAACAAATTGTACAAACAAACCATGGAGATGAGCACTGAGGGTTTCAGAGGAGATATAATGAACCAACTTTAATTACTAACTTGAAATTAAAAATGTAATATACAGATTTAAATTTATTTTCACCTAAATTGTGTATAAAATTATATGGCTTTTGCAGGCTAAGAAATGCTTTGTAACCAGCCATGCTACTAAAAAGTCTGAAGTAGTTTCCAAAACCGAGTTCCCAGACTCACACAGTAATAATGATACATTTATCATTACTGATGACCACCTACTGGGTAATTATTGCTTTGTTACTACTATTACAATCAAGAGATTTCTTTATTTACTGTTAACATTCACTTAAAACTGAATGTTAATGACTGTTCTGAATTCACCAAAGAGAGTTTTCTGTTATATTTCAGAAGTACTTACGTTCAGGTTCAGAAATGGAAAACCATATTATAACAGAGTGGAAGGCTGGGTGAGCACTTGATCTCATTCTCTCTTGAGAATGAAAACAGCATTCTGAGGAATTCTGAAGCAAAATTTTTCCAGCTCAGAGTTGCAAAAGGTTAACATAATGCAACCACTTGACTTGTGCTAATTATGTAAGTATTTTATTACAGGAGATTCATTCATTATTGATACTTGTTTGCAGTAACTTCCTGCTTGGGGGAGTTATATTTTATATGAGAAGTAAACAACCATGGCTCCAGGGCTAGCCTCCTCTCTCTCAGATCTGATTTCCTCCCACCCCTTTGTCTAGGTTCACAACCCTACTGGGTTGTTGTGTCCCTACTGAGGCAGAGAGACAATTCCCTAAAACTGTCCTGTGCTCTCTCCTTTTCCTTTCCCCCTTTAGAACTTCCTAGTTCTTAAAAAGGTAACAGTTCAGGGTTTGGAGAGTGTTGGGATGGGGATGAAGTAGGTGAGAAAATAAAACTTTTTAGTTTTTAGATTTCAGTATTTTCTTTTGTATTACATAAAGACAAGAAAGTATATTCATAAAAAAACCTAGACTTCTTGAAGCTTGGCTTCCAATCTTCCTCTTTGGAAACCACTCTCTGCTTCCACCCAGGAAAGCCAGGCTGGCCTTTGGTATACACAGAACTAGTCCTTAGAGAACTAGGGATGGTGGAAGCTGTTAATCAATGGAAAGGGTACAAAGAGGCTCCTGCCTGCCCCCTAAGTCAGAACCCAAACACACGGCCAGTGGTGGTTGCTGCAGTCTACAATTTTTTCTCCCCGAGGCCTATTTCACATTAGGGGAAGACATGGCTTTGCTTGTAAAATGGACTCATTGAGATCCCATGAAGGACCATGCTGGCTGCTTGGCTGAGGGGTCCTCAGGACTTTCTCTCCAAAAGCAGGCACTGGCCATTTGAGGTTGGCCATCTGGGTGCGAGGCCAGTGTTTCTTCATGGGCCAAAAGACTCTGGCGTAGGCCTCCAACCTAGGACCAGGTGTTACCTCTTGGGCTTTCTTCCAGGTTCTGAGACCTCTGCCTAAGAGTCTCAGTTCAGAGCTGGGAAGAACAGAAGATGCCAAAGGTCAGCATGCTTAAGACGTCAAAGGAAGCCAGGAATTGGAGATGACGGAGGGGGTGGTAGTAAAGCATGGAGCAATGTGTGTGTGTGTACTATCCTGTTCTTCAAGGTTCTGGTGTGGGAAATTGGAAAAAAATTAGCTGGATGCTAGAGTCCTAAGATGCTAGACTAATTTGAAAAAAGTGAAATGGTATGATCTGGGATGAAGTGAGGGGGTGGCTTGGGGAGATATCTGAAAATTGGGACTAGGCAGTAGTTTCCACAGGCCTGGGCAGAACTGACAGAGCTCAAAGCCAAAGTTTACCCTGGACCTCTGTTATCTAAGTCCAGAACTTTATACTTTGGGTGTGGGCATGGGAATGACAAATGGCTAAAGGATGACTAGAGGTTCAGAGGGCTCTGGGAAGATGAATCCTAGGTAGAGGAGAGGAAATGGGTAAAGTGCTGAGACTGGGTCTTAGGTAGGATCTCTGGGCTTGGTCAGCACAACACCCACTCCCCTGGGTGCTTGGCTTCCCTGCTTTTACCCCATGCCTGGGTGCCTGGGTGGAACCGCTGTGATCTACCATCTATGGAGGAATGCTCTTCCCAGCAAGGCTTACTTAATGGTCCTTTAACAAACTCTTCGATCTCTCTTTGGCTGCCCTGGCTCTCGCCTGCCTCCTCCTTCTTCCTTTCTCCACTGCCTCCATCAGTTATTTATGACCAGCGTTAATTATTCACGAAAAGAGAAAACTCCAGCTTTGGGAACTTTCCTAGGAGCGTTTGGGGGTTTCTCCCTTTCCTGCTTCCAGGTGGGCTTGAGTCTTGGGGGTTTTTGGGGATTCTGGCCGGATCCCGCTTTGCAGTGGGGGAAAAGGAAGCCCAATGGTTGGGCTAGTGAGGAGGGTGAGGGTATACTCTTTGTCCTGGTCAGCTTCTGCCTTTGCCTGCGAAGTGTAAACTCCTGATCGGCTCCTGCCTTTGCTTGCCAGGTGTAAACTCCCAGGACCCGGAAGTTCCCAGGCGAACTCGCGGGAGTCGCTGTCCTGGCCTGAAGGTGCTGAAAAACCCCGCGTGGGATCTGGGGCTGCGAGCGGCTGGGGATGTGGCCGCAGTCCCAGGCGGGTAGTCTCTTTTCACAGCTTCTCCAAAAAGTCTCCTTAGCCTTCTCTCTCTCTCTTCTCCACACCCGCCCCGTTCCCTTCCCCTCACGCTCAAGTGACACTAGAACGCTGTAACCAAAGATTAATTGCCTTAATCAAATCGACCCACCCTCTGCAATTAATCTTTCAGCAACAAATTAGAGACAATTTACCCCAACCTCTCGGGTCAGGCGGAGAGAGGAGGTGGGATGGACAGGGAGGGTAAGTTTGACAAAATCCACAAATGGTGCGGGGTGAGGACTTAGGAAGGGGTGTGCGTTTAAAGCAGGAAGGGAGGAGAGGATGTAGGGCTCAGCTGTGGGGTTGTGGCGGGGGCCAGAAGTTCCTGCAGTCCCTTTCAACCCAGTTTTCTCCAAAAGAAGAGAAGGCCGAGTGCGGAGGACGAGGCTACTTACCTGCCTGCGCTGCCCTCTCGGTCTCCAGCCCTCCGCGCGCGGTCTACCCCGCCTGCCTCGCGCTCGCGGCTCCACTGCCGCTCTCCGCCTCCCGCGGCGCCTGCCACCTCCCCCGCGCGGGATACGGCAGCAGCGGCCCGCCGCCCTCGGTCCTCTGTACTCCCGCTCGCAGTCGGGTCTTCCACTGCGACTCTATCCTGTCCTTACTCTCCCCTTCTCTCTGGTCTCCCATAGACACTCAGCTCTTCCCACTTCCCTCCCGGGTAAGTTCGTAAGTTTGGGGTGAGGGTCGCTCTCTTCGAGCCCAGCTTCTCGGCTTAGCTAGCTCAGATCCACACCCCCCTCCCCTGCTCAGACCTAGGTTTCTGACGCCGCCTGTTGGTCAGGCAGGGCAGGGCATGGAAAGGAGCCCTGCGCCAACCTCAGCCTCCCACCCATCACCCTTCCACGCCCAGTGGCACACACACTGGGAAATGAGGCCTGATAATTGAAGTGGGGCCAGGGGCAAGAGGGAGCAATTAGCTTTGGGGGCGTGCAGCCTGGGCGGGCAGCTTGGGCTCCATGCCAAGAGAAGGGGTATCCCAGGGCGCGCAGGTGCGCCTCTCCGGTGTTGCCCGCCGGCAGTGCACTAGACGCTGGCACCCCTCCCCCCATTTCTCTCTGGGAAAGATAACCTGAGGTAAGGTCAGGCCCCGAGGGCGGTGTGCTTAGGCAGCGTTGATCCTGGGTACCCACTGTGCGTCTTCAAAACGCGGTGGGGCGGGAGGGGGTGCTGGGGAAACTGGAGAAAGGATAGTCCTTCTCAGCACCCATCAGGGAGGAAAGCTTTAGGGCCAAACTCATATGCTGCTTTGAAAAGAAAAGTTAGCAGTATCTATCTCATTAGGAGTGTTAGACGCTTGGAGGGAAAAGCGCCAGCCTGGGAGTCCAGTCCGAGTCCTGCGCTCTGGCGGGGGATCCTGAGGATACCAGGCAAGTTTTGGGGGTATTGTGGTGTTATAAAGGCAGCCTTTCTGTCTCTGGCCTGGCCCTTTGGTTGACAATTTCCCAAGCGCCAGCAACACTCACCGGGTCACTCTACCCTTGGAACTTTGGGAAGCCTCGGTCTAGCCCTGACTCCACCGAGGCATCCACGGAATGGAGATAGTGCTCGTCCCTGCACCCCCCATCATGTCTTTTTCATTGAAAGAAATGATGGACTGTTTCTCTGCTCTCCCCCTCCTTCTCTAATAAACGCTTCCCATAGATTATTCGACACAGAGAAGGAAGGCGGCTGCTTACAAAACAAAAAGCCATAGCCCTAATGAGTTCAATTACAATGTGGTAAACACATTGCCTCTACGCTTTAATTAAGCCTGCTGCCCAATTTTAACTCATTAGTAATTCATTAAGAGAACAGCCCAGTGCTTGCGGGTGGAAGGCACCGCAGACCGACTGTGCGCCGCGGAGTTAACCGCGTGCAAGGAGCCACCGGCCCTAGCGCTGCGTATGAGCAGGGCAGGTTTGCAATCCTGTGACTTCAGCACCTAAGACTACTGAAGTTCATTCTCCTAGATGCACTGGCTCGAGTTCCTCGGGCTTGGAAAGGAGTTTGCGAACCTGTTGGGTGGGTGCTGGTGGTGTGGTGGCTGGGCCACAGTTGAGGAGAAAGTCTCCAGATTAAAAGCGCCATTCACTCCCAAAGTCAAATCTAGTTTCCGGATCCACGCACCCTTTCTGTTGCTTTTTTCACTTCGTACTAGCTTTTGCAGAAAAATCTAGATCCGGCCTTAGCGCCCAGTTCTGGCTACCCTCTTGCAAGCTTTGGGACTCTCTGCTCACGCCCCAGAGAAGCTTCGCTATAAAGCTTACGGTGATTTCCCCACCCTCCCCCCGGGGGTGAAGGTGGGGGCCGGAGAGAAGACTGTCGGCTAGAGAAATGGATATCTGAGTGGGAAACCCAGATGTCTTCTTTTCGCTCTTGCAATTTCTACCCCACTGCCTGGGTTTTGGGCTTTGTCACTTGAGACCGGCCTTTTTTAGGGAAAAAGTGGAAACAGAGTTACAAATGAATCACGCACAAATAACGGGAGAACTCATGGTCTTTCCACTTAAGAATGGAGGGACAGAATGCAAGCAGTTCAAGCTTGAGTCGTTCCCCTCTCCTCCAGCCTCCATCGCGGCGGGTTGAAGGAAGAAAGTGCCTGCTTGCTCTGAGCATCCTACGGTTTGGGTAGGAAGAAACTCTTAGGTCCCCAGGCGTTAGCGTGGAGTTTACAAAGAGAAGGCAGGGGCCAGTGTTAATGGATGAGGGTCTTTAGCCGCCTTTGTACTCCTGCTCAGGGGCGATCTTTCGTAGGGAGGGAGAATTTGGCACCACACCGTGGCCTACCGCGCCCCCTAGGGTGGAACTTCTCCCACCGGGCAGCGGCAGGATGTGCTCCGCTTCCTGTAGGCTGACAGGGTCTCCCGCTGTGGGTGCGCACCCCTGGGCCCTGCCCTCTGCCCCCTTGGGCTTCTAGAGACTGCCGGAGGTCATGCGCCCTTCCACATACTGAAGCTTCTTCTTAGGCTTGCCAGTTCCTCTGCAGGCGCTGGGCCGTTCTAGTCCCTTTTTAAGCCGCAACTCCTCTTGGAAGCCAGTGGATGGATTGGATTTCTTCTCCGCGGAGGAAATTACATTCCGCAGCCCACCGAGGTTGGCTCCAAAGAAGTTCGGGGTTCGATTTGGGGCTTCTCAGACTAGTTTCTGCGCGGTTCCGAAGCTTAGCAGGCTGGCCTTTAACTTTCAGTCTACTCCACCCGCTCCCTCTTCCAGCCTGGAGGCAAGAAATGCTGCGGGGCCACACTGGGTACACTGCTTCGCCCTCCCCTGGGTTCCCCGGAATGGGCTGGGCAGACACCCAGGCCCCCAGTGGTCTCCGCATTCACTCCCTACTCCGCGGGGAACAGGTTAGAGGAAGGCGGAGGCGGAGCGCGAGCTTTCTGGCGGGTGTGGAGCACAGAGGCGAGAACCTAGGTCCACGGCGCAGCAGAAGGTTTCATGAGCATTGCTTGCTGTTGATTTTCACTGCACCGCGCCGCCCTCACCCTCCTCCTGCGGCGGCTGGGCTCTGGGGCAAACAGCGTCTTCTCAGGCTCTGAAGGCCCCCCCCGCCCTCGCCCCGCGCTGGCCTGGGACTTGACTGGGGAAGGGCGATTCTTCAGCCCAGAGTGCTTTGAAAGTATGAAAATCGCCCTAGGCGATTAGGTGCCTAAAATGAAGGTGGGCAGCAATGGATCAGAAATGCGTTTAAGTTGACAGCCTTGTAGGACTCTTTCTCGGATTTCCTGGTTGGGAATCCAGTTAGATGTCTGCGGGGGAACTCCAAGACTCTCACCAAATCAGGGCGTTTTTTATCCACAGTGGAGGATGAGTTGCTGGGGAAGACTTCTCCGGAAGGTCCTTCTGCCCGGTGTTACTTAAAAATGAAACAGATTTTTCTTCCTTCATTTTTTTCCTTAGCTAATACAAGGACAGGGAGGTAGGATATAATTTATCCTGTTGACAGTGGGGTAAATATGTACTTTTTTTTGGATTACCAAGAACTGACTGCTGGGGGGGGGGGAATGGCTTCCTGACATTATCAGATGAAGACTTTATTAGAAAATTTTTTTAATAATGAAAAATTTTATTATAGTTGATTGACATTGTTCTATCAATTTCTGCTGCACAGCAAAGTGACTCAGTCTCTCTGTCTCTCTCATACACACACACACACACACACACACACACACATTCTTTTTTTCATAGTATCTTCCCAGATGGAGACATATTGGCTCTGGGATAAGGAGGTGGTCTTATTTGTCAAGTGCTTTGTCCAAGCTCCATTCCAACTCGCCCCTACCCTCTTTTCTGATCTGCAATATTAAGAACAAAGGTAAAGGAGGCCAGTTTAGGGGGCATAGCTGCTAGAGAAATGCCTGGGTCAATTTAAGCCAACCTTTTGGTTTCATGCAATTTGCTTTCCTTTCATTCCTTTTGCAATCCTCCCTAGTACAAGCTACTGTGAAAATATAGCCTTAGATGCCAACCATCTGTTAATATGCGAAAACTGCATTTAGCTTTCTTGAAGGGTATCTCTGGTGGCAGGACTATTACCCCATAGTTTAGGTCTGTAAATTGAGAGAAAAGGGAAATAGGAGAGAATCAACCCTTTGGAATGGCACAGAGAGAAAAGATACCAGTTTCTTAGTCCCACATAAGTAGGCTAGTAACTATTTACAAGCTTGTTTTAACAGGAACTGAGAGAACTTATGAAAGGCAAGTCTTAAGGTGGAGCCAGGAAGTTGTGTAGGAAAAGCATCATGAGACTTGGTTTAGTGGTAAAATAGAAATTGTCCTCTGACTTACATTGGAGATTTTTTTTTTTTTGAAGAGGAGTGAAAATGTGTCCATGATTTAAAAACTTTCCATGTGCCAGGCATATGAAGCATTAATTTTTAAAAATTTTTTTACTGCTGCACCTGTAGCATATGAAATTTCCCAGGCTAGAGGTTCTTTTGGGGCTGCAGCTACAGGCCTGCACCACAGTCACAGCCACGCTGGATCCTTATGCTGCATCTTGTAGCAACGCTGGATCATTAACCCACTGAGCGAGACCAGGGATGGAACCTGCATACTCACAGAGGTTATGTTGGGTTCTTAACCTACTGACCCACAATGGGAAACCCGCATGAAGCATTTTGTATATGTGATTTCATTTAGTCCTTATGTGAGTCCCATGAGCTAGGTATTACCATCTACATTTTATAGATTATGAAAACCGAGGCTCAGAGAAGATTATTTTTCTCAAGGCCATGCAGACGGTAAGTAACAAAACCAGATTTCAAGCACAGATCTCTTTAGCTCCCTAATATGCTCTTATTCAATAAGCTGGATCATGTACTATTTTCCATACACCTGACCATCTCAATCCTTAGAACCTTAGAAGAGTTTCATTAAGTGTATATGGCCTGTCCATTTGACAAGAAATAGTCAGAGTCCTTAGACCACAGTTCTCAAATGTGAGCATAGTCCACTCCTAGAGATGGATTCTGTCAGTCAGCTTGGGATGGGGCCCAGATCTGCAGTGGATAATTCTGAACCTGGTATTCGGGGAGTGAAGAGAAACTCTGCCATAGAGGTTGGTAACTTGCTCAAAGCCATTAGGCCAAACTGGTACGAGACCCCTGTTTTCCTTTCCTCTTCACCAGGGTCTCAGTGAAAGGTGATGGCTTTTTTATTGAAATCCTCATAGTTAGAACCCAGAGGCTGGGGTGAGAAGGAAGTTGGAGGCTATGACGGCAGGTCATATTTCACCTTGGTCTCCCCAGAGGCCACCAGACTTCACAGAGGTCAGTGTCCCAAAGTTCCTTAAGATCACCCACCTGGAGAAGCATCTCCAGCGCATCTGGAGAGGCAGACTCAGCACTCTAAGGAACCATGGCTGCCCTACATCTGGCACTCAGCAAATGCTGAATAGAAGGGCATGAACTACAGACATGGACTTGTCTTTCTCCACAAGGATGTGGCTTGGAAGGGGGTGGGAAGCACAGTCAGAGAGGAAAAATGTCTGGACCCAAATGACACACACGATTTAAGAGAAACTCTAAACCAGGGGCTGTAAGATTGTGCATCTGACCTGGTTTATCCTGAAAGGTTGGGACCTTCCCTAAAGATGTATGTATGGCCTAAACGGTACCCAGAGCTATATACATGGAAACAGATGGGCTTTGGCCCCCCCCCCAGGCACCAATGAACCTGTTAGTTAATGGCCCTTGTTTTCTTCTGCCACATTAAATTCTGTGAATATTTTACCAAAAACCTCCCAGGAGCCAGTCCCCTATTTCTCTCTGTTTTTAGGCCCATGCAAAGGTTTATCAAGATTAAACAAATTTTACTCTCTTAACCCTTGAAAAATGGGATCTGTGAAAGCAGAGAGTAAGGCATTTTTACCTGCTAAGTACATTCCTTTAAGGTTATGGAAGAAACCAAAATACTTTAGGCCCGTAATCTAGCTTGGCCCTTAGGTGCATCAACACTGTCTTAGTTTATTCAGGACGCTATAACTAAGTACCATAGACAGGGTAGCTTATAAACAACTGAAATTTACTTTTCACAGTCTGGAAGCTGGAAGGTCCAAGATCAAGATGCCAAGATGGTCAGGTGAGGGTTCTCTTCCTAGTTCACTATTGACATCTTTTTGCTGTGTCCTCATGTGCTGGAAATGGCTAAGGATCTCTTTGGAATCTCTTTACAAGACATCAATCCCATTCATGAAGATTCTACCCCCCTGACTTAAGCACTTTCCAAAGGCCCCACGTACAAACACCATCACTTTTTTGGGGGGGGAGGCATGTCAAGATTTCAAAGAGAATTTTGGGGGAACACAAACATTTAGACCATAGTACTGTCCTGTGATATATATTTGCAACGTGCACAAAATACTTTGACACATGTAGTTTTATTTATTTATTTATTTATTTATTTATTTATTTATTTATTTATATTTTATGGCCATACCCACAGCATATGGAAATTCCCAGGCCAGGGACTGAATCTGAGCTATAGCTGTGACCTACGCTGCAGCTGTGGTAATGGCCGATCCTTTAACCCACTGCACTGGGCTGGGGATCAAACCTGCACCTCCATCCACAGCAACCACAGCTGCTGAAGTCTTAACCCACTGTGCTACTGTGGGAACTCCTTGACACATGTTTTTTTAGTAGCACATTATTAACTCTAAATGGAGTGCTCATCTGCCCTGCCTTTTGGATGACACATATGCTTTGTTTATTGGCTAGCCCAGGAGCAGAAACAGCAATGTATTTAACATAACGGAAAGGCCAGATTTCACTCTTCCGTTAATATATGGTGTGAAATTATTTGACAGTCTATTCTACCATAATGGGGCACTTGAATGAGGGGCTGTTGTGCTTTCCATCTCTTTTTTTCTTGCTCAGGAAGACAGTAAATATACGTTTTTTTCTTTTCGTCTTTTTTTTTTTTTTTTTTAGGGCCTTACCTGCGGCACATGGACATTCCCAGTCTAGGGCTGCAGCTGCTGGCCTACACTACAGCCACAGCAACACCAGATCAGAGCTGCATCTGTGACTTATACTGAAGCTCAAGGCCACGCTGGGTCTTTAACCCACTGAGCAAGGCCAGGGGTCAAACCTGCATCCTTACGGATACTGGTCAGATTCTTAACACATGAGCCACAGTGGGAACTCCCAGATATTTTTTCTTTTATAAAGCTGGCTATGAGCAGGAAGTATGAAGTAGTAAGAATTGACAGATAGGATTTTAGTTAGGTCCAGAGTGTTGGATGCAGGAACAAGTGGGTATTCTGGAATTTCAGGCTCCAGGAAAACCCCTCTGAGAATAATTTCCCTGTTAAAACTTGAAATTCTACCAATGGTGATTTATTTCTTTGGACATTTCTTTAAACTCAAATGGCCGTTTATAAATTATTATGAATTAGTTTATCAGTTTTTTTCCTGAGATTATATACTTTAATTAGTTTGAAAGTTAGGATTCATGTCCCACATTTTGTAAATGTTTTCCATCTCTTTCCAAGGATAATCTTATGTTGTCATCTCAGGTTCAGCTCTAGTTCCTTCTCCTTCAATAGGACCATTTGAGTCTTTGGAAATTTTTCCTTCTGCTGAACTTTTCCAGCACTTGGATTCTTTCCCACCTGCTTTATCATATACATGCTGCCTTGTTAGTTGCTATAGTTACCTATGCCTTAAATGTATCTTTTTTTTTTTTTTAATAGGGACACACCCGAGTCATATGGAGGTTCCTGGGCTAGGGGTCCAATTGGAGCTGCAGCTGCCAGCCTACACCACAGCCACAGCAATTTGAGATCAGAGCCACATCTGTGACCTACGCCACAGCTCACAGCAATGCCAGATCCTTAACCCACTGAGCAAGGCCAAGGATTGAACCCGAAACCTCATGGTTCTTAGTTGGATTTGTTTCTGCTGCACCACGATGGGAACTCCTATGCTAAGTGTACCTTAAACTGCTAATGGAAGTACAGATGTCTCAGTGGCCCATGGCCTGGAGAATAGAAAATAGACTCTAGGAATCTGTTATATATATAAGCTTTTGTGTTGATCTTTGATTATTTAACACATTTAGACCTTGTCTTCCTGACTTCGAGGTTTTCTAGTTTGGCGTTCTCTGCACCACATAGAGAGGAGGTGGTAAATGGGTGTGGACACTGACTTATCCTAACATTTTTCTATATCTATGACCCTCAGTGGAGTAGGCTGGACTTGAGGAAAACTTTTGAGATTCTAGCACTGCAATTTTTAAAAATTAAAGTATAGTTGACTTACAATGTTGTGCCAATTTTTGCTGTATAGCAAAGTTACTCAGTTATTCGTATATAATATACAAATTCTTAAATTAAAAAATTTAAAATTAAAATTAAAAAATTTTAAATTATAGTTGATTTACTGCAGAAAAATGGCTCATTATACATGCATAATACACACACAAACACACACACACACACATATATATATACACACATTATTTTTTAATATTCTTTTCTGTCATGGTATATCCCGGGAGACTGGATATAGTTCTTTTTTTTTTTTTTGCCTTTTCTAGGGCCGCTCCAGCGGCATACGGAGGTTCCCAGGCTAGGGGTCGAATCGGAGCTGTAGCCACTAGCCTACGCCAGAGCCACAGCAACGCGGGATCCGAGCTGCGTCTGCAACCTACACCACAGCTCACGGCAACACCGGATCCTTAACCCACTGAGCAAGGGCAGGGACCGAACCCGCAACCTCATGGTTCCTAGTCGGATTCGTTAACCACTGCGCCACAACGGGAACTCCCTGGATATAGTTCTATACAGTAGGACCTCGTTGTCTATCCATTCTAAATTGCATCTACTAACCCCAAACTCCAAGTCTACTCCTCTCCCTCCCCCTTAGAACCACTAGTGTGTTCTCTATGTCTGTGAGTCTGCTTCTGTTTTGTAGATAGGTTCATTTGTGCCATATTTTAGATTACACGTATAAGTGGTATCATATGGTATTTGTCTTTCTCTTTATGACTTAGTATGAGAATTTCTAGTAGCATCCATGTTACTGCAAATGGCATTATTTCATTCTTTTTTATGGCTCAGTAGTGTTCCTGTGTGTGTATGTATTATGTATATGTCTATGTATTTATGTGTCTATAGATGTATACACACACACATCTTAATCCATTCATATGTCAATGGATATTTAGGTTGTTTCCATGTATGGTCTTGGCTAATTGTGTCTTTTAAATCTTTTAATTTTTTTCCATTGTAGTTGGTTTACAGTGTTCTGTCAAATTTCTACTGTACAGCAAAGTGACCCAGTCACTCATTCACGTAAACATTATTTTTCTCATATTATCCTCCATCATGCACCATCACAAGTGACTAGATATAGTTCCCAGTGCTATACAGCAGGATCTCATGGCTTATCCATTCTAAAGGCAATAGTTTGCATCTATTAGCCCCAGATTCCCAGTCCATCCCACTCCCTCCCTCTCCCCCTTGGCAACCACAAGTCTGTTCTCCAAGTCCATGAGTTTGGCTCTTGTGAATAATGTTCAGTGAACGTTGGGGTGCATATATATTTTTGCATTATAGTTTTGTCTGGATATATTCCCAGGAATGGAATTGTCCAACACTGCATGTTTATAACCAGAGGAGAAATCTTTCCGTGTTGGTGGGGGCTTGGTGTGTATTGAACACAGAAGTGGCCTAAGCTCCTGAGACTCTTTCTAATAGCTTGGCATATTAGGACATGGGCTCCACGCTAGCCTGTAACTGTCAATGTCGGTTAATTCTGTTAATATCACATAGAATATTCTCTGAAATTTTATTGGAAGCTGATCCTTAGCGTTGTATATTATCCAAGTTTTGTGGTTTCCTTTCCTCTCCTATCCAACTAGCTCACACTTTGGTAACATTTCTAATAATGATCTCGTTTAAAGTACCCTTATAATGCCAACACACTCTAACAGGCTTGGCCATGTAGTTTTTTTTTTTTTTGGAGGGGGGGAACCCACTGCATGCAGAAATTCCTGGGCCAGGGATTGAACTTGAGCCACAGCAATGACAATGCTGGGTCCTTAACCACCAGGCCACCAGGGAACTCCTTGACCAGGTAATTGCTTTGGCCAATTACATATTTGGAAGTATGAGCAAAGATCACTTTTGTGGAGCCTTTATGTGCTTTACCATGACCTATTTTCCCTTTGACCTGACACTTGAAGTTGTTTGAGACTTTCATCAGCCTGGGTTGAAAACAACATGGAATTGCCCTGCAATGGACATATTGCATGACTGATAAACTGGGTAGATTGCCATTCCTATACTGCTCTTTCCTTAAATCTGGGCTGGGCTGTGATTTACTTTGACCATTAGAGATGGAGGGGGAAGTGGCATTGCCTGAGCTCCAGATGTAAAAAAACTTGGGTTAAGTGAATAACGAGGGACTTCACAGAGAGGTTTAGCTATCCCTACCAAGGTGAGGCCATGTTAGACTTGCAGCCCCCACTGCCCCAGCAGATGAGTGCCCGTGAGGGAGCACAGAACTGCTCAGAATCATGAGAAATCATGAATTGTTGTTGTTTTAAGCCATTAGGTTTGGGTGGCTTTTATTTTATTTTATCTTTTTATGGCTGCACCAGCAGCATATGGAAGTTCCTGGGCCAGGGATTGAATTTGAGCTGCAGCTGTGGCAGCACCAGATACTTTAACCCGTAGACCCAGGCCGGTGAGCGAACTCACACCTCTGCAGTGACCTGAGCCATTGCAGTTGGATTCTTAACCCACTGGGCTACAGTGGGAACTCCTGGGATGATGTGTATGAAGAAATAAATAAAATAACTGAAACAGAGATCCTTGTTGTAAGTGGTTAAGATCTTGGAGTCAGGAGTTTCCCATCGTGGCGCAGTGGTTAACGAATCCGACTAGGAACCACGGGGTTGCGGGTTCAATCCCTGCCCTTGCTCAGTGGGTTAAGGATCCGGCATTGCCATGAGCTGTGGTGTAGATTGAAGATGCAGCTCAGATCTGGTATGCTGTGGCTGTGGCGTAGGCCGGCAGCTACAGCTCCGATTAGACCCCTAGTCTGGGAATCTCCATATGTTGTGGGAGAGGCCCTAGAAAAAGCAACAAAGACAAAAAAAAAGATTTTGGGGTTATTTTTCAGCATAATTTTGCCTATACTGACTAAATAAAGCTAACTATGTGGTTTTTAAAATTAAAAAAATTAAAAATTTCATATATTTACTTAACTTTTATTAAAAATTTTTAATTGAAGTATAGTTGATTTACAATGTTGTATTAGTTTTTGGTGTACAGCTGACATATTCCTATATTCTTTTTAGTATTCTTTTCCATTGTAGGTTATTATAAGATATTGAATATAGTTCCCTGTGATATATGGTAGATCCTTATTGTTGATCTATTTTATATACTATAATGTGTATATGTAAATCCCAAACTCCTTTTTTTTTTTGTCTTTTTGCTATTTCTTGGGCCGATCCCGCGGCATATGGAGTTTCCCAGGCTAGGGGTCTAATCGGAGCTGTAGCTGCCGGCCTACGCCACAGCCACAGCATGCCAGATCTGAGCTGCATCTTCAACCTACACCACAGCTCATGGCAATGCCGGATCCTTAACCCACTGAGCAAGGGCAGGGATTGAACCCGCAACCTCATGGTTCCTAGTCGGATTCGTTAACCGCTGCGCCACGATGGGAACTCCCCAAACTCCTTTTTCACCCTCCTTGCTTTCCTCTTTGGTAACCATAAGTTTGTTTTCTCTGTCTGTGAGTCTATTTCTAGTTTGTAAATAAGTTCATTTGTATCATTTTTTTGTTGTTGTTTTTTGCTTTTTAGGGCCTCACCGGCAGCATATGGAGGTTCTCAGCCTAGGAGTCCAATCGGAGCTACAACTGCCGGCCTACACCACAGCCACAGCAACACAGGATCCAAACCATGTCTGTGACCTGCACCACAGCACCCTGCTCACAGCAACGCTGGATCCCCAATCCACTGAGCGAGGCCAGGGATCAAACCCACAACCTCATGGTTCCTAGTCAGATTCTTTTCCACTGAACCACCACAGGAACTCCTGTGTCATTTTTTTAGATTCCACATGTAAGTTATATCATCACATTCTTTCTTAATGTGATAAACTCTAAATCCATTTATGTGACTATAAATAGAATTATTTCATTCTTATTTATGGCTGAGTAATATTCCATTGTGTGTATGTGTGTGCTGTGTGCATGTGTGTGCATATATATGTGTGTGTGTGTGTACAATATATATGATATCTTTATCCATTAGTCTGTCAAAGGATGTTTATGTTGTTTTCATGTCTTGGCTATTGAAAATAGTGCTGCTGTGAACAAATGGGGTGCATGTTTCTTGTCAAATGAGAGTTTTCTCTGTATATTTGCACAGGAGTGAGATTGCTGTATCATACGATAACACTATTTTTAGTTTTTAAAGTTACCTCAATGCTGTTTTCCATAGTGGCTGTACCACCTTAACATTCCCACCAACAATTCAGAAGAGTTCCCTTTTCTCCGCATCCTCTCCAGCGTTTATTTATTTATGCATGTATTTACATATTATTAAAAAAATTAAAGTATAGTTGATTTACAATGTTGTGCCAATTTCTGCTTTAAGCAAAGTGACCCAGTCATACATACATAACATTCCCTTTTTAATATCATCTTCTGTTATATTCTATCCCAACGGACTGGATATAGTTCCCGTGTGATATCACTTATGTGTGATAACTCATAATGTTTTGATTTCTTGTGTGTTTTATGTTTTTTGGGTTGTGAGTTGCTCATTTTGGAATTTTATCTGTGGGAACTTTGGAAATTTTTTTTGTGTGTGTTTTTAGGGCCACACTCACAGCATATGGAGGTTTCCAGGCTAGGGGTCGATTTGCAGCTGTAGACGCTGGCCTACACCACGGCCACAGCAAACACGAGATTTGAGCTGCATGTGTGACCTACACCACAGCTCACAGCAATGCTGGATCCTTAACCCACTGAGTGAGGCCAGGGATAAAACCTGCGTCCTCATGGATGCTAGTCAGATTTGCATCTGCTGAGCCATGGCAGGAACTCCATATCTGTGGGAATTCTTTGTGAAGTTATATTTCTCCAGAGAGGACTTTATATTCCTTTTGCTGGTCACCTGGACACCTGGGACATTTTTTTTTCTTTTTTGACCATGCCTCTGGCACGTGGAGGGTTCTGGGCCAGGGATTGATCTGGTGCCTCAGCAGTGACTCAAGCCACAGAAATGAAAATGCTGGATCCTTAACCCACTGAACCACCTGGGAACTCCCTAGGACAATTTTTTTTTTGGTTTTTTCGCCTTTTTTCAAGGGCTGCTCCCGAGGCATATGGAGGTTCCCAGGCTATGGGTCAAATTGGAGCTGTTGCTGCTGACCTACACCACAGCCACAGCAACTTGGGATCCGAGCTGCATCTGCGACCTACACCACAGCTCACAGCAACGCTGGATCCTTAACCCACTTAGGGAGGCCAGGGATCTAACCCGAAACCTCATGGTTCCTGGTTGGATTCATTAACCACTGAGCCATGACGGGGAAATCCCCTCCTTAGGACAATTTTTAAAAACAGCTTTATTGAGGCATCATGCACATACCATAAAATCTTCCCATTTTAAACATACAATTCAATGAGTTTTAGTTATTTACAATGTTGTGCAACCATCACCACAGTCCAGTTTCAAAATTTTCCATAATCCCCCAAAGATCCCTTTGCCCATTTATAGTTATTCAGCATTTCACCCTCAGTCCCAAGCAGTCACTAGTCTATTACTTTCTTTAAATTTGCCTTTTCTGGACATTTCATATAAATGGAATCATATACTATGTGGGGTTTTGCATCTGGCTTCTTTCACTTAGCATAATGTTTTTGAGGTTCATCTGTGTTCCCAGGATCATTCTAAATTAAATTTGAAACTTAACATTTATTGGACCACATAAAGAGCATGAATTCAGACCAAAATCCTATGTGAGAACCAGCTTGTAGGTAAAGAATTTGATGGAGGAGTTCCCGCTGTGGCGCAGCAGAAACGAATCCGACTAGGATCCATGAGGTTGCAGGTTCGATCCCTGGCCTTGCTTAGGGGGTTGAAGATCTGGTGTTGCCATGAGCTGTGTGGTAGGTTGCAGACGTGGCTTGGATCCTATGTTGCTTCGGCTGTGGTGTAGGCCAGCAGCTAGAGCTCTGATTAGACCCCTAGCCTGGGAACCTCCATATGCTTCGGGTGCTGCCCTAGAAAGCCAAAAAAAAAAAAAAAAAAAAGAAGAATTCTGATGGAAGAAAAAATTTTTCCATCCAACGCTGAGGCTAAAATAGACATGTTTACTTGTTGACTGTTTTTGAGAAGCATGTTTATTTATCATTTGCCCTTTTACAGGGAATGTAGCTCTTTGTAGTCCTGCCTTTATGTCAGTGTCCTACATGGAGACTCTTTAACTTATCTCCAGCACAGCCATCAAAGTGAAAACTCAAGGTCTTAAGGTTTCAAAAGAGACCCTCAGAGCAAACCTGGCCTTGGCAGCCACTTAGCCTCCAGAGTTCTTACTTTCATTTTATCTTCATTATCTGTGTGTTTCTTATGATTTTACCACTTCAGCAGTCCATTTAAAAATATAATTTTTACATTTTATTCAGATTTATGTATGTTTTAATGGAAAGAGATCTTCAGAGTATTTTGTCTGCCATACTGCCAGAATAAAGGATTGGCAAGTGCTCCTTATGAGTCATTTGCTCACCTGTTGAGATCTCAGACAGGTGGATAGTGAGCTGAAGGCCACCCCAGCCCCAGACTCCACCTCCTCCCCATCCACACTTACCTCTATAGTCTAATCAAGAGTCTATTCCTGGGTCGCTGCAGTAGTCTGCAATACTTCCCTTGTACAACTTTTTTTTTTGGTCTTTTTTGTCTTTTTAGGGCCACACCCTTGGCATATGGGGGTTCCAAGGCTAGGGGTTGAATAGGAGCTGTAGCTGCTGGCCTACACTACAGTCACAGCAACTTGGCATCTGAATCGTGTCTGACACCTACACCACAGCTCAGGCAACACCAGATCCCCAACCCACTGAGTGAGGCCAGGGATCGAACCCACAATCTCATGGTTCCTAGTCAGATTTGTTAACCACTGAGGCACGATGGGAACTCCCTTCCTGAGTATATCTTTACCAATCCTTTTGCCCTTCTGGTGGGTCAGTAAAAACAGCCATTTCTCAGAATGCATTGGATTGCCAAGGTTTCTGATATGCTCATTTCATGTCCCTGTTGATAATTGAGATGGAAAGGGCAGGGATTAGAGATGAGGAAACTGAGGCCAGAGAGATGAGGTGGCTTGCCCAGTTTCACTAGAACTTGAGCTCACACCCCCACACTCTCTGGGACAAGGCTCTTTCCACTCTGCCATTTTGCCCCTTGCTAATGATTAAGGAAAATGGAGTGGGAGGGTATAGCATTCGTGCAGTCACTGAGTTAAAAAGTAAAGTGTTTGGAGACTCTGTAGGTTTTATTTTTCTTTGATCTTGGTCTCCATCGTCTCTTGTTTTGTGAGAGTAGTGGTTGACAACAAACACAAAACCTGCTACTTAATGTTTCTGTTTTAAAACATCATGAATCATTTTGCAAGGAAATTTCCAACTTAGCGTGTTAGAGCTGACCTGCTGGCTTGACCCTTTAACTGGAGGAGAGGGAGGGAGGAGCCCAGAGTTTCAAACCTGGTCCCTCAACCCCTCTTCAATGAGATTCTTGCCCCATTTGGGGGGAAGGATAATGTTATTAATGTCCTTTCTCGCAGTTTGGAAAAACAGACATGCGTGGCTTAGAGGGAAATCCTCGGTGATTGAAAATATCTTTAGAAACAGGCTCCTGGTGTTCACTCTGTCATTTCCAAGTGATCTGATGAGTTTCATTTGAGCACTGCACTGTGCAGAGCTAGCTGAAGCCCACAGCAGTGTGTGTGTGTGTGTGTGTTGGTGATCGAGGAGGCAGAGAAAGGCAGGTGTCATTTGGTCACCTGCATTAGAAATTGACAAGCCCCAGACAGAATCGGCAGATTTGCTTCTGGTGCAGTTACTAGTCACTGCCTCCAAATTGCCTCAAGCTGTGTCTGCACAGTGCTAAAACGATGCACTGATGAGGGAAAAATCACCCAGGATGGTCATTGGCATCATGGAGACGAACAGTCACAATAGCAGGCAAAACATCAACCAAAAAATCACTGGCGGGACCAAATTCAACAGCGAAAAAAAGAAAAAAAAAAAAGGATAAACGTAAATGTGAAAATACTACATTTTTTTGGGGGGGGGCATGCACCTGCAGCATATGGAGTTTCCCAGGCTAGGGGTCAGATTGGAGCTTTAGCTGCCAGCCTACACCACAGCCACAGTAATGCAGGATCCGAGTGGTGTCTGCAACCTACACCACAGCTTGAGGCAATGCCTGATCCTTAACTCACTGAGAAACGCCAGGGATGGCACCTTCGTCCTCATGGATGCTAGTCAGATTTGTTAACCACTGAGCCACATGGGAACTCCCGAAAATATGACTTTTTAATTCTATTTTTTTAAAGAAATACTTTTAGGGAAAATCATATTCTTTGTTGTTAAAAAGAATGCTCGCCTAGGTTAAAAAAGAAAAAAATCCAAGGTGATATTCAAACCACTTTCTTCATCCTAAAGAACCAGTTCCTGGAGTTCCCGTCGTGGCGCAGTGGTTAACGAATCCGACTAGGAACCATGAGGTTGCGGGTTCGGTCCCTGCCCTTGCTCAGTGGGTTAATGATCCGGCGTTGCCGTGAGCTGGGGTGTAGGTTGCAGACGCGGCTCGGATCCCGAGTTGCTGTGGCTCTGGCATAGGCCGGTGGCTACAGCTCCGATTCAACCCCTAGCCTGGGAACCTCCATATGCCGCGGGAGCGGCCCAAGAAATAGCAACAACAACAACAATAATAACAACAACAACAACAACAAGACAAAAAAAAAAAAAAAAAAGAACCAGTTCCTTATAGTCTCGTTTACATGGAGGTAGATTCAAAACAGCTGAAGTTGTATACATCTAATTGGATGGAATTCGACACCTTCTCTGAAGCTGTTTTTATTTTTTAAAAAGCAGGGTCTAGAAACACGATGACAGGTGACAAATGTTTGAAACAGTTGCACTTACAGGAGATTCTTGTAGCAACCTTCAAGGCCATGCCACTTAGGCAGTGCAGAATTGGCATTTTTTTTTTTGGTCTTATGGAAATAAGAAATGCATATATGAATGCACTACAGCAGTAAAAATCACAATGAATAATTCCAGCCATTGCAAATCTTAAGACCTGATTTTGCTTGTTCTTGACTCCCTGGGAAATGGTAGGACAAAAAGCAAGGTAGGGATGTACCCCATTAAGTCCCCAGGTTATTCCTAAGGCTGCCCATATTCCTTTGGCACTAGCTGTTCTAGCACCTGCCCATGGTCCTGAGTATGAGCATCAGCGACTCTCCTTGCAGGTGAACGTGTTAGACCCTTCATATCCTTGGGTGTAGCCCCCAGCCAATGACTGATGAAAGTAAGTGTAGAAATAGCCTGCTTACCTGCTCCTTAGAGAGCAGAGCTCTGTAGCAGGTTCTATCCTGAATGCCAGCAGGCCTGACCTTGCCCACAGTGGTCCCTTGATTGATGACTCCCCCATTATTTCTTTCCTTCCCTTCCTTCTCTTCCTTGTCTCTTTCCTGTATCACTTCTGCTGTTTCCTGGGATTACCTCTCATATCAAGTATTTGTACTCAAATCCTTGTCTTCACGTCTATTTATGGGGAAATCCAATCAAATTACAAGGGAAGGAGTTCCCGCCCGTGCCTCAGCATCCATGAGGATGCAGGTTCCATCCCTGGCTTCGCTCAGTGGGTTAAGGATCTGGCATTGCCCTGAGCTGTGTTGTAGGTCGAAGACTCGGCTTGGATCCCGAGTTGCTGTGACGGTGGTATAGGCCAGTGGCTACAGCTCCAATTGGACCCCTGGCCTGGGAACCTCCATATGCCTCCGGTGTGGCCCTAAAAAGACAAAAAAGACCAAAAAAAAAAAAAAAAGATACAAGGGAAATTTTTCTGTTAACTCAACATTGTTGTGACATCATCTTGGTCCTAGGGTTTGGCCATAGATTCAATTCGTGTTAAAGCAGCAAGTGCAGAAATTCCCCCCTTCGATGGCGTAGCTCATGGAAGAGGAAACTGAGGCTTGGGACACACAGCCAAGTGGTTACAGAAATGAGACCAGAAGCCAGTGGTCCTGACCCCAAGCCGGCACTAGCCCAGTACCGAGGGCTGGCCTACTTAGGTGTCCTTTTACTCTCATAGTCAACAAAATAGTCCTCACTCCAGGGTTGCACCTTGAGAAGTGACTGCTCTTCTCCTTTTTTTTTACCAGGCAGGACTTTTAAGTCAACATCTCTCTCTTTCTTTTTTCAAGTTCTTGTAATTCATATTTTCTTAGGCATGCAGATCATCATGTGATTCCATTAAAAAAAAATTAATTAGACAAACATTTACGGAATACCTAGTTGGGCCCTGGCTAGTGTAGGAGATATCACAGCCTAACATAGTCCTTGCCTTCACATAATGTACAGCAACCACTACTATTTTACTGCCTCCTTAGTTTTGCCTTTTCCAGAACATCATATAGTTGGAATCCTACAATGTGGAACTTTTCCAGATGGATTTCTTTCACTTAGAAATAAACCTTTAAACTTCCCCATACCTTTTCATGGATTGGTAGCTCATTTCTTTTTAGTGCTGAATAATATTCTATTCTCTGATTCCACCATGGTTTATTCATCAAATTACCTAGTGAAGTCTATCTTGGTTGCTTCTAAGCTTTGGAAATTACAAACAGAGCTGCTCTAAACACCATGTGAAAGTTTTCGTGTAACCGTAAATTTTCAACTCCTTTGGGTTAATACCAAGGATCGTGATTGCTAGATATCTTTGAACATTTAATCTGTAGATTCCTCTTCCGTCTCTTTTTATCCTTGACATATATTTGTTGAAGAAATGGGGATTTTTGTCTTACAGAATTTTTTCAGAGTTTGGATTTTTCTAACTGCATCCCCATGATTGTTGAATGTGTTTCTCTATCTGATTTATGTCCTATAAACTGGCATTAAATCTAGAAGTGTAACCAGATTCAAATTTCATTTTTTCTTCTTTCTGCATTTTTTTTTTTTTTTTTTTTTTTAGGACCAAACCTGCAGCATATAGAAGTTCCCAGGCTAGGGGTTGAATTGGAGCTATAGCTACTGGCCTATGCCACAACCACAGCAAGGCCAGATCTGAGCCACATCTGCAACCTACACCACAGCTCATGGCAACACTGGATCCTTAACCCATTGAGCAAGGCCAGGGATCAAATCCGTGTCCTCATGGATACTAGTCAGGTTCATTACCGCTGAGCCACAAAGGGAACTCCCTGATTTTTTTCTTGATAAGAGTATTTCAGAGGGGTGTTGTGTTCCTCCAGGAGGGTTTCTATCAAAGTCTCTTGAAGATGGAGTGTTGTAAGGAAGTCATTTTGAGGGGAATAATGTTAGATAGTTGGCTTCACCTATGTGAAAAACCAGTCACCAGTTGTGTGTGTGTGTGTGTGTGTGTGTGTGTGTGTGTGTGTGTGTATCTGTGTCTGTGTCCTTATATAAGTGTTTGGTCTCTAGGATGAGAAAATAATGTGGAATTTAGATGGTAGCTTTACCAGGGTAAACTAAATTTTCTGGCTCCCCAAAGAAATAGGACTTACTAATGAGAAATAAAACATTCTGATATCAACAGTAAAGATTGTGTGATAGTAATATAACTATAATAAGGAATTCCAGCCATAACACCAAGGAAAACGGTGTTTCAGTTTCTGAGCTGACATTACTGGGCAAATTCTAACCATCTCTCTCTTTAGTTTTTCCATCTGTATGTGGCAATTACATTAGTTGTATTTAATACATAGGATATTTGTTTTTAGACTTTTATGACTACTGCTAATTAACTGTACAGTCTTTTGTTAGTGTTTGAAGTTCTAACTACTGTAGTACCAGGAAGTTTTAATATTGTTTAGAATACATGATTATATATCATGTATCATATCATATATCATATATCAATAATCTTTATTGATTTCTAGGTTTTTCAACTCAAGTTATGAGTTTCAGTGAGTTAGTGTTCATTAAAAGAGGATGCTCCAGGCTAAAGCCCTTCTTCTTTGTTAGTGAACAAAGGGGGTAGAGAAATGATTTTGTTTCTGGAACTGAGGCTAATGTTAAATAGCTTCTTAAATATCCCATGCCAGTGGTTAATTTTCAAGGAGTTGAGTGAATTTCTGTGCTTGGCAAAGAAATGCCTGTGTAATACACCCCACCTGCTCCTGACAGGCTAGTTATCCTCCTGACTTGCCCACAGCCCGTGTTCATTGTCTTGGCTCCACCTCTTCTCTCTGTGGGAATATTTTTTGTGCCCTAGCCACACTTAACCTCTTCATGTCTTGCTCATAATCACTTTCTCCATGAAGGCTTCCCCAGGCTCAACTTCCCCAAACTCTCCAGTTTACACCTCAGTTTAGCATGTGAATTTATCTGTGTCATTCATCAATTGTCTCTTGTGTGTTACTCTCATGCCTCTAACTGGAATATGAACCCTGAGAGGATAAAGATCACCTCATGGAAGTCTTCAGTACACCCACAGCCCTGTAATGGTGCAGGTGTTCGATAATCTGTTGATCATTTGCTCCCTATTCGTATAGAGTGAATTTTCAAAATGAAACTTAGGACCCACGTCAGTAGCTTTACATATGGAGTTATAAGATCATTGACAATTGGTTCATATATGCATTAAGGGCTATCCTAAAGTCTTGTATGCCCTCCATTTGCAAAAGTATATATTGGGCACTTCCTAGGCATCAGGTACTCTGTGGGCACTAGGCATGCAAAGATGACAGAGGCACATATCTCATGGCCTGGTGGAAGTGAGAGGTGGTCTCGTAAGTGTGTAGCTATACTATTAACAGCTAGTTCCGTGATAGTTATGTCACAGGTGATGGGATGCTTAAGAAAATGGTATGAAAATCATCTATGTGTGTGTGTGTGGGGGGGGTGTTTTCCTTCATCCCTCTGCCTCCATATTGACTTTTGTTGGTTACTTTTCCTAAGGATTGGATTTTGTACCCTTACTGAGTAATGGTTTCTGGCACAATTATCCCTTAACATTGGGAAGATTTTCATACGCAGATTTGGAGCACAAGCTCTGCAGTGAGATCTGGGCTCTTGTTGTGAGGCTACCACCATCTAGGGTGGCCTTGAGAAAGCTTCCTAAGCTCTCCAAGCCCCAGTTTCCTCATTTGAAAAAGTGGCATATGGAAGTTCCCAGGCTAGGGGTTGAATAGGATCTGTAGCTGCTGGCCTATGCCAGATCCGAGCTGCATCTGCGACCTATATCACAGCTCACAGCAATGCCAGATCCTTAACCTACTGAATGAGGCCAGGGATGGAACCCGCATCCTCATGGATACTACTCAGGTTCGTTACTGCTGAGCCACGATGGGAACTCCCCAGTTGAACTTTTTATTTTGAAATAATAGTAGATTCACATGAAATTGTAAGAAATAATACAAGGACATCCCATGTACCCATTACCTGTTTCCTCCCATGGCAACATCTTACAAGACTATAGCACATGTTATAACCAGGATTTTGGCATTGATATAATCAAGATACAGAATATTTCCATCACCATAAGGATTCCTCTGTAACTCTTTTTTATTTTTCCTTAAATGGCTGCACCCATGGCATATGGAAATTTCTGGGCCAGGGCTTGAATCCAAGCCACAGCTGCTGCAATGCTGGCTCCTTTAACCCACTGTGCCAAGCCAGGGATTGAACCCATGCCTCCACAGCAACCTGAGCCACTGCAGTCAGATTCTTAATCCATTGCACCACAGTGGGAACTCCAGGATTCTCTTTTATAGCCACAACTATTCACCTCCTGTCCCTATCCCCTTAGTCCCTGGCAATCACAAATATGTTCACCATTTTATAATTTTCTCATTTTAGGACTGTTATATAAATGGAATGGGAGTTTGAGGGTAGTTGATACAAGCTATTACATTTAGAATGGATAGGCATCCAGGTCCTACTGTATATAACCCAGGGAACAATATCCAGTCTCCTGGGATGAAACCCTAATGGAAAGGAATATTTAAAAAAGAATTTATATAGGTGTATAACTAAGTCACTTTGCTGTACAACAGAAATGAGCACATTCTAAAACTTTAAACTATACTTTAATAATTAAAAAAAAACACAATGAGATGTTGTGACATGCCTATCGGAATGGCTTAAAAAAAAATCACAACACCAAATGTTGGTGAGGATGCTGAGAAACTGGGTCACTCATAAATTTACACTGATATAAATACAAAATGTTAACTCACTCTGGAAGACAGTTCATCAGTTTCTGAAAACACTAAACCTGCAAACATCACACAACTCACCAATTGTGTATTTATCTCAGAAAAAATATAAAAATTATGGGCACACAAAAACCTGTTCATGAATGATGAGAGCAGGTTTTGATAGCTGAAAACTGGAAAGAACCAATTATCCTTCAACAGGTGAATGGCTAAACAAGCCAGCTGTTTGTGGCCACACCATGAACCACTTCCTCCGCAATAAAAAGGAATAGACTATTGCTACATGTGCCTGAGTGAATCTCCGGAAAATTATACTGAGTGACAAAAGCCAATCTCAAAAGTTGTAGACTATATGGAAAATGTTCCTTTCAAATTAACTCCCTTTTTTCTCCCTCTCCCTACAATGTAAGCCCCTTTTCTCTGCTATCATGCATAATGCTTTGTAGCTGATGAATAATCTCATTGGATTCTCAGGCTTTCATTTCATTACCAGGAGCACTATTTAGATAGAGGACCGTGATAGCAGAGGAACCTGGAAATCCCTGGTTCTGAGCCTGCCTTGAGTCACTCTTACTGCCTCTGCTGGGCTTACTCTTTACCAAGTGCAGAGCCAAGGGATGAGGTTATCTGTCTGTCCCATTGGGACATGGTGGGTGAATGAGTTAACATTTACAAAGTGCTTTGAGTTCCTTGGAGAAAAGGCACAATCTAAGTATTCTCATTAGTGCATGAATAATAGATAAGCATAAAGCACTTTGCAAATATGAAGTTCTTTAGCGATGCTAAATAATACTTGCACCAACCTACCTGTGAATGGAGGGGCTGGTTCTTGGAACTCTGATGGTTCTAAACTTGGTTGTCATGAATTTGAGGCCTGATTGTAGGCAAACTCATTTCCCCCCCTTTGCGTCTCAAGAACAGAGGGGTCAGAAAGGATGATGTTGAAGGCAACTCTTATTTAATTCAGTGTGTCTTTTCAGAGTTCTTTGTTTGCATGGAGAAAAGGCTAGAGCAGGAGTCAGGGCAATGCCATTTGTAGGAGGGGATGTTGACCCCAAACAAAACCAGCTACTTGGCTGTGCCTGTACCTGCTCCTTCTTCCTCCTCCTTGGTGCCACTGAGAATGGGTTTGCTTTTCCTCTGGGTGTAGGGGGGATGGGGTGATCCTTGCACCCAGGGCTATGGAGAAAAGATCTCCTGGATTTGGGTCCGATAAAAATACCTAGCAACCTTATTCCTTAAAAATTGTGGTAAAAATACATAACATAACATTCACCATCTATACCCTCTTAAGTATATAATTCAATAGCATTAAGTATATTTACATTGTGGTGCAACCAATCTTCACTCTTTTCATCTTGCAAAACTAGATATTTGTGCCCATTAAACAACTATGATAACCATCATTCTATTTTCTGTCCCTGTAGATTTGATCATTCTTGGTACTTCACATAACCCTAGAACTATACAGTCTTGGTCTTTTTTATTTTATTTATTTTTTTATAAATGATTTTTATTTTTTCCATTATAGCTGGCTATAGCATTTTTTAAACATTTTCTTTTTATGGCTGCATGTGCAGCATATGAAAGTTCCCAGGCTAGGGCTGGAATCAGAGCTGCAGCTGCCGGCCTATGCCACAGCCACAGCAACTCCGGAGTCCAGCCATATTTGCGACCTATGCTGAAGCTCGAGGCTATGCTGGATCCTTAACCCACTGGGTGAGGCCAGGGGTCGAACCTGCATTCTCATGGTCACTATGTCAGGTTCTTTACCTGCTAGCCACAATGGGAACTTCTAGTCTGTCTTTTTAATTTTTTTTCTTTTTAGGGGTGTACCCACTGCATATGGAGGTTCCCAGGCTAGGGGTCTAATCAGAGGTGCAGTTGCCCGCCTATACCACAGCCACAGCAATGCCAGATCTGAGCCACATCTTCAATCTACACCACAGCTCATGACAACTCTGGATCCTTAACTTACTGAGCGAGGCCGGGTATCGAACACACAACCTCATGGCTCCTAGTCAGGTTCGTTTCCACTGTGCCACAATGGGAACTCCTAGTCTGTCTTTTTATGACTGGCTTATTTCACTTTGCGCATCATCCTCAAGGTTTTCTCCTATTGTAGCATGCATTAGAATTTCTTTCCTTTTTAAGGCTGAATAATATTCCATCATACGCATGCACCACATTTGTTTATTCTTCTGTTAATAATGCTTCCACCTTTTGGCTACTGTGAAAAATGCTGTTATGAACAGGGGTATACAAATATATCTTTGAGGCCCTGCTTTTAATTCTTTTGTATACAATCAGAAACAGGGGTGCTGGATCACATGGTAATTCTATTTTCAACTCTTTAGGATATGACCATATTTTTTGTTCTCCAAAATTGTAGAGTTGGAAAAGAATATTTGATGACCTCAGACTCTCCACTCTGCATTGTTACCTCCATCAAGGGTCTCTGATATCATCTGTATTCACTAAATTATGGTCCTGATGATAATTTGCGCTTTTCAAGAGGATTGCATATTTAAAAATTTTTTTTTGCTTTTTAGGGCTGCACTTGTGGCATATGGAAGTTCCCAGGCTAGGGGTTGAATCGGAGCTACAGCTGTCAGCCTATGTCACATCCACAGCATCACTGGATCCAAGCCGCATCTGCTACCTACACCACAGCTCAGGGTCCTTAACCCACTGAGCAAGGCCAGGGATGGAACCCGCATCCTCAAGAATATTAGTTGGGTTCATAACCTACTGAGCCACAAGCGAACTCCAAGAATTATATGTTTAGAATCTTGGGCTTGAATGCCCACTGAGCAAGGCCAGGGATGGAACCCGCATCCTCAAGAATATTAGTTGGGTTCATAACCTACTGAGCCACAAGCGAACTCCAAGAATTATATGTTTAGAATCTTGGGCTTGAATGCACTCCAAAAGACTAGCTATTCAAGGAGGAATGCTTTACTTTGGACATATTCAGGGCCCAGAAGCTCAGTCTTATAGCATAAGCTATCCTAGGCTTGGGTAATTCTAGCTGAAGATCTCAAGCTAAAACTTTTCCCCATTGGTCCAGTGGGGCAACACAGAACAAACAAAAGCCCTTTTCACACCCAGACCTAATGGCATTTTAAGGCCATGAGTTGTCTCCTCTTCAGTCCAAACATTTTTCTTGATCTTTTCTTACAAGGTACTTTTTGTTGTGTTTGGCCTCAGAGGTAAAATTAGATATGGGATCTTTAACATTATCTGTTAAACTTATCCAGACAGAAAGATGAGACACCTTGCTATATTCCTTTTTTTGTTTGGCTAAGTATGTATTCAAGTGTTGCAGAAACTGCACAAACCGTGGCAGGGGAAGGAGACAAACGGCACTCGGCACTTGGAGACGCGGAAAAGCAAGGGTTATTCAGCACTGTTGGTGTTATTCAGTCACCTCCAGAGTCTGAGTACCAGGTCTTTGTTCTCAGCAACTTTTGTATAATACAGGGTCTTGTTTTTCCCATGTAAGCAGGCCCGGACCTCCCCACTTCCCAGAGCAGACAGTATTCCTGCCTAAGAAACTGAGCAAGCAAGGTTACAGAAGTGGAACTGGTAAGCGAAGCTTGAAACACAATTATCAGGGTTGCTGGCTTGGACATAGGGTACGTGGTTGCTACATTATTACAAGAAGGATGGTATGAGGTGAGCATAGCTGGAAAGGCTCCCAGCTGCCTTTTCAGCCAAGGGGGGGTGTTATCCCTTAGTTAAAACTCTTACTTCACAAGGAGCAAGACAACCCAGAGACAAGTAAGGTGCTGCTGGGAAAGGGGAAAAGATGGGAGAAGAGTCAAAAAGGGGGAAGGGAGGAGGGGAGGAGGCAACAGGTTCTGCCTTCCAGGCGGCGCCAGCGAGAGTTCCAGCCAGGGGGGCAGGCGACATGTGGCCTGATTCACATGGAGCAGATGTGCTTGGCCTGGGAGCCAGCAGTAGGTGATGAGCCTTGAAGGGAGGTTACAACCAGACCGTGAGGACCTTGTGGGGTGGCTCAGGGTCCTTGGGAGTCGGAGGACGGCGGAGGGGTGCTGGGTCTGGGCTCTCCAGCAGCTATATTCCATAAATATCTCCTTTAGTCCCCACTGACTGTTTCTGAGATGCACCGTAAAGATGATGATAATCACCTAACATTCCATGGTTCATGAGTGATTTTCATATACATCATCCATTTGACTCTCACAAAAACCGAGTGTGGGTAGAGAAAGTATTATTCTAATTTACAATATATTTATTTATTAATTTATTTGGTCTTTTTTGCCTTTTTAGGGCCACACTCGCGGCACATGGAAGTTCCCAGGCTAGGGGTTGAATTGGAGCTGTAGCCACCGGCCTACGCCACATCCACAGCAACACCAGATCTAAGCTGTGTCTGTGACCTACACCACAGCTCAGAACACTGGATCCTTAACCCACTGAGTGAGGCCAGGGATCGAACCTGCAACCTCATGGTTACTAGTTGGGTTTGTTAACCACTGAGCCATGATGGGAACTCCTACAATATTTTTTTTAACTGGGCTTAGGTTTAGAGGGCTGAGTTTATCATACTTATTACATGGCACACTAGCATCTGTAGTTTTTATGATGTTTCTCTCTTATTTTCATAATTAATTAAGCAAAACATTATCTTTCATCTCTCTCTCCCACCTCCATGTCTCCTTCTCCACACAGGCAGGAGATGTATATATGATGTTTATTGTGTTATTTATATGTGCCCATATAAAATGTATATTTTGTTTAGCATGCATACAATTCTTATTCATATAAATAGTAATTTTCTTTTTTTTTTGTCTTTTTTTGTTGTTGTTGTTGCTATTTCTTGGGCCGCTCCCGCGGCATATGGAGGTTCCCAGGCTAGGGGTTGAATTGGAGCTGTAGCCACCGGCCTACGCCAGAGCCACAGCAACGCGGGATCCGAGCCGCGTCTGCAACCTACACCACAGCTCACGGCAACCCAGGATTGTTAACCCACTGAGTGAGGGCAGGGACCGAACCCGCAACCTCATGGTTCCTAGTCGGATTCGTTAACCACTGCGCCACGACGGGAACTCCGTAATTTTCTTTATCTCTCATCCTTATTTGGATTTTTTTCAATCCATAGTGTTTTCAAGAGTGATTCCTGTTGCCATGTGCTTATGCTCCCTTGTCTCTAAATGCTAAATGTTGTGTAATAGTCCACCATGTGGGTCCATCATGGTTCACTCATCTACACCCCCCGGTGGAAACTTCGGTGACCTCCAACTCTGGCCCAAAAACATCTCCAGCAGGTGCTGATGGGCCCTGGGGGTGGGGCGGGGGGGGGGAAATTCCTGTGGGATACAAACTCAAGAGAAAGGTTGCTGAATCATAAGACTTAATTTAAGTAAGTACCATCAAAAAGTCTCTCCAAAAGACTACACTAGTCTGTACTACCAGGAATTGTTCAAATTTTACTGGAAGGGGTGCGGATCTAGAGGATGTTTCACTTGTTCATGGTTACACAAGCAGAAAAAGTGAATTGGGATGTCAAGAACCCAAATCCAGGTCTTCTGACTCCAAAGCCTTTTCATTTTCTGGGGCATCACTCTGTAAGTCTCTGGATCATAATATTGAATACTTAAAAGATTTCTTGGGGTTTTTGTTACTTAGAGAATACCTTTAATTTCAGAAATAGCTTTGCTTGTGTTAATGGCAAGTTGCAGGCAAAAGAATGAATGAAAGTAAATGGGGGAGTTCTCCTTGTGGATCAGCAGTAATGAATCTAACTAGTATCCATGAGGTTGCAGGTTCGATCCCTGACCTCGCTCAGGGGGTTGCTGTGACCTGTGGTGTAGGTCACAGATGTAGCTCGGATCCCATGTTGCTGTGACTGTGGTGTAGGCCAGCAGTTACAGCTCCAATTCAACCCCTGATCTGGGAACTTTCATATGCCATGGATGTGGCCCTAAAAAGATAAAAAAAAAAAAAAAAGTAAATGGGAACCTCATGTTTCATGATCTGACTCAAACTGGCCTGGGTCCTTTGAACTGCTTCACACATGCTATTATATTCTTTCAGGAAATATTTGAAAAAGAGAACGTGCTATATATGTAAATTTGTTCCTTCTCACCTGCCCAGGGCCAGAATGTAATACCTCTATGCTTGTTTGCCTTGAAAGTAAATGAGGAGTCCTAGAGTCAGGCAATGTTACAACCAGGAACTTTAGAGACAGTCAAGTTGAATATTCCCATTTGATAGCTGTGGGGAGGGAGGCCTTGAGAGAAGAAGCCCCCTGCCTGTGGTCATACAACTAGAAGTCACCTGAAAACCAGTACATCACCTTTTACAACCCAACCCCCTCTGCCACACACACACACACACACACACACACACACACACACACACGCACACACACACACACACACACACACACACACACTTTCCCTGCCTACTCAGGAATCCGCACTTGAATCTCAACAGTCAGAAGGGTGTGTGTTCCAAACAGTGGTGTACTGTACATGTTTAACAACCACCTTTTTTTCAGGGGAAAAGCAAAAACAAACCCTCTGTGTGGCATTTGCCAATTTTTATGGTGTAAAAATTCCCACCATGGCCGTTTTAAGATGCCAAAGGGATGTTACTGAATGTGGTATTGGGAGCGATGGGTGGCAGCCACACTAGGAGGGATTTTCACACGGATATGATAGACATAACTGTAAGAGCAGAGATAAGAGTAAAATCCAGTAAAATGATTAAGTGATGATTTTCTCCTCTGTCTTTAGTACAAATTATTTGATCATGCATTTATATAATTTAATATCTGATAACGGCTGTGTTTGACACTAACCTGCAACATTCCTGAACAGTTAATGCTCAGTTCTTCTGAGCCATGGAGACCCAGCTCCAGAAAACCATTGCCTTGAAAGTGATGAAACAAGCTCCTTGGGTGGGAACCTGCCTTCTCAGTCTGGAGTCTTTGGAACACTCTTTGGTGGAAACATGAAGTATGTATGTAGTGATGAAGGAAAGGCAGAGGAAAAATGAGTTATTCTGGAGATACCTTTTCTGGGTAGCTGAAGGCTTAACTCTGAGCTCCCAAATTGCAAAGGTGTTAACTCTCATAGACTTCTCTTTTCTTTTTTTTTAAGGGCCGCACCTGCGGCACATGGAGGTTTCCAGGCTGGGAGTCTAATCAGAGCTGCAGCTGCCAGCCTACACCACAGCCACAGCAATGCAGGATCCCAGCCACATCTGCAACCTACACCACAGCTCACAGCAACATCAGATCCTTAACCCACTGAGTGAGGCCAGGGATTGAACACGCAACCTCATGGTTCCTAGTTGGATTCGTTCTCGCTGTGCCATGATGGGAACTCCAATTCTTATAGACTTTTCAAAGAATTGTGTCACACCCTTTCCTACTTCATTACATATGAGGCATTGTCGCTTATTACTTTTTGATTGACAGCTGGGGTGTGTGGAGGTGTAGAAGGCTATTTGCCCCTGCAATAAATGACCCCAGACTGCTGTGTGGCTGGGGCTCTTGACTCACTTTCTAGAGTTTTAAAAAATTTTATTTTCTATTTGCAAAGAAACATCTGATAAAGGTCAGTTATCCAAAATATACAAACAAATCTTAAAACTCAAGAAGAAAACAAACAACTCAAGTAAAAAATGGGCCAAAGACGTTAACTCACACATCTCACCAAAGCATATATACAGACGGCAAATAAGCAAGCATATGAAAAGATGTTCCACATCATGTCATCGGGGAACTGAAAAATAAAATGAGATATCACTACACACCCACTAGTATGGCCAAAATTGAGAATGCTGAGAACACCCCAAATACTGGTGAGGATGTGGAGCAATATGAACTCTCATCCATTGCTACTGGGAATGAAAAATCGTACAGCCGTTCAAAAGGAAATTTGGTGGTTTCTTATAAAACTAAAAACACTTTTACTGTATGATCCAGCAATCACATTCCTTGGTATTTACCCAAATGTGTTGAAAACTTTTGTCTAGACAAAAACCTGAACGTGAATGCTTATGTCAGCTTTATTCCCAATTGTCAAACCTTGAAAGAAATTAAGAAATCCTTTAGTAGGTGAATGGATGAATAAACTGTGGTCCACCCAGGTAATGGAGTGTTATACAGCAATAAAGAGAAATGAGCTATCAAGCCACAAAAGACATGGAGGAAACTTAAATGCATGTTACTAAGTGAAAGAAGCCCATCTGAGAAGGCTACATAGTAGAAGATTCCAACTTATGACATTCTGGAAAAGGCAAAACTATGGAGACAATGAAAAGATCAGAGGTTGTGGGGGACTAGGGGAGAGTGGGGTGCAGTGGGAGAAGGAGATGAACAGGCAAAGCACACAGGATTTTAAGGCAGTGAAAATATTCCATATGATATTATAATGATGGATATATGGCATTGTATATTTGCACAAGCCCAGAGAATGTACAGCACCAAGAGTGAACTCTAAGATAATGGACTTTGGGTGATTACGATGTGTCATATATACATAGATACATCTATTGTAAAAAACATACTATTCTGGTGAGTGATGTTGATAATGGGAGAGTTAAGCATGTGTGAGGGCAGGAGGTTTATGAGAAATCTCTGTACCTTCCTCCCAATTTTATTGTAAACCTAAAACTGCCCTAAAAAATAAAATCTTTAACAAAAAAAATTTTTATTTTCACTCACTATCCAGAGCTATCATTTCTTCCTACTGTCAGTGTGTCTATCTCTAGCTTCCCCCCTGCTCTTTCTTTCTTTCTTTCTTTCTTTCTTTCTTTTTTGTCTTTTTAGGGCCACACCCACAGAAAATGGAGGTTCCCAGGCTAGGGTTAGAATCGGAGCTGTAACTGCCAGCCTACACCACAGCCACAGCCATGCTAGATCTGAGCTACGTCTGAGACTTACACCTCAGCTCACAGCAATGATGGATCCTTAACCCACTGAGCGAGGCCAGGGATTGAACCTGCATCCTCGTGGATACTAGTTGGTTCATTACTGCTGCGCCACGATGGGAATTCCCACCTCTGTGCTTTCTAATTGACTAGAAATACGGAGAGCCAGACCTATTAGAATCACATTAAAAATGTTGTTAACTTGCTGGAATATGGGCCTGATGAGTAAAACGCTTAAAATGTTGATTCATGGATCTTGCAATATGTGTGTATGTATATATATATACATATAAATATGTATATATATTTATATATATATATATACATATATAAATATGTATATATATATACATATATTTTTTTAGCTGCCCAGAAGACTTTTGGTTAAGCTTTTGTTTCTTGTAGAATCTCTGGAGAGGAGGTATTCCTAGATTACTATGCTCCGGATCAGTGAGTATTGCTGCAATTTTGTCATTATCATATATAAATATATTGTGTATCACCATGTATATATTCCATAGAAGAAAGGAAAATTCATCTCTGGGCCAGACAATATGTCATATAAAAAGTAGAGCAGTCCTGTCCTGCCTTTTGATGGCTCCCACAATGCTGTAGGAATATGACATGTTCCATACAGTGGACTTTGTGAAGAATGATAAAAATTTGGAGTTCCCTTCATGGCTAAGTGGTTAACGAACCTGACTAGGAACCATGAGGATGTGGGTTTGATCCCTGACCTCGCTCAGTGGGTTAAGGATCCGGTGTTGCCACGAGCTGTGGTGTAGGCCGGCAGCTACAGCTCCTATTCAAACCCTGGCCTGGGAACTTCTACATGCCTCAGGTGCAGCCCTAAAAAAAAATTAAAAAAAAAAAGAATAATAAGAACTCAGATGGTAAATTTCATGGCATGTCTTCTTGCTCTAAAGGGGATACTTGGACTCACTACAGACCCAGGTGATGGATGGGGAAGAAGATCTAGTGTTTGTGTTCCCCCATGAGGAGTCAGGGAGGCCCCTTTGTACACCTGCCCATTCCTGGGGCTGGGAAGGCAGTGGGCTGCACTTGGTGACCTGGCACTGCCCTTCAGCAGAGCCCCCTGCCCTTGTTCCACCGGTCTGCCCATTCCTATGCATATAACAGCATTAGGTAATTGTCCCTCTGTTTTCAAAGAAAAAGTGGCTTTCCACACGTCTGTCTTCTTTCCCCAGTTCCAGGAAAGGCAGCCTCAGGTGCTGTTGGAGAAACAAATTCTTGGGCGTTCCCATGTGGTTCAACAGGCTAAGAACCTGATTAGTATCCATGAGGATTTGGGTTTGATCCCTGGCCTCACTCAGTGGGTTAAGGATCTGATATTGCCATGAGCTGCAGTATAGATCACAGATGTGGTGGGAACCTGGCATTGCTGTGACTGTGGCGTATGCTGGCAGCTGCATCTTCAATTCAGCCCCTAGCCTGGGAACTTCCATATGACACAGTTGTGGCCCAGAAGAAAGAAAGAAAGGGAAAGAAACCGATTCTTTCAGAAAAGGGATACTCCACTCTATTTGCAATATCTCCCTCATAAATTAGCCTTACCCCTCTTTGCACCCTTAAAGCTTTGGGAATCCTTAAGAGCCCCTTCTTTATTATACTTCCTTTCCTTAAGCCCTTATTAACTCCTTAGAAGATTCATTTGAATCTTTTGCTGGGACAGAAGCAAAGTCCAATGCTGGGGGTGGCGTATGGAGGGCAAGAACTAGGAGGTGGGCAGGTCTAGAGACAAACTTCCTTTCCTGAGAGCTGGCCCCCTGGCTGGATTCTGTTGACATCATTCAGGCAACTGATTCAGACTGTGAAGTCTCTGGAGCTGGGGTCACCCCACATAGGGCAGCGGGGAGCCCGATAACGATGGCTTGTTCCCCTACACCCTGCCTCACTGTTCTAATTAACAAGTTGGGTCCTTTCCAGCTCTTTTACGTGGCTCTCGTGGGGCTGGGCTCCACTGGGGGTGGGCAGACAGTCTTACTTTAAGCAGTGTATTGATCTTCACGTGGTCATGTGCCCCTCTTGGGGGTGCACTCTCATGTTTTAAGTGCATGCAGTTACTCTCTTGACTGGCTTGTAAACAGGTTTTAATGGGGCTATTAGTGTAAAAGGACAGGAAACTTTCAAAAACAGCCTCTTAAATATTCATGAGGATGTTAAATCTGGCGCTTAATCACCAGTGTTTGCACACAGCTAAAGGGGAGGGAGGACAGCTGACAGGCTGCCTTCACTCTGAACAATTGACAGGGCATTAATAAACGCTCTTAGGGGCATGATTAATGGCCAAGAGAATAGGACTTTTTTTTTTTAAACAAACGGAGCCCCTCTCCTTTGGGGACTCCTTTTTCTGGGGGAGGGAATGTCCATGTAGGTATAGGAGTGGGATTCAAGGGGAGATGGAAGCTGGAGGGGTGTCACAGACAGGACAAATTCTTTCTCTTCTGAAATCATTAGCTGGATTATTCCCCCCCCCTCCCGCCCCATCTGACTGTCTATTTCCCAGAGCGTGGTGTCCTGAGGGGAAATATTCCAAAAACTTAAGCAGAAATCTCCAAAGAATTCCATACCTGGAGAATTCTTAACTCAGCTTTGGCAGGGCCATGGGGGAAGCACCTGGGCCTTCATCATAGGAGCTCTCTAGAGGGTCATTATCAGTTGCCTCTTCAATACCTTAGTTGACTTGCTTTCAGACTGGAGTTAAATGCAGACAAAGATGGTCCATTGTGGCCGAGGGGCTCCTGCAAGCTGTCTCATCTCTCCCCAACCCACCTTTCTACATGTGATTTTTATTATTTATTTATTTATTTATTTTTTGTCTTTTGTCCTTTTTTTAGGGCCACACCCGTGGCATATGGAGGTTCCCAGGCTAGGGGTCTAATTGGACCTGTAGCTACCAGACTATGCCACAGCCACAGCAATGCCAGATTCAAGCTGCATCTGCGACCTACACCACAGCTCAGGGCAACACTGGCTCCTCAACCCACTGAGCAAGGCCAGGGATCTAACAACCTCATGGTTCCTAGTCAGGTTCGTTTCATTTCCAGAGTGCAGTAAATGGTCTGCACTTCTGGAATGGGCCTTAGAGACTGTCTAGGCCTGTCCTTGCTCTGGCTAGAAAAAGAAACTGAGGGAATTCCTGTAGTGGCTCAGTGGTTAACGAATATGACTAGGAACCATGAGGTTGTGGGTTGGATCCCTGGCCTCACTCTGTGGGTTGGGGATCTGGCGTTGCCATGAGCTGTGGTGTAGGACGTAGACACGGCTCAGATCCCACGTTGCTGTGGCTGTGGCGTAGGCTGGCGGCTACAGCTCCGATTAGAACCCTAGCCTTGGAACCTCCATATGCCTTGGGAGCGTCCCAAGAAATGGCAAAAAGCCAAAAAGAAAAAGAAACTGATGTATGAGAGGTGAAACAACTTGTTCAAGGATACATACTGAGGTAGTGAAAGAAGTCACTAGACACCAATGACCCTGACTCCTAGTTGACCCCCATATCAGCATGATGAGACTTCTCTAGGGGAGTCAGAAAGAACAGACACCCAGCTGGTTCCTTCGAAAGAGCTGCAGGCTCAAGTATGCCAGATCTGGTAGCAAGATCTAGATCTGTGCTACCAGACCCCAAATCAGTTTAAGCATAGAAGATTCTGGAAAAATCTTACAATTTCTATGTAGTAGGAAACCCCTGTCTCATTATCTGAGACCAACTCAGAAATTCAAAATAGTTGGGATATTTTTTCTTTTTATGGCCATACCCATGGCATATGGAAGTTCCCAGGCTAGAGGGTCAAATCAAAGCTGCAGCTAAGGCCTATACCACAGCCAGGGGCAACCAGATCTGAGCTGAATCTGTGACCTATGCTGCAGTTTGTGGCAATGCTGGATCCTTAACCCACTGAACGAGGCCAAGGATCAAACCTGCATCCTCATGGAGACTACATTGGGTCCTTAACCCTCTGAACCACAATGAGAACTCCTAAAACAGTTGGGATTTTGCTGACAGGTTCCATTTAGAAATGAAGAAAGGCATAAAGTTAGCTATCTATAAATATGTTTATCTCATCATGCTTTATAATGGTAGATCGGGGCAAAGAGATCAGTGTCTTTTATAAAACCCTCTCTGATGCCCAGCCCCTGCTGTCCACATTCACATGCTTCTATCAAGCCCTTCTCATGTACATGCTACCAAATTAGGCTGGGATGGGGAGGGTTGTCATAAAGATGGATAACAATTGTCTCCATCCCCAAGATATATTCCCTCTAGTTAGCAGTTTAGCTCTAGGGCCATGCCAGAAGGCTGAACATAGTCCCAGGCTGAGATCTTGCAAATATCACTTTCATCACCCCTGCTCAAGAATCTGAGGTGGCTCCCACAACATCTGGGTCCAGCCAATTTTGGCTTCATTTCAGAGCCAAATACATCCCTTCTTTTCTAGTCAGTGGACCAGGGAACACTCCACAGGCACTATGACTATGATCCTTAATCACATATTTTTTTAGAGACTCCACAACATTTTTTTTATGGAATGCCCACTAGGAATGAAAAATCAGCCTCTCTTGCTAAACAGTTTGCATTAATGACTTCCATAAGAGCCAATCTATTGATTTTTTTTGTTTTAGAAACAAAACTCCACTTGTCTCTTTTATCTGGATATATAGCTGGTAGGTGCTGTTGGTAAAGCAACCATTTTGAGAAATAGTTTCCTTTTCATAATTGGAATGAATATATTTTGACAGTTTTTAACCAGTAATGGTTACAATGTTTGGTACAAATGCAAAGCACAGATAAAGCTTTAAACCCCAGTGGGCTTGGGCATTATTTTCTCAGTGAAAGGCTGATTCTCAGCTCTATGAAGTACAAGGGCAGATTCCACATGCCCTTGGAACTGATACCAAATGTTGGGCAACACAACCTTGATTTCACAGCACACAACTTTGGATTGCCATTATGCCTCATTCCAAAGTCTCTTATTCTGTGATATCATTTTTGGTTTGTTTGTTTAATCAGCCAAGTGATGTAGGATCCAGCATGGTTCACTGAAGACACTTGGACAAGGACTGAGGAAGTTTAGATTCTACTCCCAGTAGTTTCCTTAAATTATTCCCGGTAATCTCCCAGTATATATTCGGCAAACCTCACTTTCCTTACCTGTAAAGTGGGTGTAGTAAAACCTGTCAGATCAATCTGTTGTTTCAAGTGAAGTCATACCTACATTACTACTTGCTATTTCCATTTGATACTTCACAGGCATCTAAAAAGGAAATTTTCCTACATTGAACTTAAAATCTCACCCCCGCCCCCAACCTGTCAAACCTATTCTTTCTCTGACATTCCCAAATCAATCAGTGGGCGTCACAAACTACTCAGGTGCCCATGCCAGAAACTGGAGTCATCCTCTCCCTGCATTGTAGTTAATCAGTTACACATTCCATTTTGTCTTTTAAGTAAGTCCTTGATCTATTCACTCCACTGACCAGCCTAGTCCAAGCCATTCTCACCTCCTGCCTGAGTATCTGACTTCAGTCACCTCCTTACTCTCCTACCCAGTATTGTCTCCTCCAGGTTGTAACCCCTGCAGAAGCCAGAGTCATCCTCTTGTAATGTTAATCCACTTGGATCACTTTCCTATTTATAACCCTGCTGCTCCAGAGCAATCATCATGGCTTGACACGCCATGACATTCTTGTCCCACCTGCCCCTTCAGTCTTATTCCAGTCTCATTCTACTGCAAACACACTACCCTCTTCTGCTCCTATGTGCTTCTTTGTAGACCTGGAGCCTTCACAGTATGGTTCTCTCTGGGAGACTCATAATCTCATCTATGCCTGGATGGCTTCCAGTCATCTTTGCGATTTCAGTATAATTATCAAAAACTACTCCTTTTTTTTTTTTCTGGCAGTGCCTGTGGCATGTGGAAGTTCTTGGTCCAGGGCTGGAACCCATGCCATAGTAGTGACCTGAGCCACAGCAGTGACAACACTGGATCCTTAACTGCTAAGCCACCAGGGGACTCCTCAAAAGCCACTCTTGCAGAAGAGACTCGCTGCTCCCATTGCCTTTCCCCAGTAGGATGAATTCTTATTATCATTATCTCTTGTAGCATTTAACACAATTGTAATTTGAATATTTATATGTGCAATTACTTCGACTGAGGCTCCATGAGCACCACTTTTTTCACTCCTGTGCCCTCAGTGCCCTGACAAAGTGCACATCACATGGATGCAGACAGATAACAGGATGACCATCTTGAGCATCAATAAAAATTCAAGTTATTTATTTATTTATTTAGTCTTTTTAGGCTGCACACATGGCATATGGAGGGTCCCAGGCTAGGGGTCTAATCGGTGTTGTAGCCGCCGGCCTACAGTCACAGCAACGTGGGATTGGAGCTGCATCTGCGACCTACACCATAGCTCACGGCAACGCCGGATCCCCAACCTGCTGAGCAAGGACAGGGATCGAACCCACAACCTCATGGTTCCTAGTCGGATTCGTTAACCACTGAGCTACGATGGGAACTCCTCAAGTTATTTTTGTTCTTGTGTCTGCAGGGCACCAAATCAAGGGGCAAGATGAGATGTTTTTCATGAGTCAGAATTTTTTTGGTGGTGAGTTAACAGAAACTCATCTTGAACTAGTTTGAATACTAACAGGGGAAGTTTATTCATCCTGTAATATAGCTATGCAAAGGGAAAGACGGCAGTTGGATTGAGATACTCAAAAGATGGTGGTCAACTACTGTCTTTTTCCCTCTGTCTCTGTCTCTTTCATTATTTGACTTTACTCTTTAATGCAGACAGATTTCTTTATGGGGTGGAGAACATGGCTGTGGGCAACCCTAGATTCACAATTTTTTTTTAGTATTTCCTGCTAGGAAGCCCTGGGGAGGGATTCTGATTGACCTTTCCTTGGGTCATGAGCCCATCCCTGGTTTCCCTGGCTGCTGCTCTCACTGTGGTCAATGAGATGGAGTCATCACTAGTCCACCCCAGAACTTCTGGCCTTAGGATCTGTTACCAGAAAAGTGGAGGAGAGGTCTAGGCCTGACAGTTAAGGACAATGGCCACCAGACATGTGAATTCTGTAGGAAAGGAGACTATTGATCTGGAGTCTAATGTTCATGATTTGAGTCTCAGTTTTTCTGGTTTCTGGCACAGCTCAAGTTCATAGAAAAACCCAGACAGAGGTGGCTTTGCCTATGCATAGAGTGGTCAGCCAGCCTTCTGAAATACCACAAAAAAGACTCCTGTCCTTTGGGTTAGGACAAGAGTCCACAAAGGTTAATTACAGTAAGAATTATTAGAGCCCAATAGAAGTTGGCCTTATAATTCACAGGGTCAATAGCCAACCCAAACATTGTTCTCCCTTATTTCTAGGGAGTTAGTGGTGGAGACCTAAAAAATCTTTTATGAAGGTATAAAAGGGCACCGAGGAACCTGTCTGGTGGCAGTTGAACAAATAAGTGAGTTGTGAAAGATGATATATTTCCACCAATCCTTCATAGCCTAATTAAATGTCACCTTCTCTCTGAAGATTTTCACTGTCCTCTTATGAGTGCTAATAGTTAAATATCTATTTATAAAATCGTTATGAGGATGTAGTGAGCTAATATATATGAACATTTTGAATGGCACTGGGCTCATCACAAGCATTCAATAATTATTATTGTGATAGGACAAAAGGGAGAATATAGTAACAGTGGCTACCAAAAACTGATGTCACAGCCTTCTCATGTCCTGGATCTGTATACGTTTTCCAACTTGATTCATGTAACTTTTGCTTTAAGAACTTGCCTGGGGGAGTTCCTGTTGTGGCTCAGTGGTTAATGAATCAGACTAGGAACCATGAGGTTGCTGGTTTGATCCCTGGCCTTGCTCAGTGGGTTAAGGATCTGGCATTGCCCTGAGCTATGGTGTAGGTCACAGATGCGGCTTGGATCCCGAGTTGCTGTGGCTGTGGCGAGACCCCTAGCCTGGGATCCTTCATAAGCCACGGGTGCAGCCCTAGAAAAGACAAAAAGGCCAAAAAAAAAAAGAAAAAGAAAATCTTGCCTGACAACCACACTATGGGAATTTTTGGTCCAAAATCACTGTGCTAAGGCTAGGGTTTCTCATGCATGGCCATTTTTTAGCTGGGCTCCTCTAAGAACTTTATAAAATTTAGGTAGTGGTTCTAATATTTTGTGCTTAAGTCTCAGTGGTAGGGCTTGTTGAAAATGTGGTTTTCCTCAGCATTTCCATTGTGGCTCTGGGATTAAGAATCCAACTAGTATCCATGAGAATGCAGGTTTGTTCCCTGGCCTTGCTCAGTGGGTTAAGGGTCTGGCATTGCTGGAAGCTGTGGTGTAGTTTGCAGATGTGGCTCAGAGCCATTGTTGCTGTGGCTGTGGCCTAGGCAGGCAGCTGCAGCTCTGATTTGACCCTCAGCCTGGGTACTTCCACATGCCACAGGTACAACCTAAAGGTGGGGGGGAAATGAAAAAAGAAAATGTGGTTTTCCTGAGTACCACCTGAGAGATCCTGATTTAGTAGTTCTAGGGGAGGGCTCAGGAAATGTCAATTTCTAACCACAGCTTTGGTGATTCTCCAGTAGGTAAGTTTCATGGGCCATGGTTTGAGAAACTGACTCAGAGGAAGGAGTGGTAAGGATGAGGAGGATGAGAAGCACTTATTCTGCAGTTGGGACTTCCCAAAATCCCAAAATGTCCCTCTACAACAGGAAGAGAACTCCATCCTTTAAGTGGCGGCCAGGATGAGTGTCACATAGGTGTGAAGCATCTATTGTACCCATTGTCCACTCAGCCTAGGGCCATCTGGGGCCGTGACAGGGTCACAGCTCTGTCAAGCCATAAAGTCAGTCCTCATTCACTGTTGTGCTGCCCATTTGACAGAGGGGATAGTAGTATGTGGGAGTGTGGCGTGCTGGAGGTCCCACAGAATGAGTGGCATCATGGACATCATGCTGGATGCTCCCCCTGGGTCCTTGTTCTCTTTCATGAAGACATTTCCAGGAAGGTTCAGGCACAGATTTTTGAATTGTTAGATGCCATCCCGAAGACCCTGCCCTTTGGGCAGGAGTTGGTGTGTATTAAGGCAGCCTATCAGGGGAACATGCATTACCAACTCTTATGCTTTTGTATTAAGCATTATGTCTCATCTTTACAGTCAGATTAATGGAGATTAGTGGTTCCACTTAAGAGTTTAACGTTGTGTTGACCCAAATTGTTGGAGCTCTCATAACATGGTGCTGTACTCGAGGGCTGGACCAGCTGGTAGTCAGGTGGGGGAGGGGGAGGGGTACAGTTTCACAAAGTGATTTCATTAATTGTTTTGTGTAAGAAAGCTGGGGTGCCTCTTTATATATAATGCATACGTAGCACTGCCCCTAGTTTCCACACACTTAAATGCCCATCAGTCCAGTCTGGCGATGCTCCTTTGCAAAGAGGACATTTAATAATCAACAGTCACTCGTGCCAGCCTCTTCTTGGCTTCGGGGGGCGGAGCCCAGTCCCTGAAGTCACAAATGGTTTCATTAATGTCTTTTATCCATTTGAAAGATGAAAATAAATCTCTCAAAAGCTCTTAGAAACCTGCCACCCTGTGTGTAGGAGGAAAAAAGAAGATGACTGTTAATTAAAAACTTAAGCCATCTTCTCAGGGGTACACAGCTGGGATTCACAGAACACAGGAATCAAACCCAGCCTTCCTATCAGGTCAGAGTTACTTGTTATTTGTTGGACAGATTTAGTAATTGAAAATCCTATGTCTTAGTTCAGGCTACTGTAACATACTGTAGATTCAGTGACTTAAACATTTCTTTTTCGCATGGTTCTGGAGGCTGAGAGGCCCAAGATCAAGGTGGTGACAGATTCTGTGTTGGTGAGGACCCCTTCTGGGTTTGCAGATACTGTCTTATCTGTGTCCTCACATGGCCTTTCCTTGGTGCTGCACAAGGGGGAGGGGTGGGGAGAGCAAGGTTTTGTGTCCTTTTCACTTTGTATAAGGTGTTAATCCTATCAGAAGGGCCCCACCCTCATCTATCCTAATCACCTTCCAAAGGTCCTTCTATATATCATCACAACTGAGATGGGTCGAATCTTCAGCAGATAATTTTTGGGGAGGGAGAATGGACACAATTCAGTCCATAGCACTCTGTGGCTGTTATAAAATTGAAGTAGAATGGAATTCCTGTTGTGGCTCAGTGAATTAAGGATGCGGTGGTGAGGATGAGGGTTCAATCCCTGGCGTCTTTTTCTTACCAAGTGTACTTGGGACTGTCAGGATATTCATTTGAATGTCTTCAAAGTGGACGAACTTGGTTGGAAATAATCAAAATCTGTTTGGAGCCAAATCTAGTTAATAAGGTGAGTGATCAAGCTGTTTGGCTAAAGACACAATAATGTAACTGGTTTTGTGGTGTGGCAAGCTGGAGCCAAAGACTACCAGGAAAGGAAACTCACAATGTTCAGCGTAAGGGCAGCATCAACGGGTACAAAGATTAGTATCGGGCAGGGGATCAGGAGTTGATGGAGGAAGGGGTGTCTTTAAATTGAAAAAGCACTGATGATCTCCCCTCCCCAAAATCCAGTTTGAATCACTGGTCTCAACTGTCAAAGGGATGTCCTGGAAGATGAATACTCATTTAATACAAAGGAGTATTTGGTCTAAGAAATTTTTCCTTTATCTTATAGGCTGCACATGACATGGAGGTTTTTTTTTTTTTTCAAGGGGTTCCTACTTTATGTTTTTTTAGGAGTCTTTATAAATACCTTCATAGTTTCATCTTTCATAAAAAATTTCCCACAATACAAAGTACACATAAAGTATGTAAAATAAATTGTTATTTTAACTATAACAGTATCAACTAACTCTCCTACGAATGCTGATTGTGTCAGTAGCATGTGGAGAGAGGTAGGCGTTGTCTTATCTTCTCATGTTATAGAGGAGGAATCTAAGATTCAGAGGGGAGAAGGCTTTAGCAAAGGCCACACAGAGGGTAAGTGACAGAGTCAGGATTAATTTACATGTGTATGAGTTAAAATTCACACCGATGGCAGTAAGAGTTCTCTCTTCGGTACCATTTGCTGCCGATCAGAAGAGAAGGGAGGTGGGACTTGCTACAATGTCAATCAAGCCTATTTGGGCAAATGTCTCCCCTTGGCCTGATTCTTCTTGGGAGCCCAGGTGGAGTTCAAAGGTCATTCTCTTGAGGCTTGAAGATTCATGTTAGCAGAGGGTTTTAAATGTTGGGTTGGATATGAAACTTCATTAGTGCCCAAAGTCCTGGAATTCTGGCACAGCACCACAGAACTGAAGCAATACCATTTTCTTGCCTCTGTAGGGCACGATCATTTGAAATATCTTTGCTGTGAAGCATTAAAGTAGCAGTTGTGTTCCCCGGGATGCATCACTCCTTCTCTTGAACTCAGAGTGCTTCTGATAGGCTGGCCTTTTTTGCTGTCTCCCTGACCTCATGCCCTATTCCTGGGCTAAATCTCCTCTCTGAAGTTACCGATACATCTCTGACTTATGGAATGCCCCGGAGTCCTCTTTACTCCACCTCTTCCTTTAAGTCAGTTAGGGCACTTCAAGGATTTAATAGTTTCTCTCATTGGAGATCTTCTAAGCCCTCGCTACTAAATGTGTAGTCAGTAGGCCAACTAGAAGCATCAGCACCAGCATCACCTGGCAGCTTTTTGGGCAGGCTCCACCCCAGACCTGCTGAATCAGAAGTTGTATTTTAAGGACACCCGAGGTGATTTCAAAATCTGAGAAGCAATGCTCTAATGAACCCATAAAATACTTCGTTGCTGGTAGAAGTCAGTCTTCTGATACAGGTGACACTCCCTGAGGGTCTGTGCTTGGTTTGGGGTGGGAAGGAGCCTGGAGGAGAGGGAAAGCTTGCATTCGAAGACCCAAGGTTTCCTGTTTCTTTCTTGTCTTCCTTTCTCTCCTCTGAGAGTCAAAACCACCCATATGAACTCTTTGGATATTGTCTAATATGTTCCAGGCAAGGGGGAAAGAAAGCTAAAGCTAAAATGACTGTTTTTTTTTTTTTTTTTTTGTCTCTTTGCTATTTCTTGGGCCGCTCCCGCGGCATATGGAGGTTCCCAGGCTAGGGGTTGAATAGGAGCTGCAGCCACTGGCCTATATCAGAGCCACAGCAACGCGGGATCTGAGCCGCGTCTGCAACCTACACCACAGCTCACGGCAATGCCGGATTGTTAACCCACTGAGCAAGGGCAGGGACCGAACCCGCAACCTCATGGTTCCTAGTAAAATGACTGTTTTCTTATAATCATGCAATCTTAAGAAGGGAAGAGGTTTAGATATTCTCTATACTTCCTTGAGCAGAAGTTATTTCTAGGGCATCTCAGAAATGCCCTTGCTTGAATACTTCCAATGTTGAGGATTTCACTGCTTACTGGGCAGTCATTTTCATTTTTTTCTTTCCAACAAACATTTCTCAAGTGCCTCCTGGGGTCAGGCTGTGTTAGAGTGTAAAGAAAAAAATATCAGTCTGTTCCTATCCTCAGGTGGTTAACAGTTTGTAACTTCAATTCCATACATGTGCCATCTCCTCTCTAGGTCTTTCCCAGGCTATTTAAATCTATGGATTTAGTCTATAGATGTAAATATATGTCTATACATACTCAGCAAGAGTTCAGGAATTAGTGTTGAGGATGCAATCTAGTTGTATAAACATGGATCCCTCTAAGCCCTAGCTGTTTCATCTGTATTAGGGTTATTTTGTTGGTAGCTATAACAAGAGCTATGGTTAGTATTAGCAAAAAGGAAGATTTATTGACCTCAGAAACCAAAGGAATGGTTGAACAGGCAACTGTAGTGAGCTGCTGGGCTTCAGGAACTGCTGTAAACAGTTAGGAATCCATGTAGGCTAGGAATCCATGGAGTTCTCTCTATCTCTTTCTGCTTGTCCTGACTTTTGACTTTAGTATCTATCTTCATAGAGATAATTGAATCGGAGCAGGAAATATGTCTACATTTTACAACTTTAAGGGCCTCTAAGGAAGTCATTAAGGTCAAATGATGTCATAAGGATCTTATAGGATTCGTGTCTTTGTGAGAAGAAATACCAGAGAACTCGATTTCTCTGTCTCCACACACGCACAGAGGAATGGCCGTGTGAAGCCACAGCAAGAAGGCAGCTGTCAACAAGCCAGGGAGAGAGGCCTCACCAGAAACCCACTGTGCTGCTATCTTGGACTGTCACCCTCTAGAACTGTGTGAAAATACATTTCTACTGTTTAAGCTACTCTGTCTTTGACATTTTATTGTGGTATGCTGAGCAGACCAGTACAATTCGCACCTCTCCAATGACAAAGGAGTGGAATTTCTTTTCATGTGCTTATCGGCCATTTATTTATTACCTTCTTTGGAGAAATGCCAGTTCAAGTCCTTTGCCAATTTTGAAATTGGGTTTTTGTTTTTTTGTCGTTGAGTTGTGGAAGGTATTGTTTTTCATTTGTTTCATAATTTCTTGTCCTTTTATTACAGATTATTTCCTTTTTTAAATTTTTATTTTATTATTATTATTTTTTCGTCTTTTTAGGGCTGCACCTGAGGTGCATGGAGGTCCCAGGCTAGGGGTCTAACCAGAGCAGCTGCTGGTCTATACCACAGCCACAGCAACATGGGAGCCAAGCTGGGTCTGCGACCTACACCACAGCTCACAGCAATGCCAGATCCTTAACCCACTGAACAAGGCCAGGGATCAAACCAACAACCTCGTGGTTCCTATTCAGATTTGTTTCCACTGTGCCATGACAGGAACTCATACAGATTATTTCTTTTTCACCCCCAAACCCAGTCCACTCTGGTCCTCACTCCCACTTATCACTTGAATGTATATCCCCACTGCCGCTGCTGTTATCCAGGCTCCAATTCCCCTCCTATGTCGTTCTTGCCTGTGTCTCTCCCCACCTGGATCCATTCTCCATACCACAAACAGAATATCAAGTTTGTCATGTCACCAACCCAAAACCATTCAGCTGATCTCTAATTCCTTGTAATGAATTTAAAATTCCTTTACATGGTTTTTGAGGTCTTCCATAATTTGCCTCCTATCTACTCTTACATATCCAGCTACTCTCCCCCTAAAAATCTAGAGTACTGCTTTCTCTCTTTCTTTCTCCAAGGTTGCATTGGGGTACATTTCAAAGTCAGTTCAGACATCAGTACACTTCACTCTTAACCATTAGCATGCCTGTCATTTATTTATGTTTTTAGGAAAAATTTATACACAATAAAATACACAAGTCTTAAGTACCGGGTATTCCAACCTCCTGTCAAGATCTAGAATATTACCATCAACCCAGAAAGCTTCCTTGTGCTCCATCCTTTCACAGCCCCTGTCTACACACTCCCAACACTCACCCCAACCAGCGCTTAGTATTGTTCTGGTTTTTTCCCCTCCTGAATTAGTTTTGCCTTTTCTATAACTTTCTTCTTTTGTTAAGCCTTTGTTCTTTCCCTCAGCATGATGTCATGATTCATTCAATTCACTGTGCATATTAGGAGGGTTTTGCTGTTGTTGTTACTCTGTTTATTCTGCCTGTAATGTAGTTTATGCATTCTCCTCGAACATCTTAGCTATCTCTAGTTTTTGGCTTTTATGATAAAACCACTATAAATATTCTTGTATAAGCATGCTCATGGATATGTTTTCATTTCTCATGTGTAGATAGCTAGGCATAAAATTTCTGGGTCTTGTGGTAGGTCTATATTTTGTAAGAATCTGATTTTATAAAATGGTTGTACCGTCTTATATTTCCGTCAACAATGTCTAAGAGTTTTAGTTGCTCTACCTTATTGTCAGTGTTTGGTGTTGTCTGTCTTTTAAATTTCAACTATTAGGGTGACATTATGGCTTTAATTTATATTTCCCTAATGACTGAATAGTGTTGAAAAATACTGTTTGTGTATATTAGCCGTTCATATGTCTTCTTTTGTGAAGTATCTGTTGAAATATTTTCCTCATTGAAAAAAGGCAGGTTTAATGGAGTATAAAAATTCACCTTTTTAGGGGTATTTTTATGAATTTTGAAAACATGGACAGTCGTATAACTACACAATCATCAAAACATAGGTTCCATCACTGCAAAAACTTTGCTCATACCGCTTTGTAGTTTATACCTTCTCCACAGCCCCTGCTCCTGGCAACCACTGATCTATTTTCTGTCCCTAAGGTTCTACCTTTTCCAGAATGCCATACATATTGAATCATGTGGTAAATAGACATTTGAGTTTATTGACCAATTTTAATTTGGTTGCTTGTCTCCTTATTGAGCTGTAGGTATTCTTTATTTAAATTTTTTTTTTTTAGGGATGTATCCATGGCATGTGGAGGTTCCTAGGCTAGGGGTCAAATCACAGCTGTAGCTGCTGGCCCTTTACCACAGCCACAGCAACACAGGCTCTGAGCTGTGTCTGTGACCCACACCACAGCTCATGGCAATGCAAGATCCTTAACCCACTGAGTGAGGCCAGGGATTGAACCCATGTCCTCATGGATATTAGCTGGGTTCATTAACTATTGAGCCATGATGGGAACTCCTGAATTGTAGGTATTTGTATATCCAAGGTATTTTTTTTGTCAGATGTGTATTTGGTAAATATTTTCTTCCAGGGTGTATTTTGCCTATTCTTTTTTTTTTTTTTTTTTTTGCCAAGGTTCATTCTTCATTTTTTCTCTAGTCCCTCAGTCAAAATCAACCTCTCATTTTGTGCTTCCATTAACATGTTATACTCTGCTATAGACACTCATCATTCCCACCTTCTATTATGTCATTTTGAATTTTTGTGGACTCATTGCTTCTTCTTCAATTAGACAGTAAATTTCTTGTGGGCAAGGGCCATGTATTTTATGTATATACACGAAGAAGTAGATATAATTGTGCTAATAAGATAAGTTTTGGTATTTCACGGGTTTGGAATTTGATCCAGGTATGTGAATCTGGGAAAGCCTTAATGTCTTATTTGTTTAGGAAGCATTTAGGGTCTACCATGAGTCTAGATGGGGTGAGGTGCTGGGGTCACAGAGATAAATCCAGCTCAGGTAGGCAGTGAAGGCCTCTGCTCAGGTGGGGTGGGGATTATGGAAAAATCACTTATTAAACAACTGGATGAGTGTTGTGACAGAAATATGAACAGGTGGTTATGAGAGGAGGAAGGGTGAGGAATGGCTTCCTAGTGGAAGTAAAGCCAGGCCTAGATTTCAATGGATGAGTGGAAGGTAACCAGGAAAAAAGATGGATGGCTCAGGGATTTCCCAGCGGAGGGAGCAGCAAAGGCAAAGGTTCCAAGGTGAGATTTCTTAACTAAGATGTAATGATTACACTTCATAGAGTTGTCTCAAGGATTTTATGAGCTAGCAAATGTGAAACTAGGTCGCATTGCATGGGACATACTAATCCTAAACAAATTATTATTTATCTGAAATTCAAATTTAACTGGGCATCCTGTATTTTGTTTGCCAAAACTGGCAGTCTTTTAATCAATTAATCTATTTATTTTTAATTTTAATACTTTATTGAAGTATAGTTGATTTATATTTCAGGATTACAACAGAGTGATTCAGGTATACAGATACACACACATATATATATATGAACAAGAATATATGTATTTTATGTTCATATATAAATGAATAAGAATATTCATATATATATATTCTTGTTCAGATTCTTTTCCATTATAGGTTATTACAAGATATTGAACATAGTTTCCTGTGCTGTATAGTAGGTTCTTGTTGTTTTAAAGCTGGCAGTTTTGTTTGTTTGTTTGTTTTGCTTTTTAGGGCCACACTTGTGGATATGGAAGTTCCTAGGCTAAGGGTCAAATTGGAGCCACAGTTATGGCCTACACCACAGCCACAGCAACATGGGATCCAAGCTGTGTCTTCGATCTACACCACAGCTCATGGCAACACCGGATCCTTAACCTGCTGAGCAAGGCCACGTTTAGAACTTGCATCCTCATGGATACCAGTTGGGTTTGTAACCTGCAGAGCCTCAGTGGGAACTCCCAAGCTGGCAGTTTTAATGTGATGGCACTTACCACAGTACCTGACACCAATGTATTTAGTAGTACGTGATACCCAATACATACAGTAGACATCCAATACAAACATGTTAAATTTAAATTCAAGCTGTTTAACTCTGTAGTGGGAAAAGAGGAATAAACCTAAAGGTAGGAGGAGTAATAAAGTGTAATAAAGAATTTGGCCCTTGATGTCATTGAAAATTTCCTTGTCAGGAGTCAGGGCATTTCCTGCCAAGTGCAAACTTTGTTTTTTTTTTTTTTTTGTTTTTTTTTGTCTTTTGTCTCTTTTTTGTTGTTGTTGTTGCTATTTCTTGGGCCGCTCCCGCGGCATATGGAGGTTCCCAGGCCAGGAGTTGAATCGGAGCTGTAGCCACCGGCCTACGCCAGAGCTACAGCAACGCAGGATCCGAGCCGCGTCTGCAACCTACACCACAGCTCACGGCAACACCGGATCCTTAACCCACTGAGCAAGGGCAGGGACCGAACCCGCAACCTCATGGTCCCTAGTCGGATTCGTTAACCACTGCGCCACGACGGGAACTTCCAAACTTTGTGTTTTAATGTGTCTTCTTTCGTGGTTAGGAATGCTCCTGTAATGATGCTGATGGGCTTCAGAATGATGGAGATCCTTTAAGATGAATAGTGGGCATAGTTCTGGGGTTAGCAGACCAGAAGGGAGATACTCTGTACAGTTTTGCTCCAGGGAATGTCATTTAAACTCTCTCTTGTAGTTCCTGTTGTGGCACAGTGGAAATGAATCCTACTAGGAGCCATGAGATTCAATCCCTGGCTTCGCTAGTGGGTTAGGCATCCGGCATTGCCCTGAGCTGTAGTGTATGTCGCAGACACTGCTTGGATCCCAAGTTGCTGTTGCTGTGGTGCAGGCTGGCAGCCGTAGCTCCTATTGGACCCCTAGCCTGGGAACCTCCATATGCTGAGGGTGCGGCCCTAAAAAGCACACACACACACACACACACGCACACACACACACCTCTCTTTTATTCTTTCTTCTTTGTAGTCTGAGGTGTTTTGAAAATCCAGGTGACTTCTTATAGAAAAAATTTGGTTCTAAAGTGCCCCAAGAATCACATGGCTTGGTTCCCCATCCTGGCTCCCATCTGGGCCCTATTGGGAGTCTGAATCATTCCTCTGCACCCTGCTTCTGGCTACCCCAAGGGCCCACCCTCCTGACCCTCTGTAGGAAGGGCGTCAGGGCGCCTCCAGCCCTAGGTGATATGGCTGTGTCTAGATGTGCTTAACAAATTGCCTGTTCACTCAATTACATTTTATTTAATCATCTGTAATCATATAAATTATGCCTGATGGTAGTAAATGTTCATGTCAGTTCCTAATTACAGATTGATTAATTGGCTGGGGCGATCTGTATTACTACTTATATAAGAATATATGAAGATGATGATAAATTAGGGCTGGTGATGCTTAGCCTAGAAACATGGAACATTTCCAATTGTATCCCACTTTTTTGGGGTGGGGAAACCATTCCCCTTTACTGTCTTATTTGTGTCAGATGCCCTCAGGAGAGTTTGTTTTCTATTGATTGGTTGATTGGGTAACATCTGAGTCAAGATGTACTTATTATTGTTTAGTTAGTGTATGTGTGTGTATGTGTAAAATTTTTGCCATGCAGTGCCTTTCTCTCTGGCTGTTGGCAGAGATGAATAATAACAAGCTCATTAAGTTCAGTTGGGCTCATTACAGCCTGCTGGGCTCAGAAAGTTCCCAAGGTTGGATTTGGCCTGGAGAGCAGGAATCCAGAGGATGAAGAGGTGGGGGGACTTTATCAGTGTCTATGGGATGATTCCCTATTAGGTGATTTCCTTTTTGTTTTCTTTGAAAGATAGTGTGCCCAGTGATCCAGAATGTGCCTTGAAGTTTTTCTCTAGTAACATCAGACCTTTGTGGATGTCTTTAAGGCAACTTGTCTTAGATGTGTAATTATTAGTTCTCAGCTTTTGAGAACAAAACTTAATTAGAATGTACTCTGCTCTGCTTCCATCATCCTTTCTCCAGTCTCTCATTCATATGTGAGGCTACATGGAGTAAAGGAGAGAATCTGATAATCCAGGCATGGAACTCTAGTTTTGGGGAAGGGGCTTAAACTATTTATCCCAGCATCTTTGCCTCCTGAGAAGTGATGGGCTGAGAAAGAATGGCAGAAAACCCTATGAATGTCCCTTGCTCTGAAGATAGAGCATCCCAGGAAGTTGTTACTGGAGAATAGCTGACCTCTCCCCTTGCCAAGTGAGCTAAAATGGGAGCTCATTCCATTGACTTTATTGGCTGAATTTCCCTGGCTGACTCTTTCTCAGTTTCCACCGGCCAAGATTGGCTCTCGTGTCCACCTTAGATCAATCATTGTCAAATGGACTAAGACAATTGGGATGGGCCTGGACCAATCATGATAGACTCTCTGGTGGTTTGGGAGGAGGGTTACCTTTCCTAAGTATATGGCCTTGTAGAGGATGACACTTCAACTAAACTGAGGCTCTGTTAGTCACCAAGAAGTAAGTGTGTGTGTGTGTGTGTGTGTGTGTGTGTGTAGGATTAGGGCACTCGAGCAATTCATTGTTCTGGGAAAATTATAAAAACATTTTGAAATGCAGGAGCCATGAATCTCCCATGTTAGATTCATAGGAATGAGGATTCAAGTGCCTCAGGGGAAAAAACACACACAATAAATAAGGATATCCTCCAATATGACTTGGCTTTTATTCTACTCTTCTCATTTTGCTCTTCATAACAATAACTTGCAATTATAGATGGCTTTATTTTGCACATTACCTGGAGCTTTCAAATGGTTAATCTATGAAGAAACCATGCTACACATGTGATGTAGATGAGATGTGTAGAGGACACTGTTCATCCTGCACAGGCTTCATTGTCCCTATCCTGGGGAAGTTTTTCCCTCCTCTCGGGTGGGAACAAGGAAGCAAGTAGCCTTGAGTACCATTGGCAGCCAGGTTGTGAACGTGAGGGGAGCAAGCATTAAATTGAATAAGAAGAGCTGGGTGAGGGGAAGAAACTAGGGCTTTAGTGGCATCACTGAGCCAAACCTGGAGTTAATCGCCTTTGACCTTGCTAAGTAAGATGACAACTTCCCTTATGACTTAAGCCAGTGTGAATTGAGGCTTTTGGTTACTTGTAGCTGAAAGCACCCTCCTTAGAAAATAGGCATCCAATATTATTTTCTCTTATGAATGAAGAAACTGAATGAGAGAAAGTAAGTGAGCTGCCTCAGGTCTTAGAGCCAAGAGAGTGATGGGAGAATAAAATCCCAGTCTTTGACCCTAAGGTGGCTTTTTTCTTCCCTCCTATTCCCTCCTATAGTGGGGACTACTTCTCAGTGATCAGAGTTCTCTTGAGTTGATCTGGGGAGACTGAAGGGAAGAGTGAAATGTTTCCTAGGAGCCCCAGTAGGGTCGGGCTGAGAAATCTAATTCCCCCAGGTTGGCTGCTGGCTGCCATCTGGAAGAGATAATTATTACCCTGCTCTGTCTTTGTTTAACTGGCTCAGTGGGGGGAACAATGGATTCCAATGAATCGTACTGGTAAACAATATCTTCTGATTCCTGAGGGAAACTTGCAAAACAAAGGACAAGGGTGCTCTCCTAAGAGGGCGGGAGCAGGATGGAGAAGGAGAATAGATTCAAGAGCCATAGCAACAGTACCCATGAGGCTGGCCAAGGGGAAAGGTCAGGCTCACGCAGACCCAGTATCTGGGCCATTGCCAGCTCCTGTGCTGAGGGGCTCCACCCCTCCACCCCTGGCCACAGCTTGGGTGATTCCACAGGGAGCTGTTGACCTGAAATAACTCCTCAGAGTTGTCTTAGGTTGTGGTAGGGTAGCCTGGACTTCATCAGCTTACCTTCCTTAGTCACTGCAGATGGGTTTCCCCTGGAAGAGTATGACTTTGATCAAGGTGGTTCTCTGCAGCTGAAGTAGTTCTGAAGGGCTGACTGCTAAGGGCTGACCGCTGATCACACGCCAGGCAGCTGGGGCCACCTGTCCTTGAAGAGGGATGTGGGTGGTGCTTCTCTGTGTCTATCACCTGTCCCCATCAACGGCCCAGTGAGAATCTCCCAGCCTTGAATCCTTCTCTGGAGGTCATGGCTCCACTTTCTTTTCCATCCATAAGGACACCACACAAGGAGCCTTCGAATGGAGAAATTCTGTTGCAGCATCTCTGTCCATGGCTCATGCCCGCTGTGAGCTCAGGTGGAGGTAGTGATGCTCAGAAACTGGGGGTCCAATCTTAAGGCTTAGGGGCCACCTCTCAGCTTCAGAAGGAGGACTTATCAAGGGGGAAGGTGAGTTCTCTCCTCTTAAGTGTGGATAGTCAGGATGAGTGCTGACTGAGGCCCGAAGTGGGACGTGACCCCAATGTGATGTGAGTTGGTTGCCAAGCCTGACTTTGCCTCTTTTTCTTCATCTGTAGAAATCAGGTAACATCTTCTTTTATTCTTGTATAGGATTTTGAGAAGGGGAATATAGTAACAAATATAAAAACAAAAACTTAGGAGTTCCCATTGTGGCTCAGCAGGTTAAGAACCCTACAGTGTCTGTGAGGATGCTTAAGGATCTGGCATTGCTGCAAACTGCGGCGTTAAGTCGCATATGCAGCTCAGATCTGGCATTGCTGTGGCTGTGGTATAAGCTGGCAGCTGCAGCTCCAATTCGACCCCTCACCTGGGAGCCTCCATATGCCGCAGGTGTGGCCATAAAAAGCAAAAGAGAAAGAAAAACAAACTGTAAACAGCCACAGAACTGTGGGATAGTTCCACTGTCTTGTTTGTTATTAGTGGAGGTGGTGGCTGGACTGAGTAAAAGCCATATCATGGCCCCATCTCAGAAAAGACAAATGCAAAATACAAAGCATTTGAGTCAGGGTAAATGACTTTCCCTGGGCATTGATTGCCCCTGATGGAAACCTTATGCCTTCTTTTCTAGAAGGCCCAGCTCAAATCTCACCTCTCTGCTGCTCAGTGATGGGTTGCTTTTCTGATTTGCTTTCCTCTCATGTTTGCTATGGTAGTCTTCCAGAAGTCTTGGTTTGGTGTATAACCCTGGCAAGAGGGTGAGCTCTTGGTTGGCAAGGGTTGTCTTTCTTCCCTTTTGTGTCTGAAGGCTGCCTAACTCAGGCTAGGACAGACAGGGCTTTGGGTAGCTGAGTTGTCCTCTGACTACAGCCCAGTTGAGAGGAGCCAGTGTGAGTACTGGTGGGTGTCTAGGTGGGCTGAGAGATGGCCATGCAGGGTCCTGGACTTATAGACATCACAGGCTGCCAGGCACTGGAAGAGACTCTAGTGATTATTGTCATACTTACTGCCACTTCTCTCCGCTTTTCCACCAATCCACTCTTACACAGATGTTTTGGAGAAACTTAAACAAGACCTTGTTCTGGGAGCAGGAGGAGTAGCACTGGATAAAACAGACTAAAATTGCTAACCTTGTGGAAACTACATGCTGCTTAGCACACAATAAACAAACAAGGCAGGAAAATGTATATTGTGTGACATGCTGAGAACTGTGCAAAGAAAAATCAAGCAGATAAAGGAAACGGATAACAGAGGGTTTCTCATAAAAACAAGTACTAAAGTAGATTTTTATTTTCCTTTGCTCAGTATTTCAACAGAATAAACACCTTCATTCTATGCACATTCTTCCATATTTCCTTTTTTCCTTAATATATTTTGGATTTAAAAAAATATCAACACATAAGGACTTTTGCATTCCACTTGCATGATATAGATGTACGGGGGTACTCAAGGGAGTGTTATTATAAATAAGGTGATCAGGGAAGGTGACAATTGAGTAGAGTTATGAAACAGGTGAAACAGCAACCATGCGGACGTATGAGAGAAGAGTATTTGTTTCTGGGGATGTGAATAGCATGTGCAAAGGCCCTGGGGTGAGCCCTTGCTGGAGGGTTGAGGTGTGGCAAGGGAACCAGGGGCAGGAATGGTAGTTAGGAGGTAAATAGAGAGGTAGCGGGTGGGGGTGAGAGCGGCACACACCACAGAGGCTTTGTGGGTCTTTGCAAGAACTCTGGCCTTTGCTCTGGGTGAGGCTGGAAGCCATCACAGGGCTTTGAGCTGAGGAGAGCCATGATCTGACTTGGGCTCTAAAAGGATCCCTCTGGCTGCTGAGTAAATAGGCTGCAGGAGGCAGAGTGTGGAAGTAGGGAGATGAGTAAAGAGTCTACTCTAGTCTTCCAGGCAAGGGCTGTGAGTGGTTTGGACCAGAGTGGCAGCTGTGAGATGGTAAGAAGTTGTTGGGTGCTGGAAGCATCTTGAAGGTCATGGCAAGAGTTAATGCCAGGTGAGGAAACTGGTCCAGAGAGTGATTTGGACCCCAAATGAGTGATTTACCTACAGCTGTACAACTAAAGACCAGAATAGCCTGGATAAAACTGACTTCTGTGCCTGAACCAAGCTTCCCTGTGTGCTTGATGTGCCTGTCAGCACATGGGGGTAGGCTGGCGTGTTGTGTGAGTTTGTGCTGGTGTGTTCTTTTGTCCATGGGTAGGCGGGGTGGGGGCAGCTGTGCTGGGGCAAGTGACAATAGCGGGGGACAATGGGCAGGGTCATTTCCTCTGACCTCACCTCCCTACCTCCATCCTGCTCATGCCTCCTGGCAACTTTAGGCCCAGCTCCTTCCACAATGGCCCTGGTGATGCTGCTATTGGCTAAACTACTCTCTCCCCACCCTCTGACAATAGAGAGGAAAGATTGAACCCTTAGGGCATCATTCTGGCTCTTCTTCTTTTCACAGGTAGTTCTCTTGGTCCAAGTCCCAGATGACTAGCTCTGTGACTGGGCATCTCTTGGTGGCTTGAGCTAAGAGGGGGACTTGATGGTGTGGCAGATGGAGTGGGTGGGAGAGGACAGCTCACACTAGATACTGGGCAGGTGACATATCTTTGTGTGTCTCCAGGAGGAAGTGGACACAAAACAGTCACTTTGGAGAATACCCATGATGCCAGTAAGGAAAAGGGATTCCAAGTAGGGCATTGGAAAGACCACGCTGGGCTGTCCTGAGGCCTGGAATTCCTCCCCATGGCTTGGTGCATGAGTCTCCCTGGGTCTGGCCCTCTCTAGTTGTGACATGAGGTCAGGAAGTGCCTCCCTTGGTTGGCTGTCTTAGATATGCTCTTCAGGAGCTCATACAGGCCTTTCATATTTTACGTGAACATCATATTGGGGTATTGATTTCACAAAGTTGCAAACATCAGTTCCCGTTATCATCCACCTGCCAGAATGGACACCACAAAGGACCTTTCACTTGTTTGCCTCAAACCACACTGTTTCCTAACAGGGCTCATTGTAATTACCTGGAAGCTTAAAAAAATTAATTTTAGGAGGCCCTCAGCATCAGTGCTTTTCTCCCTACTGTGTGAGCACCATTATTGATTCTGTGGTACCTTCTCAGAGTTTCTCATAAAAGCAAATATTAAAAAAAGATCTGTATCTTCTTTCACTCAGTTTTTGTACAAAATATAACATACTGTATAAATTGCTCCATGTTTCATCTTTTCCTTTAATATATCTTGGATTTTTTAATATTAGCACTAGGGTAAGATGTATGGGGGGCATTCAAGTGAAAGACAAACATCATATGATATCACTTATATGTGGAATCTGAAAAAAAGGATACAGGGGCTTCCTGCTGTGGCTCAGCAGGTTAAGAACCCAAACTTGTCTCTGTGGGGATGTGGGTTCGATCCCTGGCCTTGCTCAGTGAATTAAGGTTCTGGCGTTGCTGCAACTGTGGCATGGGTTGCAGATGGGTCTTAGATCTGGTGTTGCTGTGGCTATGGTGTAGGCCTCAGGTGCAGCTCCAATTCGACCCCTAGCCTGGGAACTTCTATATGTTGCAGGTATGCCCCTAAAAAGAAAAAGAAAAAAAAAAAAGAAATTCCCAGGCCAGGAGTCAAATCAGAGCTACAGCTGAGGCCTACACCATAGCCAGAGCAATGCCAGATCCAAACTGCATCTGTGACTGACATGCAGCTCTCAGCAACGCCAGATCCTTAACCCACTGAGCGAGGCCAGGGATGGAACCCGCATTCTCAGACACAATGTTGGGTTCTTAACCCACTGAACCACAGTGGGGACTCCCTTTTTTTCCCTTCTAGTCTTTACCTTCTTACCTCCTTCATGAAGGAGCCCTAGACCTGTGACCTGCTATCAGGTCTATTTTTGGTTCCCATAAATGGCCCCATGTTTTCAGTTAACCTCTTGTGTGCATCCGGACTTCCCAAGGAGACTGCAGGCTACCCGTAGTTCAGTTCAGTCACATTCAATGTTTCCTGAGTACCTCTACCATGTCTTAGGCCCTGGCTGAAGGGGTGAGGACTCAGATTTCATCCTCAGGGAATTCACAGCTTGATGGGGACAGCAGAAGAGTCAAGTCAACTGTGATCAGGACTGTATAAGAGATTAAGCTAAGTGCAGAGGGCCGGATCCTTGGCCCAGCCTGGGAGGCAGTGTGAGAGTCACTAGGAGTGACACCGTGGCCCAGAGGAGGAGATATTCAGTAGCATGTTAAAAAAAAAAAATCTGCATTAGTTTCAGTAGGCTGCAGTAACATACTACCACTCTCTTGTGGGTTAAGGAACTGAAATTTATTCTTTCACAGTTCTGGAGGCCAGAAGTCTGAAATTAGTTTCTCTGGGCTCAAATCAAGGTGTCAGCAGGAAGATGTTCCTGTTGGAAGCTCTACTGGTAAATCCCTTCCTTGCCTCCTCCAGCTTTTGGTGGTAGCTGGCATTGCTTGGCTTGTGGCCACGTCACGCCCCCTGTCTCCTGCCATCTTCATGTTGCCTCCTCTGCTTCTGTTTGTGCCCAATTTCCCTCTGCTTCTCTTTTATAAGGGTACACGTGATGGCACTTAAGGCCCATCTGGACAATCCAGGACAATCCCCTTATCTCACGATCCTTAACTTCATCACATCTGCAAGGATCTTTGTGTCACATAAGGCAACATTTACAGTTTCCAGGGATTGGATCCTGATATTCAGCCTGCAGCAGAGGAGTGGGAATGGCCTGGTGAATGACAAGAAAGCTTTCCAGGGAAGGGCTTAGTATGTGCAAAGGATTCCTCCTTCCATGAGGAAGCATGGTGAAAACTGCAAACCCTCTCTTTCAAAGGGGCAGCCTTCCAGATGTGAAAAAGAGGGACATGATCCTCCTTCTCCTCCTCCTCCTTCTTTTTTGCTTTTTGGCACCACCCCTGCAGCACATGGAAGTTCCCAGGCTAGGGGTCAAATCGGAGCTGCAGCTGCCGGCCTAAAACGTAACCACAGCAACACGGGATCCAAGCCGAGTCTTCGACCTACATCACAGCTCACAGCAATGCCGGATCTTTGACCCACTGAGCGGGACCAGGGATTGAACCCACATCCTTGTGGATACTAGTCGGGTTTGTTACCCCTGAGCCACAACGGGAATACTGACACATTCCTTCTAACTCTCCCTTGCCCAGGCAGGACTTCCTGAGTGTCTTTGCTGAATCTCAAGAGGCTGTTCCCACTCAGGCTTTGAACCCTCTCAGCCGGACTGGAGGTCTCTGGTCCCTGGCCTCTCACAGTCTGTGCTCATGCTGCACCATCCCAGGATGTTCAGGGGCAAATCTGATCCTTTAGGAAAATCATGACATGAGAGATAGTTTTTGGTGTCTTCCTCCCTCAGTGGCACTTTCTCTCTGCCCCCCTTCAGGACACTTCACTCCTATGTTTGACACGCATTTATTTGGCTCCACTATGTACTGGCCCTGTTCCAGATGCTGGGGATCGAGTAGTGAATGAGATGGGCAAGGTCTGGGCCCTTCTGGAGCTTATATTTATTTGCAGGGGAGATAGAAAGCATAAACCAGTGAAGAAAAAACTGAACAAGAGGATTTTAGACAGAGGAATGTTGCAGAGATGACGGTGCAGGGCGATGGGTGGTGAAGGGAGTGAGTTTACGTGGAGGGAACCTCTTAGCAAGGTGGCAGTGAAGTGAGTCAGAATGACAAGGAGCTTGGCAGGGGTAATTCTCAGGTTGAACGCTCAAGCCAAGGTGCCGTGGTGAGTTGATGGAGCAGATGTGAGAGCAGGAGGTGGAGAAGGCTGACCCTGGAGACACAGGGAGGGGTCAGCTCACTTGGGGCATTGAAAAGCAGCTCCAGGAGTTCCCATCATGGTTCAGTGGTTAATGAATTCAACTAGGAACCATGTGGTTGCAGGTTTGATCCCTGGCTTCGCTTAGTGGGTTAAGGATCCGGCATTGCCGTGAGCTGTGGTGTAGGCCGGTGGCTAGATCCCTAGCCTGGGAACCTCCATATTCCGTGGGTGCAGCCCTAGAAAAGAAAAAAAAAAAAAGGACTTCAGCCTTTAATACAAAGGAGCCAGGAAATTATATTCACTGGGGTTCACCCAGGTGTACAGATGCTTATATCTGTGGTAAATGGGTATACGAGTGTGGCCCGTGGGGACTGTGATGGTTAATTACATGTGTCAACTTGACTGGGCTAAGGGATGCCCAGATAGCTGGTAAAACATTCTTTCTGGGTGTGTCCATGAGGATGTTTCTGGATAAGATTAGAATTGGAGGCTGTAGACTGAGTAAAAAAGATCCCCCTCCCTTACTAATGTGGGTGTCCAATCTGCTGAGGAGCAGAAGCGGGAGAAAGCATGAAATCACTCCCTCTGCTTGAGCTGAAACATTCATCTTCTGTCCCCAGACATTGGCACTCCTGGTTCTCAGCCTTCAGACTTGTACTGGGACTTACATCCATGGCCCCCTGATTCTTGGGCCTTTGGACTGGAATTTACATCATTGGCTCCCCTGGTTCTTAGATGATTGGACTCAGACTGACCTACACCACTGGCTTTCCTGGCTCTCCAGCTTACAGATGGCAGATCCTGGAAATTCTCAGCCTCCATAATTCATTGCCTATAATAAACCTCTCCTCTCTCTTCCTGTTTCTTCTCTCTCTCCCATTGGTTCTGTTTCTCTGGAAAACCGTAATACAGGGGTCTGAAGATGCACATCTGGCAGTTATAGACACACTGGAAATAGTTAAAGACTTGGGCCTGAATAAGCTCATCCAAGGAGGAGAGATGGAGATAGGAAGAGATTCCCTTGACTGAGCTCTGAGTGGCCAATATTTAGAGATCAAGTAGAGGAGCAATTCTCAATGAAAGGACAGAGAAGGAGAAGCCAGTGAGGTAGGAGGAAAACCAAGAGGGAAGAATGTATCTAAAGAGTGGGAAGGGGTTCCTGCAGTGGTGCAGTGGGTTAAGAATCTGACAGTAGCATCTTGGGTGGCTGCAGAGATACAGGTTTGATCCCCAGCCCAGTGCAGTGGGTTAAAGGATCTGATGTTGCTGCAGTTGTGATGAAGTTTCCATATGTTGTGGGAGCAGCCATAAAAAAATAGTAGCGAGGGAGTTCCCATTGTGACTCAGTGGAATGGAATCCAACTAGTACCCATGAGGAGGTAGGTTTGATTCCTGGCCTCACTCAGTGAGTTGGGGATTTGGCATTGCTGTGAGCTGTGGTACAGGTTGCAGAATGTGGTTTGGATCCCACATTGCTGTGGCTGTGGTGTAGGCCAATGGCTATAGCTCCGATTTGACCCCTAGTCTGGGAACTTCATAACCCTCAAGGATACCTAAAAACCAAAAAAGAAAAAAAAAAGAGAAGAAAAAAAATGGGGAGTTGTCAGCATTCACCTGACCTCTCTCCCTGAAAGGAGAGCTGCGGATGAATGAATTCTTTCTGTTTTGTGATGTCTCCTGGGCTGGTGCTTCTGGAAAGAATCCAAACCTTGAGTAAGAGTTGCAGTTATGAATGCAGTACTGCAGGGAGAGTTTCCCTGACATGTCTTTGGGTCTTTGTCATGTCATTCTTGAACCTAGAAAGCCTCAGCAGAGGCTAGCCTGTTGGAGATAAGAGTCAGGAGACTGAAGCAGGTGGGCACAGAGGAGTTCAGGAGGCCATGTTTATAATCACTTAAAAACTGAGCTCAGCCTGTGCTATGGATATTTAGAGAGCTACTCCTTGTATTTTGAGAAGTTTGTCTCCCATCAGTCCATAGCACATGTGTTGCTTCTGTGCTGACACCTACTGTTGTTTCAAGTACTTATTAGGCTGGGAACTAAAAATCCAGATATCTGCTGCCCCAGCTAACCCTCCAACAATACCAACAAGACTTTTTTTTGGCGGGGGGGAGTAGAAAAGAATAGCTTTATTGCTTTGCCAGGCAAAGGGTGCCACAGTGGGCTAATGCCCTCAAAACTGTGTCCTCAGCACCTGGGGGCAGAAGGGGGTGTGGCTTGTGAGGAGTTTTATAGTCAAGGGGTGGGGATTCGATAAGGATCTGGGCGCCTGCAGGGCTTGCGTTTCTTCAATCCCCAGATCATCTGGGGTCAAGTGGTTTCGTGACCAGCTTCTGTTGTTCTGAGGTTATGGAACTGTGACCTTCACTCTGGAATGAATAATGCTCATCAAGGAGTTAACATCTTCCATTTAGTGGGGGATTTAATTCTGCAGAAGAGCTTGAAGATATTGTTATATATATCCCTTGAGGAGAAGCCAGGACCCTGCCCCAAAGCTGCACTATTTTTTCTTTTCTTTTCTTTTTTTTTTGTCTTTTGTTGTTGTTATTGTTGTTGTTGTTGTTGCTATTTCTTGGGCCGCTCCCGCGGCATATGGAGGTTCCCAGGTTAGGGGTTGAATCGGAGCTGTAGCCACCGGCCTACGCCAGAGCCACAGCAACGCGGGATCCGAGCCGCGTCTGCGACCTACACCACAGCTCACGGCAACGCCGGATCGTTAACCCACTGAGCAAGGGCAGGGACCGAACCCGCAACCTCATGGTTCCTAGTCGGATTCGTTAACCACTGCGCCACGACGGGAACTCCTGCACTATTTTTTCTTGACCTCTCTCTTCCCTGATTAGCACCCATTTGAACCTGCCCTTTGGAACCCAGGGAAGGTCATGGAGGTTGAATAAAGCTTATTTCCTACAAACGAGAAATGAGGGACACAGAAAGGCTTTCCAACAAGACTTTTTGAAAACCATGGCAAATGTAATTATAAATATGTCAACAGAAATTCAAACACAGATTTGATTCATTTAACCCCCTAGTGAAGGGGTCAAATGAGTTGGGGAATGGACTGTAACTCTGAGGCTTTTTCAACTTTGGGAGCCTGAGATCCTATGACAAATTCCTGGCTAAGATGATTGAATGACGACCAAATAAGGGGATTTCCCCTTGTGGCACAGTGGAATGGAATCCAACCAGTATCCATGAGGATATGGGTTCGATTTCTGGCCTCAGTGGAACAGGGATCTGGCGTTGGTTTGAGCTGTTGTGTAGGTCACAGATACAGCTCAGATGCTGAGTGGCTGTGGCTGTGGTGTAAGCCGGTAGCTGTGGCTCTGATTTGACCCCTAGCCTGGTAACTTCCATATGCCACATGTGCAGCCCTAAAAAAAACCAAAAAAAAAAAAAAGATGACCAAATAAAGAGTCATAAATGCAGCCATGGCACAGGATTTCTTAATCAGCAGAATCTCTCATCCTTACATCATCAAAGAAGTGTTAGTGTGGCTGCAGGCTAAGGCATGGACAAGGTCTCCTTTCGTGAGCTGTCCGTCTATGCACCCTTTCCTTAAACTACCCAAGAGATGGAGATCAAATCCTTTGGTGGTACTTAAGACCCACCTCAGTGTGGCCTCAACCTCCCTTTGCTGAGTGATATGGATGCTGCCTCTTCCCACACCTGTCACCCTCCCCACCTGACACACCAGACTCTGCTTTGGTCCTTCCCCCTGATGATCTCAGCCTGCTGGTCATCTAGCCCCTGGCACAAGACCTCCTTGACTGCTTGCCTGGTGACCACCTGTCTCCATATCCAATAGGACTTCCTCATTTGCTGGCAGCTGGATCTGGTCTGCCTCCCCCCTGTCCCATGTGTTTCCTGTTCTGGCCTCTTCTCCAGTCCACTGCATTTACCCTTCCATGCCCAGCCTGGCATGAGATGCACACTTATCAAACATGCTACTCTTGTTTGCCCATCTCTCTATGGCCTGCACATACTGTGTTTCTGCAGCTGAGGTTTTTGAGTCCCACATGGGCCCCTCCTCTCTCTGCTCTTCCAACAAGTCTCTCAAAGCTCCTTTCCTGGGATTATTGTCCTTCTCACATCAATCCTGGGTAAGCTTGTCTTTCTCTCTACTCACTCTAACTTTCATTTGGCCTGTATCCCATACTAGCTAGTGACAGGTTTTGTATTTCATTGAGCACTCCTATTGTTTTGACATTTTTTTTTTTTTGCTTTTTAGGGCTTCACCTGCAGCATGTGGAAATTCCCAGGCTAGGGGTCAAATCAGAGCTGTAGCTGCTGGCCTATGCCACAGCCATAGCAATACAGGATCTAAGACATGTCTGTGACCTTCACCACGGCTCACCACAATGCTGGATCCTTAACCCACTGAGCGAGGCCAGGGATAGAACCTGCATCCTCGTGGATACTTGTCAGATTCATTTCCACTGCACCACAACAGGAACTCCTCTTTTGACAATTTTATAGATGGAATTTTGTCACTTCAAAATTTATATGTTGAAGCTAACTCCGATGTGAATGTATTTGGAGACAGAGTATTCAGGACAAAATTAAGTTCGAGTTCATAAGGATGGCATCCTAATCTGATAAGATTGGTGGCCTTAGAAGAAGAGAGATATTGGAGAGAGAGAGAGAGATCTTTGTCTCTTTCTTTGTGTATGCGTGGACCGAGGAAAGGCTGGCTCAACATACCATGAGAAAGTGGCCATCTGCAAGCCAGGAAGAGAGTCCTCACCATCCTGGTACTCTGACTCCGGTCTTGTCAGCCTCAGAACTGTGAGAAAATAAATTTCTGTTATTTGAGCCACCCAGTCTATGGTGTTTTGTTATGGAAGCCAGATCAGACTAACATAACACCTTTTAGCATGTCTATGTCTTGCTTGCCCCCAAAATTGCCATCCTTGGTCAGGATTAATTTTTTTAACTTTTAAATTGAAGTTCAAGATGCATATAGAAAGATTATCCTAGGTAGGTGGCTTATTGAATGTTGACAAACTGAGTATACCCATGGGACAGTGTGGGGTCAACAAATAGCAAAACAGTAGCACTTCTACAGCCCCCTTCATGCTGCCTTCCAGCATTTGCTGGTCCCCAAGGCAGACGTTTGTCTGATTCCTAAGCATAGATTCATTTTGCCTGGTTTTGTATTTTATGTACAAAGAATTAAAGAGCAAACTCCAAAGCAATTGAACTTTGCACTCTCATCAGCATGGGTGAGAAAAGTTACTTTTATTCTCTTTTATGCCCCTTGCACAGGGAGAAGTAGACTCAGGATATTCAAAAAACATTCACTGGATGAGTAGAGTGAGAAGGATTTTCTTGGTATGCAGGCATTAGTGGAGCTAAGGGAATATGAATGAATTAGGTAAGTAAAGTTAATGAGGACTTTAGACTCCTTGGTGTTCAGGAGCCCTCCTTAGCTGTTGAAAAAAATGCTCTTTTTGGTTGCTTGAATCTTGGGGTACTGATTATCTTATTAATCATCTGCAATAGGAATTCATTTGGAGAAGGATCCTGCCACTGCAATGACATGGAACCTCAGCTCTTTCCTCATGTCAGACAGTTTTACACCATAGGTCAGAAAGTTGGAAGCAGTTAGAGGCAAGGAGGAATCAGTCACGTGCACAGCTTTGTTCAGAGGATGATGTTCAGAGGATGACTGCTCTGTTAGAGGGCCGCTTGGGGAGGAGGGAGAAATGGCAGGGGGGAAGGCCCATTGCCTCAAGCAATTCTGACCACTTGCATTCTCTATAAAAGCGATTTGCATCTCAGCAAAGCCCCCAGAATTCAGAAAGAGGAATGACGAGGCCAATGGGAACTGCTAGGTTATGTGAAAAATAACCAGTTCAATCAAAGAATATTGAAACTCTTGCAAGGAACCTCAGAGAATTTATAATTTCACCATTTCTCACAGAAGGACACCCCCAACATCTTTCATACCCACTTCTCTAGATATACCCCTGGGTTAATGCTCCTTCTAAAATCCAGAGGCCAGAAGAAGGTAGTGGAAGTGCAGATGTGGTCTGCCTAATACACAGCACAGGGATGTCTTTGCCTTCCTTGATATGAAAATTAAATCCACATAAATACCTTCATTTGTTTTCTTTTTTGGCAACTTTGTTACATTGTTAATTCACATTGAGTTTATGGTGAACTGAAAAACTCATGCACCCCTTGTCTCCTCAATGCAAGCTGCTCTTTCAGTATGTTTAGGCTGCTATAAAAAACTACTCTAGACTTCATGTTTTTAACATCAAAGTATTTACTTCTCATAGCTCTGGAGTCTGGGAAGTCCAAGATCTAGCACACAGCATATTCATGTCTGTTGAGAGCCTATTCTTGGTTCTTGGACAGCTGTCTTGCTGTGTCCACCTGTGGTAGAAGCTGGGCAAGGGAGCTCTTTTGGGTCTCTTTTATAAGGGCACTAATCCCATCCATGAGGGCTCCACCCTCATGACCTAAGCATCTCCCAAAAGTCCCTCCTCAAAATCCCATCACACTGTGAACTAGGTTTCCTATGAATTTTGAGGGGACACGAACTTTTAGTCGGTAATAGCTGCTGTCTTTCCCAGTTGGCCCCTGTGCAACTGTCATTGTTTTTATCTTAATGGCAACACCAACATTTATCTTTTTTTTTTGTCTTTGAACTACTTTCTTTTTTTCATTTCTAAAAGTTTAATTGAAGTATAGTTGATTTATATGTTGTGATAATTTCTGCTCTACAACAACGTGATTCAGTTATACATATATACACATCTTTTTTTTTGTCTTTTGTCTTTTGTCTTTTTAGGGTCGCACCTGCAGCATGTGGAGATTCCCAGGCTAATCAGAGCTGTTGCTGCCAGCCTACGCCATAGCCACAGCCACACCAGATCTGAGCTGTGTCTGTGACCTACACCACAGCTCATGGCAATGCCAGATCCTTAACCCACTGAGTGAGGGCAGGGATCAAACCTACAACCTCATGGTTCCTAGTTGGATTTGTTTCTGCTGTGCCATGATGGGAACTCCCAATACACATCTATTCTTTTTCAGATTCTTTTCCCATATAGATTATCACAAAATACTAGGTAGAGCTCTCTGTTCTATACATCTATTTCTACTTAATTTCATCTAGAAGATTTTGGTCTGGAGCCTCAGTCTGACCCTCAAGGTAAATTGAAGTTCTGTTAATTTCTTCTCTTAAATTCTCAACTCCTTCTTTCTGTACATGCTTTCCTTGCCTATTCTCTCACCTGAAAGGATCTCTCCTCTTTCTTGCCACCATCCCACCACCAACCTGGCTTAGGTAATTCCTGCTCATACTTTAGAACTCAGTGCAAATCTCCCTTCCTTTAAATTTCCCTTGTATATTGGGTCAAGGCTCCCATCTCTATGCTTTTATTACACCTTGTACATCTTTTGTTCCTTATCACAGCTGTGTTTATGTAATTTATTGAGCAATGTGTTTAGTTTCTGATTCTCACTCTAGACTGTCAATGCCATGAGGACTTGTCATGACTGTCCCATGACTGTCATTATCATTCAGTGCTGCATTCCCCAGGGCTTAGCAGAGTGCATGACTCTTAATGCATTCTCAATAAATATGGAAGGGAGTAGGGTTGGAAGGAAGCAAGGGAGGGAGGAAAGCTGTCCTTGAGAGGAACACGAAATACTTAACTTCCATATGCCGCGGGTGTGGCCCTAAAAAGACAAAAGACAAAAAAAAATATGATGAAGTCCTAATCCCCAGTGCTTCTGAATGCAACCTTATGTAGAAATAAGATCATTGCAGATGTTATCAAATTAAGGTGAGGTCATTAGGATGGGTCTTAATCTAATAGGTCTGATATCCTTATATGAAGAAAAAAACACTGCAGGGGAGGAAAAATACTTTTTTCCCCACCCATCTTAGGTTCTTCTATTAGGGCCCTATAAATTAGACTCACAATGGACAGATTAACAAGAGAAAAACAAATAGAAGTTTATTAACACATGCATTGCACATACACATAGGAGCATCCAGTGACGAGTAATTCAAAGGGCTGGTTAGAACTTGGAACTATACAACATCTTAACCAAAACCAGTATGTTTTTAGAGATGTGAAAAGACAGAGGAAAAGGACTGAGATTTGGGGGATGACAAATTGTAGCAAGGCAAATATATGAGGGAACAAAGGCAAGATAAGGACTGTTAAAAAAGTTTGCTTTGTTGATTCCTCCTGTGTGTCTCCAGCCTAATAGTTGTCTACAGTGGTCTCTAGTGACTAATTTCTGTCTTTCCTGGAAAGAGGGGGATGAAGGACACCTTTGCAAATTTTCATCCAATTTTTAGGCAAATAAAGGGAAGGGAAGAGAGTTTTTCTTATATCTATTTCTTCTCAATTGCCTTCAGCTCGAAATAATTTTTTATGCCAAAGTGGAAAATTTTGGGGTACAATATTTCTGCCTTTCTTCAACATCATGTGAGTGAAAAGACACACAGGGGAAAGCCTGCATGATGACAGAGGGAGAGATTGGAATCACACACCTGCAAGCCAAGGAATATCAAGGCTCAATGGGCACCTTCAATGGGCTCAGTGTTTATATCCCCCTAATCCAAATTCGAGTGTTGAGCCCTAACCTCCAGTGGGGCTGTATTTGGAAGCAGAACCTTTAAGGAAATACATAAGGTTACATAAGGTCATAAGGGTGGGACCTTGATCCTCTCTCTGTCTCTTTCTGTCTGTTTCTCTCCTCTGCACATGCTCAGAGGAAAGACCATGTGAGGATACAATGGCCATCTACCAGCCAGGAAGAGAGCTCTCACAGGAAACTGAATCCTGCCAGAACCTTGATCTTAGACTTTTCAGCCTCCAGAATGGTAAGAATATAAATTTCTGTTGTTTAAGCCATGCAATCTGTGATTTTTTGGTGATGTTTTGTGATGGCAGCCTAAGCAGACTAGGATAGCTTTCACTCAAAGAAAGGATTCTATGGCCCAAAGCAAAAGCTTTGAGAACCTCTGCTCCCCCAATCCATCTGTTCTGTAAATGAAATGGTTGGTTAGGGTAAGACAAGATAAGTTGTTAGTTGATAGGGTTGGGACTAGTTCCAATCCCTGTAGAGTAACCAGTCCATAAATGTCACCTTTAATAATCATGTTATTAATGATAATGATCTTACTATTATTAGAACAAGGGGAAGAGGACTTTGCAGGGTGGAAACAGAGGCATAGGTATTCTGGACAATGCTCAGTGGTCTAGTAGGAGAAGCACATAGAAGGAACAGTGAGAACCGTGATAGGGAGGGATGGGTAGGGCGGGATGTATCTAAGAACTTCCTGTTATGCATGGGGATACTGGGTGAGTTCTCCAACTCACTAGAAGACTCTAAGAAGCTGCAAAAGGAACCTGATATCCTAACATGGGTCTTTTTAGGAGGTTGAAGTGTGGAATGAGAAAAGGGTCAGCAAGCAATGGAATGAGGAATGGACCTTGAGGATGGGGTGATTATGAACTAAAGGAATGAGATATTAGGGAGCATGGTTTCCAGGGATGACAAGGCTGGACTGACTCAGGGAGGAGATATTGATCTTGGGGTTAGAGTCAGAGGTAGGAGAATATGATAGAATGTGGCTCTCCCAAGAGAGTGTCAGAAAGTTGAATGGATTGGTGATCAGTCTTGGGGGGGATTAGGAGCAAGTCTGCCTGAGGCAGAGGGTTGGACCAGATGACCTCTCAAGATTCCCTCTCTCCTGATGATTCTGGGAAGACATTTCTCATTGTCTTGACAGTCCTGAAATGTCTTTTCTTAATGGGAAATTTATCTGCTGGATTCAATTTAACTGTTGCATTTGTATTTTGTACATGCACCTGCCCTGGGGCAATGGTTACATTTTAAATAAATCAAATAAATCAATAAATATGATACGCTTCACTTTAATCATTACATAATGCAAAAAATTATGATAATGCCACATTAAGTTGCAAATTAAGACATGCAAAAGTAAGGAAATGTGGAAATGAATGTTCTCCCAGCAACATTAACTCCCCTGCCTTGTGATGTGGTATAATAAAGTCTATATTTATGTCTGCCTACCTAGCAGTCTTTCATTCAGCCTGGGCCAGTGTGGTAGATTATTGCCATTGTGAACCTTAAGTTTTGCATCTGATGGCTTGTTGTAAATGTGCCATATTAAATGAAGCATTAGCCTTGTTCCTGCCTGGAAGATAGAAGCAAGTGATGGTAGGAGCACAGGCTTCAGGCAGGGATGCCTGGGTTAAAATTCCAGTTCAGCTCTGGAGTGGCTATGTGTCCTGCCCAATTTACTCTCTGGACTCTTGTTTTCTCAGCTGTAATATGCAACTGTAAAATAAAAATTAAAGAAAAAACTTGTCTGCATCTTCGGGACAATTGCCCTCTTCATTCTCCCTGCCAGCATCAACCAGGGAAATCTCATTTTTATTGGTTTTGTTGTCATCACTCAACAATTTCATTTTGAAGAAGAGGGGTTCTGCTGCTCAAAATAATTTTCCAATCATCACTCTAGTTCTAATTTTCCAGATGAGGAAGATCAGGGAGGTAAATCAACTTGTCTAAGATCACAGAGCTGATTACTATCATGGAGACCTCCACTATAGACTATGACTCCCCTCCACCACCCACTCCCTGAGGCCAAAAACATTCCATTGGCCTTGCACTTGCCAGATGAAAGCACCCTTCTGGATATTGCCTTGCTCCTGGCTGGCACTTGATGCAGAAGGGCAGACTGGCTATTTGCATGCAACATATAGGAGGTCCCCAGAGGAGCAAGGTGTGATGGGAAAATCTTAAGGGTTAGGGTAAGATGGATGCAAATTCCATCCCCATCACTTGCTACTCTGCGACCTTGAACCATTTGAATCTCAGTTTCTTCTTCTGTAAAATGGTAGGGAAGAATCCAGCCTCTTTTAGGATCCAATGAAACTATCTTTGTAAAATGTCTGTCACAGTGCTCAGCTCCTTGTAGGCACTAAAGACATGTTAGCTGAATTTTTAAGACGTGTTCAGATTTAAAGCATGGTTATGTTTTCCCAATTTCCTGTTGAGCTGCCTCAGGAATTTCATGCCCGAAATTCCCTCAATAGTGATACATTTAAATAGGGTAAGCATTTTCCTCTCCCCACCAAATAGTCTTGCCTCTCTTTTCACTTGTGGAGAAGCGAGAAGAGAACCACACTTGAGGCCCCAACCCCTTTAAGGGCTCCCATTGCTTGTGGGACTAAGTAAAACACTTTATTCTTCACAGACCGCCAGCATTCCGGAGCAGGAAGGCACGTGCTCTCTCAACAAGTCCTTGGTTTGGCATCTCTCTGCCTTTGCCCCTGCTGCATCTTCCTCCTGGCAGACCCTCTCCTGTCCTCCTTCTGTCTTGTATGCCTTCCACACTGCCTTGCATCTGCTTGTCAAACCCAGTCTGCCCTCAAGGCTCGTGTCCTCCTCTATGAATCTTTCTAGATTGCCCCAGAATAATGGGCCATCTTCCGGCTTTGTCCCCAGAACCCATCTTATGCTTCCCAAATGACCATCATCTATTCCTCTCGTGTTAGGAAGTGTGATCCTGCACCACTAGTTCCACAGTTTCTTGAGCACATGAGCTACATTTTGCTCATTTTTATTGCCCTTGTTTTATAATGAGCGTAGAGCCTTCCTTGCTGGATAAATACTGAACTGAATCATAACTAAGTGTTCTTCACTTTATGATCACCCTCATATTAAGGAGAGGCTGGGGCAGGAGAAGTGTGCTGGGTGTATGGGGGCGGGGCAGGTCTGGGGGACAAGGAGGGAGGTTCATAAGGACCAAGATGAATGTTAAAGCCCAAGCTTTGGGCACCACAATCTTGCCAAAGTTGGGCTCTGCAAAAACACCACTAAGGGTCTCATCAAAATCAACCAGAACCTGGGAGAAAAGAAGTTGGTTGTGCTATTTACTGTTTCATTACTTCTCTGCAATCTTTGGAAGCCCATCCGTGTAATTATCTCAGCGTCTCACCAGGTTCTGGAGTTTTCGAGTCCCAGGGCTGGCATTTTTTGGGCTCAAACTGGAGAAAATATAATTCTCTTTTCCTGTTTGTTTTAAACCATGTCTACTGAAGGAGTTCATAATTGCACTTGGGCTGCACCCCGAAAAGCCTTGTGTCTTATAGATCTCACTTCCTGTGAAGGAGGGGTGGGTGCAGGATTAGGGAGGTGACTTCCTGTTTCCTAAAAGAGGCATGAGGAAGGCTAGGAAGCTCACAGAAGCACCAAGAAATGAGGCTTTTGTGGATAGAGTCAGGGTCAAAGAGATAGAAAAGAGATAGAAGATACACAGCCTGTTCCTTGGGAATTTAATGCTGGACCATGTCCTGACATGGTTAACCAGCTCCGTAGCAGGGATTTGTTGGCTGCCAGATATCTGCCCTGAGCTGAGCTATGAGAAACAGTTTTGACCATATTATGCTGGTATTGGGTCTCCAGTGCTGCTAACTTGTCCTGTTGGGTTGTCTCCTCACTTTCACTTATTTCCAGGAATCCAGGAGGGTTTCGCTTGCATGTAATCTATGTTGCAGACCAACCATGTACATGTGCTTCCAAATTTTTGGCCAGATCCAAGGCCTTCCCTAAGCAGATGCCATACCGCCTCCCTGGTCTTATCTCCATGCTCCTTCCTTCAACGCTACCTTCCTGCCTTGGCTCATGGTATCCCATTTACTCATTCCTTCCTTTCTCCCTTCTTCAAAAAGCTCTTATGCTAAAACAAACAAAAACCTCTTATTCTTACATTTTCCTCCGACCCTGACATCGTCTTCTCTTCTCTCCTTGACTAAATCCTTACCCTTTCAGTTCCTTCTTTTGTTTTTTCAATATTTTTTCAATTTTAATTTTTTTAGATTAAAAATATTTAGACGGATTACAAAAGTTCAAGTTACTTAGATTTTTCTTTTAATCCTCTTTCAGCCTCTCTACCAATTTTTTTTAAATTGAGATATAATTGACATATTACATTATATTAGTTTCAGGTGTGCAACATAATGATTTGATATTTGTATATATTGTGAAATGATCATGACAATAAGCCTAGTTAACATTTATCACCATACATAGTTACAATTTTTTTTGGCTTCTTTTTAAATTGAAGTATAGTTGATTTACAACATTATATTAGTTTCAGGTGTACAACATAGTGATTCAATATTTTTATAGATTATGCTACATATGAAGTTATTATAAAATATTGGCTATATTCCCTGTGGCTGTACATTACATTATTTTACCTTATTTATTTATTTTATACTAGTAGTTTGTACCTTTAAGTCTCATCTTTATCTGTTCATCTCTTGATGAACACTTGGGTTTCTCCTATATCTTTGCTATTGTAAATAATGCTGCAAATATTGAGGTGCATATATCTTTTATTTTATTTTATTTTCCCACTGTACAGCAAGGGGATCAAGTTATCCTTACGTGTATACATTACATTTACTTTTTTTCCCCCACCCTTTCTTCTGTTGCAACATGAGTATCTAGACATAGTTCTCAATGCTACTCAGCAGGATCTCCTTGTAAATCTATTCTAACTTGTGTCTGATTAGCCCAAGCTCCCAATCCCTTCCACTCCCTCCCCCTCCCATCAGGCAGCCACAAGTCTCTTCTCCAAGTCCATGATTTTCTTTTCTGAGGAGATGTTCATTTGTGCTGGATATTAGATTCCAGTTATAAGTGATATCATATGGTATTTATCTTTGTCTTTCTGGCTCATTTCACTCAGGATGAGATTCTCTAGTTCCATCCATGTTGCTGCAAATGGCATTATGTCATTCTTTTTGATGGCTGAGTAGTATTCCATTGTGTATATACACCTCATCTTCTGAATCCAATCATCTGTTGATGGACATTTGGGTTGTTTCCATGTCCTGGCTATTGTGAATAGTGCTGCAATGAACATGCGGGTGCATGTGTCTCTTTCAAGTAGAGTTTGTCCGGATAGATGCCCAAGAGTGGGATTGTGGGGTCATATGGAAGGTCTATGTATAGATTTCTAAGGTATCTCCAAACTGTTCTCCATAGTGTCTGTACCAGTTTACATTCCCACCAGCAGTGCAGGAGGGTTCCCTTTTCTCCACAGCCCCTCCAGCACTTGTTATTTGTGGATTTATTAAGGATGGCCATTCTGACTGGTGTGAGGTGGTATCTCATGGTGGTTTTGATTTGCATTTCTCTTATAATCAGCGATGTTGAGCATTTTTTCATGTGTTTGTTGGCCATCTGTATATCTTCTTTGGAGAACAGTCTATTCAGGTCTTTTGCCCATTTTTCCATTGATTGATTGGTTTTTTTGCTGTTGGGTTGTATAAGTTGTTTATATATTCTAGAGATTAAGCCCTTGTCAGTTGCATCATTTGAAACTATATTCTCCCATTCTGAAAGTTGTCTTTTTGTTTTCTTTTAGGTTTCCTTTGCTGTGCAAAAGCTTTTCAGTTTGATGAGGTCCCATGGGTTTATTTTTGCTCTACTTTCTATTGCTTTGGGAGACTGACCTGAGAAAATATTCATGATGTTGATGTCCGAGAGTGTTTTGCCTATGTTTTCTTCTAGGAGTTTGATGGTGTCCTGTCATCTATTTAAGTCTTTCAGCTATTTGGAGTTTATTTTTGTGGATGGTGTGAGGGTGTGTTCTAGTTTCATTGCTTTGCATGCAGCTGTCCAGGTTTCCCAGCAATGCTTGCTGAATAGACTTTCTTTTTCCCATTTGATGTTCTTGCCTCCCTTGTGAAAGATTAATTTTGCCCATTTTAAAATCCAGATTTTGGTCTTTTAAAAATATTCAGTTGTATGACTTTGTATATTTTTGATTTTAACCCCTTATTAGACATCACTTATAAGTGTCTTCTTCCATTTAGTCTGTTGTCTTTTGTTGATAGTTTCTTTCACTGTGCTTTTAAATTTTATTAAGTTCCATTTGTTTATTTTTGCTTTTGTTTCCCTTGCCTGAGGAGACAGATCCAAAAAATACTAATACCTATGTCAAAGAGCATACTGCCTATGTTTTCACAGCATACTGCTTATGTTACTAAGTGAAGTTAATCAGTGAAAGACAAACATTTTATGATCATATCACTTATATGTGGAATATAAAAAATGTATACCAATGAACTCCTTTGCAGAACAGAAACAGACTCACAGTATTATGGTTTCAGTTCTTAAATTTAGGTCTTTGATCCACTTTGAGTTTATTTTTGGATAGGATTTAAGAAAATGTTCTAATTTCATTCTTTTACAGGTAGCTGTTCATTTTCCCAACAGCACTTACTGAAGAGACTATCTTTTCCCGTTGTATATTCTTGACTCCTTTATAATAGGTTAATTAACCATACACATGTGGGTTTATTTCTCAGCTCTCTATTCTGTTCCATTGATCTATGTGTCTGTTTTTGTGCCATTACCATACAGTTTTAATTACTGTAGCTCTGTAGTATATTCTGAAGTCAGGGAGCATGACAGCTCCAAATTTGTTCTTTTCTCCTTAAGATTACTTTGGCTATTTGGTCTTGTATGGTTTCATACAAATTTTAGGATCATTTGTTCTTGTTTGGTGAAAAATGCTCTTTGTATTTTGATAGGGATTGCATTAAATCTGTAGATTGTTTTGGGTAGTATTTTTGGGTAGTAATTTTGACAATATTAGTTCTCCCAATTCATGAACATAGGATGATATCTTTTGATTTGTTTGTATTATCCTCAATTTCCTCAAGTGCCTTATAGTACAATCTTTCAGCATACAATCTTTCACCTCCTTGGTTAAATTTATTCCTAGGTATTTTATTATTTTTGATGGGATTGTTTTCTTGATTTCACTTTTTTTTTGTCTTTTTTCTTTTTGTTGTTGTTGTTGTTGTTGTTACCCCTTGGGCCGCTCCCGCGGCATATGGAGGTTCCCAGGCTAGGGGTTGAATCGGAGCTGTAGCCACCGGCCTACGCCAGAGCCACAGCAACGCGGGATCCGAGCTGCGTCTGCAACCTACACCACAGCTCACGGCAACGCCGGATTGTTAACCCACTGAGCAAGGGCAGGGACCGAACCCGCAACCTCATGGTTCCTAGTCGGATTTGTTAACCACTGCGCCACGACGGGAACTCCTGAGTTCACTTTCTGATAGTTCATTATTTGTGTATAGAAATGCAACAGATTTAATTAACAGTATATTAATCTTGTATCTTGAAACTACTAAATTCATTTATTAGTTTTAATAGTTTTTTGGTGGAGTCTTTAGGATTTCTCTATACAGTGCTGTGTCATCTTCAAATAGCGAGTCTGACTTTTCCCCTTACAATTTGGGTCCCTTCTATTTCTTTCTTTTTTTTTCTGATTTCTGTGGCTAGGACATCCAATACAATCCTAAATATAAATGATAAGAATGGGCATCCTTGTCTTATTTCTGATCTTAGAATAAAAACTTTCATCTTTCATCACTGAGTGTGAAGTAAGCTGTGGGTTTGTCATAAATGGCTTTTATATGTTCAGGTATGTTTCCTCTCTACCACTTTGTTATTGAGAGTTTTTTTTTTATCATGAATGAATGTTGAATTTTGTCAAATGCTTTTTATGCATTTATTGAGAGGATCATGCAATTTTAAGCTTTTGTTTTGTTAATGTGTTGTATCATATTGATTAATTTGTGGTATTGAACAATATCCCATGCATTCCTGGGATGAATCCCACTTGATCATGTTTTATGATCCTTTTCATCTCTTGTTGAATTCAGTTTTGATAATATTTTGTTGAGGATTTTTGCATCTATGTTCATCAGGGATACCAGTCTGTAATTTTCTTTTTTTGTAGTGTCTTTGTCTGATTTTGATATCAGAGTAATGCTGGCCTTATAGAATGAGTTTGGAAATGTTTTCCCATCTTCCATTTTTTGGAAATAAGTTGAGAAGATAGGTATTAACTCTTTTTTACATGTTTGGTAGAATTCTATCTGGTCCTGGACTTTTATTTGTTGGGATTTTTTGGGTTCTTGAATCAATTTCCTTTTTTTTCTTTCTTTCTTTTTTTTGTCTTTTTGTCTTTTCTAGGGCTGCTCCTGCGGCATATGGAGATTCCCAGGCTAGGGGTCTAATCGGAGCTATAGCTGCTGGCCTACGCCAGAGCCACAGCAATGTGGGATCTGCCGCATTTGCAACCCACACCACAGTTCACAGCAATGCCAGATCCTTAATCCACTGAGCAAGGGCAGGGATTGAACCCACAACCTCATGGTTCCCAGTAGGATTCGTTAACCACTGTGCCACGACGGGAACTCCCCTTGAATCAATTTCAATACCAGATATTGATCTGTCATATTTTCTATTTCTTCCTGATGCCATTTGGGAAGATTGCATGTTTCTAGGAATTTATCCATTTCTTCCAGGTTGTCCAATTTGTTAATATATAAAGGTTCGTAATATTCTCTTATGATTATTTGTATTTCTGTGGTATCAACTGTAATTTCTCCTCTTTTATTTCTAATTTTGATTTTTGGGGCCCTATTCCTCTTTTTTTAATGAACATGGATAAAGGCTTACCAATTTTGTTTTATCTTTTCAAAAAACTATTTTCTACTTTCATTGATTTTTCTTTTTTCTTCTTTTTTGGGTGTTTCTTTTGTTTCTCTCTTTAAAAAATAACTGGAGTGTAGTTTACTTACAATGTTGTGTCAGTTTCAGGTGTACAACAAAGTGAATCAGATGTATATATCTCCATTATTTTTTCCCATACAGGTTATTATAAACTATTGAGTATATTTCCCTGAGCTACAGAGTAGGTTCTTGTTAATCATCTATTTTATACAGTAGTGTGTATATGTTATTCCCACCCTCCCAATTTATTTTATTTCTGCCCTTATATTTATTATTTCCTTACTTCTGCTGACTTTGAGCTTTGTTTTTTCTTCTTTTTCTAATTCTTGAGATGGAAAGTTAGGTTGTTTATTTGATTTTGTTCTTTTTTATTTAGGTAGGCCTCTTTTGCTATAAATTCCCTCTTAGAACTACTTCTGCTACATCCCAGATTTTCAGAAGTTGCAATTTCACTTTCATTTATCTCAGGCATTTTTCTTCTTTTTTTTTCTTTTTCTTTTTGCTTTTTAGGGCTGCATCAGCAGCATATGGATGTTCCCAGGCTAGGAGTTTGATCAGAGCTACAGCTGCCAGCCTACACCACAGCCACAGCAATGCCAGATCTGAGCTGTGTCTGTGACATACACCATAGCTCAGGGCAACATCAGATTCTTAACCCACTGAGTGAGGCCAAGGATCGAACCTGCAACCTCATGGCTCTTAGTCGGATTTGTTTCTGCTGTGCCATGAAGGGAATTCCTCCTGTCTCAGGAATTTTTTTTCTTTTTAGGTCTGCACCTGCAGCATATGGAAGTTCTGAGGCTAGGGGTTGAATCAGAGCTGCAGTGCTGGCCTACACCACAGCCACAGAAACATCCAATTTGAGCTTTATCTGTGACCTATGCTGCAGCTTGCAGCAATGCTGGATCCTTTAACTCACTGAGCAAGGATTGAATCCTGCATCCTCATGGATACTAGTTAGGTTCTTAATCTGCTGAGCCAGATTAAGGTGGGACTCTGTGTCACAAGTATTTTCTAATTTTCTCTTGATTTCTTCATTGACCCATTGCTTCTTTAGTAGTAAGTTGCTTGGTCTCCATGTATCTGTGGGTTTCTTTTCATTTTTCTTCCTGTAATTGATTTCTAGTTGTGGTCAGAAATCATGTAATTGCAATATTCTTAAATTTATTGAGACTTATTCTGTGGCCTAGTGTGTGATTTATCTTGGAGAAAATTCCATGTGCATTTGAAAAGAATGTATATCTCCTTATTTTGGATGAAATGTCCTATAGCTATCTATTAACTCCATCTGGTCTAATGTGTCATATAAGGCCACTGTTTCCTTATTAATTTGCAGTCTGGATAATCTATGCATTGATCTGGTGGAGTGTTAAATTTCCCTACTGCTGTTGTGATTTTAATTTGCGTCAATTTATCCTCTCAAATCTGTTAATAGTCACTTCATACATCTAGGCGCTTTTATATTAGATTCATATATGTTTACAAATGTATCCTCTTCTTGGATTGACCCGTTTGTTATTATATAATGCCCTTTTTTGTTTTTTATTATATACTTTGTTTTATCTATTTATTTATTTGTTTATTTATTTTTGCTTTTTAGGGCCACACCCACAGCATATAGAAGTTCCCAGGCTCGAGACTGAATTGGAGCTGCAGCTGAAGGCCTGCACCACAGCCACAGCAACATGGGATCTGAGCCATGTCTGGGACCTACACCACAGCTCATTTGGCAATACTGGATCCTTAACCCATTGAAGAGAGGGCAGGGATTGAATCTGCATCTTCATGGATCCTATTCAGGTTTGTTACCACTGAGCCACAATGGATACTCATAGACTTTGTTTTAAAATGTACTTTGTCTTTATCAGTATTGCTACCTCAGCTTTCTTTTCCTTTCTTTTTTTCTTTTGTCCTTTTAGGGCCACACCCATGGCACATGGAGGTTCCTAGGCTATGGGTCTAATCGGAGCTGTTGATGCCAGCCTATGCCACAGCCACAGCAAGGCCAGATCTGAGCCACGTCTGTGACCTACACCAACAGCTCATGGCAAGGCTGGATCCTTAACCCACTAGTGAGGCCAGGGATCGAACCACAACCTCATGGTTCCTAGTCAGATTCATTTCTGCTGCACCATGACAGGAACTCCCCAGCTTTCTTTTCTTTTCCATTTGCACAGGATATCTTTTCCCATCCCTTCATGTTCAGTCTGTTTGCGTCTCTTATAAGAAGCGTATGATTGGTCTTTAAAAATCTAATCAGCCACCCTATGCCTTTTGATTGGAACAGTCAGTTCATTTAAATTTAAAGTGATTATTAGTAGGTATGTACTTATTGCCATTTTGTTCCTTGTTTTTTGGTTGTTTTTGTAGTTCTTCTCTGTTCTTTTTTTCTTCCTCCCTTGTGGTTTGATAATTTTCTTTAGTGTTATGTTTGGGTTCCTTTTGTGTATCTATTATAGCTTTTAATTTGTGTTCACCATGAAGTTCATATATGTTGACATAACTCTTTCTACTTGTTTTAAATTGATAGTCATTTAAGTTCAAACACACTCTAAAAGATTTTTTTTTTTTGGTCTTTTTGCCATTTCTTGGGCCACTCCCGTGGCATATGGAGGTTCCCAGGCTAGGGGTCCAATCGGAGCTGCAGCCACCGGCCTACGCCAGAGCCACAGCAACGCGGGATCCGAGCCGCGTCTGTGACCTACACCACAGCTCACGGCAACGCCGGATCATTAACCCACTGAGCAAGGGCAGGGACCGAACCCGCAACCTCATGGTTCCTAGTCGGATTTGTTAACCACTGCGCCACGACAGGAACTCCGTGCTTTTAAATATATATTTGCCTTCACCAGTGAGATTTTCTCCTTCATATATTTTCTTTTTTTTTTGTTATAGATTTTCCTTTTTGGTCAAAGAAGACACCTTAATATTCCCTGTAAGCTTGGTTTAGTGGTTATGAACTCTTTTATTTTTTTCTTGTCTGATAAATTCTTTATCTCTCCTTCAATTCTGAATGCTACCTTTGCTGGGTAGAGTATCCTAGGTTATATGGTTTTACTTTAAGCACTTTAAATATTTCATGCCATTCCCTTCTGGCAAAGTTTCTATTGAAAAAAAAAATAGCTGATACCTTTGTGGAGGTTCCCTTGTATATGACTCTTTGTTTTTTTCTAGCTTTTAAAAATTCTCTTCATTTTAACTTCTGCCATTTTAATTATGATATATCTTGGTGTGGTCTCTTCAGGTTTGTCTTAAGACTCTTATCTTTCCTAGACTTGTATATCTATTTTCTTCTTCAGGTTAAGGAAGTTTCCAGTCTTAATTTCATCAAATACATTTTCTTCCTTTTTTTTTTCCTCTTCTCCTGCTATGACCTTTCTAATACAAATATTCATATGTTTGATGTTTTCCCAATGGTCCTTTAAACTATCCTTATTAAAATTTTTTTTTGTCTTTTGCTCATCTGATTAGGTGATTTCTATTCTACTATCCTCCAGGTCACTTATGCATTCTTCTCTATCACCTAATCTATGTTAATTACTTCTAGGGTATTTTTCATTTCAGTTGTTTTAGTTATCATGTTCTTCAGCTCTGATACATCCTTTCTTATATTTTCTAATTTCTTTTTTGAAGTCCTCACTCTGTTCTTCTATTATTCTCCTAAGTTCAGGGAGCATTTTATTACTATTCCTGTGAACTCATTATCAGGTAAGTTACTTATCTCTATTTCATTAGGATGTTTTTTTGGGGGTTTCATCTTGTTCTTTCATTTGAAACATATTCCTCTGTCTTCTCATTTTGTTTGATTTCTCCATTTGTCTTTATGAAGTTAAGTGAAACAGTTACCTATCCCAGCCTTGAAGGTGTGTCTTTGTGTGAGAACATACTTACACAGGCTTCATGGGCCCATTAGATTTGGTGGGAGAACTGGATCTGAAGCAAATGTTGGCCACATCCTCTCCTGGAATGCACTGGTAGCCACCATTTTGGTGGTAGGTAGGGATAGAGTCAAAAAGGCTAGTGCTGGAGCCAGGCGTAAGCCAGGGCTTCTCCTAGGCTCAATAGTAATCACCACTGTATGGGAGGGGCAAAGCCAGGGCTTAAAGGGCTGGAGCAGGAACCCTGAGGGAGTGAGGCTTCTCCCTTGTGTGACTGCAGCCTTTGCCTTGGTTAGGGGTAGGGTTGGGGTCCAAGGGATTAGAGCCACACTTTTTAGCTGAGTACACATGTGCAAAGGTGATAGCAGTCTCCACATTGGAGGAGAACAGTGCTAGATTAGAAGGGGCTGGAGCAGGAACCCACTACAGTCTGGGTATGTGCTGGGGCCATCCCAGCAGTCCAGCCAGAGCACTAGGCAGTTTTTGATCTGCTGCCTCTGTGCTGGAACTGGAAGCAATCAAGTCTGTGTACATGCTCTTCAAAAGTGGAGTTTCAGTTTCTTTACAGCCTTCCAGTAAGTCCCACTGGATTAGCTAAGTGGGGTTGTCTTCCTGTGCTGGACCCCAGGACTGAGATGCCTAATATGAAGCTTAAACCCCTTGCTCCTTTGGGAAGCTCCCCAAGCCTGTGACTTCCACCTCCTCTTCTGGGTGATCTACTAGGGGTATGGGTCCTGACCAGGTGACTTCCTTCCCCTCCTACTAGACTCTGTGTAGTTCGTTCTTTATAGCCTTGAATGTAGAACAGCTATTCTGCTAGTCTTGTAGTTGTAGCTTTGATGTGTTCTTGGGGGGAGGTGAGCTCAGGGTCTTCTGACACTGCCACCTTGATCGTGCTTCTGGCCCCCTCTTAAAGATTTTATGGTCATCATCCCATGAGCACTTTTCCTTCTGAGGTTCTCCACTTTCAGCTCAAATTTTATTTTATTTTATTTTTTTGGGGATGCACCTGCAGCACATGGAAGTTCCCAGGCTAGGGGTTGAATTGAAGCTGCAGTTGCTGGCCTATGCCACAGCCACAGCAACAACAGATCCAAGCTACACCTGTGACCTATGCTGCAGCTTGTGGCAATGCCAAATCCTTAGCCCACTGAGTGAGGCCGGGGATCAAACCCACATCCTCATGGATACTAGTCAGGTTCTTAACCTGTTAAGCCACAACAGGAATTCCTCAGTTCAAATTTTAAACAGCACCATATTTATTCCATATTCAGCAACTCTTGATTGAGTGTATCTGCTGCCTTGGGATTGTTCAGATCATGGGACCTCAGAAACAGACAACACACAGCACACTCCCTCAGAGCAGCTTACGGTCTAGTCTTGATTTGGTCTCTTTTTACAAAAATGTTAAAAAAATTAGAAAACATGTATATTGATGTAAAAAAACTCTGCCAGCCAAGAGTTTAAAAAGTGACAAGTCAAAGCACTGCTTTGTGGAGCTTCTTTGTTGGTGAACACTTGGAGGTGCTGGGAGAATGGCATCTGGACAGAACATGGAAGCTCCATGCCCCTTCCCTGCCTACCCTGTCCTATGCACCTCTTCCATCTGGCTGTTCCTGAATTATATCCTTTTATACTGAACTGGTATGATGACATGGTTGCTTAGGTAGAAAAACCCAATGAATCTACAAAAAATCTCATGGAACTTATAAGAACTAAAAAAAGAAGAAACGAATTTCAGCCTGAGCAGAAAGAAGGAATCAACAAAGATCAAAATGGAAATAAATGGAATAGAAGCTAGAAAAACTAGAAAAGTTAAAAAAATGAGTAATTGATTTTTTAAAAAAGGTAAAGCTGAAAAAACTCTAGCTAGGCTAAGAAAAAAAAAAAAACAGAGAAGGCCTAAATAAAATCAGAAATGAAAAAGGAGACATTACAACTGCTACTATAGAAATACAAAGGATTGTGGAGTTCCCATCATGGTGCAGTGGAAACAAATCTGACTAGGATCCATAGGGATGAAGGTTCAATCCCTGGCCTTGCTCAGTAGGTTAAGGATCCAGCACTGCTGTGAGCTGTGGTGTAGGTCACAGATGCAGCTTGGATCTTGTGTTGCTGTGGCTGTGGTGTAGGCTGGCAGCTGTAGGTCCAATTCTACCCCTAGCCTGGGAATCTCCATAAGCCATGTGCATCCCTAAAAAAAATACAAAGGATTATAAGAGAATACTATAAATACACACCAACAAATTGGATAACCAAAAGCAATGGATAAATTCCTAGAAGCATACAATCTACCAAGATTAAAACATGAAATAGAAAATCTGAACAGACCAATAACGATTCATCAAAAACTTCCCAACAAAGAAAAGCCCAGGACCTGATGGGTTTCCTGATGCATTCTATGAAACATTTAAAGAAAAAGTTGAAGATACCACTTCCAAAATCATTTTATGAAGCCAGCACCCCCTGATCCCAAAATCAGACAAGGACACTGTGAGAAAAGAAAATTACAGGCCAATATCCCTGATGAGTATGAATCTAAGAGAGTAGATCTCAACGCGCACACAAACACACACACACACTCTCAACACACACACACATTCTCAACACACACATATTCTCAAAACACACACATACACATATACACACACGTGCAACACACACACTCAACACACACACACATTCTCAACACACACACACATATCCTAGAAATTAAGTGATGAGTATATGGGTGGGTTACTTAACCCTAAAGTGGTCACCATGCCACAAAATATGCATTAATGTATTATATCTTCACGTTGTGCACTTTAAATATATATAATTTTATCTGTCAATTATACTTCACTGAAGCTGTAAAAAAATAGCAGTTCTTTTCCTTTTTTTTTTTTTTGTCTTTTTGCTATTTCTTGGGCCGCTCCCGCGGCATATGGAGGTTCCCAGGCTAGGGGTCGAATCAGAGCTGTAGCTGCCGGCCTACGCCAGAGCCACAGCAACGCAAGATGTGAGCCGTGTCTGCAACCTACACCACAGCTCACGGCAACGCCGGATCGTTAACCCACTGAGCAAGGGCAGGGATCGAACCCGCAACCTCATGGTTCCTAGTCGGATTCGTTAACCACTGCGCCACAACGGGAACTCCCCAGTTCTTTTCTTTTACTCATTTCTTCTCTCCAGAGGTAACTGGGGACATCAGTCTCTTGTATGTCTTTTATTTTTATTTTTATTTTTTGGTTTTTGTTTTTTCGGGCCACATCTGCAGCATATGGAAATTCCCAGGCTAGGGGTCGAATCAGAGCTACAGTTTCCAGCCTACACCACAGCCACAGCAATGCCAGATCCGAGTCCAATCTGTGACCTATACCACAGCTCATGGCAACGCCGGATCCTTAACCCATGGAGGGAGGCTAGGGATTGAACCTGCAACCTCATGGTTCCTAGTCGGATTCATTTCCACTGTACCACAATGGGAACTCTTCTTGCATGTCTTTTAGAAACATTCCAGACTTTTGCATTTTTTCCTAATGATTTTATGTGTGAGTCCCAATCTCCCAGTTGGGTCATAAGCACCCAGGCAAGAGGACCTAGTTTTCTCCCATGTCTTTCCATGTCTCCCTTCACAGGCCTGGGCACACAGGAAATAACCTGTACAAAGAGACAGGCATAAAATTGAGGGACAGAGAAAAATTCTTTGGGGGAACTTGTACAGATCTTAGTATTCCTGTGTGTGGCTTCTTGTCCCACCTACAGGATAATCCCCTGGTGGGTAGGGCCCTGTCATCGGATTCCTCTTCTAGGCCCATGACTCTTTTGGGTGGCCTCCCCCTAGGCCAGAGGTTTTGGGGGTTCCAAGAATTCAAGGCATCCCCCGGCCCAAGCAGAGGCAGCCCCAGCCTCAACGTCTTTCCCCAACAGCCACTTAGAGCACTCCACTTCTATTATCAAAGGACTCTCAGAGGCCAAACACCTTTGCTGGCATGATGCAGCTTGTAAGAAATGCAGGGGGGGCCCTTCCCTTGATGTGGTGTTTGGTGGACGCCCAAGAGAGGAGGCTGAGCTGTCGGAAGGAGAGAGACGGAGAGGGAGCAGGGGAGAGTAGAAGTATCAGAATGAGTGATGTGCAATGTTCAGGGGTCAGCGCATTACAAAACGCTTCTCGTTAATTATTTAGAGCCTGCCATCTATCGTATGGCAGGTGTGGACAGCCAGGATGGGATGTCTGTCTTTCTCTCTGAGCTACTGAGAGAGGGATGGGGTGGGGGGCAGCCTCAGGCCAGTCTTCGAATGGTGAATTCTGCGTTGTAGCCCTATTGTGGGGGTCCCTGCAAGGGGTGGAACCGGTCCGCATAGAACACCCCACTTTTGAGGCTGCTAGCATTCAGTGCCATGGTGGTAGTGACTCTTGGGCTCTATATAGGTAGAAGACAAAGAGAAAAATCACCCCTGATAATCCAGTCTTAAACAAGGCAATGTCCAGGCAGGCTAAAGCCATCTGCTGAGGCAGAATAAGCAGAAGGGTGGTGAGAGCTGGGGAAGAGAGAGGCTGCATTTGGGAAAAAAAAAGTCCTTTAGCTCCCAGAGGAATAAGTTTTGCTTCCTCTCCAGCTTTTCCCCTTTTCTGAAATTTTTCCCTCTCTCCCAAGCCAATTCTAACTATTTGTTGACTGCCCAGTGCTGGCTGACCTTCTCAGCATGGCCTGCTTGCCGATGCCTGGTCATCGCCTCTAGCACTGGATGCCTGGCCTGCACAGTTGGCCCTGAATACTGAATGGCATCCTCTGACCACTCCCTGTTGCTGAGAGGCAATTTCCTCTGTCCAGTTCAAGGAAGCCAGGTACACTGGTGGCTGAAGAAGTGATTCTAACCTCCTTGGCTTGGAGGAGGTTATTGTCAGAGAAGGACTAGAGATGTTGAGGAGAAAGCAGAACAAAAAAGATCTAAGTCAGCAAAACAAACAAAAACAGAAACAAACAACCATGGAGCAGAGGCAGCAGAGCTGGACCATCAGCAGTGTGGGCCTGATGTCAAGTGCACTGGGCTTGAACCCTGGTCCTGCCCTTGAGGAACTGTATCACTTGGGCAAATTTTTCCTTCCTCCCTACCTCCCTCCCTTCCTTCCCTCCTTCTTTTCTCTCTTTCTTTCTTTCACAGCTGCACTGGCAACATATGGAAATTCCCAGGCCAGGGGTCAAATTGGAGCTGCAGTTGCCAGTCTACACCACAGCTGCAGAAGTGCTGGATCCTTAATAAACTGAGTGAGGCCAGGGATCGAACCTGCATCCTCATGGATACAATGTCAGGTTATTAACCTGCTGAGCCACAACAATCCACCTGGGAAAATATATTCATCTCATTAGGTCTCCATTTTTTCATCTGGACAGAGAGCTGGCAGAAGTGACTAGGGCAGGAGGTATTCCTGGCTCCACTAAAAGTGAGCCACGGGGCAGCTGCTGGGCACTTGGTTGAGTATGTGCTCTCTTTTCATGGGCCATTCCAATGGCACTCTCACCTGGGGTCCACCCTGGTGGGCTTGGAAGGAATCTGAACATCAGGAAAAGCAAACAAGCAGGTGGCCAACCTGCAAGAGCACAGGAGCAGGTGGACCACTTGCTGCAGAGCTGCTGGCTGGGTGGTCCTGGACATACGTTGTTTGCTTCCTGGGTTTTGGTTTCTCCACCTTCAGAATGAGGAGGTAGACTAGTCAATGCTTTCCAACTTGAACGTTTGCACAACCGATCAACCTTAGGGAGATGCACGGAGCCACGGAGCTCCTGAAATCCAGGCAGGAAAACACCTTGAGGAGGAGGCATCTGCTACTACAGTTCTTGTGTAGTTTTGTTTCTTTCCTCTTGAAATTGCACCTGCTCCCAGATCCTTTACAAACTATTGTGAAGAGAACAGAGGACTTCCCTTCCTTGTTCAGCCTCCCACTGTGTGCCATTCGGATAATCTTGCCTAGGCATGCTTTCAGCCCATGTTTCCACTTCAAATGCCTGCACGGCCCCTGCGTGGCCATCCCCACCGTGCTCCACGTGGTGTTGGAACAGAAGTCCCTGGAAGAGCGGACCTGCTGGTTATCCTACAGGGTTGGGCTGAGGGTGGAAGCCACAAGCTGCTGAGTCTCCAAGTGCCCATGGAACTTCTAGCACAGATGCAGCCCCCTGCCAGGCTGAGGGCACACAGGCACGTAGGAGCGAATGCCTTGCCTGGTGGCTTCTCTTCTCCCATCTGTGGCACTTAGGTGTCAGCTGGTTCCTTTGCTAAAATTTAAGTCCCTGTGTAGGAGCTGTGTGTCTTCAGCACCTATTGCAGCATCAGGTGGGCACATAATAGGGGCTTAGCAAATGTTTGTTAGAGAATGAATGAGTGAATAGTCCTTGCAACTCAACATCCTTAAGACTCAGTAGGGAGGTGAGATAATAAGACCCTCCGTTATTTATTTACTGAATACTTAGTAAATATCAGGAGTTTTTCCAGGTTTTTAAAAATGTATTAGTTCATTTAACCCTTATAAAGATTTTGTGAGGCAGATCCTGTTATTTTTTTCCTACATTTATATAACTTTTACTAAAGTACATTGTTATAATTGTTCTGATTTATTACTAGTTATTGTTTTGTTTTAGTTTATTGTTATTGAAGTATAGCTGATTTAGAATGTTGTATTAATTTCTGCTCTACAGAAAAGTGATTCAAATTATACATACATATACTTGTAAAAACATGGGAGTTCCCATTGTGGTGCAGTGGCAACAAATCCAACTAGTATCCATGAGGATGTGGGTTTGATCCCTGGCCTCGCTCAGTGAGTCAGGAAATCTGGCGTTGCCATGAGCTGTGGTGTAGGTCACAGATGTGGCTCAGAATCCTTCATTGCAGTGGCTGTGGTGTAGGCCAGCAGTTGTAGCTCTGATTTGAACTCTGGCCAGGAAATTTTCTTATACCATGTATGCAGCTGTAAAAAGCAAATGAATAAATAAATAAATAAATAAATAAATAAATAAATAAATAAATATGTGTATATTCTTTTCCATTATGGCTTATTGTAAGACATTGAATATAGTTCTCTGTGTTATTCAGGGGGATCTTGTTGTTTATAAGATCCTGTTATTATTCTCATTTTTTTGATGAAGAATTATAGGCAGAGAGTGGTTCAGAAACTTGCCCAAGTCTACACAGCTAGTAGGGGGTCAAACTGGGGCTGATGCCTCGGGCAGGTTGGCTCAAGAGTTTCTGAGCATCATTGCTATGCTATTTGGATATGAAGATGGGCTTGCCATTCAATAAGCATCCGAAAATGGGAATGCATTGTGACTGAGCACTGAGGGTGACCTGGGGATCTAAATGTGATTCTGAGGTCACAGAAATGCAGAAACCCACACATGTGTCTTCTACCCACTGAGATATCGATTACTGCCTGGTGCCTGGAGACCTTATTTGTTCATGGTTCCTCATTTGCTCTAACGCTTTGGGGTCTGTTTGGCTGGTAGTGTCCATGATGGCAGTGCAAGTGTTCATGGTCCTGCCTCCTTCCTCCTGGCTTATTTGCTGGCTGATTCTGAGTGCCTCCCCTCTGCTCCCCCAGCTAGTATCTTCAGTCTTCCTTTCTGGAAGTTTGGCACTTCTGATCGGAACTCTGAACAGTCTCTTTTAAATTGGATACCATCTTTCCCCTCTCAAGGTGCCTAATCCTGAGTTAAGCTCTGAAGGTGCCATAAGGGATGCTCAAGGCATGGTTCTGGCATAACAATTTTCTGATTGGAGAGAGAATGGATGAACTGTATGAGAGTATAATATCAAGAGTCAGATGACTTGTTTCCTTTAATGTCTCAGGTTTTGGTTTCTCCATCTTCAGAATGTCTAAGTGTAAGAAGGAATTCAGAGAAGAGAAATGGAGGTGAAATCAAGCTGGTGGGAATCAGGAGATGTGTGATTCAGTTCCAGAGATGGCATCCACATGCTGTGTGACCTTGGGTCACTTACTTCCCCTCTCTGAGCTTCAGTTACCTGGTCAATAAAATAGGGAGATAGATTAAACTCTAATTTAGCTTAAACTCTCAAATTTAATAATTATAAGACCTTTGGGATGAAGAGAGACTCAGGATTTTCCTGTATGAGAGGGGGATTTGGATGAGGGAATAGACGAGCCAGTGAAAACTTTCTTGACGTTCCTACACAGCAATCCCCAGGGCTGCGCCTTGGACCCATCTCCTTATCATGATTGCACCCTCTTCTCAGTTCCACGCTACCTCCCCAGGTTGGCCTCAGTGCCTTCTCCCTCCCTCCTTCCCTCTTCCAAGCCTAGATCATTCCAGCATTTGTAATTGGTCCTCTGCTTCCCTCAGATGCCATCAAGTCGAGCTTAGCCAATATCCCTCCCTCTTTTATCCCTGTGCTGTTGGACCTTCCTCCGCCATCATCACTGCTTTCCCTTTCCCAGAACCTTGACTCTGGCTCATCCATCTTTCCAGAGTGCGGCTGGTCCTGGCGTTCCCTTTCCAGTGCATTCGGGGGACAGGTGCTGTCGGGATGCACACATGGAGAGAATGAGATGCTCCCCCCTCCCCGGGTACAGGGAGGATAATGATCTGAGCGCTTCCCTCCCAGGGCATGATGAGAATCAGTGAGTTAATGCCCATAAAGTATTATAATTACTCCGTGGAGTCATCTGATGGAGCGATGAGGAACTGGGCATCTGGCTCTAATTTACTTAGAGCTGGAGAATTCAAGCAGAAGCGGCAGCCTCAATTTTTTTTCCTTCTTTTTGTACCAACCACTCACCCAGGGTAGAGCAGTATTTCTAAACAGAGGCTGACACCGCCTAGTGAGATATAAATACACCGAATTCCTAATTCAGGAGACCTGTCTCTGCAAGGTTCATTACATACATCATTGTTCCCCCACCCAGCCCCTCAACTTTGATAGATTAGCAAACAGGTTCTGGGACCTTCAATGACATAATCTCAACCACTCAGCTGATCGGTAGTGGGTCTTGGAGAAGAAACTTCAACTCATTTTAGCCACATGCCATTTTTCTCCCCTCCAATCCTTCCTCCCTCCCTTCTTTCCTTTCATCCTTCCTTCTTTCCCTCCATGTGTATTTGCTGGGGTAGTTCCTATGGTGCCACCCTAGGACACACCACCACATTTCTTCTTTGGGGTGTCCAGGCAGCAGGGGAAGGAGAAGAAATTGCCTGCCTAGAACTCAGTGGCACAGAGCCAGTTCCATGAACAAGTGCACCCACCAGCCGCATCTCCATGTCTCCCTTCCAGCTTCTGCCCCTGCCTGGTGCTGCTCTTCCTTCTACAGCTTTGCTCATGCTGTTCCTCCTCTCGCAAATTTCCTTCTCCTGCAGGTCCACTGAGACAAAACCTTCTCCTTTCAAAAACTAACAAAAGCACCCCCTCACTGCCCCCCACACTCACCAAGAAGCATTCACATACCCTGAATCCTGCTAACAGGTGACCTTGTCATTCAGCTTTTTTTTCTATTCACCCCCAGGCACTTTCAACTCACTGGTGTCCAGACTTGCATTGCAGCCAGACATGTCATTCCATGGTGGACTTGGTGGGGAAGATGATGCCTCTTTCTTTACTTGTTTAGCTCTACAAGGTCAACACCAAACGCCTTCTCCTGGTACCCTGGCTCATCAGAGTGTGTTCCCAACTTTTCCCACTGTCCAGCCATCTCTTCCACCACAGGAACCTCAGACTCTGGTTGTATCATTTCCAACATACCTGTGAGCTCTTATGCTAACAAATGGCCATCTTTTGTAACATAAGAACCTCTGCCCTGACCCTGCTTTGTGTCCACCTCTCCTAGAACCTGACCCCTTCAACCCTGAACTTGGGTATTATGAATACTAGCTTAGTCCTTGCAGACTCAGACCTCCTCCAGCATTTCAGCTTTGTCCCTCCCCCCCTTTTTGTTTTGGTTTTTAGGACCACACCTTTGGCATATGGAAGTTCCCAGGCTAGGGGCCAAATTGGAGCTGCAGCTGGCAGCCTATACCACAGCCATAGCGATGTGGGATCCGAGCTTCATGTGCCACCTACACCACGGCTCATGACAACACAGGATCCTTAACCCACTGAGCGAGGTCAGAGGTTGAACTCATGTCCTCTTGGATACTAGTTGGGTTTGTTGTTGCTGAGCCACATTGGAAATTTCCAGCTTTGTCCCTACTAAACCATGTAAACCTTGTTTCTGTCTTTATAGTACCTTGTAAGTAAAGCCCATAGTTAGAATAGAATCTCAATAAATACTAGTTGATTAATGACTTGTTGATGCTACTAGGCCATTAATCTAACTTATGCACTGGTGTTGAGTCTATTGCCTATGGAAGGGAGCTGGGGTCACAGGTTTTTCCTGGTTCAGACTCAGGGGTAGAAAGGTCATGAATTCTGGTTATGGGGGGAGGTGAATTGAAAGAATTACTAGAAAAATGTGGCAACACCTCAGATTGCATGGCCAGACTTGAGTTAATGCCCCAAAATAGTGAATGCTTCATAGCAACCACTGTAATTCTGGTCCGGCATTAACTCTGTTACAGGGAATTGTCATTTGTTAATATACATGAGTCTTACACTGTCATTCTGCTAAAAAAATGTACACACATGTAAACCTAGCATTTTCTGCTCACTGGCAAGCAGTAATAGAGAAAAACAGCTACTTTCAAGTCAAACAAAGAAACTTTTATCATTGGTCAAAGAAATTAAAACATGACCCTCATGAATGAATTTGTAAAGCATCCCCACTTGGTAGAATTTGCTCTACTGCATTTTGTCATCTCTCTGCCTTCTCCTTCCTTTCCCACTTCTGCAGCTTCCTCTGTTTGACCATGGGAAACACTTCCACTGGATTCCTACTGGCCAAAATGCAGATTTAGCCAGAACATTATGCACACCCACTGACCCACAGACAGTGGAAATTAGGTAGGTCCTCAAAGATGCAGCCTGGGGCTGTGAAAAGCTTGAGTGGAAAAGGTCCTTCTGCAAAATGGTCTGTCTCTTCAAGGTCAGTCTTGTCCCTGGATAAGCTCCTGCTGGAAGGATGGTCCTCCCATCAACCCAACAGAGACCACTCTGGCCAGGCTCTGAGGGAGTCAGGGGCAGCTGCCTCTAGCTATCTGGCCACTGGCTGTCCTTCCTCTGGGGTCTTCCACTGGCCTCTCCATTGGGTAGAGAGGGCTGGTGCCCAGTCCTTTGGCCGCCTCTGTCCCAGCCCTGGGGAGAGGCAGCGGTCTGTTCCAGGGGGCCCTGAGCCACATCCAGCTTCCTGTCTCTTTTTCTTTTGTTAAAGCCAAATGAAACAATGTAATTAGCTTGTTACAATTAAAGTGACTCGACTGGATAAATTGTAATCACCCAGAATCAAGTCAGGCATCCCTGCAGGTCCCGGACATCGCAGCTGAGCTGCCTCATTTGCATAATTAAAATATACAAATGATAATGGATTTTGTACTCAATTTCCAGCGGCTGTGAATTTGAGGAACTCTGAAATTAGAATAACAGAGATGAAGCCCGCCTTGAGGTAATGCGGATGACAAGTTTTGACAGTAGGGGTGTTTATAACACTAGTTTCTCGCCACAAAATAAATAAGTACAAAAAAGATTAGAGAGCGATATTAGCTAATAGTTCCATGGGCAGTGAGAAGTGGAGATAGACTCTGATTACCTCAGTGAATTTACACTGCCTTTTTTTTTTTCCCCTCTGACAAGCTCTCACCTAACCTTAGGGGATACCATCCCCCTGATTATGAGAAATTGAGAATGAATTAAATGCATAAAAAGGGTTGTCACAGATCGACTCACCAAAGGAAAAGAAGAGAAATGAAATTAGTCTCGCTGCTCTTGCTTCCAGCTAGGGGTGGGCCGAAGGCAAGTGGGCTGAAGGAGGCGCAGAGAATGGGGAGGGGCTGTGATGGGCAGAGGAGGGAGGGGGACAGAGGGCAGAAATCTGGCTTATAGGCAGAACTGAAGGTTGGGGAGATCTGAGTAGAGTTGCTCATGGAGTGAGATTTGAGAGTCTTGGAAAGATACCTCTACTCAAAATCTATTCTGCAGAGGGGACCAAGAGGTCTGGGAGACACACATCTTTAATATAAGCACTATGTTCTCTGCCAACACACTGGACGTCAATATATGACTAAGGTTATTGCCTTTCTTCCTGTAGACTCGATGAAGGCAGGGGCCATTTCCGTTCTATTCATCTGGTGTTCCCAGGGCCTAGCATGTGGTAGGTCCTTACTAAGTATGTATGAATGTATGTATGTAGTATGTATGTATGTATTTTGCTTTTTATGGCCTCACTCATAGCATATGGAAGTTCCCAGGCCAGGGGTTGGAATCAGAGTCACAGTCACTGGCCTACACCACAACTAGTGCAGGATCTGAGCCTCAGCTATACTGCATATACCTATACTACAGCTGATGGCAACTCTGGATCCTTAACCCACTGAGCAGGGCCAGGGATTGAACTCATATCCTTATGGATGCTAGTCAGATTCGTTTTCACTATGCCACAATGGGAACTCCCACTAAATATTTATTGAATGAATAAACAAATGGATAAGCAAGACTGAGGACAGCATGAGCATATTGGGAAGGGATGCGAAAGAACTGAAGCCTCAAATCCTCTATTTCCCCAATTTTCTTAGAGCCTACAGTGTCCTGGACAACAGTCCCCATCTGGACTGGAGGCAAGGTGTCAGAGCTTGTCTTTCTGGGGTAGCCTGCCTTCATCTTGTAGTCAGTCATCACAAGGATGCTGGACGGGTTCCTTCCGCAGGAACAGTCGGGGACAGTGGCAGGATGATAAGCTGGTGAGGGCCAAGCATCCTACTTTCTGGGAAAGAGATCCAGAACTAAGGCTCTGGGTCTCTCCCATTGATGGGCTCTCCTCAGGGGCTGTCCAATGTGGCAAGGAGGGCTCCTGCCTGTCCCAACAAAGCCCTTGGCTGATGTGCCTCCCCACCAAACTGAAAGTGTGCAGACTGCAGTCTTTAGAGAACTAACCATCCAACCACTGTATAGGCACAGACTTGGGCAAGGAGATTTGCTAAGGGTGCTCCTGGGTGGAGTCTAAGGCTCAAGGAGGAAGAGGGTGCAAGGACTTAGCCCTTCTGACAGGGGGTCTTGGGACCCATCACTCCTTGGAGCCCATGAATTGAACCCACCTCTCTGAACCAGGAAGGAGACAAAGGAAGGCCCACCATCAGTTTCCCAAAGGGTATTCCTCTGGCCTCCCAGTAAAAGAGAAAGTTGCAATCCACATCTTCTCTTGAGGTTCCTGGCCCTGGGGTGGGTGGGGAGACCTGCCTCATTCTAGGTCATGAGCAGTGATGGGATGAGATGCCACAGCAAAACTCCTTGGAGGAAGTGCACCAATGTGCATAGATCTGGAAATATACAGACCTCAGGACAGGCCTGGCGACCACAAATTTCATGTTAATGATGGGGAGAGTCAGCCAGATTCTTGTGGGTTAGAAGAACAGGAGTGGATACCTTTGGGTGTGCCTCAGGGGTGAGCTAGGCTTCATTGTCCTATGTGTGTCAGAAATGGCTTTGTGGGCTGTCCATTGGTTCATCCTGAAAGAGAGCATTTAAAAGATATCTCTTTAAAAATTTCAACAACTTTCTGGAATCTGCTGTGGCTCAGTGTGTTAAGAACCTGACTAGTATCCATGAGGATGAGGGTTTGATCCCCGGCCTCGCTCAGTGGGTTAAGGATCTGGCATTGCCGTGAGTTGTGGTCTAGGTCAAAGACATGGCTTGGATCTGGTGTTGCTGTGGCTGTGGTGTAGGCCAGCAGCTGCAGCTCCGATTTGACCCGTAGCCTGGGGAACTACATAAGCTGCAGGTGCAGCCCTAAAAAAACAAAAAACAAACAAACAAAAAAGGTTCAACAACTTTGGACTTACCTCCAGCACTCCCAGCTTCCTCTTAATTAGCCATCAGGGATTTTCCATAAGTTTATCCAAGCCCTTCTTTAAACCATTTGAATTATGGCCTGCTGCCTCATCTTAGAATTTCTGACTTAAAAAAAATTTTTTTTAATGGCCACACCTGTGGCATATGGGAGTTTCTAGCCTATGCCACAGCCACAGCAAAGCCAGATCCGAGCTGCATCTGTGACCTATGCTGAAGCTTGCGGCAAGGCTGGATCCTTCACCCACCAAGAGAGGCCAGGGATTAGACCCACAGCCTCATGGATACTTGTTGTGTTCTGAACCCACTGAGCCACAACAGGAACTCCCTGTAACTATTTTATCATCCTATTCCCAGTATCAAGTGTAGTACCTGGCACATAGTAGGTGCTTAGGGAGTATTTTGAGAATGAATTAATGAATGAACATGTACAGTTTTTAAAAGTTAATTTACATGATGAATCATTAAAAAATATCCTCCTATTCTTCGGCTCAAATCTGTCAGTTGTATAACAAAATCTAGAAGGGATATTAATCACCTTTAGGTTGAACCAGGGCTTATGTATCAGCCCTGGTGTCCAACAGTGAACAAGTTCCTGGCTCGGTCAGTTATGTTCTGTGTCTGACAGTGCTTCTGTCACTGCCCTGGGCCAGGCCACCACTGCCTCTTATCTGGAATATTGCCTTACTGGTTTCTGCAAACTCAATCTTTTACCCTCTCTCTTTTTAAAAAATAATTTATTTATTATTTTTAATCTACTCAATGAATTTATTACATTTATAGTTGTACAATGATCATAACAATCCAATTTTATAGGATTTCCATCACACACCCCCAGCACATCCCCCCACCTCCCAAACTGTCTCCTTCGGAAACCATAAGATTTTCAAAGTCTGTGAGTCAGTGTCTATTCTACAAAGAAGTTCATTGTCTTCTTTTTTCAAATTCCACACATCAGTGATAGCATTTGATGTTGGTGTCTCATTGTCTGACTGACTTCACTTAGCATGATAATTTCTAGGTCCATCCATGTTGCTGCAAATGCCATTATTTGGTTCCTTTTAATGGCTGAGTAATATTCCATTGTGTATATGTACCACATCTTCTTGATCCACTCCTCTGTGGATGGACATTTCAGTTGTTTCCATGTCTTGGCTATTGCAAATAGTGCTGCAATGAACATTGGAGTACATGTGTCTTTTTGAGTTATGGTTTTTTCTGGATAGATGCCCAGGAGTGGGATTGCTGGATCAAATGGTAGTTCTATTTTTAGCTTTCTGAGGAATCTCCATGCTGTTTTCCCTACTGGGAAAACTGGACAGCCACATGTAAAAGAATGAAATTAGAATACTCCCTAACACCATACACACAAAAATAAACTCAAAATGGATTAAAGACGTAGATATAAGACCAGACACTATAAAACTCTTAGAGGAAAACATGGGCCAAACACTCTCCGACATAAACGACAGCAACATCTTCTCAGATCTACCTCTTAGAGTAATGACAGCAAAAACAAAAATAAACAAATGGGACTTAATCTTCTACCCTCTCTTGTTTTCCACACTGCAGCTCCAGTGAGCTCTCTCAAAAAGAAACCCAGACAGCTCCCTCTCTTAGGTGAAACGCTTTCTTGTCTTCAACACTCCTGGCAACTCAGCCTCTGTTCACCCCTCCAGTCCTAAATCTCACCGCCCCTGCCTCAAAATCTACCCAGAGTTCCTGCCAGGCCTGGAAGGGTCCCAGCTTCTCTCTCCCTTCTGGGCCTCGCCCCACTAGTGCTGTGTTTGTGGCTCACTCCGCTGTGCCTTTCAGGGTTCCAAATTGGACTTCATGGCATCCAAGAAGCTTCCTCTGTCCCCTGGGTTGGTGTCCCTTGCCTCATGCATCCACTGTATATTTTTATTTTTAAAAACTAAAGTGTGATTGATTTACAATGTTGTGTCAATTTCTGTTGTACAGCAGTGTGAACCATTTATACATAAATATACATTTTTTCCTCATGTTATCTTTCATTATACTCTATCACAAGAGATTGGATGTAGTTACCTGTGCTGTACAGCAGGACCTCATTGCTTATCCACTGTAAATGTAATAGTTTGCATCTACTAACCCCAAACTCCTAGTCCATTCCACTCCCTCTCCCTTGGCAACCACAAGTCTGGCAACCATAAATCCTCTCATTTGGTTAGGGTTACTCGTTGTAATTAACTCTTTCTCCTGCATAGACCTAGGGACATCAGGAGGACAAGGGTGGCATGCATCTCTAGCTCTGAGTATAGTACTTGATGGATAGTGTTGCTCATCATAGACTTGACAGTTGAATGAGTGATAAAAAGGGATAACTGGAATTATGAGTCTGCTAAGAATAGAGAGATGTGGAAGGGGGAGGAGGAGGGCCTTGAGAGGTAGTCGCACCCAGAGAATGGAAAGAGGAAGAAACACTATAGAAAAACACTCCCTGAGAGGCAAGAGCCAGCAACGCTCCACATCACTGATGCCCAGGGAGGGTGTGGCAGGGCTGGGCTACCTGGCCAGCGATGGGCTTTTTGCACAAAGATTATACATACATCTATACATGTCCAGTTTGGGCCAGGAGATTGTCTAGGTATTCTATTTTCCGGTCCTACAGAGGAGGACCAGATCATTGTCTCCTTGTCATTTGGAATTCTTTGAGACCTCCTTTTCTTGGGGTGGACCAATGCCACTAGGGCTGCTCATGGCTCCTCCTGGGCATGTGGCTGTGGAGAGGTGATGCTCTACTCTGGAACATCCCTGCCTCTGGATCTCTCCCTCCTAGAAGCAATGCACATCTGCCTTGTATCTGGAACCTCCGGGCAGCCCATTTGAGCCCTTGTCTATTAGAGGATGAATTTTTAATGGGTTTTATAGCATGGCAGATAAATCAGTTAGGGAGAGACAAGGAGCTGGCAATGCCTAGTGACTATTGACTGTGCTGTTTAAAAGGGAAACCTTGGCAAAAAGGGGACAGCCACCCAGCTGTCAGATTGGCTATGTGAGTGACTGAGGGCCACCAGTCAGTCCCCCACCCCAAATCAGTAACTAAAAAATGTCTCCAACCTGTTGACCACTAATGCTGGGGAGCCACTAATTTAGGGGGAAGGGGCATGCTTTTTGTAACTATTCATATACCTTTGAAATAGGATAAGGAAACTATAATCAATATATAATCCCTGAGGATAAAATAGTTATGCAGATATTTCCCAGAGGACATGAGAGGGAAGGGAGGAGGGATCAAGGGGATCCTGAGCATTTTCCTGGGATTGGCTGTGGCTGGATACCCAGAAGACAAGCATCTCAGAGGTATAAAGACTGCAGATAACTGGTATTGCAGGGGGGAGGCAAAGCCATAGGAATGGTATGGCACATTATGCAACATCAGTTTTACTTAAAAACTTGATGAAAAAAAAATTTTCAAAACATATTTTCATGGAGGAGAATAAACAATTGGCATGCATAAAGAAATAATTTCTTTCTGTGTCCCAACCTCCTCATCTGCTATGAGACCTCTTTCAGTGATGGAGAGAGAACCAGCCTCAGAGCAAAAGCTCTGGGTTCAAGTCTTGATTCCAAGCCTAGCTAACAACATTGGGCAAATCATTTGTTGTCCTATTAAAGAGTATACCATTAAGTGCTGAATGCTGCAGTATAGATTGTAACACAAGGGGGTTCCATCACCTCTAAGGATCCCTCTAGCTCTAACACTCCAGGACTATTAAGATAAGTCATTGTATTCAATGTGACAGAGAGTTAAGACTTATTCTTGTATGTGTCCTATTTCTAGAGGAGTCTGCTATTCTCCCCTTGGTAATGATAGTGTCTTAATGCAAAACATGTCAGGAAGTTCTTTGGTGGGATTGACTTTAGAGCCTGTTTTATTAAAAACACTCATGCTGTAGTTCCCATTGTGGCTTAGAGGGTTAAGAATCTGATGTTATTTCTGTAAGGCTGTGGATTTGATCCCTGGCCTCACTCAGTGCATTAGGACCTGGCATTGACACAAACTGCCGTGTAGGTCACAGTTGCAGCTCAGATCTGGCATTGCTGTGGCTGTCGCATAGGCTGGCAGCTGCAGCTCAGATTCTACCCCTAGCCTGGGAACTTCCATATGTTGCAGGTTTGGCTGTAAAAATAAAAAGAAAAAAAATAGCTCTACCCCATGTTTTTATTTTTTTAATTTTAATTTTAACTTTTTAAATTTTAATTGAAATAGCTGATTTATAATGTATGTTAGTTTCAGGCATACAGTGAAGTAATTCAGTTATATATGTATAAAAAATATATATCTTTTTTCTTTCTTCTTTTTTTTTTTTTTAAGGGCTGCACCTGAGGCATATAGAAGTTCCCAGGCTGGGGGGTCGAATCAGAGCTGAAGCTGCTGGCCTACACCACAGCCACAGCCAAGTGGGATCTGAGTTGCTTCTGCAACCTACACCACAGCTCATGGCAACACTGGATCCTTAACTCCCTGAGTGAGGCCAAGGATCGAACCCGAATCCTCATGGATACTAGTTGGGTTCGCTACCACTGAGCCACAACAGTGGCTTTTTTAAAACATTCTCTTCCATTATAGGTTATTATATAATATTGAGTGTAGTTCCTGAGAATTCCCATTTCTAACGAGTTCCCAAGTGGTGCTGTGATCCAGGAACCACACTTTGAGAACCGCTGATGTGTATATTTTATGGATTTACCCATTTCTATATAATTTGAAACCCTTCATTCCCAGGAAGCTTACTTTATTAGACTGTAAGTGGCTACATGAGAAATCCCAGACTTAAAAGATACTAGTTTAAAAGTATTTAAAGTGAATAATTACCTTCAGGGTGGTCTAGGTAGAAAGATTAACTAAATTAAGTTGAGTCAATAGGAGTTTAAGCATCATTTGTTAAAGCAGTACTATTAGTTTTTCTTTTCCTAGTGGAAATTCTCTTCTTGTCACATAATCCTAATTAATTATTGTATAAAGACCTGAAAACTTAAATGCACAAGGGAGTAATAATCTTATGTTTCATTAACCAGCAGCTTCGAAAGCTAGAACCAAGCATGTGGAAAGAGCATGAACACCATGCACTGTGCACAGTCCCTTCCCTCTGGCCTGAGGTCTGCCTGGCACTGCCATTGTCGCCAAATGTGTCAACGTGCATAGACGCTGGCACTCTTAAATATATCGTCTCTGTTCAGTATAATCTTATCAGAGTTAGTCAATCAATATGAATTTCAGGAGTATTCATCATTGATTTTGCAATATGCTTTGTAATTACTGAATCAAATCGATAGAAAATTCTCAACTCATTAGGAGATTAGCTTTTTTAAATCATTTATATGAATGTGTTTAACCAAAGGCACTGGAGTTTTTTTTTAATCCTTTGTTTAATTAGTTACATTAAAAATGAACTCATGCTATGGACAAAAACCTCACTCTGTTCACTTTTCAAAGGGCATGTGCCCAGTGCCTTGCCTCATAGACAGTCTCTGCAGGTTAGCTGCATCGTGGAACCCATAGAACAAAATGCATATGCCCATCTGAATAAAAGGAGAAAAAAAGCAAAAGCAAAAATCAATCAGCCTTTGGGCCTGATAAATATTGGCTCTGATTTACTGGTTTGGTGACTTCACATTTTGTTCCTCACTGGTCCTTTTTGTGTGATGCCTTTTCCCTGGAACAGAGCTGACAGCATTGGGTCAAGTACCAGAGGCTGGACGATGAGGCACTGAAAACACACCGGGTAGATTCAGTAATTGTGCAGATTTTTGGTGGGGATGGGAATGTTTCGCCATCACCCTGGGAGGTGGTTGGGCAGGTGTTGTCTACTTTGTCGATGAAGAAATTGGGTTCTTGGGGGTGAGCCCCCACGTTCCCTTCCATGTGGGTGGCAGAGATGGATCTGGAACACTGGTGTCCCTGTTATCAGGATGAAAACTGGGCAGTATGGTTCTCCACGGGCAGTAGCTGTTCCTTGCTGAGCATGCCCTGCTAGATACTCTTTTTTTTTTTTTTTTTGGCCTTTTTAGGACCGTACCTGAGGCATATGGAGGTTCCCAGACTAGGGGTCAAATCAGAGCTGTAGCTACCGGCCTACACTACAGCTCCCGGCAACACTAGATCCTTAACCCACTGAGTGAGGCTAGGGATTGAACCCACATCCTCCTGGATAATAGTCACATTTGTTTTTGCTGCGCCATGATGGGAACTCCTGTAGACTCTACTTGAGATATTCACGGTGATGTTAGAGCCCAAAGCATCCCCTCTCAACCCCACCCAAAGGGTCTACACAAATCCAAGCTTGCCGTTTTCAGGGCTTGAAGCTCAATTCTTGGAGTTTTTAAAACATTTAAAACCTCTTAAATTTAATTTTATTTGTCTTATTATTTCTTTTTATGGCTGCACCTGTGGCAGGGGGAAGTTCCGAGGCTAGGAGCTGAATTGGAGCTGCAGCTGCAGGCCTATGCCACAGCCACACCAGATATGAGCCACATCTGTGATCTGTGCTGCAGCTTGCTGCAACGTCCGATCCTTAACCCACTGAGCCAGGCCAGGGATCAAACTCATATCCTCATGGAGACTATGTTGGATTCTTAACCTGTTGAGCCACAGTGGGAACTCCTAATTCTGGGGAGTTTTGAAAGTGTTTCTTCTGCTACTAGGAAAGCATTACCCTGGTTACTATCCCTGTGAGCCACAGTAGCGACAGTGATCTGGGCCTCTGGGGCTGAACCTAAGTTTAACGATGCCTCTGAATGAACCATCCTATTTAATTCTCACAGTTACTCTGTGAGATGGGCTAGTGCCATGGTCCATTTTACAGGTAAAGGCTAGGGAGGGTCACGGGAGTTAAGTGAATTGCTAGTGGTGAGTAAATGACTGAAACACACCCCTCCCCCACTACATCGTGCAGACCTCCCTGGGGAGCAAAGAGCCTTAAACACTGAGACCAGAGGCCAGGCTCTTGTATCCTTTTGGCTTTTCACTTCCTTGGATCTCAATCCTATTTGGTGGAGGGGACAATAGATCTTCTGCTCTTCTCTTCTTCTGGTGCATTTGAATTCAAATACTCAGCAGTTTTTAAAAATTGGATTCTGCATGGATGATAGCGGTGGTGCCTTGGTGCTCGCCAGGTCCTGGGGAGCAGATGTGTTCTCTGGCTTTGAGGAGCCTACTCTGTGTTGAAAACAACATTCATCCAAGAACTCTGTCTTAGGACCCAAGCTTCCTTCTCATCCTTTGAGACTGACTTGAGTTTCTGGTTGGTGCCCTTGCAGACACAGCGTCTTCATGCAGTCATATTTTCAACTAGTTTCAACCTTGAAATTTCCCCATTCTCCGTCGCCACAGCTTGCACACTTAGATCAAGCGTCCTGTGCTTGTCAGCTCCTCCTTGGCGCTTACATCATCCCTCATGACTCCAGAAGACTGGCAAGGTGCCTGAACTGGGAAGCTCCTACAGTATGGGTGATTGAAGGGGTTAATTACACCCCCCCCATTTTTTCTACCATTGACAAAAAACAGTAAAAAATGATTGCAGTGGGCTGGTGTTCAGTCACCTCCCTTTTGAGGGAGTGTTGGTCTTCTGCCATGGCCAGAAGCCCCCCAAAAGCTGCCTAGTGTCATTTGTCCTTTGGAAAAATCCTGGAATGGAAATGAATGACAGTAATGACACTTTAAGGCATTTACACAGAGCTTTATAAAGTTCTCTGTCATGCATGATCTCAGCTGCTGCTTCCAGAAACCCCATATATTGGCCTGTCAATTCACAATGCTCCCATTTTACAGATGAGGAAAAGCTTCCCCGGTCCCACGTCTGAAGTAGGTGTCCCTCCTATGTGCTCCCAATGAACCCTGCCCATCTCTCGTGAAGCATTTAGCAACATGCTACTGTGACTGACTGTTGACCTGGCTGCTTGCCCCACTAGGATGGGAGCTTCATGAAAGCAGGGACTTCATGTCCTTGGGTTACTGTTGCATCCCCAGTGGATGGCACAGTGCCTGGAAGAGTGGGTGCCCAATAAATATTTATTGAATGAAGTATGAATGGAAGGACACATGAGTGGACAGGAGGATGGGTAAGTGGATAAATAAGTGAGTGATGTGCAGGCTCCCTCAGCCAGGCTTCCTGGCCATGGGTAGCCTGCCAGGGCAGTGGCCTCCAGAGGTCAGTGAGGGCTGATGTGGGGAAGATGCCGATGAGCATGGGGAGGAGGTGGTGGTGGACAGTGAGGGCTCCAGTGCTCTCCGAGACAAAGTAGAGTCGCCATTGTTGGTACTGGGGCCCAGCTGCCTCTCCACCCAGGGCCCACCCTCCTCATTCAAATGGACTTGCCACTGCCCCTGGTGATCCAAGTTCTCTCCTGGAATACCATTCCCAAGTTTTGAAATGTCACCAGAACCTACATACTGTGTTGTGTACCATTCTGATATATGCTGGCTAAGCAAAGAAAGATGTGGAGAGAATCACTTACCCAAAGGTGGAAATGACTAACATGTCTCGAATGTGTTACCCTCCCTGTGGAATTTCGGACATCTCCATGTGAGCTGGGCCTTGACTGAGGGGGACAACTACTGAATGCTGGGCCCTGCTGCTCCTCTGGAAAGAAGGCCACTTTGATTGCCATTCCGGAGACTCCTGTTCATAAATCAGAGTTCTCTGCCCCAGCTGCTTGGTGTATGGTTCTTGTACTGCTAGTGGAGTTGCCAAATTTTTGGCGTCTGGGCTGGGAGTGGCATGGTTGGTGGGGGGAGCTGGTGTAGTTAACTCCTTCAATGCACATCCCTCTGGAGTTCACCCAGAGAAAACTGGCTCAAGGATGGCCCACGTGGCAGGCTGGATGGAGGGCTGCTGATTTGGCTGCCCTCACTGTGGAGGATGGGTTAATCAGGGAAGGTGGCTGACAGAGTGGGGAAGGAGCAGCTGTTTCCCAGGACGGAGGGAGGGCTGTGTGGCTCAGCCTGCAGTGGAAACTGGCTCAGTATCTGTTTAAATGTCCTCAAGCTCAATGGCCCTCCTTGGAATTTAAGTGGCAATGGGTGTCTTTGGAACACTGAACTCTTTCTTCCAAGCTCCCATGCTCCTCAACTCATTTTGCCTCACAACAGCTTTTAAGAGTATTGTTGAAAAAATAATGTAAAGAGGACCAATTTTACAAATGACCTTTACTGCCACCATCACAAGAATCTCAGATTTCTATATTACCATAGTTCTCCAGTTCATATGTGTACTTATAATTAATTTTTTTCCTTTTATGACCGCATCTGTGGCATATGGAAGTTCCTGGGCCAGGGGTCAAATCAGAGCTGCAGCTGAGGCCTATGCCACAGCCTCAGCCACACTGGAGCTGAGCCGTATCTGTGATCTATGTTGCAGCTTTTGGCGATGCCAGATCCTCGACCCACTGATCGAGGCTGGGTATCAAACCTGCATCCTCACAGAGACAGTGTCTTGTTCTTAACCTGCTGAGCCACAATGGGAACTCCTATAATTAATTTTTTTTATAGGTGATCATTAAGGTGCTCTCATCAATTTGTGCTCTCTTTTCATGACTTTCTAAAGAAGGAGAAACAAGTGCAGGGCTGTGAAGCTGCTGTCTAACACAGCCCTGAAATACTCTTACTGGGGGCCCCCGAAAGCAAGGCCAGTATTGGGGCATTAGTAACTGTAGGATGAGAAGTTCCTGTTGTGGCTCAAGGGTAACCAACCTGACTAGTGTCCATGAGGAGGAGGATTTGATCCCTGGCCTTGCTCAGTGGGTTAAAGGATCTGGTGTTGCTGTGAGCTGCATTGTAGTTTGCAGATGTGGCTCAGATCTGGCATTGCTATGGCTGTGTGTAGGCCAGCCGCCAGAGCTCTGATTCGACCCCTAGCCTGGAAAGTTCCATATGCTGTGGGTATGGCCCTAAAAAGACCAAAAAAAGCAGGGGAGGGAACAGAAGAATGGCCAGAAAGATCTCTTGGGAACTGCTGGGTCCCCAGCCATATCTGAATCTGTGATGCACACAAGGCCATCCTGACAGCAGTGCTCAGAGCCAGGTTGGTATCTGCACTGAGCAGGGGGTCCAGGAATGTGTTGGGGTGACAGGCCATCACTTTCACTTTCTAGACTATTGGTATCAGCAGGAACCTAGAAAAATCTTCCCATCATACAGATGAGGAAACTGAGGATTTGAGACAGGCAGTGACCTCCCTCTTCTAAAGAGGGTCTTCCTTTGCCAATATCATAGGTTGCCCAGGGCAGTTCAAGACCATCGGGGGGGGGGGCGGGAATCTATGGTTCACATTAAGGAGTCAGATGTGACATTTAGGTTAAATCACAGCAAATGAATATATATTTTTTGACTTATAGAAACAGCAATTTCATAGAGTTCAACCAGTTATTTGAGGAGGCAAGACTTATGAGAAGAGACCTCCCAGAAGTTGAGAAACAAAAGCATTTAAAGAACAATCCCAAAGGATTATTGGAAAGCTGCCATAAGGCATTTATCATTTAGAAAAAAAATTGCTTTGTTTGAGGGAACTAGCAGAGTCATGTTCAGATTTGCACACCCATCTGTGAAGGGCATTTGTCCTACAGAGTATTATGTGGCATCTGATATACAGTAGGTACTCAGTGAATGTTTTTTGAATGCACAAATTGTCATATTGTTCACTTCTGGGGAGCTGTTGGCTTGGAATTCTGTTTGGCTGTCTGTAACAGACCCTGACCACGGTGACTTAAACAATTAGGGATTTTAGTTTTCTCACGTGAAAAATAGATAGGAATAGGCTGTCCAGAGTTAATGTAGCTATTCAATCAAGTCATCAGGGACCAGACTCCTTCTTTCTGCTCTGTCATCCTTAGCATTAGCCTTTGTCCTCAGAGCCCCAAGATGGCTACTCCCCCTCAAAGAATCAGGTCCACATTTGAGGTTGGGACTTTTGCAAATAGCAAAAGTCACTGTGAGCTGGCAAAGTCTTTGTCTTTTTTTTTGGTAAGAAAAACAGTAGTTTTTCTAGATGCCTACAGACTAGACTTCTGCTTGCAATTCATTGCCAGAAGGGAGTCAGACAGTCACCATTAGCTGCAAGGGAGTGGGAGGTGTAGCACTGAACCAAACTGGGTTCTGTTGGTCAGAGAGGGGGAAGATCATATTAGTAAATACTGTGGGCCAGCTCCCTTAGCTTTTTTAAAGGGAAAAATGATAACTTAGATATAGACTAGTAGAGGCTCTAATTTGGAAATCTCTGAGTATAGAGTCTTTGTTCACTTGTCCATTCATTTATTGAGCCATCCTGTGAATATTCATAGAATGTTTACTAGGTGGTGGGCGCTGACTATGAGCTAAGGTTGCAAAGGGGACAAAGCAATAGTTCTAGTTTGGCAAAACCAGGCATGGGGTTCCCCTTGTGGGCATCAGTGGGGTGAAGGTCTCCAGAGTGGCAAACTGGGCCATTACAGGACATTTAAATCTTGCCTAAAATGCAGCCCCTTCAAGGTAATGCAGCTGGGCATTCAGTTATGAAATACCCTTTCTCTGCCCACTTGAAGCTGGGAGGGACTTGTGAGGTCTGGACCACAGGTCTTATTTTACAGATAAGCAACTGAGGACTGGAAAGCCCAAATGACTTGTTTATGACTGTTTGTCCAGTTAATGTCAACTTTTGGATCAAACCCGACTTTTGGCTTTTTCCTCCTCAGACACATTGTGTATTTACAGGCACTCAATTTTCCATTATCTATTTTGGTCCACTTAGCAGTTTAGTGACAGGGGTCCAGTGGGATTATTGACTCCAAAATTGCTAGCAGGGGGACTGAGGCTGAGAAGAACAAGAGGCCAGAGCTGGGTTCACAGCTCCTGTTTCCCAGCCCTGAGCCCATCTACCTCCCCCGCTCTTTGGGTTGAGCAGGTCAGCATCCTAAGGCAGGATGGGATTGGAAGAACTAGGCTAGTCTCCATCCGAGGGAGATGTGGCCCAAATGCCCCTGCTCTGTGTCATTGCTCACGTGGACAAGGACAAGGGGAAGGCTTTCACTCCGAGATGATGACATTGAGGCATCCCTGCCCGAGGCTCCAGCCCCTGGAAGACAAGGAGAGGCGGCTGGGCTCCGGTGTCCTAATCACTTCTGACACTCTTTATCATTTGTGACGATCCGGCCACGCTCAGCCACCGCACCTCTGGGGGCAGCTCCAAGCATGGGGAGAAACCATTAGGGAGCTGATCGGGCATGTGGCGGTGGGGGATGATGGCCTGGCTGCCGATGACCTCAGTGTAAACGCACATCCTATTGATTGACCATTTGGAGAGAGAAATGGGTGTCCTGGCTGTTGCTGAGTTGCTGAGGCTGGGCTGTGATGAGAGTGGTTCCTAACTGAGACAGAGTCTGTTCAGGGTTCACCTTCCCTGTTCCATCTGGGGACCAATGAGGACACTGTGAGTGGGTCATTTCCACAGAGTGGCCGTGTGGCAGGATGCCCCAAGGCTTGGCGAGTTGGGCCTGTGGGAAACTCAGGGGAGATGGTGTCAAGTCTGGGGGGGCTCCTTTGCCTACCTTGTCCCCAGCCTGGTCCCCTTGCCCTGCTCCTGGGGATGTCAAGCCCCAATATTAACCCCCCACCCCGACCTGGCTCCCTTACTCCCTCACTCCTGGGGTCTCCTGGTCTCCAGGGTCTGATGTCCTGTGCTGAAGGTGGGTCACAATCTTTCCTGTACTTTTCCCCAGCAAGGGGTCTACCTTAAACTCTGCTAGGGGCAGCCACACTTGTCCTGCCCAGCCACTGTCACTCGGGGTGACTTTCTCAGAGCCATGGCCTCTTTTAGAGAGGCAGTCATGTCCTACACTGTCTTTTTAGAAATTGAACTCTGGGAATTTTTTTAATTGAATGAAAGATTCTTTAAATTCTATTGTGCTTTACAAGTAATTTCAAGTTTCACATACTTAATTTCATATAATCGCACAATAACCTTGTCTTTAAAATCCTCTATCCCCATACTGCCCCTCCCCTTTTCCCTCTCCTGCCTGGCAACCATTAGTTTGTCCTCTATGTCTGTGAATCTATTTCTTTTTTGTTTTATTCACTCCTTTGTTTTATAAGATTCCACATGTAAGTGATATCATAGAGTGTTTGTCTTTCTCTTATTTCACTGAGCATATAATGCATCCAAGTCCATCTGTGTTGCTGCAAATGGCAAATTTTCATTATTTTTTATGGGTTAGTAGTATTCTATTGTAGATATCTACCACATCTTTTTTATCCTTTTCTCTGTTGAGAGGCACTTAGATTGCTTCCATACCTTGATGATTGTAAATAAGGCTGCTATGAACATTGGAGTGCATGTATCTTTACAAACTAGTGTTTCTGAATTTTTTTAAAAAATTCTTTTGCATATATACCCAGGAGTAGAATTTTGGGGTCATATGTGGGACTTTTAAAGCCTAACTGCTTTTTATTAGATGAAAACCAAAAAAGTTGACATAAGTAAATCCCACAACTGTGAGGGACTTCCATAATAACAAGAAAGGCCTCATAATTTCAGGACCCCATTTGCTTTTGAGTTGACAATAGTATTAACATAAGGTAGAGTTTTTAGTTTTTTTTTTTTTTTTTTTTTAAGGGCCGTACCCTTGGCATATGGAGGTTCCTAGGCTAGGGGTCCAATAGGAGCTACAGCTGCTGGCCATAGCCACAGCCACAGCAACACAGGATCCGAGCCGCATCTACAACCTACACCACAGCTCATGGCAATGCCAGATCCTTAACCCTCTGAGTGAGTCCAGGGATCAAATCCACATCCTCATGGATACTAGTCAGGTTTGTTTCTGCTGAGCCACAACAGGAACTCCCTGTGGAACAGTTTTAATGGAGGGAAGAAGCCACAGAAATTACCCAAAGGTATAAATCTCCAGTGGAGACATTTAGGATACTAGGATTCAGGGTAACAGGAGGGAGTTGGGATCTTTGGCAGCCCTTGAAGTGATACTTTACTTGATTTGAATGAACTTGGATCCAGCCTTGCCATGGTCATGGGCAGAGGACAGGAAGCCCCCTCCTATTCCCCTGGCCAAGGTCAAGCCATGTTCTCACACTAGGAAATGTTCAGACCAGAAACGTCTTTGGGCTATTTCCAAAGCTGAGAAATAATGATGTCCTAGCCTCCTATGGTAGAGTTGGTCTAGGGAGATATTTCCTGCCCTGGAAGGTTATAGGATAGTGAGGATATCTCTGCATTTGCCCTAATAAGTGGAGTCTGGGAGAAAAACATAATTAAGCCCCCTGGCTAAAGGGGCAATGTGATAATTATATGCTTCTTACATTTACTTGAATGCTTTGGGCAGGCATCGGCTGAATACTTTCAGAGAATTCTCTTAGTGAACCCTTGTAGCTCCACCAAGTAGGCACTACTCCTTATGTACTTCTATTCTGACATAAAGAAAATTAAGGTGCAAAGAGGGGAAGTAACTTGTCCTCATTCACACAGCCAGGAGGAGGTAGAAAGATGATTCCAGCTCTGTTTCAACTCTGCTGAACAGGAGAGAGGGGTCAGGAGTGGTTTGGGCTCTTCTACCTGTTCTGTGAACTTGGGGAGAGCTCTCTTCATCTCTCAAGACCGCAGATTCCACATCTGCGCAGCGCTGGGCTTAGGGTAAACACCACCACCATGCAGACGAAGCAGGATGGCATCCTTCTCAGCTGGCCCCTGGGAAAATGACTCTTGGTCCCACAGCCCTTTGAAGCCTCATGTCTCTTAGACCTACTATGGAGTGGCCGATAGGCTCCTGAAGTCCAACAGGCATGGGGGGACCCTTGGAAGGTGGGATTACTGGTCCTGCTCTGTAAATACATATTTTGGGAGTTTTTATAACACATGTTATTGACCAGATAGGCCTGTAGAGTTAGTTGTGTATAAATCTATATTTAGTACACTACTGATCCACCTCAGTCTGCCAAAACCATATTAATTTGAAGGTGAAGATTAAAAACACTTTGCAAAAGTTGTTGCAGCATGTAAAGGTGCTACATTCAATTTCTTGCAGCCTGAGGTGCTCTGTTTTCCTTTTCTCAGCTGACTTAGTCTCTTTTCCAGCTGGTGTCTCCCTCCCTCTCCCCACCAAGTGGCCATTGGTAGCAGAGGCTGTGCTGAACCCACAGGTGCCCTCCCAGAGCCCAAGCTCCTCTTCTCCAGCAGCTGGGAGTGCTGCCCACTGATGGCTCTCAGTGGAATCCCTCTCCAGAACTGCCCTCGGCTGAAGAGGACCATGTCCATCTTGTCCAAGGTCATGTCCACTCCCAGGTACAGCCAATGACTGATGGGTCATGTGGGGATGTGAAGGGCTTTCATAGCATCAGAGCTCCCTGGGGGTGGGCTGAGGGCTGTGTGAAGAGCTGTGAGGCCCTGTCCTCACTCTGCCCAATCTGGACCCTCCCTCTCCCCTCCCACAGGGAGTTGTCCTTGCCCCCAAATCACTACCTCTGAGTCCGTTTGCTGTGGAACCTGGCCTAAGATACCACTCACACCTGGACACCATCCTTGACTCTCCTCTTCCTTTTCTGCTATTTAAAAAAACAACTTAAGGGAGTTCCACTGTGGTTCAGTGGGTTACGAACCTGACTAGTATCCCCCAGGAGGCGGGTTTGATCCCTGGCCTTGCTCAGTGGGTTAAGGATCTGGTGTTGCCGCAAGCTGTGGTGTAGGTCAGAGATGAGGCTCAGATCCAGCGTAGCTGTGGCTTAGGTCTTCATGTGTAGCTCTGATTCAACCCCTAGCCTGGGAACTTCCAATATGCTGTGGGTGCGGCCCTGAAAAAAAAAAAATCCCAGCTTAACAAACTAATTACCATACCGTATTATCCACCCGTTTGAAGTGTACAGTTCAGTGTTTCTTGGCATGTTTATCAGTTTGTCCCACCATCAACATGATTGATTTTAGAATATTTTCATCACTCCAAAAAGAAACCTAGTACTCTTTAGCCATCACTCCCCAATCCCTTTTTCTTACTCAGCCTTAGACAACCACCAATATACTCTGTATCTAGAAATTTACCCTTTCTGGACATTTTGTATAGCTGGAATCATCCACTACATGGTCTTCTGTGACTGATCTCTTTCACTTCACATAATGGTTTCAAGGTTCATCCATGTGGTAGCATGAATCAGGACTTTGTTCCTTTTCCTAGCTGCATAACATTCCACTGTATGGATACACCCCATTTTATTTATCCACTCCTCAGATGATGAACTCTGGCTTATTTCCACTTTGGGGCTAAGGTGAATAGTGTACTTCTGCTATGTTTCACTTCCTGAACTTTTTTTTTTTTTTTTTTTGCTTTTTAGGGCCAAACCCGAGGCACATGAATGTTCCCAGGCTAGGGGTTGAATTGGAGCTGTAGCTGCCAGCCTGTACCACAGCTACAGTGACGTGGGATCTGAACTGTGTCTGCGACCTACACCACAGCTCATGGCAATGCTGGATCCTTAACCTTTCCTTTCTCCTGCTGGACAGGAGACCTCTATAGGCACCTATGACAGGCAATCTTCCACCAGAAGTCTGCAATGACAGGAGGTCATGACCTCACAAGTCAATCCCTTTTTATTGGTGAGCAGCTAAAATTTTTATGGAAATGCTATTATATTTTACCTTCAACTTCCACTGGGTCTAGTTCTGCCACTTGAAGTCTGGTACAACCTATGAAACTCATCAGGAAGGCATGGCCTGCTTAGGAAGGGAAGAAGTTGGAGGCCGGATGTATCATGGTACATAAAACTGATGTCATGTGAAGGCCAGCATGGACAGCAAACTGGAAATCTACTCTTAGCAGCCAGAAAGTCAAGATCGACCTTGATTAGGCTGGTCTTGAGTAGGAATGGTTCAAATCTGGGTTTGAGGTGGGGCGTAGCAGCAGGAAACTCTAGGTGGTCACAACATTTAGTGTCAGGCAGGTGGCATCAGGATTTATGGGGTTTTGTCCAGATTGGAGTAGACTCCAGCAGTAACGGTGATGATTATAATAATGACATCTAATATTCAGTGAGTGCCCCACAGAGCACTTTGTCCTGGTTGGCTTCTCTGTGAGAAGAATTGACTTAACCTGGGGGCTTGTTAGAAGTACAGCAACTCAAGCCTCAGCCCAGATCTACTGTATCAGAATCTTCACTTTAGGAAGAGCCCCAAATGATGCACCTCACAACTGGAGAGGAACACCTAGGTCTAGGAGACTTTAGGCTGTATTTGTTAGTCAGGGTTCTCCAGAGAAACATAACTAATAGGATATATAGATATACAGAAAGGGATGTATCATGAGGGATTAGTTCAAGTGATTATGAGGGCTGAGAAGGACTATATATTCTGCCACCTGCAGGCTGGAAGCCCAGGAAAGCTGGTGATGATGTTCTAGTCCAAACCTGAAGTTTTGAGAAGCAGAGGAGCCAATGGTGTCAGTACCATTTTGAGTCCTAGGAGCGCTGATGTTCGAGGAATGGAGAACATGTATATTCCAGCTCAAGCAGGGAGAACAATCTGCCCTTCTGTTGTTTTATTGTAGTCAAGCCCTCAGTGGATTGGAATCAACCATCCACATTGAGGAGGGTTTATCTTCTTTCTGTCCACCCATCCAAACACTAATATTTTCCATAAACACCTTTACAGACATACCCAGAAATAATGTTTTACCAGCTAGTGGGTGTCCCTTAGTCCAGCCAAGTTGACACGTAAAGTTGATCCTCACATGGGTTTAGGACAGTAAGGCCAATTGCAGACACCCCTAGCTGGGACAGATGAGCCCACCTGAGTCTGTCTTGGCCGGTGGTGGTTCAAGAACGGTGGTTCAGGGAGTTCCTGTCGTGGCGCAGTGGTTAACGAATCCGACTAGGAACCATGAGGTTGCGGGTTCGATCCCTGGCCTTACTCAGTGGGTTAAGGATCCGGCACTGCCGTGAGCTGTGGTGTAGGTTGTAGACGTGGCTTGGATCCCGCATTGCTCTAGTTGTGGCGTAGGCCGGGGGCTACAGCTCCAATTAGACCCCTAGCTTTGGAAACTCCATATGCCACGGGAGCGGCCCAAGAAATGGCAAAAAGACCCCCCCAAAAAAACCAAAAACCAAAAAACAAAACAAACAAACAAAAAAACGGTGATTCAGGAAGGCAGGACTAGTTCCCTGGCAGCCTGTCAATGTTGGAAAGCAGCTATCCTCCTACCCCACAGCCCCCTCTCTCCAAGTGTTATTTCCAGGTTAATTTCTTCATCTGCCATTCTCTGTTTTCAAAACTGTCACCATCCCTGTCACTCTCCTTGGGGAGGGGGGCGCACATCAGTGTTTCCCTTGAAATGTAGAGTGTATACTTGGTGGACTCAGAATTTAAAGTCAATTACATTGGTGGCCTTATTATCTTTGTGTCAATTAAATCCAAAAGTTTTTTGTTTTCTTCTTTCCATGAAATGGTTATTTAATCAAGTCTCTTTGCATGGTAAAGCTTTCTATGCATGGTAAACAAATTTTTTTTTTTTGTTATTATCTGTTTGTTTCCATTTTGTCAGTTTCAGCTCTGTCCCTGTATTTCTGGTATCCCAGGTATATAATTTTTTTCTTTTTTTCATGGCCACAACTGCAGCATATGGGAGTTCCTGGGCTAGGGGTTAAATCAGAGCAGCAGCTGTGGCCTACGACACAGCCACAGCAACACCAGATCTAAGCTGCGTTTGCAACCTGTGCTGCAGCTTGCAGTGACTCAAGATTCTTCACCCACTGAGTGAGGCCAGGGATCGAACCTGCATCCTCATGGACACTATGTTGGGTTCTTAACCCACTGAGCCACAATGGCAGCTCCCAAGCATATCATTTAATGTACCCATTCCTCTCATCAACAGTAGAGTCTAAAAGGATAGGGACAAGGAAGGAAGCCTGTGACCTAATTGTATATGTAAAAATCCACCTTCCTGGTGATGCATACCTGGTAAGCACACTTCCTAGGGCATTCGTTCCTCAAGCCAAGGGTTCAGCCAGCATAGGGCCACCCAGGCCACACTTGTCCAGGTTTACAGGTGCATTTCCCTAGAGAATTGTCAGGTGCTCTGCCTTGTCATAGGAGCAAATGAATCTAGCTGCCCAGACCTATCTATTATTGTTGAGTCCATGATAGATTTTTATAACCACAGTTTTGTCTCCTTAACAAACATCAACTTTAAATTTTATATAGTTTTAGATTTAAGAGAAGTTGCAAAGACAGTACAGAGAATTCTTGTATATTCCACACGAAGACTCCCTTACTGTTAACATCTTATATTAAAATGGTACATTTGTCACGACTAAGGAACCAACATTGGTGTATTACCATTAACCAAACATGACAGTTTCTCCGGATTTCACAAGTGCCCCCCTTATGTCCTTTTTCTGTTCAGAACCCCATCAAGGACCTCATCGTCTATTTAGTCATCATGTCTCATTAGGTTCTTAGGGGCTGTGATGGTTTCTCAGAGTTCCTCTATTTGGATGACCTTGATAGTTTTAAGGAGTACTGATCAGGATTTTGCAGAAGTGAAACTGAGGGCACGTATGACTTGAACCTAGCCAGAACCATATTTAGACTTGAACCCATGGTTTTACATTAAAATCACTCACCCCGTGTCTGGACTTATGAGGTTGAGGTTCTTTGTGCCCCAGCACAGAAGGAATTCAGTGAGGGAGAAAGTGATAGGCAAGAAATAGGTTTATCAAGATAAGATGCTTATGAGAGATGCAAGCGGGCAGGCAAGGAGGCTCTGCCCTGAGAATCAGGTGGGCTATAGCTTTATCATCCAAGGGGAGTGGGTGGGAAAAGACCTCCCTTTTCCTTTCTGGGAGTAGTAGCTCCTCCTTGGTATCCAGACACAAGGTCTGTCTTGGTATTTATTCAAATCAGCAGAAGGGTGGTCCTTAAACTTCTGCCTTTGGTCTGAACCTAAATGCAGGCTTCACCACATCCCCCACCCAAGGACCTGAGGCATATCTTGATCCTCCACGAGTCAAGGAGGCCTGCCCTGTGAGGACCTCAGAGGTAAGATGCTATTCTCTTTATTAACATGAAATCACTGACAAGGTTGACCTTGATCACCTGGCTGAGGTACTGTTTGCCAGGTCTCCCCATGTCACTTTAACCTACCCTCAGACTTAGCTGGGGAGAAGCACAAAGCTTTCCAGATCCATTCTCTTCCTGAACCTGAAAAGTGGGATTCTTGACTGCTCAGTTTTCTGACTCCTGTGTCAGTTACATTCCCTAAATTCCTTAAAGATTTGATCAGTATTTTTTCAGTTACATTTGTGAGAACTTTCAGAATTCAGGGATGCCAAAAATCTAGGGCAGGATGTACCTACACATTTCATTTATTTATTGATTCAATGTATATTTAGTGTCACTTTTATTCTAAGGTCTAGGTTCCAGATGAGACTAAAAGGATTGATAACCCTTCTCCTAGTAGGGCAGCTGTGTAAAAAGTCACTGTAGTTCCAGGTACCTGGGCAGTGGGGGTGAAGGCTGACTGGTGAGCTCTGTCCACGGCGGTGGTAGGGTGGTCAGAAGTCAAAAAAGATTTCAAAGTTGGGGGTACCTATGGTGGTTTTTACATAACTTTGTCTAGCTTTCTTTCACCTTACAGGACTTTAAATCACTTTCTGGCTGGCTTTGTATAAAACCTAGTACCATCCACACATTGCATAAATGTCTGGGACCCAAAGTGGGACCAGCCTTCATCGAAGGGACATTAGGTAACAGCCACACTGCTGTCCTTGGCATCTAGCTGGCCTCAGGGATGTCTCCCCATAACAAGAGAAAATTAAAAAGGCAGGGAGCTCCCAGCCAGCCCTGAGGGTAATTGAGGTTCTCCCAGCAGTGAGCATTACATACGCCCCAAAGGCTATAAACCACCCTAACAGGCATAATGACTTCCGCACCTCCACCTGAAGGGGCTCATTGCAATAAGGTAACAGCTCTTACAGATGCCTCTAGCTTTAACTATGGGAACACTTGCTTTATAGCATCACCTGAATGATCTACATCCTGCTCTCATCAGTGGCAATTTCAGGAGTGATTTGGCTTATGTCTCTAGTGCATGTGTGTCTACACAGTGCCCGGGAAACCTTTGGCACTGAGAACATGTGAAAGGGGATGTGTCAGTGGCAGGGCTGGAGATTGGTGGAGTTGAGCCCTAAATTAGATGCTGTTGAGAGATAATTCTCAGAAATTCATGCTAACTAGAGACCAGCCTTACCCCCATTCTGCATGCATTCATTCATTCATTTACTCATTCATTAAAAAACCCTTACTGTGCTGGACAGTGAGAGATAGCTGTTAAATAGTCAGGAATATTTGCCTATTTGCCCCACCCAAATCAGCCAATGCTATAAATAAGGGCTTTTAAAAAATTTAAACTTTCGGAGTGTTTATCCTCACACAACTGTGGGATGGACATAATTAACCCAGTGTGACTTTTAAACAGAAAGCAAACGACCCAGGGAGCACATGCATTTCACGGATTCAGCACCTGGACCACCTATTTTAAATCCCAATTCCACCAAGGGGCTGTGTGACCATGGGAAAGTTATTCAACCTCTCTGTCTCCATTTCCTCATTCTTTTATTTATTTTTATTATTTTTTTGGTCTTTTTAGGGCCACACTCACAACACATGGAAGTTTCCAGGCTAGGGTTCGAATCAGAGCTGCAGCTGCCAGCCTATGCCACAGCCACAGCAATGCAGGATCCAAGCCGCATCTGCAACCTACGCCACAGCTCATGGCAACACCTGATCCCTAACCCACTGAGCAAGGCCAGGGATCAAACCCGCATCTTCATGGATACTAGTTAGATTTGCTTCTGATGCACCACAATGGAGATATAATATTATCTGCCTCATAGGGTTGTAGTGAGGATTAAATAAAGCAGAGTGCTATGTGGCATGTTGGGGGGGGTGATGAAAGATTAATCTGTTTGGAATTAAGGTCCACAGAGGAGAGAATAAACATGAAACTATAGAAATCTGTGAGATATGACGGCTGAACTTGAATGTAGCAGAAGGGTATCCAGGGATAGCTTTGGGGTGGGGTGGGGTGATGTGATGATAGAATTTTTGTTGAACTTGGGTAGAAAGCAGAGCATTCTACATTTTTTGTAGGTTCAAAGGGAAAGACACACCCAGTCTGAGCCCATGACACTAATCAACCCCTAGTTACCTCATCAGCTGCTGTCCGCACAGCATACTTAGCCCCCATCCACTCTGGTCCACCATGATTGCTGTCACTGTCACAGAATAAATCAAGTCATGCTACTCACCGCTTATAAAAATAACTACATACTCACAGAGGGTAGAGGAGAAAGGTACCTTTAATCAGAATGCCAGCAATATGGGGAGATGGTGGATCTAGGATCCTCCAAAACCACCTCTGAAGATTCTGCTCAGCCATGAAAGCTTCTAAAGGAAGACAGAGAAATGATCTCAGTTAATCATTGAAATGGGGGTCAGAGTTATTGCCACCCCTCACTGTGTGCAGTCTTGACTCCTGTGATCTTCCTCTAGATGTTATGGTTTTTATTAAAAAAAAATTTTTTTTGGCCACGCCTGTGGCATATGCATATTCCCAGGCCAGGGACTGAATGTGAGCCTCAGCTATCAACTATGCCATTGGTGCAGCAATGACAGATCCTTTAACCCACTGTACTAGGCTGGGGCTTGAACCAGCAACTCCATAGCGACCTGAGCTGCTGCAGTCAGATTCTTAACCCACTGCACCACAGCAGGAATGCCGTCTCTAGACGGTCTCTTTTTCACCCAGTTTTTTGCCACACAGTCTGTTCAGGAGATGACTGAAGGCGAAGCTAGGGGAGAGATCTGGCCATTTGTTAATTACTTACCCTTCATTTCTACTTTTTTTGATCTGTGGAAAGAACTAACAACTTAGGCAAACTATTGTGTGATTAAAAGCTTTGAAAGGTGTGCTTGAGCTGGAGATGAGTAGAGCATGGGGTGTCTAGTTTAAAAGTTAGTTACAAGAGAGCTTTGCTGAAGTGACAAGAAAAGGGGCTTCCTGCTGAGGGCAGTTTCCTGTAAAGAGCTGCTTACATTGTGTCACATGGCTAACTTCTATCTCAGAAGTAATCTAGAAGCTTCTGGAATGTTTGGACTGCTACATCCTTCTCAGCACCTGGTGCAAATTAGGTACAAAGGAAGCATCTTTGCTTCATTGTGCTCAGCCACTGGGAATTTCCCAGGGTCAGTTGCCTCCTTGCCATGGGGTCTAATTAGACAAAGGTTGCAGTTTGTCCTTGGGAACTTACCCCAAAAGTTTTATGTGTCAGATTTCCTGCGGAGGCTTGTGGTCAAATGAGCACATGTGGGTCAGCCCAGCCTTAACCAGGCCAGGATGGTCTGTGGTTGGAGGTTGGCCATGTTGCTGCCTGAACAAAATCTGTGTGCTACCAACAACAAGAAGAAGGGAATGGCGAGGATGGACAACAAAGAGTATCTGTCATCCCACTTCCTCACCATCCCACCCCATCCTGTCTCTTGATCACCAGCTGGAGACATGTTTAGTTGGTGGGTGTGGTTCATTCTCATAAAGCCCTGGGTAGGAAGACCTGGAAGTCAACCTGCTTTCCCGCTCCGAGTCTGCACAGAGCTTGAACGGCTGGTAGAGGTGCTCTGGAGCGTGAGATCAGGAAAGAGACTTGGAGGGTGGGGGGTGGGGGGTGAGCATGACCCCTATAGGTCAGGGGCTTGGCAGAGAGGGCAAGTTCTGTCTCACAGCCCAGGACTGTGTTCTTAACCCTGGTTGCCCATAGGCAGGTATTCTCTTGTACACAGGAAAGAACTGAGTGACTTTGCCATTAAGTCAACTTAATTCACAACTCTTATCTATCTCTTGTTTCACTTTAAAATAGTGTTTTTGGAGTTCCTATTGTGGCACAGTGGAAATGAATTCTACTAGGAACCATGAGGTTGCAGGTTCAATCCCTGGCCTCGCTCAGTGGGTTGAGGATCCGGCATTGCCATGAGCTGTGGTATAGGCTGCAGATGCGGCTTGGATCTGGTGTTGCTGTGGCTGTGGTGTAGGCCAGCAGCTGTAGCTCAGATTTCACCCCTAGCCTGGGAACTTCCATATGCTGCGGGTACGGCCCTGAAGAGACCAAAAAACCCCAAAACCTCACAACAGTGCTTTTTTGCAAATCAACTATAATAAAAAAATAAAATAAAAATAAAAAAAGAAAATAAATATTAAAAATGGCAAAAAAACCCCAACCCCCATTCCCCCCAAAAAACCTCACAGTGCTTTTTGAGGCAGGGCTGCTAGTCTCCTCTCTCATAACAATTCAGATTATTGAGGGTCAAGCCAGTTAAGGCTCTTCCAAATCCTGACTCTCCAGTGCTTCTCTCAACATAACTCTAATTATTGGAAAAGCAATCCAAAGAATGTGTCCTCCAGATGGTGGGGAAAGAGCAAAACTGTCCTTGATGGAAACATCCCTGCTCAGCCTGTGATGTTCAGTTCAATTAACTTTTCCTCCAGGAAGCCTTCCTTGACCACTCTTCTCCTCAATGTAGTTATTGGCCTCTCCATCCTCAGGCTCCAAAACTGTCTTGTTCACATTGCAAATATAGGTCTGGCCTGTTTGTGGTATGTTTAACTATTTATAGTTCTGTCTTTCCCATTAATCCTTGAGGGCAAGAGGAAAAAAAATGGAAATAATTAGGTAATTATTTTATTTCAAATCCACCATGTTCCCAAAAAGGTTGCATGAGAAAAAAAATATATGGTACAAAAAAAATTGTGAGAAAATTTGGTTTCTGGATGAGGTTAACATGATGGACCATCATCTCAGCCACAATTGTTTTAATTAAATGAATGAATGTATTTGGAATGAATAAATGAATGAGTTTGGAAAGGCCCACAGTGGTAGCTGATGGCCAATTTATTCTATTAAGATTATTTCCACAATAACACCCAAGCATGTTGTCCATGTACCCAGTTCTCCGATGATTCTGCTCCATCCAGGTCCACATTTTGGAACATTTGGAACAAGGTCCTTAAGTTGGCCTCTATGGGGCCTCTGAACCCCTAACACTGCATGTTCAATTTTGTTTATAAGCCCATGACCTTTCTGCCAAAGGTTCAGAACCATTAAATTAGATAAATGACTGGATTCTGTCTCCAGATTATTTCTTATCCATCAACATTTTGATTTATATCGTTTGGCCGGGAGTTGGGGGCTGTACTATTTGATGAGTGTGTGGAATCAGAGATTTGATGCTGCATGTTAAGATGGTCAATTGAATTGGGTTGGAGTTTATGTCTTCCAATGAGAATTGAACAATCCAGCTGGTACATGAAACACTTAAATGGAAGGGGCAAGACCCACTTAAAGGTGACAAGGCCCAGAACCACTGAGCAGCCATCCAGCCCATTGGCCATGAACTCAGTCAACACCTGAGCAGGAGCCAGCAAGGGGAGTGGAGGGAGATGGAGGCTCTAAAGGGAAACTCCTCTCGATTCATGTTTAATCAGGTTGATAATGAGTCAGTAAATCAACTCTAACCAAAAGATGTCCTAAGCCCTGAAGAACTCTTATACTCTCTCTTTTTTTGGATTAATTTTTTTCTCCCTGAGTGGAGATGAAAAAGGAGCTATTATCCAAATGAGGCTGGGTAAGATGATTAGATGTTATTTACTGAAAGGGCAAGAGACAGATGAAATCACCCACTGGACCCTGAGAGGGCTTTGTTATCAGTGTCGCTGTTTTTACAGTTGCAGAGGGCTGCCTCCAGTGTGGTGAGCCGGGATTCCCTGTTTCAGTAATGGCCGATTACAGGAACTTGAAAAGTCAGTCATTTCCAACACAGCAACACTCAGGGGACCTGTATCTCATGCAAACCACAGATTTGTCAATCAGTCAATCAGTCAACAGCTATTGATTGCCTGCTAGGAGCAAGGACGGTTCACCAGGAGTAGCAGTAGAAAGTACAGCCAGCCTCCAGAAAGCTTTCAGTGTGATGGGCGGGGCTTCCCTACATTTAATGTGCCCTGGATTGTCTGGAGGCCTTGATAAAATGCAGATTCTGATTCAGGAGGTCTGAGATGGAGCCTGAGATTCTGAATTGCTGGAGCCAGGACCACACTTTGGGTGACGGGGTGGGAGAGGGCAGACTGACCCGAATGAGGAGCTAGGAGATGTAATTTCAGTGAGGCTCTGTCACTAACGGGCTGTGTGAATTTGGCCAAATCACTTTGCTTCAAACTTCAATTTTCTTTCAAAGATTGCACTTCACATCTCCTCCAAGGGCATCACTCACACAGACTCAGTGCATGGCACCCTCCAAAGTTGTGCAGCATTTGACCTGCCCAGACGTCATACACAAAGTTTCTGGTTGGGTTGACTTAGATAGTGGTTCCCAACTCTGGTACATTGTGGTCATCTAGTGAGGGTTTTTTCTTTTCTTTTCTTTTTCTTTTTAGGGCTGCACCGGCAGCATATGGAAGTTCCCAGGCTAGGGGTTGAATCAGAGCTGCAGCTGCTGGCCTATGCCACAGCCATAGCAACACAGGATCTAAGCCGTGTCTGCGACCTACACCGCAGCTCACAGCAATGCTGGATCTTTAACCTTCTGAGTGGGGCCAGGCTTCAAACCCGCATCCTCATGGATACCAGTCAGATTCACTTCTGCTGCACCACAACGGGAACTTCTGGTGAGTTTTTAAAAATACTAACACCTGGAGTTTCTGTTGTGGCTCAGTGTGTTAAGAACCTGACTGGTATCCATGAGGATGCGGGTTTGATCCCTGGCCTCGCCTGGTGGATTAAGCATTCCCACAAGCTGTGGTATAAGCTCACAGATGTGGTTTGGATCTGGTGGTGTTGTGGCTGTGGTGGAGGCCAGCAGCTGCAGCTCTGATTTGATCCCTAGCCTGGGAACTTCCATATGCCGCAGGTGCAGCCATAAAAAGACCCCTCTCCTCCGTGATCTACTATAATTGTCCCAGGCTGTGGCCTGCCATTGGCATTGTACTGTAAAGCTCCCCAGGGCATCATAAGAAATCCTTGGAGCTCAAGGTCCTGTGAGTCTTTCTGTGACTTCAGACTGCTCATAGAATCCTGGGCTGTTTAATTCCAGAAGACCAGAGAAGAGAAAGTTTGTGCAAAATGAGAAGCCCAGGGATGACTCCTGGAGGAAGTGAGTCGTTTGAACTGGAGGGCTTGTGAGGGAAAAACCATTCTAGGGGGAGCCATGTGAACAAAGTGCAGAAAGGAAACCAAGTCATGGGTCTCCTGTTCATGGAACATGATTCTACCTGAGCTGGTGCCAGGCATAGATGTAAGAACTCCTGTCTATGGGGAGAGACAAACAACCATGCCCATGAATGTGTCATCAGGCATGATGGGGGGTGGGGGTGGCTGGGAGGGAAAAGCAAAGGGCATTGTAAGAGAGGTTCTGTCCGAGTTCCCGTTGTGATTCAGTCAACGCAGGTTTGATCCCTGGCTTTGCACAATGGGTTAAGGATCTGGTGTTGCCATGAGTTGTGGTGCAAGTTGCTGACATGGCTCGGATCTGGCATTGCCGTGGCCATGGCTGTGGCTGGCAGCTTCAGCTCCAGTTTGACCCCTAGCTTGGGAGACCCCATGTGCTGTGGGTGTGGCCCTAAAAAGACAAAAAAAAAAAAAAAAAGACAGAGGTCCAGATCTAAAGACGGCGGGCTTTGAGAAAGGGTAGCTCAGCTGAATGAGTGAGGAGGGTGCCTCTTTCTGTCCTGGTTGTTTACTTCCAAGTCCTTGTTGGAATCCTCACCATCCAGCTGAGCTGCGCCCTGAGACTATGAGATGAGGTTGGGGGAAGGTGGCATGGGTGAGGGCCTTCAGAGAGGTCCTGGGCTTATAGCCAGCTGGACCTGCTCTGTGTCCCTTTTTTTAAAAAAATATTTTGTTATTTATTCTGGTTGTCCTTTTCCTCATCTTTAGTTGTTTGATTTTCCAGCAAACATTTATTTATTTATTTATTTTTAATTATAATTTTCTTTTATTTCTTTTTTTTTTTATTTTCCCACTGTACAGCAAGGGGATCAAGTTATCCTTACGTGTATACATTACAATTACATTTTTCCCCCACCCTTTGTTCTGTTGCAACATGAGTATCTAGACATAGTTCTCAATGCTACTCAGCAGGATCTCCTTGTAAATCTATTCTAAGTTGTGTCTGATTAGCCCAAGCTCCCAATCCCTTCCACTCTCTCCCCCTCCCATCAGGCAGCCACAAGTCTCTTCTCCAAGTCCATGATTTTCTTTTCTGAGGAGATGTTCATTTGTGCTGGGTATTAGATTCCAGTTATAAGTGATATCATATGGTATTTATCTTTGTCTTTCTGGCTCATTTCACTCAGTATGAGATTCTCTAGCTCCATCCATGTTGCTGCAAATGGCATTATGTCATTCTTTTTCATGGCTGAGTAGTATTCCATTGTGTATATACACCTCATCTTCTGAATCCAATCATCTGTTGATGGACATTTGGGTTGTTTCCATGTCCTGGCTATTGTGAATAGTGCTGCAATGAACATGCGGGTGCATGTGTCTCTTTCAAGTAGAGTTTGTCCGGATAGATGCCCAAGAGTGGGATTGCGGGGTCATATGGAAGGTCTATGTATAGATTTCTAAGGTATCTCCAAACTGTTCTCCATAGTGTCTGTACCAGTTTACATTCCCACCAGCAGTGCAGGAGGGTTCCCTTTTCTCCACAGCCCCTCCAGCACTTGTTATTTGTGGATTTATTAAGGATGGCCATTCTGACTGGTGTGAGGTGGTATCTCATGGTGGTTTTGATTTGCATTTCTCTTATAATCAGCGATGTTGAGCATTTTCTCATGTGTTTGCTGGCCATCTGTATATCTTCTTTGGAGAACAGTCTATTCAGGTCTTTTGCCCATTTTTCCATTGATTGATTGGCTTTTTTGCTGTTGGGTTGTATAAGTTGTTTATATATTCTAGAGATGAAGCCCTTGTCGGTTGCATCATTTGAAACTATTTTCTCCCATTCTGAAAGTTGTCTTTTTGTTTTCTTTTGGGTTTCCTTTGCTGTGCAAAAGCTTTTCAGTTTGATGAGGTCCCATGGGTTTATTTTTGCTCTACTTTCTATTGCTTTGGGAGACTGACCTGAGAAAATATTCATGATGTTGATGTCCGAGAGTGTTTTGCCTATGTTTTCTTCTAGGAGTTTGATGGTGTCCTGTCGTCTATTTAAGTCTTTCAGCCATTTGGAGTTTATTTTGGTGCATGGTGTGAGGGTGTGTTCTAGTTTCATTGCTTTGCATGCAGCTGTCCAGGTTTGCCAGCAATGCTTGCTGAATAGACTTTCTTTTTCCCATTTGATGTTCTTGCCTCCCTTGTCAAAGATTAGTTGACCATAGGTGTCAGGGTTTATTTCCGGATTCTCTATTCTGTTCCATTGGTCTGTCTGTCTGTTTTCTGTGTCCCTTTGAGAACTGGCTGCTTGAGTTTTTCCTCCCTGGTTTTGGAGCAGATGGTCCAGTAAGGCCGGTAAGGATATGGCCTTTGTCTTCAGGAGACAGCATTAGAGTCTGAACACATAGGGGGTGCTGTTTATTAACAAGGCTCCTCTAAGGCTTAAATGCATGCCTGCTTCACTTTCCTTGTCTATCCAGTTTTTCACTCAAACCTCTGTCCTCATTGTTCCTCTGTATTTCCTCTGTCTTTTAAACCTCAGCCCGCAGGGAGTTCCCATCATGGCTCAGCGGGTTAAGAACCTGACCAGTATCCATGAGGATGTGGGTTTGATCCCTGGCCTTGCCAAGTGGGTTAAGGATCCAGCATTGCCATGTCTGTGTAGGTCGCAGACACAGATCGGATCCTGGGTTGCTGAGGCTATGGTGTAGGCTGGCAGCTGTAGCTCTGATTCGACCCCTAGTCTGGAAACTTCCATATGCCAGAGGTATTGCCCCTAACAAGACAAAGCAAAAAACAAACCAAAGAAACCACCTCAGCATGGAGACTATGGCCCACGAGTCCTAGGAGAGCAACCTGGGGGCTGGGGACTGTGAGTTCCCCCTCCTGCCCCTGGCTAAGGCTCTACTGCCCCAAACCCAGCTCTCCTTGGACGTTTTCACTATGCTGGTTCCCGCTGGCCTCTGAGCAAAGGTGGCCTCCCAAATCCATCCACTTGTTGTGATTGATGGCCCTGCCCAAACAGGAAACAAAGAAGCCCTCCCTGGTTTTTTTTTTAATGCTGGGTTATCACCCACAGTATTGATTTTTTGGTTTGGTTTTGAAATTTCTCTTCTCCGTTTCTTAGCCATTTCCATAAAAATGAAAGAGGAGGTGAGGGATGATGGCGCCTGGGCTGACAACCTTTGCTGACTTGCAGTATTTGCTGCTGTTTTCCATTAGATCTTTCTGAGCCTGTCAGCCGCCTCTTCTTGGGCAGAAATATATTTAAAACGTGGTATGAAAAGGTCCCCATGTGTCAATGGTAAGGGCCTGCCACCAAGTTTAGTCACTGGATTTAATCTTTCCATCCTTAGTGCTTGCGTCCCCTTCAAAGGGGCAACAAAGATTTGTATGGACCCGGCCTTGGTCTCTTGGCTCCGATCTTTCTCTCTTCAAAGAGCTTGGCTTCTGCACAGCTGGTCTCTGGCACGCAGCCTCCTTTTCTTTATTCTGTTTTCTCTTCAAACATGTTCCATTCCCACCTCTGCTCTCTTTAGTGCACCCCTCTCTCAGAGGCCCTGTTAACACTGAGTTGGTGAATGACTTTTTTTTTTTTTTTTTTTAGGGCCATGCCTGCAGCATATGGAGGTTTCCAGGCTAGGGGTCAAACTGGAGCTGCAGCTGCCGCCTATGCCACAACCACAGTAACATGGCATCCAAGCTGCATCTGTGACCTGTGAATGATTTTAAACAGCTTAGATGGGACCTGCACCCACAGGGTTTTGCCTTCAGTTGACTTAAATGAAGGTTTGAGGATGTGGAATTTCACCCACAGAGGAAAGGTGGGAAGGCAGCATACCTGAAATCTGGGTGTTACCCTCTCCTGAGGACCTACTTTTACAGACAGTACTTCCTTCAGATCAGAGGGCATATTGGGCCTTTGCAAATAGCTTGGTTGTATCTAACATCCTGGGGTTACTGACTCAGTCAGTCAGTCAGTCCACAAGTATTTGAGTTGAATTGTGGGACCTTTTTACTTACCATACTGTGCTGAGCCTGCAATTCTACTTTCTCAGGGTCTGTTACCTACCAGGGTTCTTGGCCTTCCTTAATCACTTCAAATTGATAGGATGCCAGATTAGAATTTCAGGTAAGGCTTTATTTGGGGCCCTGCTGCGGTAGGAGGAGGAGAGCAAAAGCAAATAACAAGCTGAGGGAGATGGTTCCTTGCAGGGGGTGAGGGTAAGGGTGGGTCTAGCGGGTTAGGTCAGAGGGTGGCTTAGGTAAGTTTGCCCACCCCTTTGGTGGTATTGTGGGCAGGATGCATGTGCAGGATGCCCATGTTGTCCTGGTACCCTGATTTTGCTTCCAGCTCTTTAGAAGTAGCAGTTGGGTTTTTGGTCTTTTTGTATCTTGTTGTCCATAATTGACCCCAACGGCACATGCACACAGCTGTTTTTAGTCCCTTTTAGTTTCTTTGTATTTTGTGGCTCAAGGAGACACTTGCCCAGGTGCAGCCACTGCAGCAAAGGGTCCCAGGTCCCAGGTCCCAACCTGTCTTAAGTCGACATCGCTTTATTCATTCTTGATTCCATAAATGTGTGCATAGTGCCAGACCGGGGGCCAGGTACTGGGGATGGTAAGAGAATCAGTCCCTGTCTTAATGGATGTGCCCTGGCAGAGACCTGGGAGTTTGCTTGCCCTTTCCAGTACCAGCACATCCTATTATGTCATCCTGTCTCCTGGCTGCTGATCTTGACCTTCTGGTCTAAAGTCCCTAGAACAGTGCACATCACATATAGTAGGCTCAGGATACATCATCCCCACTGTATCGCTAAATGTATTTAACATGCAGGTAAAACCCCTCTCTTGCTCCAAAGTCTCCAATGACTCCCCATTTTCTACAGAGTTAAATTGGAATGGCTTTGAATGGTACACACCTCTTCATGATTTGGTCCCTGTCCATCTATCCAACCTTACTCATCTGCAACCTACCCAATTCTTCAGGGTTCTTCAGAGAAACTGCACCAATAGGGGATGTATATGCGCGCGCGCACACACACACACACACACACACACACACACACACACACGGGGGGGCAGAGAGAGAGAGAAGGATTGGCTCATGTGGTTCTGGAAACAAATGAGTCCAAAATCCACAGGGTGGGCTGGTAGCCTGAAGGCCTAGGAAGGCTGATGGTGCAGCTACAGTCAGAAGGCTGGCTGAGAACCAGTGTTTCTGATGGTGCAGATAAAGTCAGAAGGCAGTCATAGAAGAATTCCCTCTTGTTTGGGGAGACTACTCTTTTTTTTTTTTTTTTAATTTAGGCCTTCAACGGATTGGATAAGGCCCACCCAGAATAGGGAGGTTAATTCGTCTTACCCCAAATTTACTAATTTAACTGTTGATCATATTCAAAACCACCCTCTAAGTTGACACATAAAATTAACCATTGTGCCCCATTTTCCCTCTGTGTTCTGGGAATACTGCACCTCTTTTTAGCTTCCAGATGTGGCACCTTGTCCTGCTTTTGGGATTTTGCACATGCTTTTCTGGGCTCTGCCTCCCCAGTTCTTATCCACACAGCAGTCAACCTTCTTACCAGTCCAATCTCAGCTTGAAAGCTCTCTCTATTTTGGTGGCCCCTTCCCTGACTTTCACAGATAGATTTGGTGCTTCTGTGTCACTGTTCCCACTCTATTTTGTACTCGGCTTTGTGACATTATGATAAATACCATACATGTTGATTAGCATAGCTTCCTTCCCACTGGGGAGGCAGAGTTTATCTTTTAATTTTTTTCTAACTCAGGCCCTATGATGGGTATTGGGGGAAGATTTCTTGGGTAGTAGGGCCTTAACCAATCTTAAAATCATATAAGCACCTCACTTTATTCATTTATAAAGTTCCTACTGTGGCACAGTGAGTTAAGAATCTGACTGCAGGAGTTCCCGTTGTGGCTCAGTGGTTAGCGAATCCGACCAGGAACCATGAGGTTGCGGGTTCGGTTCCTGCCCTTGCTCAGTGGGTTAAGGATCCGGCGTTGCCGTGAGCTGTGGTGTAGGTTGCAGACTTGGCTCGGATCCCGCGTTGCTGTGGCTCTGGCGTAGGCCAGCGGCTACAGCTCCGATTAGACCCCTAGCCTGGGAACCTCCATATGCTGCGGAAGCGGCCCAAAGAAATAGCAAAAAGACAAAAAACAAACAAACAAACAAAAAAAACAAGAATCTGACTGCAGCAGCTTGGCTAGCAGTGGAGGCATGGGTTCAATCTTTGGCTCATGCAGTGGATTCAAGGCATAGATCGCACTTGCAGTTTGGATTCAGTCCCTGGTCAAGGAACTTCCATATGCCACCAGTGCAGCCATAAATATAAATAAAATTAAAAATACTATGGTAGATAGGACCAGTAGGATAGTGACCACTAATTGCTTATGCTGACAGCCATTCTCCCCTTATTTCATTGTCATAGAGCTTTTAGCGGTCATTTAGAAATAAAACTACATTTCCCAGCAGCCTGTTCAGCTAGGTATGGCCATGTTACTAAATCATGGCCAATGGGATGTGAGTGGAGGGTCCTCAGCACCTATAGGAAGCTTTCTTCTCTATCACTTACTCTACCCAGCTGCCTGGAATCAAATGCCACTGTCCTCGACTGTGAGCAGAAGCCCGGATGCTATCTGTAAAAAGATGACTCTGGACACCTCCATCATTTCTGTGCTGCCTATATTTGATTTTTATATTAGAGAGAACACCCTTATCTTCTGTAAGCCACAAATTTTGGAGTCTTTGTCACCTGCAGTTGAACCTAATCCTAAGGATACATCTTGCAAAGTGCTTCTCAAACCCTTCAAGGGAACTCAGGAGCCACTGAGGGCAAAAGAGTCCAAGGACGCTGGGCTTTATTCTTCCTACCTCCTGTCCCAACCCAAGAGCATCTGTTCCCCTTCTGCTTATTTTACACACTGACTTAGACTTTACCAGAACTAGAAGAACTAGAAGTCTTGAAAGTCCCACCTGGTTCTAATATTCTAAAACTCTGCCCATATAGACAACGGGATAAAAAGGGGAAACATTCCATGAAGAGGAGCAGGATTTATCCATTATGTTTCCATAGACAAACATGGATCTGATGGCTACAGGCTTTTCCTGATGGTGAAACTGCAGGCACTATGGTGGGTACTGGGAAGATCTGTCTCCTTTGTCTGCCTGGGCCGCATCCTTCCCAGCTTGTGCCCACTCCATCCTACCTGTCCCAGCATTGCAAGGCACTGAAGAGATGCTAACTGCATCTGCTCAATGAACACTGGGATGAATGAGCACATGTGGACCCCCTCATACCGACCTTTACTCACTAAACGCTCTCACTGGCTCTTTCTCTCTTTTTGGTATTTTTTTGGTCTTTTTAGGGCCACACCCATGGCATATGTAGGTTCCCAGGATAGGAACCTCAATCAGAGTTGAAGCTGCCAGCCTACACCACAGCCACAGCCACAGCAACGTGGGATCCAAGCTGCGTCTGCGACCTACGCCACAGTTCATGGCAACGCTAGATCCTTAACCCACTGAGCAAGGCCAGGGGTTGAATCTGTGTCCTCATGGATGCTAGTGGTTTGCTAACCTCTGAGCCATGATGGGAACTCCTCACTGGCTTTCTTGAAAGAGCTGGGAGTTTGTTTCTTGGCAGCCCTGCTGTATGGTCTTGTTTCTGCCCAGGAGTCTTTGTGGTGGGATGGAGATTCTGACCTGCAGTGAGCCCCTTGCAGAGACCTCTTCATGCTTGTGTGGTGCACGTGAGCCTGTCACGTGGCATATTATGGTCTCTTCTGCCCAAGCTGGCATCCCTCTGCCCAGAATTCGCCCAGCCAGCCCGGAAGGGTGCCTGTGGTGGAGGTAATAAATTTAGAGTGGTGGGCAGTTGGGGAGCTGCAGCCATCAGCAGCTGAAGCAGGTGGGGGCAGAGTTGAATGGTCTCTTCCGGGCTTTCAGTGGAGCCACCTTAACTCCTCAATGGTCATGGCTTTTGTCCAGCGCTATTATTAGTCCTGTTTTGCAGATGAGCCAACAGAGGCACAGAGAGGTTAAGTAGGCTGCCCCTAGTCACCCAGCCTGAAAGTGACTATTCAGCTCCAGTTCTTATTTATCTGCTGGCCCCGTGGGTGTGGAAGTGCTTTGCAAACTAGGACACAATCCATGCAGAAGGCATTGCTGCTGTTCCTGCTCATCTCCCAGAGAGAGTTAATGGCAGTCGGCCCCTCTCCCTATGAGCTGATAACTTACATCATCTTCCTGGGTCCCGTTCATGCAGCCTGGATGCAGCAGGTGTGTGCATGTGTGTGTGTGTGTGTGTGTGCACAGATGTGCATAAGTGTGTGTGCATGCATGCCTGTGTGAGGTTGTGAGGCTTCCCTGCCACTGCTGCCTCCAGCCTTAGCGGCAGCTGCCATTTCTGATGAAGAAACACCCGCACTTTGCTCCATCACACAGTCCATCATTTTTCCAGCTGGGTGCCTGTCACCAGCACTTGGGGAGCATGTGTCATCCAGGCCTGAAGGATTGCTTGGCTAGCCTGGGGGCTCTGGCAGAGGTGGAGACTCTGATTCAGAGCAGGGGTGGGTGGGGCAGGGTAGTCTCCCCCCAGTTGCCCCAGTGATGTGGGGGAGTGAGTGGACTCACAAGACCTGCACTGGCCACCCCCCTGCTCCTGCCTGAGTGCTCTGTCCTGCCTGTCAGGTCAGTATGAGGGAGGCGAGTCGATTCCATGGGGTCAGGAAGTCAGACGACATTTGCCCTGACCTGGGGTCTGCCTTCATTCATCACTTTCTCTGACACCTTTTCTGCTGCACTTTCAGTGGAGGGGGAGGAGGAGGTGAGGGAGTGGAAAAGGGCAGCCTCCTGGACCTTCTGGGTCTGAGGGGTCAGTGAGATGGAGATGAGGCCCAGATGAGGGGCAGAGGGGCATCGGCAAATGACTGGAGTAGCAGCATCTGGGGCCTGGAGCCAGTGCTACGTGTCCTGGGAGCTGGGAAACTTGACCGCTCTGTACCTCAGTTTCCTCATCTGTGACCGGAGACTCTGAATAGTCCCTGCTTCGGAGGGATTGAGAGGGTCAATGGCAGAACAGGGCTTGGCCTTAGGATTCCATAAGGGGTGGCTGCTGTCACCATTTTTAGCTGGTTGAGGCTCTGCCCTAACCTGCCTGGGACAAGGTGATCTCATCTCTAGGTCTTAGCCCGATCACCAGGCTGAAAAAGCACCCCAAGCCCTCCAGGCCATTACTGTATAAGGGGACAGTGACTCCTTCCCCCAGCCCCACATCAGGGATGGTCCTACCCAGAGGGCGGGTAGGAGATGAAGGGCACTGGTCACCGAAGACCTGGAAAGGCCCTTCCACCTCCCACGTGAGGGGGGTTTGCTTTGGGACACTTGCCCATCTTCATGATCACTGAGATTGAACCCCACCTGTGACCTGTCCTCTTAGGATTGTGCTTACAGCCAGTTGGGAAATGATGGGCCAAGCTGAAGAGGTCATGCCCCCAGGGTTAGCCTTGCTCTGGACATGGCATTTTGTTTTGTTTTGTTTTTTAGGGCTGCCCCCAGGCTAGAGGTCGAATCTGAGCCACATCTGCTGCCATAGTCACGGCAACGGGGTCTGAGCCGGGTCTGCGACCTACACCCCAGCTCATGGGTAGGGGATCAGCTCCTGGCAACGCTGATCCCCAACCCACTGAGCGAAGCCAGGGGTGGAACCCGCATCCTCATGGATACTAGTCGGATTCGTTTCCATTGCGCCATGACGGGAACTCCCAGACATGGCATTTTCAATGCATGTGAATGGTGATATCTCAAGCATGCTTTTCTAGGGAAGCACCTGCTCCATGTCTGCCTAATCATACCTCGCAGGCACAGCTGCTCTGGAGGAGTCATCCTGCTGGTTGTTTGAAAATTTGAGTCTTAGATGTGGGATTTTATTTTATTTTTTTCTTTTTTTGGTTGCACTGCAGCCTACTGAGTTCCTGGGCCAGGGATCAGATCCCAGCTGCAATTATGTGCTATGCTGCAGCAATACCAGATCTTTTAACCTACTTCATAGGTTGAGGATCAAATCTAGCTCCCAGTCCAGAGATGCCCCTACAATGGGGAAACTCCTAGATGTGAGATTTTAATGTGCTAGGTAGTTCAGTTTCCTTTGAAGACTATTCTGGGTTAAACTTGATGCCATCTGCCTGTGTGTGTGCACATGTATGTGTGTGACCTACTCCAGAGCTTGAGGAGCCCTTGGAGAAAACCCTGTTCCTACCATTTTACAGATAAGAAGACTGAGGCCTGGGAAGGTGAGAGGTTTCTTTGAAGCCACATAGCTGGTGAAAGGCAGGTCCCCTTACTCTTTTTTTTTTTTTTGTCTTTTTAGGGCCACACCTGAGGTTCTCAGGCTAGGTGTCCTGAGGTCCTGAGGTCTAGGTAGGCCTGGATACATTCATAGTGGATTATTAATTCTGTAATGATGCTATAAGGGAATTGCTATTAGTTTTCTTAATTTGCAAATGTAAAAATTAAGACATGAGGAGTTTAAGGTAACCTGCCCAATATCATGCTATGAATGTTAGCAGATAGTAAAAGAAAAGATTCTTGTTGGGAGCCCAACCCAAGACAACTCTGCAGCCCACCTGGCAGACACCGTTCCTGAGGACTTGCAGACCCTCTCTTTTCTCCTCCTACCTCCTAGAACATTGACACCCAAATCCACCTGGATCTGATTAGACACTGGCTGCCCTGCTAGTTTCTCATATGGACCAAGACTAAGACCAACTGTTGGCCTAGGGCAGAGCCCACATTTGTCCTTGTGATAAGCTGGTCCTGATCATGAAATTCAAAAATCAGTAGGGGCCTTTAACAAAATCTACTCTAAACACATTTATCTTTTTATAAATAACTTTCATAGTTTTCTTCAAACATGCTAACGTTTGAAACTGAGAAAATAAAGGCAAGCAAAAACAAAGACAAAACCAACTCATATTTCCCTTTCCCCAGAGACAATTATGATCAATACTTTGGTCTGTATTATCTCCATCTTTTAAAATCATGAAATATTTCACATGAAATGATAAAAGTACAGGGGATAAAATAGTGGACACTCATGTGTCCACTATTGAAGTGTGACAAACACTATTTTTTCAGTTATCTTTTTTACTTTTTTTAGTTTAATTAAATATTACTATATATATATATATATTTTTTTTTTTTTTTGTATTTTTAGGGCTGCACCCACGGCATATGGAGGTTCCCAGGCTAGGGGTCGAATTGGAGCTGTAGCTGCTGGTCTGCACCACAGCCACAGCAACTCAGGATCCGAGCTGCGTCTTTGACCTACACCACAGCTCGTGGCAACTCTGGATACTTAACCCCCTGAGTGAGGCCAGGGATCCAACCTGCGTCCTCATGGATGCTAGTCGGATTCATTTGTGCTGATCCATGATGAGAACTCCAAACATATCCTTGATGACACATTTGTCCCAGTGTCCCCTCCCCACTGCCATTCCTTTTTCTACCTCCCAGAGTTAACTCCTGTCTTGAACTTGGAAATCATCTTTCCTGGCTAGTTTTTATACTTGGCTACTTTCTTCATCCATAGTAAATAGTATTGCTTTGTCTTAAACTTTATACCAATTCCATCATTCAGTATATGTAACTCTGCAACTGCATGCTTTTCTTTGGCAATATATTTTTGAGGTTCAGCCATGTTGTTACATGTAGATCTAGTGAATTAGTTTTAACTGCTCTATAGGATTCCATTGTATGATTATACTACAATACTACAGAAGTACTATACTGTAGTACTAGATAGCGTATCATACTATTTTACTATACTATATACTATAATACTGTACTATGTTATGAAACTGTTTTTCTGATCTACTAATTAGGGTCACTTAAGTTTCCAGTGTTTGATTATAGCAATAATGCTGCAAGGAATATACTTGTATACGTCTCCCCCTAGATAGCAGAGGGAATTGCTGAGTCACCAGGTGTGAGCAGCCTCAGTTTTACTGGTTGTTGCCAAATTGTCCTCCAAAGTACCTGTACCAATTTGCGTTCTTATCTGCAGCCTATGAGAGTCTTTGACAAAACCAGGTATTATCAGGTTTTTAAATTTTTCCCATCAATTTTTTTCCTAATCTGGTAAGTTTATAGTTGTGTCTCAGTATCATTTTTCATTACTTCTCTGATTTTTAGTGAGATAACTATCTTCTCACAAATTTGTCATTCTCCTCTTTTGTGAATTAAATGTCATCTACTTTGGTCGTCTTTCTCCTGGATTGTCTGTTTTTCTTAAAAGATTTGTAAAAGTTGTTTAAATATTCCACCTATTCATATTTTCCATGGTGATGGTTGCAAGCACCTTCCTCTAGGTTGTAATCTCATTTGTCACTTTGATTAGTGTATGTGTTTGTTTTAAGGTAGTCTCATTCAACAGATATTTTCTTTACGGCCTTTTGCTTTTGCATTTTGTTAAGGAAATCTTTCCTAACTGAATGCAATTGAGATATATTTGCACAGGTTTTTTTTAATAGTGCTTTAATTAATTAATTTGCTTTTTAGGGCTGCACCTGCAGCATATGGAAGTTCCCAGGCTAGGGGTGGAATTGGAGTTACAGCTGCTGGCCTATGCCACTGCCACAGCAACGCCAGATCTGAGCCGCATCTGTGACCTACACCACAGCTCATGGCAATGCTGGATCCCCAAACCACTGTGGTAGACCAGGGATCCAACCCGCATCCTCATGGATACTAGTCGGATTAGTTTCCATTGAAACCATGACAGGAACTCCCAATTTATTTATTTTAAATTTGCTTTTTATTACCATTGATAAACAATGTTCTGTCAATTTTTGCTGTACACCAAAGTGACCCAGTTTTTTTTATATATGTATATATTTTCTCACATTATCCTCCATCATGTTCCATCACAAGTGATTGGATATAGTTCCCTGTGTTGTACAGCAGGATCTCATTGCTTATCCACTCCAAATGCAATAGTTTGCATCTACTAACCCCAAACTCCCAGTCCATCCCACTCCCCCTCCACCCTTGGAACCACAATTCTGTTCTCCATGTCCATGAGTTTGTTTCTTTTCTGCAGATAGGTTCATTTGTGCCATATATTAGGCTCCAGGTATAAATGATATCATATGGTATTTGTCTTTCTCTTTCTGACTTACTTCACTTAGTATGAGAGTCTCTAGTTCCATCCATGTTGCTGCAAGTGGCATTATACAGTTTTATTTTTAAAAATTTTTTCAGTGTTTTGCTATTTTACATTTAGTTCATTAATCCACATAGGAATTATTTTTCCATAAAGTCAAAATTTTATTTTCTTCCATATAAGTAGCAATTATCTCAGTATTGTTTCATTTCTTTGATGTCTCATATGCCAAAATGGAGGTCCAGAGAGGTGGACTGACTTGTCCAAGGACACATATTGATTTATGGTGGGAAGATGAAAACAAGAAATAAGTTTTCTTAACTTCCAAACTGGTGCACAATTACGACCATTGTACTGTGCTACATTAATCCTGCCATGGACGGTTTCCTATTGTTTTCATATGGAAATGTACAAATCTTTTTTTTTTTTTTTTGGTCATGCCTGTGGGCTAGGGATCAAATCCACACCATGGCAGCGACTGGAGCCACAGCAGTGACAATGACTGATCCTTATCCCCGTGTACCACCAGGGAGCTCCTGGAAATGTACAAATCTAATGATAAATTTCTAAAAGCAGGGATTCTTCCCCATGTTAGGGAAGATTTCGGCTATTATCTCTCGGAATATTTTTTCTGTCCCCTTCTCTATCTCTTCGCCTTCTGGCACCTCTATAATATGGATATTGGAACGTTTAACATTGCCCCAGAGTTCTCTGAGACTCTCTTCATTTGTTTTCAATCTTTTTTCTCTTTTCTGTTCCGCATTTGTAATTTCTACTAATCTGTCCTCCGCCTTGCTTATTTGTTCTTCTGCCTCCTGTATTCTATTGTTAGCTGCTTCTTAAAGAGTTTTTTATTTCAGTTATTGTATTTTGCATCTCTTCTTGTTTAAGTTTTATATCTTGTATCTCTTTGCTCAGTGTTTCCTCTAAGTTATCCATCTTTGCCTCCATTTTATTTCCAATGTCTTGCATCATCTTCAGCATCAACAGTCTAAAGTCTTTTTCCTGAAGGCTGAGAATCTCCTGATCACTTAGCTGATTTTCTGGGGTTTTTTCTTTCTCCCTCATCTGAGTTATAGTTCTCTGTCTTTTCATTTTTTTTTGTCTTTTTTTTGTTGTTGTTGTTATTGTTGTTGTTGTTGCTATTTCTTGGGCCGCTCCCGCGGCATATGGAGGTTCCCAGGCTAGGGGTTGAATTGGAGCTGTAGCCACCGGCCTACGCCAGAGCCACAGCAACGCGGGATCCGAGCCGCGTCTGCAACCTACACCCCAGCTCACGGCAACGCCGGATCGTTAACCCACTGAGCAAGGCCAGGGACCGAACCCGCAACCTCATGGTTCCTAGTCGGATTCGTTAACCACTGTGCCACGACGGGAACTCCTGTCTTTTCATTTTTATAGGTTTTTGGTGTGGTGACCTTTTTACAGAAATAGAGTTGTAGCCTTTCTTACTTCTGGTGGCTGCCCCCCTTGTGGCTGAAGTCGGTATGGCAGCTTACTGTAGGCTTCCTGATGGGAGGGATGATGCCAGCCCACTGGTAGGTGGAGCAGATTCTAATCCCTCTGGTGGGTGGGGCTTTGTGTCCGGATGGGATTAGAGGGCTGTGTGCCTGAGGGGTCTTTAGGCAGCCTATTTACTGAGGGGCAGGGCTGTGATCCCACCTGGTTTGTTGTTTGCCCTGGGGCTTCTCAGCACTGACTGACGGGTGGGCCCAGATTTTCCCAAAATGGCCACCTCCAGAGAAAGGCAGCTGCTGAATATTCCTGAGAGGTATGCTTTCAATGACCTTCCCTCACAACAAGCCACATTCACCCCTGTTTTCCCAGGAAGTCCTCCAAGAACTGCAGTCAGGTTTGACCCAGATTCCTATGGAGACATTGCTTTGCTCTGGGACCCAGTGCATGTAAAAGTCTGTGTGCACCTTTTAAGAATGGGGTCGCCGTTTCCCCCAGTCCCATGGAGCTCCTGCACACAAGCCCCACTGGCCTTCAATGCCAGATGCTCTAGGGGCTCTTTCTCCCAGTGCCAGATCCCCACACGTGGGAGTGTGATGTGGGGCTCAGAACTCTCACTCTTATAGGTGAGTCTCTGTGAACCAGTTAGTTTCCATTCTGCGGGGCTTCCCACCCAGGAGATATGGAGTTGTTTATATCATGTAATCGCCCCTCCTACCTCTTGATGTGGCCTCCTCCTTGTCTTCTGGAGTAGGATGTATTTTTTAAGGTTTCTGGTCCATTTGGTGGAAGATTGCTCAGCTTTTAGTTGTGAATTTTGTTGTTTTTAGGAGAGAAGTTGAGCTCCAGTCCTTCTATTCTGCCATCTTAATCCCATCTCCCATTTGTTTACCAAAAGCAGAGATTCTTTCCTTTCTTCATATCACTTTTATGCACTTAACACAAAGTTGATGAATATCTTGTAGGCTTTTAGGAAGACCATGCTGAAAGTATAAATCATGGATTTCAGCAGATTGATTCTAGAAGAATCAGTACTTTAAATTAAGCCCTTTGCTTCTTCTTATATATGTTTCTATATTTTGACATATCCATTCATTCAATAACTATTTACTGGACACTTACTATGTGCCAGGCACTGTGATGCTGGAGATTAAAAGAAGAATAAGGTATGTTCTCTGTTCTCATGGAAGTATAGAGGGAGAGACTGAAAAGTCAAGCAACAATTGTAAGATTGTGCTATTTAAATGCCATACAATGGGGGATGGGAGACAGATAAATGTTTCTGAAAACCAGGAAGGCTTCCTGGAAGAGGAGCCATTCGAACTGAGTCTTTACAGATGGGGAGGAGTGATCCATTTGGCAAAGGTGGAGAAGGGTGCAGAATTCCAAAGTGACATCATGGGCAAAGGCAGAGATCTGAAGTATCTAATTGCAATTCACCATGGCTCGAGAATAAAATTACTAGATGGCTGAATCACATTTGTTCAGTTTCAAGAACCACCTGCTTTGAAGGTGATTCTAGCCTATTTCAGTTCTGACCACAGCCTAATGTATCACTCTAAATACTGTCAGTCTTGTTACAGATTAAACTAGCTGCCTTTAAGGGCCCTACTTTATAATTTTCTTTTGTCTAAAGTGGACTTCATTTTTTTTTTTTGTTTTGTTAAGGAATGCCATTTTCAGCTTGTTTCATGTTTGTAAATTAAAGTTCCTATTCTTGCCATCCTTTCTGTTGCTAGTATTATGGGCCTCGCTCATGAAGCTGGAACAGCATATGACACCAGCCTGGAGTGACAGTGCACCTAACACAATCAGAAATAGCTCAGCTCATATTATTTGCAAAAGAATTATCCCCTGGAGGTGATTTTTAATTTGGGGGTTTGCTGCAAAATGAAACCCTGACCAAGGCTACTTTGCAACCCCAATGCTTGCCTTACCAATCAGTTATCACGATGAGACTTGTGCCGTATGGTGGCAAGGCTTTCTGGGTGCCCTCCTGGAATGGGTCAAGTTCAAGTTGTCTCCATTATTGGGAAAAGCTGGGGGCAACTAAGCAGTGTCATTTGCTGATGAGGGGAAGGGAAGATAGGGAAAAAGGTGCTTAATCCAGATAAAGAAAAGCACATCCAGATAAAGAAAAACACAAATGGTGGGTGGAGCAGGCCTAAATGAGGGCCAAGTCAGCTGGGCAGCAAGAGAGCAGAGTGTGATGTTGGTAAGGGATTAATAATTCAGCCCCAGGTATAAGGTTAGGACTGATGCCCAGCAGAAGCAGACTTGCATAAACGTTAATTGGTATCTATCGGGTACTGGTAAGTGGTATTTATGCTGTTTTGGTATTTTGGAGGACTTGAGGGAAAAAGAAAAACTCTAGAGACAGAAGCAGAATTGAAAGTGGAGATCCAGGGAGGCCTTTTCTCAACGTCAGGATTTCATGAAATTGTTCTTCTGGCCCCAGCAGGCGGGGGTGGGTTGAGGGTGGAGGGAGGTTAGGGCTCAGAGTCTTGATGGGCTTGAAAAATGAATTTCTGTGTCGCCTCCATTGTAAGCCTTGCACATGCTATTTAAACTTGACATGTCATAAATCCAATAGCAGCAAACAAGATGGCGCTGTCTTGCTGTCCGCTTTTATTTGTGTGGATGCAGGAAATGATGCTCGCATGTTAAAAGTGACAGACACTGCAAACTGTTCAGGCTGAGGGACTTGAGGGTTGGGCCTGAGGACCCTAAGAAGCAGGAATGCAGGGTGGGGGACCACTGTGTGATTGGGGGCATCTGGTTTCCTCTGTCCAAATGGCATCTGCATGACTTGGGCGTAGGGTAAGAGCTCTCAGAATAAACCTTACCGCAGAGGGATTCATGTGTGTGTTTCTGAGCTGTAATAAAACTTCCTAGTTTCCATTTAGCAGAATCAACCATCTCTCTTACTAGGCCGGAGCTCCTGGGGGACAGCACCATGTCCTGTTCACATCTTTATCCTCAGCATCAGACCTTGGTGTTCATCTTGGTCATGTTTGTTAAGCAGATGAAATGGATGGAGGAGGTAGGTCTTTGCCTGCACCAGCACTTTCCATGGGGTACCTGTCTTTAGTCTGGACCAGATCAAGCAGCCATTTAAATGAAGTGATGACTGGAATATTTGAAAATCTCCAAACGATTTTTTTGTGTCCAAACATCTCACTCATGGCCTCCTTGACTTTTGGAACCTCCACCATTAGTCAAACACCGAACAAATATCAAAATTCTCTATTTCATTAGTACCTCTTTCTTTTATAACACTCACAAAGCATCTTGCTTTGGAATCTAAGTCACTCTAGGTTTTGTATTAGGCCCAATATTTTATTTTCAGCATTAGCAATATTATTCTAAGGAAGAGTCCAGCTCTGAAACAAAGTTCTTAGATTTTTTTTCCTTCTTCCCTTCTCTCTGGTGCAATCAGAGGGTGCACCAAGAAGTCACTTCTCAGTTAAGAGCTTCATTCCAAAGTCCATCCTGCTGGTCTTAAGAGGGTCAGTTATATACTCTTGCTCTTGAAAACATGCTTCCTTTAGGACTACAATGTAACACTTTTAGAGAAAAATCCTTATTTAAATCTGCTCTTCTTATCATATGACACAGCAATTCCACTCCTGGGCATCTATCTGGAGAAAACCATAATTCAAAAATATACATTCCCTCTAATGTTCACTTTGCAACACTGTTTACAATAGCCAAGACATGGAAGCAACCTAAATGTCCATTGACAGAGGAATGGATAGAGACCATATTGTATATATCAATGTATATATATATTGTATATATATTCAATGGAATATTACTCAGCCATAAAAAATAATGAAATAATACCATTTGTGGCAACATGGGTGCAACTAGAGATTGTCATGCTAGGTGGAGTAAGTCAAACAGAGAAAGACAAATATCATATGATATCTCATATATATAATCTAACAAATTGATAAAAATGAGCTTATTTACAAAATAGAAACAGACTCATAGACTTTGAAAACCTATGGTTACTGATGGGGAGACATGGGGCAGGAAGAGGGATAAAATAGGTGTTTGGGATTAACTCCTATAGTATATATACTACTACTATTACTACTACATATAAAGTAGGTAGTCAACAAGGACCTATGGTATGGCACAGGGAACTCTACTCAATATTTTATAATAAATAGCCTGTATGGGAAAAGAATCTGAAAAAGAATGGATATATGTATGTGTATAACTGAACAACTTTGTTGTACACCTGAAACTAACACAACATTGTAAATTAACTATAATCCAGTATGAAATAAAATTTTTTTTAAAAGGCTAGCTCTCCTTAAGACAAGAAGATAAAGGGTAGAAAGGGCCTCAGAAAGACTCTTAATATCTTTTCCTGCTTCAGTGTTGGACTTCATTAAGTCATCTGAAGGCCTCAAGATTCCCTGGGAAGATTCTCCAGTTTTCTGGGATTCTGTCTTCCTCGGTTTCAGACCATCTGTTGGTCTTAGTGTTCATCTGATTTTCTAACTACCTTTTCCAGTGGAAGTTCAGCCCAGAGGCTTTCTCTGTACAGCAGAACCGCTTGTTTCCCTTCCTCTCACAGTGTATCTGACTAAGGGGCTGGGGAAAGAGGTGACTGTGGAAGTGACCTGATTATGGGGGAAATGGGAGGTGTAGCTGCATTAAGGGGGCCACGTGGAGAAATGCTCAAATTTGAATGTCCTAGTCCCTGATTCATCCTCATCATAGTTTCCCAAGAAGCCTCACTTGCCTCTCTCCCTGCCACCAGCATAGAGATGTCAAAGCTGGCAGAACTCTGAGCATTTGGACTAGCATTAGAGACTTGAGTGAAAGGAGCAAAAAGAATGGGGTGCATGGAGTTCCTGTCATGGCTCGGTGGTAATGAACCCAGCTAGAATCCATGAAGATGTGGGTTTGATCCCTGGCCTCACTCAGTGGGTTGGGGATTGGCATTGCCATGAGCTGTGGTGTAGGTCACAGATGAGACAGATCCTGTGTTGCTGTGGCTGTGGCATATGTTGGCAGCTGCAGCTCCAGTGCGACCCCTAGCCTGGGAACTTCCATATGCCATGAGTGCAGCCCTAAAAAGAAAAAGAAAAAAAAGAAAAAAAGAAAATGGGGTGTAGGCCTCAATGGAAGCTTCCTGAAATGAAAGGTATTATTCTTCTCTTTCTATCATGCTATCAACTGAAAGAGCCAGGTAGACCTGGATTTGAATCCCAGCTTTGATGCTTAATAATCATGCAAGCTTTTTGCAGATTACAAAACCTCTTATGCTCGGTTTCTTCATCTGTGAAATGGAAAAAACAACATCTCATTTATGGAGTGGGATGAGGTTATGTATAAAGCATTATGGGTGGTGGTTAAGAGCACAGTCAGACCACTGGAGGGCTAATCCTTGCTCTGTTACTCATGTGCTTTGAGGATTTGGGAAAATCGCTTACACTCTGTATGTTGCAGTTTTCTCTTCTGAACTATGGGATTAAAAATAGAGCCCACTTGATCTGATTATCAACAGGGGGGATTGTGGCTTAGTGTGTGGCCTCTGAAGCTAAACTATCTGGATTTGAATCTCAGCTCTGTCATGTCCTACTTTTGTGACCTTGGGGAAGTCACTCAACCTCTCTGTGCCTTAGTTCCAGCATCTTTAAAATGGGAATCATAATAGTAACAAACTCTAGGGCTGTTGTGAGGATTAAATGAATCCATATACAAAAAGCACTGAGAGCCTGGCACCTTAAAACTGCTAAGTGTTAGAAATTATCATTGAGAAAATTAAGTGAGATGATAGATGAAAAATCTCTAGAAGAGTGTCTGGTACATGCTTGACATTCAATACTTGTTTGCTGAGGTACCTGGACCAAAGCGTGGGTCTTCAATGAATGCTTCTTTTTTTTTCTCCCCATCCCAGGTGTATGGAATGGGGAGCCCCTCTCCTCTCACTTATCATGCACACAGCATCTGGCCAGGTAGACAGGTAGAGAAACTCTGAAGCTCAGGACTAGGGGGTTTGTGGGGGATGGGTTTGTAATGTGGGTTGAGAGACCATGTGCTCCAACAGCATTCTTTTGTTTAAAACACAACTAAGGAGCAAAGTAGAAATCCTGCCTGAAGCATTCTTATTTTTGGTCAATATGCTGCAAGGAAGCAAAGGAAACAGAGGGCGAGATTAAAGCAACATTTATAAATACTTTAATAATGATCAATAAATGATTCATCAAAGTCGCTTAGCAAAGTAAATTATTCCAAGATGTGCAGAGACCTGTCAGAATGATTGTAAATGAGTTAATAGATGATATTGCAACTTGCAAGGAAGTACTTCAGAGCAGCAATTATTCATGCCTCTGCATATCCAGCATAATTTAAGAAAAAGGGAAATTTACTTATCGTCTCTTAATATACTATTCATTTTACTTTAATGTGAGATGTTACCAAAATTATTCAGTGACGTACTGATTCAGTTCGGTTCTGTATTATTCTTGGTATTCTTATGCGGCAAAGTTAACTAAGGCAGCATGGCCTTTGGTTGAAACAGTTCATTTTTCTGGAAAAGTCTCAGGAAACCTCACAGGGGGCTGGGGAAAGGAGTGGCTGGTTGGGAGGAGGGCCTGGGGTTACACTGAGATGTAGAGTGAGGGGCTGAAAGGTGGGCTCGGATGTTCTTGGGGAACCACATGGACTAAGGATGGTCAGAGTTGGAAGGAACTTCTTATATCTTCTAGTCCAATCCCTAAATGAAGAACTGAAGGCTGGAGAGGCACAAGGACTAATGGAAAAAGAGTAACAGAATCAGACCCGCTATGTCACACTGAAGTCCTGTGTGATGTCTCCCTCCATGAGGTACCACCTGCAATGGGCCAACAGGCATCCATCCCATGTAATGGAAAAGGGGTATTAAGTGCTTATTGTGTACATGGCCCTGAGTTAAACTGGGCCACTTGGGGATTAGGCTCCGATACATGAAACAGAAAACCCAAGTAAGGGGGACTGAAATGAGATTATAAACAAGGAGTCTGGTGCAGGTTGTTGGTTGTGTGAGTTAGAGCCAAGGTCTGTACTGTATACACACTTGGTCTTCCCTCAGTTCTACAGCATGGCTGCAGCTCCTGTCATCACTTGTGTTCTTAGCAAGAGAAAGGACAAAGGTAGAAGAAAGGGGGCAAGACCTATATAAGGCAAGCAAATGTCTCCCAGAACTCGCTATGGGGCTTCTGCTTCCATGTCATTGGTCAGAACTGTATTCTCCAGAAATCCTTGGCTGTGAGGAAACAGGGAGATGTCGTTTATTTAGCTAGGCTTATTGAACCCCTGACAAAACGGGAATTCTGTTAGAAAAGAGAGACTAGATATTAGGTCAGCAGTCACAGTTTTTGCCTAGCCTGAATTATTTTGCTTATTTCTCATAATGGTGCTATAGGATCGATACTGTTATTATTATTCACATTTTACTTATGAGAAAATAGAGATTAAGCAATGGGCCCAAGGAAAAGAACTAGGGCTTAAACCTATGACTGCATGGCATCAAAGACTCTGCTCTTAACAGCTATGCTAATCTACCTCTCTGCTAAGGTATCTTTCCTACTCTGATCTGACAACAGCTTCCTAGCATCTCAATCTCTCCATGAGGGGGTGGGTGGGAGATACTCCAAAACAGCAGGAAGAACTGGGGTCCAGGCAACTCTCTTTGGCCCCCAGAACAGTGGTTTTCACCAAGAGGATGTAAAGGCAGGATGAGAAAATAGATCTATAGCTATATGGTCATACCTGTGGCAGATAGAAAATTTCATTTGGAGATGCATGACCCAGACACCTGGCAGCCAGCGCCAGCCTGTAGCAGAAGGGAAGTTGATGCTATTGGTCTCCAGATTCCGCAGCCTCTGCCTCTGTCCAGGTCCATTTCCCCTTCAGGAGCCCTACCCTCCTCTCAGCTGCCCACCGCCCTTTGCACTATCTCTTGATGCAAAGATACAGCCTCTACCAGTGAGCTTGCATTTTAAGCCTGAGTGTACAGAGAATCAGAGAGGATGCCTGAGATCATTCCCTCATTTTACAGCGGAGGAAACTGAGGCCAGCAAGAAGTATATCCCCTAATTTTACACAGAAGTAAACAGACTGGGAAGGGAGCCTGAGACTGCCAGCTCCTGGTCTAATGTGTATGTGTCTTTGTGAACCTGCATACACTGTATGTGCATGCACATATGTGTATGGGCTTGTGGGTGTGCACATGTATTTGCTGTTTGCATTTTTTTTTCTTTTTATGGTTGTACCTCTGGCCTATGGAGGTTCATGGGCTAGGGGTCCAATCAGAGCTTCAGCTGCTGGCCTACGTCACAGCCACAACAATACCTGGTCTGAGCTGCATCTGCGACTGACACTGCAGCTTGTGGCAATGCCAGATTCTTAACCCACTGATCGAGGCCAGGGATTGAACCTGCATCCTCATGGATGCTATGTTGGGTTCTTAACCTTCTGAGACACAATGGGAATTCCTGCTATTTATATTTTAAGTCTTATTTTACATAGTGTAATTAAAGCCTTTCTCTCCTATGGGGGAGAATTAGTGGCAGAGAAATCTGAAATCTTAGCATGTGGGTGGATGCCCCTTTATCTAGTCAGAGATCGGGGATGAACTTGTCTGTTGACAATTAGTGAAAAGGAACCGGGCAGACAGGCAGACCAACAGCCCAAAAGCAGAAGAAGGAAATCTCTGCAGCCAAGTGGGCAGCCTGTAGAAGAAGCCAGCCACAGGAGGATGAGGAAATCCACATGCAGAGCTGCATGCTCTAGTGTAGAGTTTAGTGCTAGAGTCAGGGACAAGTGCCCAGGGCCACTTAGCTTTGCCTTGGCTGCAGCAGGTCAGGATGGGCTCAGATCTGCAGATGCAGAGACCAGCATGGATGCTCTCCCAGGGCCTGGCCTTGAAGCTGATTGGATGCAGGCTGCCTTGGTTAAGGATGGGCCAAGGATTCTGCCCTGAGGCTTTTCCTTTAGGGTTGTATAAATCAGCCAGCAAGACAACCACTTTCATGCTGAGGTGTCATATTCAAGGCCCAACCCAAGATCAATTGCTGGCTGACTTTGATTCCCTGTTATGGAGCCTGGGCCTGTCTTGCCCCAAACTGGGTCACTGGCAAAGTCTGGTTTTTGATGCTTTCCACTCAGCACTTTTTACTTTTTTTGGACCTCATTTGTGATCTCCATGCAACCTTTTCCATGTGAAGGAGTTCACCTATGATCATTTTTATCCTGGATACTCTGGCAAAAGTGATCTGTTCTGGTCAGGGAATATCCTGCAATTTGGCTATGCTGCCAAAAGGGGGTGGTGGTATCATTGACCAGGTGCATGTTAGGGTGGAAATTAACAGAACGTTTTGTTTGTCGCTATATATTTTATTTTATTTTTTTGGTGTTTTTGTCTTTTTAGGGTCACACCCGCAGCATATGGAGGTTCCCAGGCTAGGGGTCCAATAGGAGCTATAGCCACCGCCCTATGCCAGAGCCACAGCAACGCTAGATCCAAGCCTCATCTATGACCTTCATTACAGCTCATGGCAACACCGGATCCTTAACCCACTGAAGGAGGCCAGGGATTGAACCCGCAACCTCATGGATGCTAGTCAGGTTTGTTAACTGCTGAGCCACGACAGGAACTCTTGTCATTGTATTTTTTAAAAAAAATCTTGAGGAGTTCTGGTGGTTAATGAAACTGAGTAGTATTCATGAGGATGTGGCTTTGATCCCTGGCCTTGCTCATTGGGTTAAGGATCCGGCGATGCTATGGCTGTGGTGTAGGCCAGCAGCTACAGCTCCGATTCAACCCCTGACCTGGGAACCTCCATATGCTGTGGGTAGGGCCCTAAAAAAGACAAAAAAATTCTTGAGTTTGTCACCGCAATTTTAACATTAGGAGACCACACTTAAAAATTTGCGCTTCCTGTGAAATATCAGGACATTTGGCAACATTCCCTCAGACCTACAGCCAGCTAGGTTTGAGTAGGTGTTGCCCCCTTCAGGTGGGGCCTGCAGCCTCTTGTCACCACTGTCCTCTGGTTGGCTGTCTGTCATTTATATTACCTGCCTGCTTCCCAAAGTCCCTGGTTTCAGCCTGAGGTCTATTCTAGAGTTAGAGATAAATGCTAATTTAAAAAACTAAAACAACTGAATTTAGGCAGCAAGAAACAAACTCAATATTTACATATGATGTCTTAGGGTCAACATTTAGATTTTAAGCAAAAGCTAAGATACCTTTCTTATTAAACTTATAAACTTGACCCAATTTCAGTTTCCATAATATATCGCACGTCTTCTTGCCTCTAGGATGAGCAACCATACTGGATTGCCTGGAACTAAGGGGTTTCCTGGAATGCAGATATTTCAGTGCTGAAACCAGGAAAATTCTGGGCAATTGAGACAAAGGTTTTGCCGTACATATCTCGGCACCACTCTCTGTGCCTCAAACTCTTATTCTTTGTCTGGGTCACTACCCTCTGTACCTTTAGGTCACAGTTTAGTCAGGTCTATCCTGCATTAGGGCCCCATTTCCCCTAGTCCTGCCCTTCCCACCTATGCTAGTTTACCTGCTCACTTGTCTGTCTCTCTGCTAGACCCTAGACTCCCTGGGCACTGGTACATGTCTCTCCTGTTCAAGCTTGTGTTCTGCACACAGCCCACAGTAAGTGCTGAGTGCTGAATACAGATTAATTCTTTCATGTTGTGTATGGGGCAGGCACAGTGTCTAATTTGTCTCTGTATAGCCCCCACGGCCCTGGTGCATAGTAGATGCCCAATAAGATGATCATTGACTTGCATTGAACTGGGCCAAGGATTTGGTTAGACAAATATCTCTTCTGATAAAAGAAAAGGATGAAGGAAAATAATGTTCTCCCATGAGAGTCTCTTTCAGATCATTTTGACTATGGCCCACAGAGAAATATGCATTTTATATCTGGACCTACTCTTTCCCCTCATAAACCCCTACTACCTACCTCTCACACACATGTGAAACATGTGTTGTACTGTGGTTCTTACTACACAGTAGATATACTCAAGTCTATTCTATGCTGTGCTATGCTATGCTATGCCATGCTATGCCATGCCATGCCATGACATCCTATCCCATCCCAACCCATCTCATCCCATTCCAACCCATCTTATCCCATCCCAACCCATCCCAACTATTCCATCCCATCCCAACTATTCCATCCCATCCCATCTCATCCCATCCCATCCTAACTATCCCATCCCATCCCATTCTATTCCATTCTACTGTTCGATTTTCTTTCACTTAAAATATGCTGGTAATAATCCATTAAATTTATCTCATTATCACTAGTGGGTCACACCTTTTGGTTTGAAAAGCTCTCCAGAGTGTGACTACTTGTTCACATTCTTAGTAGCCTTTGGACATCAGATTTTAGGTCTTTCACAGGTACAAGATGAAATGGAACTAAGCAAGCTCTTACCATCTGCTAAGTCTCACCTTGATAATCCAGTCAACACTTATCACTACTAACAACTTGGGTGATTACTATGTGTACCATCTCCCTGACATTCAGCTTCATTATTGTTTACATATAGTTCATTGTTTGTTGCAAGGTATTGTTCTCTTTTCTTCCTGGGTGTTCCTCATTTTTCCTTAGTAGGCCCCATGCCCTATGCATGCTTTTTAATGTTCCTCTTTTAATGATAAGGAAATGAGCATCTCCTGACTTGTGTGGACTGGAAGTGTCTGGGTACCAAAGTGGGCTTTCTAGTGGGAGGCTGACAGCTCTATATGTGAAAATGTTGTCTCCCTCCATAATGCCTTGTTGCTTCTGGTCAGTAAAGGCCTTACACACCCATTCTCCATCCCCATGAGGACAAGAATTGCTCTAAGCCTTCTCCACGTTGAGTGATTTATTTGAGATTAATTATGGAGGACATCACCAAAGGTTTTTCAGATTAAGACAGGGGCCTTGATTTTCACGACATGGAATGGTGTGAGTGGCCCCTGTGCTTTTTGAGAGGACACTGAGAGTAAGTGGGCTTGGCCAGTGGAAGGGCAGGGGACTCTCCCCAGGGACAGCTATGACCACTGCTCACTCTTGCATGACTGCAGTGAATGACCGGGATGGATTCACTCTCCCCCTTTTCCATGGTTTCATTCACACACCAGACTTCCCAACCTGAAGGCCTTGAGTGGGTTACCAGTTGCTGAGCTATTAATGCCCGCAGGTCTCTAGGTGTCTAGGAACACCAGATGGGGTACTTCTGGCCTCTGGGAAGCCCCTCCCTTTACCTCACTGTGCTTCACTAACAGTCTTGCATTCTGTCTGCCTTGACTTTGAAAAGGCGGGGAGGCTCTCTCTTATACCACACTCATGTGACCCCACACATAATGCAGCAAAGTGCAGCCAGAGACATGGGCTCCAGGACTGGCTCTGTCTCCCATTGAGCAAGAATGTCTCAGCCCGCCATATTTGGTCTTCATACTATGTAAATGACCTTTGGAATTCCATCAAATTACAGATGCTGGTTGTAGGAATATACATTGTTTACTATGGCCCATTCTATTTTGAGTGGAAGTGTCAATATGTGGTGATCACTGGGGGGAGGCCTCCTCTGACCCTTCTGTCTTGGCGTCTGCCTTCACGGAACCCCCTGTCTAGCCCTTTCTAGCCTTATATCAGGAATGGAAGACTTGCATTCAGCCCTTCTGGCCCTCCATCATCCTGAAATGGGGTAAAAATGCCACCTTGCTGTGTGAAGCGCAGGAATCTCCTCACCTCATGTTCAATGCTAAGAGCACACCTTCCAGGACATTCTGAATTGCCCAGTCATCCCCACCCCCACCTCACGGGCAGATTAAGAGCTGGCAGTCAGAAACAGGAACTTCGCAGAGGGGAATCTCTGGGTATGGGTGCATCAGCACGTCCCTGGGTACTCTCTTTTCAACATCTGGTTGTGTTCTTGACTCTTCCTCCATCATCTCAACTCCCCTCTCCCCCAGTACCCTACTCAGTGTCACTGCCCAAATACCCCTTTCACAATAGGCCAAGGGGCATTGCCCAGTTGAAAAAGGACGCATTTGTTTCCATCATCAGCTTCTCTAGCAAAGAAGCCGTTGTAAGCCTCTCTGGGGAGAACTCGACTGCAGAATCTTTTGTTGAACGAGGCACCTTTCACGTGGAGAAACGTTGGCAAGATAAAATGACACGTTGCTAATGATGTATTTTATGGACCGCCATCTGTCTCCGGAAAGGTCAGAGAAAAATGGCAACTTGGCTGCAGGTGATTGGGCGGTGGTGGTGGTTGTGCAGGGCGGGGGGGAGGGGGGACAAATGGCTCTCATCAGAACATGACAAGGAGCCTCGGTGACATCATATAAATGCCCTAATTGGGAAGTGGTCAATCGAGCGGGCCTGCCTTCTGAATTTGATGTGTCAATAAACAAGCTCAAGGTGAGATGCTGGATCAATACCACAGGACAAGAACCATCCGGCAAATTTACTGCAAAGTAATTGGGTGCAAAATGACTCAACTCAACCTTCACACCGCCGAAAAGCAAACACACGGTCCACCCACCGGCAACTGTCTGTGTGTGTCAGTGGCTGCTCAGGGTGCTCACTGCCTGCTAATGGGACCGGGGAGCCCCTGAAAGGGCGAGAACACCATACACTGTCTGAGGACGCCGACAACAGCATGAGCCCCCTCTCAGGTTCGGAGTATAGCTCTGATGCTTCCTTCAGGTTTGTATAGTCTCTAATATGATAGTAACTATTATTATTATTATATATGCATTTTTTACTCTGATTAGCTTGCAAAATATATCAGACATGGAGGAAATCTTCCTATCTATGTATCTACATCTTTATTTCTATCTCTACCTCTGTTATTGGTGCTAGCTTGTTCTCTCCATCTCTGTGTGTAGGGAAGTGGGATAAATATTTTCAGTTGCAATAACTTCCGGGTGTCCTGGCCTGGAGGTGGGTGGTGGGAGGAAGGGGAGAGCACCTGGTCCTGACCCAGTGACAGGCCTCCAGCTGTACGGTCCAAGCATGTAGACTTCTGAGCAGATTGGGTGGGAGTGCCCTGGAGCTGGCTGATACCAGCTCTTGAGCGCTGGCTGATTGTTCAATATTTAGGGATTTTGTGAGCTGGTTATCTAGCCATTGGTGGCTTGAAATGGACCATGGTGGGAATATTAACATCATGGACATCAGCAAATGCTCTGCATCAGGGGCGTAGAGTCATACTTCTATTATTTTACCTAAAACTCACAGCAGCTGTGTGAGAATAGGTTTCACCATCAATACCCCCATTTCTATGACATGGAGACTGAGGCAAATCATTCAACTTTCCTGTGGTTTCATGGCCCCTCACTTCTGGAGTCATCTGGAACCCAGTTCTTCCCTCTGTGCCCAGAATGTTCTCCCCCATTCTGCTCACCTGCAGGTGCCTAGGCCCTGGGAAGGGAGAAGGCAGGCTTGGGAGAAAGCAGGCCTGCCCAGAGAAGAAGGGCAGGGGTCCAGAGAGACAGCCTGAGACCGGAGGTGCAATGAGAAGGCTGCGGGAGAATCCACGGGCTGCTGTAGCCAGGGCAGATGGGGGAGGTTGGAGGTGAGAATGAGAGGGTAGCAAGGTAGGCAAAGCTAACTTCATTTTTCCAACTCGAACTTAGCTCATGGGCATCCGTATAAGGGGGCAAAACTTTAATTCTGCCAACTTGAGGTAGTCTTTTCCTGATTTGATTGTAGTCATTCTGGGGTAAAAATAGCAAATTCATCATTCTCCCCCTTTTCTCCTTTCCCTTTCTCTAGGGTCATTTTAGTCGGGGGTGGGGGGAGGGTTAGCAGTGTGTGTGCGTGCGTGCGTGCGTGCGTGTGTTGTGTGAGTGCATGTGTGTATGGCTTGTCCTGGCATTGTGACAGGGGCTTCAGGTCTGGCTGTGTCCTCCGGCCTGTCCTTTTCTGAAGTATGGTCTGTTCTGTGTAGTCTTTGGGTATCAGTCTTTATCCCTGTAGCATCTGTTGCAAGGTCTGTGGACCCCGGTGTCCTGTGGTCACAAGGCCCAGGCAGGCCACGCTGTGTCCCCCTCCTCACTGTGGTCCCCCAGCCCTACCTCACCTTCCCCATCTACTTGGTGGGAGCCCCAGTGCATGGAGATATATATATCCCTCTCCCAACATGCATGGCAGTGTGGTCCAGCAGCCCAGGTACTCCGTCCCTCCTTGGTTACCTGGCCACGTAGGTGCCAGGTGCGGTACACACCAGGCTTAAAGGCTCTTGCCCCTTACTCCAGAAGGCCGGGAATCTCTGCCTTCTGTGGCCTCTATCAGGCAGCCTAGCCTACATTAGTGCCTGTTTGGGTGCTGAGTTCTCCCTCTGAGGCCTCGGTAGTGACCTTAAACTGTTGTAATGCTCTCCTTTTCCTCCTGGCCCTGTTGCTCAGTCTGTCACCTGTGGTGAGAACTGCCATCAGTAGTTTCTTCTGTGCTATTTCCTGAGTGACCCTTAGGGACTGAGTCCCTCAGCCCGCTGGAGAGTTAGGACCCAAAATCAGGCATCTGGCCTAAAAACTTCATATCCTGGTTAAGCTTCTAATTCCTTAAAACAAAATATTTTCACGGCTATTTTTTTAATGGCCACACCAGTGGCAGGTGGAAATTCCTGGGCTAAGGACTGAATCCAAGCTGCAGCTGCGACCTATACCACAGCTGTGGCAATGCCAGATCCTTTAACTCACCATGCTGGGCTGGGGATTGAACCTGAGCCTCCAAAGTAACCTGAGCCACTGCAGTCAGATTCTTAACCCACTGCACCACAGTGGGAACTCCTATGGCTAAAATTCTTTCAGTGAGTTACAAAAAATTCTGCAATTTCATTAACTTCTTTATTCTCAGCTGATCCTATTTCCCTGATTTCCAAAACTGGAGATACTCAGAGCAAGAAATAAAATGGGGAAGAGCAAGAGCCAATTCTTTTTTAAAAATACTGTCCTTCTGCTGTGTAAATTGCTTAGCACAGGACCTGGCATTTATTTGATAAAAGCCCAGTAATTTTTAGCTATTATTACTTTTATTATCATTAGACCTTTTTTTTTTTGGTCTTTCTCAGGCTTCCTCCGCTGCATATGGAAGTTCCCAGGCTAGGAATTGAATCAGAGCTGCAGCTGCCAGCCTACGCCATAGCCACACCAGATCCTTAACTCACTGAATGAAGCCAGGGATCAAACCTGAATCCTCATGGATGCTAGTTGGGTTTGTTATCAATGATCTATGATGGGAACTCCACTGTTGAGCTTATTGTGTATAAGACTAAAATAGAAGGTTGGGAATAATTACAGCTATGCAGTCTGGGCAAGTGCAGAGAGCCAGGGAGCTGGCAGAAAGCTTTGTAGGGTTGGAAAAGGTTATGGAAAGAAGATACATAAATGGGAATTGAAGATTCTCTGGCCTCACATCTTATCACTTCAGCCTCACTCAATGCTGTAATACCAGATTCACTGGGGATCCTCTCTTTCCTACCTCCTTCCCTTCCTCTGGCTTCAGTCTCCATCTTGACTGGAACCTCATGAGAGACCTGAGCCAGAACCATCCAGATAAGCAGGTCCCAGAGTCCAATCCTCAGAACCAGGAGATGATAAATGTTTGCTAATTTAAACCACCAAGTTGTGGGTTCACCTGTTACACAGCAGTAGATAGCTGATACATCTCCACATTCTCCCTTGACTAGGATGATCATTACCATTCCAGCACAATTTTGGGGCCCCCAAAATAATTCTTTCTTTTTTTCTTTTTATGGCATATGGAAGTTCCCAGGCCATGGGTGGAATCAGAGCTGCAGCTGCAGTCCTACACTACAGCAATAGCAACATCAGATCTGAGATGCACCTGCAACCTACCCTGCAGCTTTTGGCAATGCCAGATCTTTAACCCACTGAGTGAGGCCAGGAATCCAACCTGCAGCCTCATGGATACTAGTTGAGCCACAGCAGGAACTCCCCAACAAATAATTCAACAAATGAGAAGGAGGGTTTTGCATTGATAAATGGCTGAGGGGAGAAGCCAGGTGGTGTAGGTTCCTGGTGCTGTTCTGTCATCCCTGCTCTGGGGGCCTCAGGTCAAGACTTTCCCTCTATGGGACCTCAGTCTCACCATTTGGGGACAGGGGATTGGACTAGACAATCTCTAACTTTCAGCTTTAACATTTGATGAAGGTTTGTGAAAATGCTTTCTGACAAATGGCAATTTGGCAGAGAGGCAGAGACTAAGTCTCAGAATCCCGCACACTTAGTGGCTGTCTCCTCCCTTTGCCTCAGGCTGCCTGTGAGGCTGAGGGGACTGGTCTGATCAGCATATTTGGCCCTGAGAGGGGCAGGAGAACCCATCGGAAGAGATGCCAGGCCCTTGCACATGACCTCTGGCCCTCAGAGCCTTGTCTGTCCCTTCAAAGGCCCTGCTTGCAGATTAGGAATATTCCGTGCACTCCCGTGGCTCAGCCCTGGCCCTGAGCCTCAGGTATCCTGGGATCATCCATCACACTAGTTATTTTCTTCTCTGACTTAAGAGGATTATCCAGATGGGTTGTTTGGCTTGTCGGTATTAAGCAGCAGCACTTCCTTCACTGCCTCCACTTGGCCTGAGGACTGGGGCAGTCAGGCTTCCTCCCAAGTCAAATGCACCACAGCTCCATTGTTCTGACCTGCCACATTTTGATGTCTACACCTCAGGATCTGAACAAACTGGGAGGAGGCTGACCAAAGGGAAAGGCAGTGCGGGATTGGAGGGTCCTGTGTGTGTGACCTCCCGATCCCTTCATTTCTGTTGGGGAGACTCTTACCAGGATAACATTAGTGCTTTTGGTGACAGGAAGCAGAAAAGCAATGACAGTGTCTGAAAGAGAGTTCCCAAGTGGCTCAATGGGTTAAGACCTAAGGCTCCACATTACCGTGAGCTGTGGTATAGGTTGAAGATGTAGCTCGGATCCCGTGTTGCTGTGGCTGTGGTGTAGGTCGGCATCTCCAGCTCCGATTTGACACCTAGCCTGGGAACTTCCATATGCTGTGGGTGTAGCCCTAAAAAGCCAAAAAAAAAAAAGGAGAGAAAGAGAGAAAGAGAGAGAGTCCCTTCCTCATCCCATCAAAAAAGAAAAAAAGAAATATCATGGCAGCTGAGATTAGTGTCTCTAACCAGAGCACCAACCACCTGAGGTGGGAAGAAAGATGTCACCAGCAGGTGTGTGCTGTGTCTTATTGTCTGGACTGGGGGAGAAAGTCCGTGTGTTGGAGGCAGGAATGGGAGAAAGCAAATGCAGATGGAAGTTTGTCAGGAATGTGTTGGTTACAAGTGACAGAAACCCAGGTCACACGGGGACAGGCCAAAAAGGAACTTCTCTAGCTCCTGTCACCAGATGCCAGGGAGGCCCAGGTGCAGCCTGGCCTCAAGGATGGCAAGGGCCATTTTTCCTGAGCTCCAGGGCTCCAGGCTGCCTCCCCACATACTGGCTTGTGATCCCTGCCTTCCTCCCCGCTTCAGCTGAAACAGCCGCCCACAGCTCCTGAAATTGTGCCCACACTTGACCTCCAGGGAGTGATCCTTGTCCCCAGTGCAAATTGCAAGTCTCATGAAGGTCTCTGGCCTGCTGGGTTAATAATGCCTCCCCCTGCCTCATTCAGCCTCTGCAGGGTGCCCATGTTTGGAGTATGAGTTCAGAGGTGCAGGTGGGAGCCGCTCTCATGAGAAGGGGGAGGAGGGGCAGTGAGGGAGCAAAGGTTGTCCCTTCACCAGGGACCCAGGGACCTCAGAAAACAGGGACTCCAAACTCCAGACAAGTGAGGTAACGTGGCCTATGTCACACAGCAACCTGGGCTGAAGGCTGGCTTCCTGCCTTCTTCTTCTTCTTTTTTTCCTTCCCCTTTTTATGGCTACAACTGCAGGCCTACACCACAGCCATGGCAACCCCGGATCTGAGCCACACCTGTGAGCTACACTGCAGCTTGCTTAATCCACTGATGGAGGCCAGGGATCGAACCCTCATCCTCTCGGAGACAATGTTGGGTCTGCTGAGCCGCAATGGGAACTCCTCCTGCCTCTTTCTTGACTCTGTGTTTCCCAACCTTGGCACTACTGTGGGGCTGGATAGTTCTTTGCTGTGGGGTGTCCTGTACATTGTAGGATGTTGGGTCCAGCCCTGCCATTTTTTTTTGTCTTTTGTCTTCTTAGGGCCACACCCGCAGCATATGGAAGTTCCCAGGCCAGGGATCTAATTGGAGTTGTAACCTCCGGCCTCCTCCACAGCCACAGCAATGCAGGATCTGAGCCACATCGTGACCTCCACCACAGCTCACAGCAATGCTGGATCCTTAACCCACTGAGAAAGGCCAGGGATCAAACCCGCATCCTCATGGATAATTTTTGGGTTTGTTAAACATTGAGCCATGATGGGAATTCTGGGTCCAGCACTGCTTGTGACCAACAATGTGTGTTTTCTGCCTGGAGTGAGCTGCTAAATCTTCTGGGCTTCACTTTCTTTACCTCAAAGTACAATAGCTGCCAGCCTGCTTTGGGAAGGAGGTCAAAACAATCGAACAGAAGGTTTAAGAATACCAACCATGCGAGTCCTTTGCAAAGCCAAAAGTATGATAAAGTGTAAAGCATTATCTTAGAACCATCCTTGACTTCAATTTATGTCTGAGAAACCGGCAGGGAACATGTTCGTGTGAGAGTGAATGAGAGTAAGGGTGTGTGTGTGTGTCAGAGTTGTGTGAGAGAGGGTGTGGGTCAGAGTATGAATGTGTAGAACCACCTCTCCCAGAGGAATAAGAAACCTTGTTGCCAAATGGATACTCAAAGAAAAACTCTGCATCTGTTCTGTGGGAAAACACCTGGGAAGGTAGGGTTATTTCTGGTCCCTCTCACTTATCCCCAATGTGACAATCTGTGGCATAAGAGTCAATCTTTAAAAAAGAGGCAGGGCCTTAAGTGTGCTGGGAATAAAGGATGGCCACCCAGAAGCTTTTCCTCCACCAGGTCTCCCAACATACTGGTCTTCAATGGACTCTGATTTCCTCAACACCAAACCGAGGTCATCCTTTTTTGTGGGTGTGTTTTAGGGTCCCACCTATGGCATATGAAGGTTCCCGGGCTAGGGGTCAAATTGGAGCTACAGCTGCCAGCCTATGCCACAGCCACAGCAATGTAGGATCTGAGCTGTGTCTGCAAACTACACCACAGCTCACGGCAATGCTGTATTCTTAACCCACTGAGAGAGGCCAGGGATCGAACCTGTGTCCTTGTGGATGCTAGTCAGATTCATTAACCACTGAGCCATGATGGGAACTCTGAAAACCGGGGTCATCTTGTCAAGAAAAGCAACCAACCGATCAACGAGTTGATCAATAGGAGTGTCATGCTGTAGAGCAGGGTGAAAACAATGCAGGACCAGATCAGCCCCTGGGTGTCCCTCGCCAGGGTTGAATATAGATACAGACTCTGCAAGGGGCCTCTCTGGGGAGAGATGTCAGGTCAAACAGAGACAGCCGTCTGTGTCATGGGCCGGCCCAGCTGCCAGGAAGAGGCAAGAAGGAAGCTCTCCAAGAACTGACTCTTAGGGCTGGGGAGAGCACGAGTTCCACCTCCATGGGGAAAGGTCCCCACCATGTGGTATTCTGGAGGCATGGGGCACCGTAGCCAGGGCCCACGTCCCAGAGGACCCAGTGTTTGAGAGGCCATGTGGGGATGGCCCACAGACCCCATGGCAGCCTTGCAGTGCCCTCACCTTGAGCCAGCTCCATGGTCCTCCCTGTGGGGCCTCTGGGAACCTGACCTGCTCCATTCTGGGCAGCCTGACCTGCTCCATCCTGATGGAGGTGTGAGAAGGGCTGGGGGACTTTAAGAACATTTACTGAAAAATCTAAGGGAAGGAAGACACTTGGGTGACACAAGCTGTTCTGCTCAGGTCATGTTCAAGGGCTGGGGGTGGCGCAGAATGAGACTGAACTGAGGCAAAGTTCATGAAGAATGGAAGAAACTCTGGAAAAGTTCATGCTGCAGCCCCTTCCCCGCCTCCTCTGCCAAGAGCCCTGCATGGAGGGGAGGGGTGTGTGTTTGAGGGGGAAGGAGGCTGCTGGGGCTCTGTCACTGTGACGTTTTCTTCCTTTTCCAGCACGACCCATTAAGAGAGTGCTTTTCCTTTGTGGGGGGAATGTGCTGGGGTTGTAGGATGGAAATCCTATAAAATTGGATTGTGATGATCATTGTACAAGTATAAATGTAATAATTCTTTGAGTAATAAAAAATAAAAAATTTAAAAAAAAGAAAGACTTCTTTTCATGTCAAATCTCCTGCTTCAACCAGAAGGTCCTGGATTTCTAATTTGCATCTTTAATCTTCACCAGTGTTATCATGTATTTACTCCACATTCTATCAAAGGGAATTAAATAAAAACTAGGAGAGTATCCAGCCTGGAGGAGGGACTCACAGGAAAGAAAAGCTGTGGCTCCTACCTTAACTAATGGACAAGACCGATACACAGGAGACAATTTAGAGACTCCACGACCAGGAGTTAAATAAAATGTATTGAAGTCCATGATGAATGAAGCGGAATTTGTGTGCTTTATTTGGGCTTAAGTCAGTGTTATGGAGTTAGCTATCATGGAAGGCTTCTTGGAGGAGGCAAGGGGTAGGGAGGAAGACATTCATTCCAGTGGGAGGAACACCACCATAAGGCAGGACAAGCCCTGTCATGGTGCAGGTGTGGCTGCTGGACAGCCATCCTCGTGTGACTGGCCCGACCTTCCCCCCTAGTGTCCCCTCCCTTGCTGGCAGCACCTTTCCGGGCACTGTAGGAGGTGGCTGCCAGGCTGATTTGCCGTGGCCGCTTTCCCCTGGGGCCATTACCGGCAAGTCCATTTCTTTAAGCACAGATGACGTCTCTGGCAATTTCATTTCTGCTCAAGTTTGTGTTTTCACACAAGGCTGAGTTTCCATTCACCTTTGCGTGTCCTTCCCCTTTCCCATTTCACGCTCCTGTCCCTAAATAATGTTTGCATTGTCTATTAATAGGACCTTCTTGATTGTGGCTGGTCCAGCTGACCTACTTACAGTAGTTTTTTTTTTTTTTTTATTCCAGAAATGGTGGTGCTTGATTTTCTCAGCACCGTCTACCAGTCAGCCATTTATTCCGCATGTGGTTCCGGAGCTCCTGCTGTTTAGAAATTGAAAAAAAAAAAAGTGTGAAATACAGTCTCCCAGGCCCCTGGTGGCTTAGAGTCTAGATGGGAAGTCAAGACAGTGTACACACCACAGTAATCTAGCATGTCCTGCAGTGCCTTCCGAGGTGCTGGGGTGGCACTGTTCCATTGTGTGCAATCCCTCTCCTCGGACATGGGTCAGAGCTCAGGGCTGGGTGAATCCTGGAAAGCCTCAGGAGGAATTGGGAATTCGGGGAGTTGTAATATTTTCCTACAGGAGTGAGATCTCTCCTTTAAGGTAATAATGTTTTTTTGTTGTTGTTGTTGTTGTTTTCCTTTTTAGGGCCACACCTGAAGGATATGAAGTTTCCCAGGCTAGGGGTCGAATCAGAGCTATAGGTGCCGACCTATTCCACAGCCACAGCAACTCGGGATCCAAGCCACGTCTGGAACCTACACCACAGCTCACGGCAACAGCAGATCCTTAACCCACTGAATGAGGCCAGGGATAGAACCTGTGTTCCCATGGATAGCCGGGTTTGTTAGTGCTGAGCCACAACAGGAACTCCATAGTTAATAATTTCTTATTCATCTAAGGAGAAGTGGCAAGTGCTGCAGGAAGAGGTCATTAGCTGGCTTGCCACCCACTTATGACCCCAGCATCGTTTGCAGAGACTGGTGGGTCTCCAGTCTCTCTCTGCCCTGCTCATCACTTCTATCTGGGACTCACATATCCTCCTGGCTGTCCTTCTAGAACAATCTCAAACTCACTTCTTTGCTTATAGAGCCCTTCTATGTGGCACAGTTTTCCTTTTTTCTCCATCACTGCAATAGACTTAAAAAAATTCACATCCTTCCACCCACTCCCACCCTCTCCATACACACATACTTCCTGGCCCATTGAAGTTGAAGTTGGACTTGGCTGTGACCTGTTTTAACTTCTCCAAGCATATACTTCACCTCCCTGATGAAGAGCTCAGCCACGTGACTTGCCTTGGTCAATGGGATATGAGCAGTTATGATGTTAACGTATCTTCTCATAGTTCTGCTGAGGCCATTAGAAATGTGTCCCAACTGACCTGTAGTGCAAGGGTGATATGAGAAGCCAATGTCTGTGTGCACCTAGATGAGACCTGCAGCTTGGAATCAAGCCCAACCTGGGTTAGTGTCCTATAATCACATGGGTGAGAGTGAATGACTGTTGTTTTAAGCCACTGAGTTTGGGGATGGTTTGTTACACAGCACTGATATGCTGTGTAACTGATAACAACTACCAGTCCAGGAATGCCTGTTTTCCCAGGACTTGAAGACTCAAGAGTTGCTTCCTTTAGGAAGTAATTCTGGATTGACTATGCCTGCCTCCATGCACCTACTCTGTGCCACTCTAGCTTTTGCTGACTGCCTTTTTGTTACCCTCTGAGGGTACTCTCTTGCCATCTCCCATATGGGCTCCATGCCTTAGAACTGTCCTGTGAGCTTAGAGAGGCTGGAGTGGTGCTAGCATGTCTCTTCCTGTCACTGTGTCCCTTTAGGAATCAGGTACACAGAAGTCTCCCAGTGTCATCCAATGCCTAATGAAGAGTGCATGGCAGCTCTGACGGTCCTGGGATCTTCACCAGGGACTGGCTTGGGCTCCAATGTCATTCAAGTGTCTGGTGTCTTGTCTGTTTCCAGTCTGTCCAGGGGTATTTAGTGCAGGTATCCAGGGAACAGTCAGGAGTGCACCTGGGCACTTGGTCTGCTGATATCAGCCACCACCTGAGTTTCAGCAAAGCTATTTCCACCACTAGTCTCATTCCCAGGCAATGCCATGTACCTAGAGTTAGTGGGCTGCATGTCCGTCTTTATAGATGTGGGATAACAACTATTTCCTGGATGATGAAGCTGTGGGAATCCTTCTGAGGATGCTATGTCCAAAATATACTCTTCCATTTCATCGATACAATTCCCTAGTTAGAGGCAACATCACCTCTTGGCACATCCCTGTCGTGACCCCACTGTCTCCTTTCCTAGATTGTCCCTGCCCCTTCAGCACACACATTCTAGCCTTCCAGGAGCTTACCAGCCCAGTCCCAGGGCTGCTTCCTCCGGGAAGCCTTCTTCTTGCTCTCAAGCAGCATCTATTTTTTTTAATTTAAATTTTTTTTTTTATTTCTCAAGCTCCCATAACCCTTAATTTATTTTTTTTGGGGGACACTTAAAATGGTCATATTCTAGATATTTGCACAAACACCTTGATCTCTTCTAGACTCCTAGAATTCTAGATCTCTTCCCTACAGTTCCCTACAGGGGCTGGTAGGTCCCTTTGTTATTTCCTGGTGGTCAGAAAGCACTCAGGAGCTGCTCATGGGACTGAGCTGAATTGCTGTCTCCCTCGCTCTCCAGGCCCCTCAGCCTGGTGCTGCCCAGGCCTCTGCCTCCTGGACCCCTGACCCCTGGATCTTTCTCCATCTTGTCCTTGGCTTCCAAGCTTATCTTTTTCATCCAGAGGGCTTATCACAGGCCCTGCTGTCTCTGGGCTTCCTGAAGGACTGGCAAACATAGCTTCAGGTTCACAATCATGATGGAGCAATTCTTCTCCATGCTCTAACATGAAGGTAAATGTTTCCAGGCCCAAATAACCCAGATAGAGGGAAAACTAGGGTGAAGGTGAAGAGAAAGGGCCCTTGACCTTATCTTGGGCTCAACTTCATACCAGGTGGCCTTTTAAAGACAAAGTCAATTTGAGACTTCCTGTTGTGGCTCAGTGGTAATAAGTCTGACTAGTATCCATGAGGACTTGGGTTTGATCCCTGGCCTCGCTCCATTGGTTAAGGATCCAGGGTTGCCATGAGCTGTGGTGTAGGTCAGATGCAGCTGATTCCACATTGCTGTGGCTATGGTGTAGGCTAGCAGCTATAGCTCCGATTCGACCCCTAGCCTGGGAACACCTGTATGCCACAGGTGTAGCCCTAAAAAGACCAAAAAAAAAAAAAAAAAAAAAAGGCAAAGTCAATCCTTTGTATGAAAATGGCCTCAGGGTTCCCCCAGTTGGAACTTTGGAAACACTTCCCTCTGAGGGAAAAACACTGTGAAGCGGCCTCGGTGGGGGCCCAGCCCAGTGTCCTGGCTTCTCCAAGTCCCTCCACCCACAGCAGGAGACAGGGATGCAAAGGAGGGAAATCAACCTCCCCCAACCCCCTCCTTCCCATCTTCCTCCACAAATATTCATGTTCTCTTTGTCACACGCTAAGCCCCATGGAAGTCCAATGGTGAATACCGTGGGGAGGCCCTTAGACGGGGCCATTACATCCATTTACATTTCGGTTTTTGTTGGGCTCAGCTGCACACAGCAGAGAACCCAAGATGACTGTGGCATAAATGAGGGGGCAGTTGACTTCTCTCCCACTTGGAAGAAGGCCAGAGGTGATGGGTGTCAGGCTGGTGCAATAGTTCTGCCTGGAGTACAGTACCTTTCTGATTTCTGGCCGAGCAAGTACCAGGAATGCAGTGCCTTTCTAATTTCTGGCCGAGCATCTTCAGCTCATGACTTAGAGCCTCAAGGTGGCCACACCACGGAAGGCCACCAGAGCTCAACCCATCATTGGCCATACATTCTAGACAGTAGGACAAGGAAGCGGTAAATTCAAAAGAGTTCACCTCCCAGAGGAGAAGTGGTGGTGGTGGGGATTTTGATATCAGTGAAGGGAAAAGGCACTTAGGGGGGTTTCTGAAGAGATAAGGGGCAAAGACAGAGTGATGCAGGTAGTGGTGACATCCTGAGTGAGAAGATGAAAGCTGGTGGAAGGGTCTCTGTAGAGACCCTGAAGATTTGAGAACAGGGGAAACCCAATCCTGTGTTGCACAAATATCTATGTATCCTCTCAAATTGGGATGCTTCATAGATGGTGGAAAGGGCTAAAAATTGAGTTTCCCAGAGGGTTGAGATGAATTTCTAGATGAGAGAACTTTTGGGAGTTATTAAGTGATGCTGGTTGTCAAAGAGATAACCGTCCCTTCATCTGGAGCCTGGAGCAGAGGTGGCTTTCGGAGTGAGGAAGGTTTTTCTGATGATCGTTGTGGCAGACAGTTAGATGGCTGACTGGTGTGACAGGGGTGTGAGGGAGGGCTTGCCCAGGAAGCCAGCTGTTTCCAGAAAAAGGCAGATCTCCGGGCCGACTTGGGATCATAAGATGTAAGAACTGGAAGGGAGTATAGAGACTGTTAGGCAATTCTTTCTTACACAGTTAAGGAAACTGCATTACAAGGGTCAAAGGTGTTGCTTCTGCTCACCCAGCTAAAGTTGGCAGAACCAGGACCAGAATGCAGGCCTTCAGGTTTCTAGGAATTGTGTGGAAACGTATGGGAAAATGGTGGCGGGCTGACTAGGCAACGCGGGACATAAGGGAGTGGTCAGGAGGAAGGAGCGAGGTCAGCTGATGTCGGACACCTTCTCCCTGGTCAGTATCACCCACAGGGCGGGCTGTTTGTGCACCTTCCCCTGCAGTCAAGGTATGCCCCGGGCACTGGAGGAGGAGGACACCCCCTTGCTGGACATTTTAATATCTCTTTCTCCTGCCTTTCTCCTTTGCTCTCCCTCTGGAGCACCATCCCCCCCTCCCCCATCATTCTGCCTCCATCATATTGAATCACCAGGGTGTGAAATATAATAAAGCATTGTACCATTCAATCTGTCGGCTATTCCTTAAAGGTGTACTCCAGGTAAATATCCCCTTGGCCTGTGAAAAATGAGCTTACCTGCAACAAATGACTTTGATGAACCTCAGGAGCCGGCCCTCTATCATTCTTTTCCAATTGGCTTCCCCAGCCAAGCATGGTTTCCCCGCACAAATTTGTCTTGCTGAAGGAAGAGTTCCTCTAATTCACTTCCCTCCCACTGGCCCAGCTTCCCTGCCCAGGCGCCCCTTCATCGGTCTACCATGCTCAGAGATGTTTTTCTTCTGGAAGCCAGGGAGCTCTTCCCAGTTATCGAAGACTTTACCAAGTTGATCAAAATCAGAATCCAGATTAATCCGTCTTTCCAGGAGCACTTTTCGGATGTGACAGGCTGAAAGTGGACTCCATCTGGATTTGGGAAATGACTTTAACCCCAGCTTCACCACTTCCGAGTTCTGCCACCTTGAAAACTGTCTTCGTACCCCAGCTTCCTCATCTAGGACTGGGGGAAGGATAACAATACCTGATCTTCCTCCTTCACAGCATTGTCTGAGTATCAAACACATTGCTACATGTGAAAATGCTTTGGAAAATAAGTCACCATGCAAATGGAATTGTTTGGATCTAAACTCTTTGAGGATGAAAGGCATTCTCGTTGTGGCTCAGTGGTAATGAACCTGGCTAGTAATCATGAGGATGTAGGTTCAATCCCTGGCCTCGCTCAATGGGTTAAGGATCCAGTATTGCCGTGAGCTGCGGTGTAGGCTGGCAGCTGCATCTCCAATTGGACCCCTAACCCAGAGCTTCCATATGCCAAGAGTGTGGCCCTAAAAAGACAAACAAAACAAAACAAACAAAACCTCTTTAGGGGATGAAAGAGAAGTTTATATTTATTTCTTCAACAAATATTTACTGAGTGCTTGCTAGGAACCAGGCATTGTGGGAGAGGTACTGGGGATTGTTTAGGGACTAAAAGGGACAAAATTCCTGCTCCCATGGGGTTTAATTATATATTCCTTACAATATACTTTAATTAATTGTTTTAATTTTAATAATTACATATTCCTTAGTAGTGCTGACAAACTCAAAATGCATGGGAACCAACTCTAGGACAAAAGCATGGAGTATCTATTGATGAACTAAATAATGTATCTTAAAGTATATGTTTCCTTCACATGAATTCCCTACTATGTGATGATGTATAATCTTATTTAATTTTTGAAATAACTGTAAAAGTGAAGTATCTTTCCAGCAGAGGAACCTGAGGCTCAGGGAGGGAAATAATTTGCCAAATAATTTGCCAGTGGTCAGCAAGCATAGGTAGGGTGGAGGCTGGGACTCTAGGACTCCCCTGAACAACTTCACATCTTGCCTCTCACTTGGGGTTGGGAGGGGCATTCTGCAGATGGAACTTGCTCTCTGAGGTCCCGGGTTGCTCTTGTGGCTGTGGTGTCAGATGAAATATCACAGAACTTGCCTCCCACTTGGCTGTGAAGGAAAGACTTGGCACCAGCACAGCAGCTGCTCTGGACTGCCAGACCCACGTGGTAGTAGGGGGGAGATTAGCCTGGCTGGATGGAAACCAAGATGGGAAAGTAAGGTTGGACAGAGCCAGATTATCGAGGGGCTCAAAGTGAAGGCTGGGGCATCTTATCATTATAATAGAATTGGATTGGCTCCCTGCCCAATAGTTTTATTTCACAGCTTTCTACACAGTAAGTATAGCTAGCCTGTCACTAACTAGATGAGTGAAACAGGGTTATTTCTGTCCTGCTGGGCCTCAGTTTCCCCATCTATCAGAGGAAGGGATTGAAAGAGAAAGATACTGGGGCTCCTTCTAGCTCTGAGATGCCTTGATTCTGTGAGTCCATAATGAACTTCAAAGCATGTGCCTATGCAGATGACAACCCTGTACCTGCAAGGGCTTTTTTTTCCCTTCTCTGCTGTTCATTGTTGTAATTTTAGATAAGTACCAAATGCCTCTTTATTCTCAAATATAAAAACATCGGGAAGATTAAGCCATAGCCTGTCTCATAATAATCTGGGCATTCAATTCCAGCTTTCCAATGAAGCCACCACTGTTACAAGAAAATTGGAAAGTTTAATATTTCACAAAAAACAAACACAAGATTCCCCCTTCCCCCATCTCAAATGAAGCTGGATGCTTTTAGTGGCTTAGTATTTCTCGTCTCAGGTTCTTGATATATGGAATTCATTTGGGGACATCTGAGATTCCTGGACATGTGCTGTGGTTACAGACCTCATTTGGGTCTAGTCTCTTCTTCGAGTGTCAGAATCAGGTAACAGATCTGTGGTGTCCTAGAGGTTGAGCCCACAAGGTCAAACCTTAAAAAGAACTCACATAGCTCAGATTAGTAATTGCAGAACAAATTTGAGCCCCTTGCGGGGGGTCACTTGTGTAAAATGATGACTGATGAAGGTGGTGATGATGACCAAACACATGTAGGGCTGACTGTGTGTCTGCCAGGCAGGGTCCTGAGCACTTGCCTAGCATGAATTCATTTAACCTTCCTCACAGCCCAGGAGATGAGTGCTCTCATCATCATCACTTTTCAGAGGACCAGAGAGGTTCAGAAACTTGCCCAAGGCTACACTGCTAGTCATGGGGGCAGTTGGAATCTGAATCTAGCCACCTGGCTTGAGAGCACTGTCCCGTGATGCTCTACCACCTGGCTGCTGTTGGGAATCATTTTCCACTTCTCACCTTCATTCACCCCCTGGTGGCTCTTCCTTCATTCTTCAAGCAGAACTGCATCACGCCAACAAGCTGAATGATTTACTCAAATGGGCATCTGACAGATAGACACCTCATCTCAACATTGTGGGGTACCTACCTGTGCCAAGTGCTAGGGATGCAAGAAGAAGGCTGGCTTTTTCCCTGGGGATTTCACACACCAATGGGTGAGTCAAGAGGCAACAGCACAGAATGCTGGGGGTATGCTGGGCCTGGGCAGGGGGTGACATCCTTTGCAAATGGCAGTGCACCCTAGGGGATTCCTCCAACCCCTCTTCCCATTTTGTTACTAGGTCCGCTGACCTGTGGATTCCTCCACCTTGTAGGGCCAGTTGCATCCTCTCCTGTTCCCCAGTGCCAACCCTACTACCTTCTTCCCTCCTGTTCCACAGGTACCTCTCCTTAGTGGCTTTATATACTTCTCACCATTCTGTGGTCAGTGGCCATGGCCATCCTGCCCTGATGCTTCAGTGCTCAGAACCAGAGGGGTCTTCTTATCATCATCACATTGATGAAATTGTAGACCAGGGAATTTGAGCTAATATGGGCATATTAGTCTGGGTTCTCCAGAGGACCCGGACTAATAGGATGCACATATATACAGGAAGGTTTATTATTAAGAACTGGCACATATGATTATGAAGGCCAACAGGTCCCAAGATCTGCTGTAGGCAACCTGGAAACCTGGGAGAGCTCGTGAGGTAGTAGTTCCAATCTGAATCGTGAGTCTAGAGGCCTGAGAACTAGGGGCACAGGGCTGAAAGTTCCAGTCCAAAAGCTAGCAGGCTTGAAATCCAAGAAGAACTGATGCTTCAATCTTAGTATACAGGCCAGAAGAAAAACCAATGTTCTAGCCCAAGCAGTCAGGTAGGAGGAATTCTCTCTTACTCAGTCTTTTTTGTCTTATTCATGTCTTCAACTGATTAGATGAGGGCTACCCTCACTGGGGAGGGCAATCTGTTTTACTTAGTCTACAGATTTGAATGCTAATCTCATTCAGAGATACCTTCCCAGATCACCCAGAATAACATTTGACTAAATGTACAGGCAAGCTGATACAAAATTAGCCACCACAATGGGCATCTGATGTATGGGCAGAAGAGGGTTGGATGGAATCTTCAAGTGCTCTATGCCCCTTCTCTGAATTGGCTGACCTTGTGAAGATCAGGAGGAGGCAGGAGAGTGGAATGATTAGGCACAGGCTTTGGTGTTGGGACTGCCTGTGTTTGTCCCTAGTCCCTACCACTTGTTCTATGTGTGATCTGGGAAGAGAAACTTCTCTATAGCTTAGTATCGTCATCTCAAAAATGGGATTTATAATTGTAATTACTTTTGAAGACTGTTACAAATATGAAATGGGCTCAGACATATAAAGCATCTAGAACAGTGTCCAATAAATATGAACTACCATTATCCCAGGTTTCTGCACTGAGGCCCTGCAGGCGACCTGGCTGATGTGTTAGGGCACCTTCAGCTGAGGGGTGCCCTGCCCTTTTGGGGTTGCTTGAGCAAGGTATTACTCAGTACCACACGTGTGGCTTTCGTGGTGTAGTGGCAAGAAACTTAGGCAAGGGATTCAGCAGGCAAACTCCAGCCCTGCTTCCTGTCCTGCCCAATAGAGAACTTCAGGGTGTTCCCATGTGCCCATAAAATCTTTTGCCACTGGGGAGAGAAGTAGGGAATGGAGCCTTCTTTGCGCTATGCTGGAGAAGGGAGTGGACTCTTAAATAGGAAAGGAGGTTGGATTTTTGAATGAAATGTTAGCAAGCCACTATTGCCCCAGATCCAAAGCTGCATTGTCCAGTCTGGCAGAGAGGAAGTTGATTCTCCCTTGGATGGGATCAGCTGCTTCTGAGCCACCCATCTGGGAAGAGGAGTATTATTTATTGAGCTGTAAACTCTCATCTGCCTTCTAAGTAAGGCAGAGGCCTGGGGCCAAATCCTTTCAAAGGAGAGTTGCTCAACATAGTTTAGAAATGATCTATGCTGTCACCCCGTTTCACAGATAATGAAACTGAGACTGAGATGGGGAAAAGAGGAGAAAACTGATAATTGGCCACAATGCTCCTGATGACCCTCCTGGATTGACGTTTTTACAACTGTTTTTGCCAATGAAGAGCTAATGAGACCAGGGGCAGCAGAGTTGGTGTTTGGACAGTCCCTTTGTCCATTTGACTTTTACTGCACTATGAGAGCCACATTTATAAGCTATATTCTAAAAAAGACTCAGAGCCTTTAGCTAAAGAGGGGATTCTCAGATGGTAACACTGAGGACCTAGAGGAGCAGTCGAGGGGTGGACAACTATTTTAAACCCCAGAATTCATCCCATTTGGGCCACTATCTCAGTCTGTAAGGAGTGCTGACCTTGGGCCCTCCCTTCTCTTCCCTCTCCCACCTCCTGTTTTCCTTCTGGTAGAGATTGGCTATTGCTTTTCTAGTAGCTGTTCCATTCCATCATCTTCTCCTCTTGAAAAATCTTCTTGTATGGGGATGATCAACTTGTAGATGATGCTGAAGCTGTGGGGGTTGATAGGATAACTCAGGGAAACATGGGTTGAGTGAGAAGAGAGGGGACCTGCTTCAGAACCATGAGGAAGAGCTTCCATTGAGAGTAAGGAGACAAGGAAGTGGGAAAGGAAGCTGAAAAGAGGTGGCCTGAGAGGTAGGTGGAGAACCAAAGGTTGTACACGGAGGCCAAGGGGACCAAAGACTGGAGAAGGCTTGGAGGGTTGAGTCAGGATTGGGATTGAGGAGAGTGAAGGTTGAGGGAATTCCCAGGGTGGGGGGCTCAGGGAAGCCACTGGCAATGCCAGTGAGAACAGCTTGGTGGGTGGGGGAGGTGGCACCCAGAAAAAGTTTTGAGATCTGATAGAAGCTGAGAAATCACAGGCAGTGAGAAAGTTTCCTCTGATCAGAAGGAGTGATTCAGGGCATGAGAATGGAGACGAAGGGTGTTGGGAAAGGTGTTTCCTCAAATAGGAGCCATCTGGGTTTAGGACCCTAAAAATTGTGAAAGCAGCTAACATTAGCTACATGATATCCCTATGCTAAGTGTTTTATAGGGAGTATCTCATTGCACTCCAATAATTGTGTGAAGGAGGTGCTAATATTATTGCAAATTTCTGACCTGGAAATCGAGGCTTAGAGAATTGAGAAGCATCCTGCCCAGCTATGAAGCAGTAGAGCAGGGACCCGAAGTCATGCAGTCTAACTTTGCAGAAGGGGAATGAGGCTCCGGGGAGAGGAGATCACAGTTCCTAGAGAGCTTGGGGATGATTGATCTAGCGATAGACTGGAAGGGATGGGAAAGGATGGGATCAATAGTCCAGGTGGAAGAGTGCACCTTGGCAAAGGAAAAGAATACGTCTTCCTTTGAGGGAGGATGAAAGGATGAATGATAATGATGCAGAGAGTCTCTGAGGCAGAGGCAGGAAAGTCAAGGCACTACATGTTAGATGACCTTGATCTTCCCAGGGAAGTGGGTAGCAACCTATGTAAGGAAAGCTGGTCTTTCTCACTATTTCCCCCACCCCACACCCCTGCCTTCCCTGCCTAACTCCCTCCTTTTGATTCCACAGGAAGAAACAACTCAGGTTATATTTTCTCATCTAAGTTGGACATTTACTCATAAATGAGGGATTAAGCTATTGTGAATAAGCAGAGCAAGGGGAAATAAATTAAAAGATGGCCTGAGGAAAGATCCTGAGAGTTAAGGAAGAATTTGGAAACATGAAGGCATAGAAGAGGTAAGTCCTGTTTTGGTTTTATTTCAAGGACCACTATGGGTGAATACAAATCTTGGTGGCATTTAGTTGTATTTCTCCCCAGAAGGAAAGAAACAGAAATGGGGAGTCCTTGAGTTTGGGGCCTGGAGTTAGGGATGAATCTTATGATGGATGGATTGAAAAGCAGAATTTCTTTTTTTAATTTAGCCTTTTGCTTTTAACAAAAATTAAGGCATCCTATAACAGACACTTGGAAAGTACAGAAATGCATGAAAAATCTCCCCAAATCATCCTATCTCAGAAAAATCATTACTACTGTTTTAGATTTTTTTCTTCTATTGTTTGCTCCGTGCATCAAAAAAATTGAAATTTGTCATATCATATTTTTACTGTATAAATGTATTGTAGGTGTTTTCCAGGTCATTAAAACTTCTAGTAAACCTACTTTTAAGAAAATAAAGGATGGGCAACTAAATTTATTGGTAGTTGATTGAGTTACATGGCTCATAAATGGAAACATGATTTTTAATACCTGGAGAGCAGTCCCTCACATAGATTCACTGAATTTTTTAAGCTTTTCCCCTTGTGCTGGACAGTAGATTATTTCCAGTTGTTGGCTTGGGTGTTAATACTCTAAGGAACATCTCTGTGCGCAAATCTTTGCTTGCAGTGTGACTCTTTCCTTGGGATAGACGCTTAGAAGTAAAATAACTGAGAGGAAGGACATGAATATTTTAAGGATTGTTCTAGAGGGTTTGCTTGAAACTGTTTACAACCTATCAATAGGGGCATGCAGAGAGGGCAAATCTCGGGTGTGTCCAAACCCTGGAAGGTTGGTCAGAAAGCTGACATGCCGATTGATACTCTGAACTTGGAGTCTGTTGAGAGGCTGTTTTGCTTGTTTCTCTGTTCTGGGTCTGAGCGGCTTTCTATCAAGTGTTCTTGGCTCAAGGCGAGAGACCCATGGTGAGTCTTGCCCCAGATAGAAGCAAAGACAGGGGTGCTGGGGCTGTTGGAAAGTGCTGGATGCTGGGGAAGCCGAGAAGCCATCCTTGCTCCTGCTAACATTATCAGTATCATCTGATCTGGAGGGAATCATTCTCCCACAAGCATAAACCTTTCAAAAGTCTAATGAATGTGTGACAAAGCCTCTCCCTGGACACACATATGCACACACACATGCACTCTTGCACTTTCTGCAATTTCAGGGGATTCATTGATCCACAGAGGTCTTGGGTTGATGAACACCAGGTTAAGAACCTTGGCTTTGGAGACCGTTCTCAGTTTTGGCCTTCTTTCCAGATACTTTAGCACTTTAGGGCACCACTTTCTGTACTAGAAATTTCAAGCCATATTCAGGATAATCGTAATGATCTGAGACTGCCCTTTTTATTTATTATTTATTATTTATTAATTTTTTTTTTGTCTTTTTGCCATTTCTTGGGCCGCTCCTGTGGCATATGGAGGTTCCCAGGCTAGAGGTTGAATCAGAGCTGTAGCCACTGGCCTACGCCAGAGCCACAGAAACACAGGATCCGAGTCATGTCTGCAACCTACACCACAGCTCATGGCAACACCGGATCCTTAACCCACTGAGCAAGGCCAGGGAGTGAACCTGCAACCTCATGGTTCCCAGTCGGATTCGTTAACCACTGAGCCACGACGGGAACTCCCGAGTCTGCCCTTTTTAGATAAAACCCTTGCATCAACATCTCCTTAGCTCCTTAAAGCTATATATTAGTGACAGAAACACTTTCTAACTCTCAGCACTTGGGGTCAGGCAAGGTATCTGGAACACCTGAAAAGTTGGGGGAGGGTGCATAGGGGTGAAAACACATGCATCCACACATATATTTTCCCAGATACACACATACTCCTATACACGTACAGGTACACACACATCACTCTCGCATATCGATACACGCATGTTCTTAGACACACCCTCATGTACTTACACGTGTATATTCCCAGATACACATGTAGTTTCATACACATACACATCACACTCTCATACCTATACACACACACTTTCACACACACACCCACACATAGATTCCCAGATACACACATACTCCCTCCCATCCCTGCCCTTTAGGACTAGTCCTCCATGGCCTCTGGCTCAGCCCTAGGACTGCTCTTTCTTCCTTCACTTGGTCTTGGCCTGGAGTTCCTCTCCCTCCCTCCCTTTCTTCTTCCCACCCAATGGTAGCTATACCCTCCTGAGTTCGAGCAAATGTAAAAGAAGCACAGGAGGAAAGTGGTAGATAAATTTACCAGGCATTAAAGTTAATATATAATTTAAATATGTATAAAATTATTCCGTGCATCGATTAGAAAATGGGCTGTGGACCGTTTCAAGGCAACAATCAATTTCAGAGTTCACAGGTCAGGTCAAGTTTCTTTCTAATGATCCACAAAAGCAGCAGCATTAGGGAGATAATGAACTCCACGGGCTCACAGATGTGATCTATGGCCAGGTGGCCGTGGGGCCGCCCAGTGGCAGGCAGGGCCGGCTGCAGGCTGAGTTCTCTCGTGGGCCTGTGTGAAAGCTTGGCTGGGCAACAACCTGTGATGTCATCAAGGCGGTCTCTGGGATGACTTGTCTTTTTTTATTAGATCCCGTGGTTGCCGAAGCTCTCAGTTGTCAATGGGCAACTGTGGTGGAACCTGGGGAATGTGGTTTGTGCAGAGAGCTTCCACTTTTCTGGACGGTGGAGATGGGCCAGGCCAGTACTATTTGTCACCTGGCCTGGAAGGGCCGGGCAGCTTGGAGGACGGTGCAGACTGAGGAGATGTAACCTCTGCCCCGGGGGGTCAGGCCATAGCTTGTTGACAGGGGCAACCCCCCACATCACTGGGATGTCTTTGTCCAGGGGTCTCCCTAGTCCCTATTTACCACCAAGAGGGACCAAGGTTTAGGGAGAGGGATGATGGAGGCGGTGGAATGGGACAGTTGGCTCAGAGACAATGTGAACAAAGGCGTGGTGAGTGGCTAAGGCCCCCCCCCCCACATCTTCCATTTCCTTCTGGCCTGGGAGCGCACAGGGAACCACTTTGCTCCTGACTGTGAGCAAATCAGGAACCCAGATCTGCCTTCTGATCACTGCCAAGAGACACCAGATCCCAGAGCTTCCATCTTTCATCTCAAAAGGAATTTGCTCTTGGACCGCCGGGAGGTCTTTTGATATACTGAGATAGTCTAAAAAGTTCTGCCCAACTCACTACACTGGAGTTGGTTGAGCCTCCCTGTTATTGTTTGAAGGGCAATCAAGAAGGTGCTACCAGGAGTTCCCTGGTGGCCTAGCAATTAAGGATTAGGCATTGCTACTTCTGTGGCTCAGGTTTGATTCCTACCGCAGTTGCAGTCAAAAAAAAAAAAAAAGGGTCACCCTCTCAGACAGCTCCCAGGAGGACCTGTTCTTGATGCCTGAAATTCCACCATTTTAGACATACTCATTTTATTAAGCATCACATTCTCTCTCTTTTAAGATGTAAAGCTCTCCTGCAGGTCACTGGTATGCTAATCCGGAGTCATGGTCAGTTTGGTGGGAAGTGGTCCTGGGAGAGAGATGCCAGATGAGGATGAGGGGGAGCCACAGACTAGTGGTGTTCTCTGCCATAGTGTGAACAGGGGCTGTTTTCCAACCTTGAGGGTCTTCAGAAGGTTTGACCTGGCTGTGAGTCTCTGGCCACATTTCCCCTGGGAATTAGTGAGGAAAGTGGGGAAGGAGAAGGAGGGAGATGGGAGAGAGAAAAAAGAAGGAGAGGAAAGGAGGGCAGAGGTAGGAAAAGAGAGACACCTTCAAATTGTCTTGGCTACTTTCAAGCCTCCATGCCTTTGCACATGCTGTTGCTGGTCCTTCCTGCTGCCCCACTTTGGCAATATCTGTCTCGCAAACTCCTGGTCTCCCTTGAGATCTCTCTGCTGGAGAAGTGTTCCTGAGCATCCTTCTTTTCTGCAGTTAGTGATGAATTCTTTGCATCCCACTCGGCCATGGATGTGGATGTACTTGGTCAATGAATGGAGTGATTGTTTCAATCCCTTCTTGAATGTAATCCCCTTGAAAGCACATGGTAGCCTCTCAGAAGTGTTTGCTGAACTGGACCCAAGCAGAGCAGTCTGTGGTTGGGGTTCACTCCATTCCATGGATGCCCAGCCAGGCCTGGGGTGAGCAGATCATACCTGAAGAGGCCAGAATTGAGGGTCATTCATGAGGAGGAGTGAAAGCAGGAACCATGGATGTTTCTAGAGGGCCAGGCCTGGGCTAGATGACATGATATGCTCCTTACCACTCTACGAGCTTTAACAAAATCATTTTATTTTATTTTTATTAGAGTATAGTTGATTTACAGTGTTATATAAATTTCTGCTGTACAGCATAGGGGCCCAGCATAGTGGCCCAGTCACACCCACATACCCACACACACTCTCATGTGCGCACGTGTGCACACACACATTCTTTTTCTCATACCATCTTCCATCATGTTCTATCCCAAGAGATTGGATATAGTTCCCTGTGCTGTACAGTAGGATCTCATTGTTTATCCATTCTAAATGCAATAATTTTTTTTTAGAAGAAAATCTTTATGACTTGAGTTAGGGCAAAAGTTCCTAGACATGATATCAAAAACACAATCCTATAAAACAAACAAACAAAAGACAAATTGGGATTTATCAAAATTACAAAAGTATCAAAAACGCAAAGATTACATTTTTCTGTGAAAGACATTATTAAGAGAATGAAAAGACAAAGTAAAAACTGGGGAAAATATTTAAATGCAATAATTTATCTATAAGATTTTCAAAAGGACGAAATGAGGCTATAAACACCAAGGCAAATTTTGTCAGGGAAAGAAGCACAGAAGGGCAGCCTGTGTTGTATAGGAGCAGCAGGAGTGCTGTCTCTTTTGTTTTATATATATGTATATATATATATATATATATATATATTTTTTTTTTCCTTTTTAGGGCTACACTCGTGGCAGATGGAGATTCCCAGGTTAGGGGTCAAATTGATGCTGCAGCTGCCAGCATGTGCCACAGCCACAGCGATGCCAGATCTGAGCCATATCTGTCTCACATGAGCCATGTCTGTGACCTACATACACCACAGCTTGTGGCAATGCCAGATCCTTAACCCACTGAGTGAGGCCAGGGACCAAACCTGCATCCTTATGGATATTAGTTGGGTTCATAATCTGCTGAGCCACAATGGGGACCCCTCTCCTATTCTATCTTGATGAAGGGCTGAAGGATGGCAGCGTTAAGTTGTCTGGATGTCTAGGAGACTCCCAGAGTCCTCTTTGTTCTACTTGGCAAACCTCATTCCTATGCCCTCCATCCCCGTCTTCTCGAGTCTCTGCCTTGTTCTGGTCTCAGTACATCTTGTTCAGGCTCTTTCCCTGAGGGACAGCTGTGACCCTGGAATGCAGGGCTAGTTCAATCCCTACAAGGCTGGCACACATGGCATCTGGGGGCAGGAATGGGGAGATGAGAGAACTTTTAAGGAGCCTGAAAACAGAGGTAACCCACAGCCCAGGATGGCCAGTTGGGAACAGCTGCTACTGAACATGGGATGTTAGGGGACTGTGGAGGAATTTATGTAAAATTTCCACAGAGACGGTACCTCTGCCCCATTTCCCTCCCATACTCACCACCCTTCCATTGACTGTATTGGCTTAGATGCTGGGAGAGAGGGGTCACGTGCTAGCTGACAATTTCGTGCCCCATGCAGTAGTGGAAAAGGCACACGCTAAGTGGTTTCTCATCACAGGAGGTGTAAAGAGCCCCACAAACAGGTTTGTAACAACCTCCTCTTCCCCTCATTAATCTCATGAAGTGGAGGGAGGGAGAGAGCCAGGCGCACAGCAGTGTGTGTACATTACTGAATTAACCAGGCATGTAATTAGCGCTCAGGTGCTCAGCAGAGGCCGAACTGCTCATGATTAGTCAAATTGAGCTTTAATGCCCTAAGTTGGGGGAGCCACGTGCTGCCAGGGCACAGAGCTGCCTCATCGCCCACGATCCCAGGCGTCCCTACCCTTCCTCCCCTCCCTCACGCTCATGGAATTCAACGTCTGGGGCATTTGTAGATGTTTATGGAAATTTATGTAACTATTCTGAGGGCTGTAAATCATCTTCTGACAAGGAAAGTCCACGATCCTGGTGCTTGGATAGCAAGGAGCCTGCGGGAGCCAGTTGTGGGAGCAGTTGGTCTTCCCTTCTATTTTAGAATCTTACGTGAATTAGATGGAGATGAATGCTCTTATTAATTAAATGTTAATGGGGCCTTGGTTATAAAGCCATCTTTGTAATCTATGTGGGGAGTTTGTCTACTGGGTGACACAAAATGCTTTTGCCACAGAAAGAGATACATGAGGTCTTAGAGCGCAAAGGGACTTTGGAGATTGTCAGGTCCTGGCCCTTCATTTCACAACCTGAGGAGACTGAGGTCCAGGTGGGAAGCTGTGTTTCTACGATCATGCAGGTAATGGGAGAATTAGGACTTCTGGCTCCTCAACACCATGTGGCCTTCACTAGATTCCTTGAGCAGGATCTGTCCCCACCCAGTTCTGAGTTCTGGTGAAGAGCCAGGGTTCTGGTAGGTTTCATTATGTCAATAAACCCAGTGAGGAGCTTGGTGGGGTTTGTTCTCTGGAGGTGGGATGTGGTGGGAGAAGACATAACTACTTTCTCCTCTACATAAAATGTCTTGCTGTGCTCTTAGGACCTTAAAGAGGAGAATGTGAATGAGCAAAAGGAATGCATGATTTTTTTTTTTTTTTGGCTGAATCCATGGCATTTGGAAGTTCCAGGGCAAGAGATCAAAACTATAGGAGTTCCCGTCGTGGCGCAGTGGTTAATGAACCCAAGTAGGAACCATGAGGTTGCGGGTTCTGTCCCTGCCCTTGCTCAGTGGGTTAACGATCCGGTGTTGCCGTGAGCTGTGGTGTAGGTTGCAGACGTGGCTTGGATCCCGCGTTGCTGTGGCTCTGGCATAGGCCAGTGGCTACAGCTCTGATTCGACCCCTAGCCTGGGAACCTCCATGTACTGCAGGAGCGGCCCAAAGAAATAGCAAAAAGACAAAACAAAAACAAAAACAAAAAACTATGCCACAGCAGCAACCTGAACGCTGGCAGTGACAACACTGGATCCTTAGCCTGCTGGACCACTAGGGAACTCTGAGAAAGCTTCATATTCATGAGTGTGGGAGTCGAACAGTTTAAGATGGTGTGGGGTGACTATTTCATGCTGGTCAAATTATGTCTCCCAGAGAGAAGCTAGAGAACACATGGAAGCAAAAGCAGAGACGCATGGCATTTGTCATTTTTCTTTACTATTTCACCTCTTTTGGGAGAAAGGTTCCAGGTGCCTTCAGAGTTGGGTTTCTTTTTCTTTTCTTTTCTTTTTTCTTTTTTTGTCTTTTTAGGGCCGCACCTATGGCATGTGGAAGTTCCCAGGCTAGGAACTGAATTGGAGCTGCAGCTGCTGGCCCACACCACAGCCACAGCAACTCAAGATCCAAGCTGTGTCTGTGACCTATATCACAGCTTGCGGTAATACTGTATCCTTTAACCCACTGAGTGAGGCCAGGGATTGAACCTGCATCCTCAAGGATACTAGTTGGATTCCTAACCCGTTGAGCCACAGCAGGAACTCCCAGAGTTGTTTTCTAAAGTTGGCTACCCCATCATCTAAGTATGAGGTTCTGGCCACAATCTTTCTTTCCAGCCTAAATCTCCTACAACTTCCTAGTAAATATCTTCCCCAATAGGCAAACCAGTTAATGATCTAGAGGATGGCTTGCCTTTTTTTTTCTTTTTTTTTAAACTACCATCATCGAGATCTACTCTTGCTTTTGTTTTTCTTTTTAGGATCACACCCATGGCATATGGAAATTCCTAGGCTAGGGGTCGAATCGGAGCTGCAGCTGCCGGCCTACACCACAGCCACAGTAATGCTAGATCCCTGACCAAGAAAGGCCAAGGATCAAACCCACATCCTCATGGATACTAGTCGTTTCCACTGTGCCACATGGAGAACTCCCTACTCTTGTATTTAGAATACTCATTAGCCCAGCCTGGTCCAGTTCAAATCTTGCCTCTGCCAGGAAGGTGAAGTCTCTACTTAGTGCTTTTGCAGAAAGCTCTCCAGGAACCCGGAAGCCTTCATCTTCCCAGGATGTCAAATGGGGTTGACTTCATGGCCTCTTCTGTTGGACCGCCGGCCAGGGAAAGGCATGTCTGAAGAAAGAGGTGGAAGAAGAGAGAGATAGGAAGATGAGGCTTCTTAGGCTTGATCTATGGCTCCAGGCTAGCACACAACTTTGCCAGCTTCAGACTTTTGAACTTGAACTGTTGCCTTGAAAGGATGGTAGTGGTTGACAATGAGCTTATTCCTAGAACACAGATATTCTTAATCAGCTTTGTATTAATTTGCACGTGTTTAAATCTTCACCCCCTCAGGGCTTTACTATTCTTTTAGGTGTGTTTGGCTTATCTCACTATTGAAATTATTCAGAGTCGAAGCTCTCTAAGCTTCATGGGTCTGGCCCAGCATACTGGTGCTCAGATTTTTCTGGATTCTGCTTGTCTTGCTATTTCAACCTCATCTCTTCTCTTTTTCCTTGCCCCGAGCTTAGAGCTGGAGGCAAGGGGGGATCAGGCAATATTAGTGATGTGACATTACCTGAACTTATGCAAAGTCATAATAATGTAATTATAAGCCATACACCCCCCATAGCTCACTGTATCTGCATCTCTTTAGAAGGGTCTAGTTTTAGAGCAGTTTGATTTCACTGTCTCCTGAGTATCTGGTGTTTAAATCACATCATAAAATTTCAGTGAGTTCTAAGATACCTAGAGCCCCCCAGCCCCCCCTTTTCTTGATAAAGTTGGCAGCTTCTATTTGGTTTAGGTTTTATGCAAAAGCATGACAACAGAATTTAATGCCACCTTAGAATAGGTCATGTGTCTGAGCCTTTCATCTCTGAGCCATGAGTGACAAAAGTTTATCATCTGGTTACTCATTGAAGGCCCTGAAGTCCCATTCTCGATTCTGCTCCTTTTGATAAAACACACTCTTTAATTAAACACATCCTGCAGATACCACAACAGCAACTCTTTCGTCATTCAGCAGCAGCGATGCTGGAGGAGAGGGAAGGTTAAGGGAAATGGCTGAGGCCCATAACTTAATTCCTGTGCATTAGCCTGTCCTGCATTTGCCCTTTCCAATCTTGGCTTCTCTGCTAGGGAAAACAAGCAGGATTAGCGAACGAGAAGAGAAGCTGGGGTCATAATTACACCCTGTGTGACGGGGGGCAGCAGAACCACCAAATAAATCCCTGGACAATTATTAAAATGGCCCAATGCATTACACAAATTAGAACAGGCTGGGACTTTTGGGGAGAAGGGAGGGGAGTGAAGAGGCAGTATTTAAGTGTTCTTGTAAGCCATCTAAGATATTAATGTTGCAAAGCTCCTTATGAATATTTAAGAACATAAAATGGAGCTTCGCTGCAGTCCCCCATCACTACAGAAGCCTGTAATACAGTTGAGCCCACTTAAGAAGGCCGAGCCTGTGTCCATGGCAGATTGAAGGCGGATGAGGCAGCGCTGGTGCATTTGCAGGGGAAATACTCAGCCCGGGCCAGTTTAATGATGTTGTGTTATATCCTCGTAGAAGAGGATTTAGTTAAAGACTCACAACTTTTATGGGTGTGACTCCCTAGGGATTATTAACCCATTTCCCACTCCCCAATGATTTTAGAAAATTGACACCATCCTTGAGTGAGTTTTAACACAGAACCAACGAAGCCTTCATTTATGCATCAGATTCAAATCCAGGTTGCACAGAACCTTCTCGGAAGTGGAGCTTTTGGGACCTCTTGGTTCTCCAGGTGGTGATTTCTCAGGACTATATTCGTGTCCCCTTGAAGCTGTTTCCTTGTGAGAGACAACTGGCTCCAGGTTCTTCTTAGAATGGATGGAGTCCCCTGGATTAAAAGGGAAGGGCTGTGCTAGAAGAAGAGGGCTGTGCTAGAACAAGAGGGATGTGCTAGAAGAAGAGGCAGTTTTCAGGATCCAAGGTAGATAGCGTCTTTCTCAGGATTGGACCTTGTGCATCCTTGCCTTGGGAATGGAAACATGGGCTCCTCACCTGTCAGCGGATGTGGGGATATAGAGTCAGAGGGACATAGGGGAGGGTTTGGGGAAGGATAGGGAGGCCTTGGTTCTGACTTCAGCTCAGTGCGTGGTCTTACTATCTATTCCGCTTCCCCAGCTGTCAAATGGGAATCATTTTCTTGGCAAGTCTGTGCGTACATGGAATAATAGATGTCGGGACATGTAGGAAGAAGGGTCTATAGACTATGTCGTATTCTGTAGGTTTGTGAATAGTATTATTTCTTCATTTACTTTGATCATGTATTTGCCAGTCATTCCATGTTATCCCACTTCAGAGTGCCTCCAGATGAAGGGGAAAAAAGGACACAATCCTAGCCCTGCCCACGGCCCACCCCACCCCTTTAGACCCATGGCCACTAGGAAACTCTGAAAACTCTGTGACCTCTAGTGCAAATAGCAGCTGGGGTGGCCTGTGCAACAGCAGAATGAGGGCCTGTCTGTGTAGTGGGGTCTGAGGACACTTCTGTCGCACAGTGACACTGGGGTGGGAGGGGAAAGGAGCTGCCTCTTCTCCGAGAGCCTCAGGCCCCAAGCAGGGGACAGGGACACAGCAGAGGGGCAGATGGACAGACAGCTTCTGCTGGTGCAGGTCAAGGTAAGACTGCCCACAGGTTGCTCTGACTTTCAGATCCTCCCTGCAGTCCAGGTGGAGAGCAGCACTTCTCTGGGCAGATTCTGGAGTTTCACACTCAAACAGTCTCAATAGCACATGGGAGCCCATGAATTAGCAACGTATTCATTTTCTCAGAAGCTCACAACAGAACAGTCGTGTATCCCATTTTTGGAGACTTGATCATAGTAACTACTGTCTATAGAGAAACCACACAACCACCCAAGAGGTAGATATTATTTTCTTCTCTCAACACATAAAGCTCAGGGGGGTCCAGGCTCTCCCTATCTCCCTGCACTCTCTCTCTTTCTCTCATTCAGGTACATACACATAGGTGCCATCTTCTCAAGAAGGGATTTTCTGCCTGTCCCAGACTCTTTGACACCCACTTCCAGCCCTCATGTACACTTTTTCCCCTGGCTTAACCATACAAGAATCTATAAGCCACTAACTATAGCTTTATTAAATCTAAATGCGTCAAGACCTACAAACCAAGTCAGCTAACCTTGCATTCTAATCATATCTCCTTATTCACTAGCTGTGTGACCTGTACAATATATTTGTCCTCTTGGAGCTTCAGTTTCTTTCTGGCAAATGGGAGAAAAGGGATGATCAGAGTACCTGGTCTTTGGATTAACGGGAGGATTAAATGAGATAATGCCTTTGACATGCCCAGGACGAGGCACAGATATGGTGTACACTGAGTGGAGGAGATCCTTATCTCCATAGGGGGGGTCTAGAGGGTATTCATTCCACTGAGAGATTAAAACTAAGACACTTGGAGGAAAAAATATACATGTTAAGCCTTTATCTGCCAACAGTGTTATAAATCTAACATCATGAGGTTAACCTCTATGGTGTCTTTCAGCTTTGAGAATTACTATTAAATATTTGGACCTTGGAGGAAGGTGACACAAAAGAGGGACCTAGAGACACAGGAGGGAGGAGTCAGGAGGTGAAAGAAACCTGTTGCAAAGGGGGGATGATCTTTAGTGGGAATGTGTTTCGCAGGTTTCTGGGCCAGTCTGATTCTTTGCATGGTGGCCACTTTGGATGGTTTCCATTACCTGTTTGAGAAGAAAGTAAGAAAGTTCCCCTGAATAACATGCAATTTCTAGTACTATCGATCAACCTCTCGACATTAATTGTCATTACTATTTTTTGGGCACTGCACTAAATAGTTGGTCATGTAATCTTCATTTGCAATAATTATTATCTTATAGTTGGTATAACCTCAAGGTCCCACAGGGAACTGGTGACACTGAGTTTGACCTTGAACAATATGAATCTAGAGCTCTGCTCTAGGAACCACAGCCTCCTTCTCAAATGTTTAGCAGGATATGATGCTTTCGGGCAGGCTCTGGCTCCAAGTTAACTTTGTAGTTGCACTAACCAAGTGGCCCCTGTCCTCTACAAACTTATCACTCAGAAATATTTAGTACCTATGGATGCCAGATGCTAATGTAGCCTCCGTTTGGAAAAGATACTACTGACCATTATTACTAGGACTCAGAGGGTTGAGTTGTGGTTTGTGTGGGGACATCTACATGCTCTCAACTCCTCTCATCTGTGGGCTGCACACATTCATGGTCATCATCTTGGAGATAGTCTGGACCCAGTGATCTGAGGTTCCTTGCTTCATATGAGACCAACTGACTTCCAGAGTGCAATGGCGATTCCCTGAGGATTATTGGATCACAGACTTGTGGGGCTGGACGAGTCCTTGATCTCATCAGCACTTTAGGCAGTGAGGCTGCCCTGGTCATGCTGAGGAAGACAAGATAAACTCATGCAGAGAAGGGGTTGTTATATACAGACAGGGTATGGTTCATTTCACTCTGGCTTGGAAAACTCTCATCTTCCCCCTTTTGCCATCCAAATTCCATTCTTCTTTATCAAACTTCAGCCCCCATTCATCTCCTTTTCCTTTAAATGTGAGGGTCATTTATCATCTATAGACACATTATTGTATTCTTTCAGGGTTCTCTAATTGTTTCATGTGGAAGGATTTTTTTTCTACTAGGTTCTTGTATCTGGGACGGTGAGTGCTTTAAGGGATGGATTTGGTTTTACCAGCATAGTACCTGTGCACAAGAGGCACTCAGTAAATCTGGACCAGTTACCGAAATGAGCAGAGGGGAAGCACTGTTCTTCTCATGAATCCCCCATTGGATCCAGCAGAGGGTAGGGCACGTGGTGGAGGTTCTTTGATACTACTCACCCTCCACAGGTTAATGATTCCTCCTCTTCCTTCCTTTTCTCCTTCTCCTTCTTCTCCTCTTCTTCTCCTTCCCCTCCCCCTCATCCTCTCCCTTTCCCCTCCCTCTCCTTCCTCCCCCCTCCTTCCCTTCCCCTCCTCCCCTACCCCTCCCTCTTTTCCCCTTTTTCTTCTTCTCTTTCCGCTTCTTCTTCTTGTTTGGCAGCCTCATGCCCAGTACCCAGAGGCCATGGAGTATGCTGTCTAGCCTGAGAGGAATTGTCCCACCTTGTTTTCCTACCACTGGGATTTGTTAGCTTGTGCTTCTTGTCAAGAGACTCTATGTCATGGGGGCACTTTGGGAAAGCAAAGATCTGATTTCCAGACAGGTCCTTTGGATTTTGGCAAAGAAGACCTTAAAACAGGCAACCACTACTGGAGGTTTCCCTTAGGATTCCAATGACAGATATAAAACCAGCCCATGGTAATTAGGAAAAGATGAAGCCTTCCAGGTGAACTTAAAGGATTATTTATTTTAGTGATTTTACAAACTTTTTTTTTTTTAAAAGCTTCTGATTTTTTCCTCAAATGAAAGCTCACCTGGAAAACCATAAGCTGAATTTTTCTGATTGAAGTGCAGCCTTGAATTCTTGGCTCCTAGAGGGGCTTGGAGAATCCCCTAGAGCTCGTTGGAGAACACTCTGAGAACCAATATTGGTCACTATAGGGGATAAGTGTCATTTTTTTGGTGGCCCAGCTTCTAAACTGGGTTTCCATTCTGGGTGAACATAATAGACCTATAGGTGTGTTTATCAAAGATGTTTGATTCAACATGTTAGCTTGAGTATCTGAGATTTCTGATTCTTTTCTTAGATGGCTTACTGAAACCTGTACTAATAACAGCCTATAAGGGATGAAATTCCAGAAAATTGGATTCAATGTAAAGAATCAAAAACTTAAGTAGATAAGAAGGTTGACATATACTTATCATTTGCAAGTTTCCCACCCATCCATTAACTCTATCCCCAAAAGGGACTAGAAGATGCTTCCTTTACCAGTGTGCTTAGAAATACCACAAAGGGGAGAGCCACTATCTTTGAATAGAGCTGCAGCGGCTCTTATCTTTATGCCGAGAGTGATGTAGCTTTGAAATGGGATCCCTGATTTCACTGGGGATACTAATATCCCCAGGGGAAGAGACCAAGGAGTGACACTTTAAAAACCTCCAGAGGCAAGGTGGTACATGTATTATTTAATGTTCTTAATTGCAACATAATCCATGCTGGCTGACTTAAGCAGAAAAGGGATCTTATAAAAGGATATTAGGTACCATGCAGGATGCAGAACCTGGGGCTCTGGGTGACTTTAGTGAGATACCACTGCTCCTTGGCACTGGTAATTCTCAGGACTGGAAACCAGACGCTCTGCACTCCCATCATGGCAGATATGGCTGTCTCCACCATGTGTTTGCCAGATGTCAGCCCCACTGCATTTAGCCTTCCCTTCATTTTGCTTACTTCTGAATTCAGTTTTCACATGGATCTGTCTGATTTGTCAGAATTGAAGTTGCAACCCAACTGCAAGAGAATTTGGGAACATGAGAACTTAGAGCTGGGCAAGGTAACAACACTGAAACAAATTTGTTTCTGCTAACAAGGAAAAAGTGGAGTGTGGCTATTGTGTAACAGCTAACTGTGTCCAACACTGCATGGTTTCACACAGGCAGCAGGCTAGTACAGTAATAGGAATATCCTGGACCCATGATTGCCTTTGGATAATTGATTATAAAGTCTTTTGCATTGGAGTATGTGGACAGTCTTTTATAATCATCTTGGTTTGTATAATCAATACAAACAAGTAACAAAAACATATTTATAGAATAGAACTCTCTTTTGAGTTACCAAGTATGGAGAATCATTGCAACCAATTCCAAAACTTAGCCCAGAGAGTCAAAGCCCAGACACCTTTGAGAAAGGACCTGGCAATTACACCACAACTATATGCTGCAAATCCTCCTCCAAGCTGTCTTCAAAGAGATCTGGAGTCTTTTACCAAGGTAATGGTGATTTGGTGGGAAAGGAGTCACCATTACCTTGTAGATCTTTCATTGGCTCTGAGCTAATTCCTGGGGATACAGTGTAACATTGCAATTCAGTAGTCAGTGGGAGATCTTATAAGACTTGGGTGGCTAATGGAATTTTGGCATCAAAGTTGGCTTAGTGGACCCTCAGGTCTATTTCATTTTCTCAGCTTTTGGCTGTATAGTTGGAATAGATATATTTAATACCAGGCAGAATTAACACATTGATTCCTTTAATGGTTTGTCAGAAAGCTCCAAATAGAAGACATAGCAGTAAACCAGAAGCAATACCCTGGGGGAAATCATTAAATCTATCAAGGACTCAAAAGATGCAGATGCAGTGATTCTTATAACAACCTCATTTAAATCACTTATTTGTTCAGTGCAGAAACTGGATACATCTTTGAGAATGGCAGTATATTATTATAAATGTGATTAAAGTGGCCTCCCATTACAGCTCTTCCATCTATGGATGCCTTACTGGAGAAAATAAACTAGCCTCTGACACTTATTCTGCAGCTACTTAGAAGCTGGTGCTTTTTAAAAATTCAGTTCCAATAAGAAGGCACAGTTTTTTAAAAAAAGAAGATTTGCTTTCACCTGGCAAGGGCTGTAGTACGCTTTGTTGCTCTAGCACTCCATCTCAATGTCACGATTCAGTCTACAGAGATATTTAATCATCTCTTCATCCTACAAGACATCAGGTTAATTCAGTATACTGGCAACATCATGCTGATAGGACTTTGAAAGCTGTAAGGTACCTGGGTAAGACACATGAATACCAGAGGATAGCGGTTGACTTCCAAGCAAATATAAGCACTTAGTGATCAATAAACAATTTTTTATTTCTCTTTAATATCTTTTTGCAGTATATACATATTTTAAGTAAGCTGGTATGTATATAATTTAAATTAGTACATTGTAGCTATTTTCTATTTTTTCATTTACTGCAATTTTATATCTACATTTATATATGTGGACATTTCTAGTGTTCATGCCTACTTAAAATGCCATAATCTGCTTAGATTTGAAGTCCCATTAGAGCTTAGGTTGTTACATTTTGTTATACCTATACATATTATATATAAAAAGTACTTTCATGTCTCTCTTTGTACATATACTGATCTCTCTTCTTGAAGTGCATATATATATATATAGTTATTTACTTAGAGTATATTCCCTACAGTGAAATTACTATGTCAAAAGGTACGAGCTTTTGCTACATATTGCCCTATTGTTCTCCAGACTGATTGAACCGATTTAAAATGCTACTGAAAATACATAGGCATGTTATTTCCCCGCTCCACCCAGTGGATTTTATATATTTTTAATTTATTTTGGTTAAGTTTAATCTCAGTACTAGTATAACAAAGTCATGTTAAAATGCATTTCTTTAATTGTTAGAAAGCTTTGGCTTCCCACAATATGACATCACTCTTTGTCATTTTATAGTTTGTTCGTATTATTCCGGTTTCCCTGGCAATTTTGTGAGCCTATCAATGGTAGAGACTGTGCATTATACATATGATTATCCATCTGTTCATCATTTATTGAGTGCTTATTATATTCCAGTCTAAGCACTGTGCTAGGTGCCAGAGATACTGGAGAATAAGATGTAGTTCTTACCCTCTTATAAGAGTAAGAATATTTGATGCTCCTATAGTAGAAGAGAAGAACCAAATCAACGGTTATAATTCAATGACTTAAATGAGAATAGTGTTGCTGAAGTGTGCATAGTGTTTCTGAAGAGGAGCACAAGAGGGGTTTACCCAAGTTGTCCTTGGTGGAACCATGGAGCACTTTTAAGAGGACCATGCTTGTGTTCAGATATCCAACTCTCAAGGAGGGTAAATCAAGCTTTAGAATGTAAGTAAAAATTATCTAGGTATAAAAGGAATGAAAGATGAACTATGCACTTCAAAAAGAGAGATATGTGCATGCACAAAAAAGGCACAGAGAAGTGCCTTTTGTGAGTATTATGTCATCTTTTTGTGAGTATTGTGTGACCTCCAAGAAGGGAATGAGCAGGGACATGTTAGGTGAATTCTGATGTTTTTGGCTCCAAGTAATAGCTAACTTTGATTTAACTGGGACAGTGAGACAAATTTGTTACCTCACTAAGAAAGAAGTTCTGGAATTCCTGTCGTGGCTCAGTGGTTAATGAATCCAACTAGGAACCATGAGGTTGCAGGTTTGATCCCTGGCCTTGCTCAGTGGATTAAGGATCCAGTGTTGCCGTGAGCTGTGGTGTAGGCCGTGGACATGGCTCGGATCCCATGTTGCTATGGCTCTGGTGTAGGCTGGCGGCTGCAGCTCCAATTTGACCCCTAGCCTGGGAACCTCCATATGCTGTGGGAGCAGCCCAAGAAATAGCAAAAAGACAACAACAACAAAAAAATCTCAAGTACACCTGCTCCAGGACTGGCTAATTCTATGGACGGACAATGCCATTAAGCCCCCAGGTTCTTTCCATTTTTCTGCTTTGCCATCCTAGTGGCTTCATTGTTACTAGATGGCAGTGTCACAGGTCAAGGCATCTTTTGTAAATAGAATACTATGGGGTAGAAGAAAAGGGACTGTCTTTTCTTCATGTCTCTTCTTAAAACAAGCTAAATTTGCCCCAAATCTCTGCAGAGGATGTCTCCTTCCTTGGCATGCACTGGGGCATGTGCCCATCCCCAAACCAAGGTCCAGCAAGGGGAATGGCTTGGTTGTGATGGACCTAGATTTTTTTTTTTAGGACTTATGAATTAAGTATAGGGTCACCTTCCTTGAGAGTTGGAACTAATCAAAATCAGAGATTATTTAGCAAAGAAAAATGGAAGGACCTTTTGGATAGATAACCAATTGTATTTTTGTATTAGGGAAAATATTTGTTCCTCCTATAAGGCTGTTTGATTCACTGATTATCACTTCTGAATTAAACAGTTTTGAGCCACGTAGAGTCCAAGTAGTAATGGAAAAGTTATAGCAGTTCCCTTCTCTTTGTCTGCTCCCCATCCTCTGTTAAAACAGTGGATGGAAAGATATTAATAGTCATTAAATAAATATTTATTGGGAGTTCCTGTTGTGTTGTAGGGGAAATGAATCTGACTGGTATCCATTAGGATGTGGGTTCAGTCCCTAGCCTTGCTCAGTGGGTTAAACTATCCCACATTGCCATGAACTGTGGTGTAGGTTATGGACGCAGCTTGGATCTGGCCGTATTGCTGTGGCTGTGGCATAGGCTTGCAGCTGCAGCTCCGATTCGACCCCTATTCTGGGAACTACCATATGCTGCAGGTGTAGCCTACTCTGTGGAAAACTGTGGTAGGTGTCATGGAAACAGAACAGAGTAAGATGCAGCACCCAATCCCTGGCCCTGAAGAGTTCATGATGGGGGTTGGGGTGAGGAAGTGGAAAAAGAAGTAAATAGATTCATATACTGGTAATATGAGTTTATAAATACCATGGTGATGGATATCCCTTTTTGAGTTTTTGCTATGTCGTACCTGAGAACCTTGCCTAGTTTGTCTCATTTAATCTTTACAGCTCCCCTAACTTATTTTTCCCATTTCCCATTGAGAAAAGTGAGCCTCAAGCCTTGTTCAAGTCCTCACTGCTAGTATAGGTGAAAGCAGATCTCAGACTGAGGTCTGCTGACCTGGATCCCATATTTTTAACCACTCTTCTAAGTTGTCTCTCTGCCATTGACCCAAACACTGAAGTGCCATGAATTCTCAGAAGAAAGCTATGCTCATGTTGTCTGGGGTAGGGCTGAGAGTATTCTGCAGAGGGAGCATAAGGTGAGCTGAATCGTGGGAGGCCAGGAGGGTGGGAAGGCCTTGTAGCCAATGGGAAAAGTATGCACAAAGCCTTGGAGACATGGAAGAGCTGGAAGGTGGGGTCCATTAAGGGTTGGGACTGGAGAGGTAGGTGGGCCAGCTAGAGACAGGCTTGCATCCTATGCTTAGAGGTTTGGACTTGTCTCATGGGCGATGGATGTCTTCTGAAGTTTTGGAAGGAAAGTTGGCTTCTAGAAAGATCAAGTAGGTAGCACTTCAGAAGATGGATTTGGAGAGGACATGATCCCAGGAAGCCCAGCGAGGAAGGTTTATGATCTAGCTAAAAGAAAATTAGCGAGGTCATGGAGTTCCCGTCGTGGCGCAGCAGAAATCAAACCGACTAGGGACCATGAGGTTGTGGGTCAGGGCCTTGCTTAGTGGGTTAAGGAATTGGTGTTGGTGTGAGCTGTAGTGTAGGCCACAGACATGGTTCAGATCTAGCATTGCTGTGACTGTGGTGTAGGAGGGCAGCTGCAGCTCTGATTAGACCCCTAGCCTGGGAACCTCCCTATGTCACAAGTGTGGCCCTAAAAAGCAAAAGAAAAAAAAAATTAGGTCAGTGGAATAAATAAGATATTTTAGAGGCAGAATAAAGAGGATTTGGTGGTTGATTAGATTTGGGGTGAAGGAAAAAGAAGATGGGAGGTTGACTCTCATATACCTTATTTGGGCAACTAGATTGACATTGATGCTATATATTCAGGAATCCCTGGACTGTGGGTAACAGGAACTCATTTCAAATTAATTTAAGCAAAAAGAAATGTAAAACCCCTAGAGCTGGAAGAAATTGATATAATTCCTAGAATTGAAGGAAGAGATGTAAGAATGAACCAAGAGCTTGATACCTCTAAGGCAATGTTTATGTATCATGTTTTCCTTTCTCTGTCCAGCTCTTGCACATGCCAGCAAAGATGACTACTAATAGCTTCAAATATGCATCCCCTATCTTTGCAACCCCAGTGGAAAGACAACTTTTCTCACCTACAGGGCTGCCCGAGTCATGGGCTCACCCCTAGACCAGTCCCTATATCCAGGGAAATGGGATATTGTGGTGGTCAGGCCAGGAGCATCAGCTTAATCCTGTGGACAGAAGAAAGGAAGTGGTGCAGAAGGTGTTGGGCAGCCCAAGATAAAACTCATCATGGTTCCCTTTCGCTGCTGTTGACCAAGAGAGAATACAGGGGAGGAGCAGCATCAAATGGCTTTCAATCCAGTTCTGATTTGGATGTGGGATGCACAGCATCAAACCACTCAGCCGATTCCAAGTGCCATAATAATTTATTGAAATCAACATGCTGGTGAGACAAGGAGGCTGACAGACAGCAGATGGCTCCCACACAGAAAGGCTAATCAATTCCGACAAACAACAGCCATCATAAAAGACAGGAACACACACAGCATGCACACACATCTGAATGGCACAGAGACAAAGGCTCCTGCTAGGACTAGCTAGGGCAGGGAAATAGCCTCTTTGAGGCGGCAGCATCGTGGGAAAGCTTGGGCATTTCAGATACTCCCTGCTGACCTTACCTCCCATGGCTTAGCCACACAGATCTCCGCTCCAATCACACCTGACTCTCCAGACATTCTCAGACTCACCTCAGGCCTTCCCACCCCTGTGTTTCTGCTCACTCCCTCCCCTCTGCCTAGGAGATCCTGTCCCACAAGAACTGACCTAGTCTTCAAGGTTGCAAAGTCCTCTCTCCTCCATCCATGTTAACACTTCATGGATGTGCTTGTGACTAATCATCTTCACTAGATTAACGAGACTGCAAGCTTCCTGAGGACAGATGACATGCCTTTCACACCCCCACATGCCTGGGAACACCTAGCATGGGACTGTGAACTACATTTTTAATGAAGGATCATTAGCTTGCTTGGGGTTGGGGGGAATCACATTTCGTAAGAGACAGAAAAAGTATTTGCAACCTACAGTTAAATGTGAATGATGTTAATATATTAACATCAACCTTCACGAATCAGTAGCACAGGACAAGAAACCCAATGGAAAGTTGGCAAAGAAAATTAAGAGGAAATTCATAGAACAGCCCATACTTACGAACAAAGGTCAACATGATGAGATATCAAAGAGGCACAGGGAGTTCCCATCATGGCTCAGGGGTAATGAGCCTATCTAGTATCCATAAGGATGAGGGTTCAATCCCTGACCTCGCTCAGGCGGTTAAGGAACTGATGTTGCCTTGAACTGTAGTGTAGGTCGCAGACGTGGCTCGGATCCTGTGTTGCTGTGGCTGTGGTGTAGGTCGGTGGCTGCAGCTCCAATTTGACCCCTAGCCTGGGAAACTCCATATACTGTGGGCATGGCCCTAAATAGCAAAAAAAAAAAAAAAAGCAAAAATTAAAACAATGTGATTTTAATTTTTGCTTATCGAACTGGGAAGATTTAAAAATGGATTCTTACGAAGTGTTGGAAAAACTGTAAAGAGTTCAGCATGACTATAGGTTTTGGCAATTAAAGGAAGGGACAGAGATAGAAGGGCACTGAGATGCCAGAGCATGGATGTCTTGTTGCAAACACCTGGAAGTTTCAGCTTTATCTGGGAGGCAAAATGTGGACATTGGAAGGTTTCATGGAGAGGAGTCTTAAATCCTTTTGAAAAATCAGGTGGGTAGCAAGGAGAGAATGGATGGATTGGAGGGGCCTGAGGCCAGTTAGGACACAATTGCAGTCATCCAGAGAGTCAAGAGATGCTACAAAGGGCAAGTTGACATGACTCGGGAACAGGAGTGCGTGAGGTGAGAGAGGGTAACAAGGGAGATGTTGCAGGGATGAGGGGCAAGGAGGCATCGGCAGAAACTCACTGGTGTGAGCTGGCTAGTCTGTATTTAGGTGCTATTGGAGAGGCAGAGAAAATGATTCTGCCCTTGTTCCACTTCCTGTGGAAGCCCACTCAGCATTCAGCCCTTTCCTCTTTCCCTTCCTCCTCCTCTTCCTTCTTCTTCTAGTCTATCTCTTTGGACGCCAATGTGGTACATTGCCCAGACATAGCCCTGTGGCTGGGGCCCTGCATTCACACAATTTCCTGGACCACAAATGGCTTTGCTGACACCAAGTCATCTCCGGTCTCAGGGATAGGTGACTGGGGACGCTTGTCGCTGCTGAGAAGATTCCTGAATGGAGTTAATACTTCATTTTATAAAATTTGATTGAGGGAGGGCCTCCTTTATACTCAGGGTAGAACAGAGCACTATGCAAAACAATCTCTTAGGCAGTTATTGCACTTCTCAGTCCACTTTCAAGGCCCAGCTTCAGTGACAGTTGTCCTACAAAATCTTTCCTAGGTCCTCACTCCCACCCCAGGTTCCCATGGTGAAACCTCTATTATGTCCCATTTCACGTTTAATTATCAGTATTTGTTCAACAAGCTCCTATCCCTTTGGATAGGCTGGAATTCCCTGAGGGCAAGGGCCACATATATTCTCCTTTCCCCTCCAGTATTTGCCTGCCAGTCCCCATCCTTCCTCGTCCTCATCCCCTCATCCCCGATACACTTAGTACCTGTTGCTGAGACTTCTAACATCTTTGGTGGAGTAGTGCTGTTGTTTATTTCTTAGCCATGAACAGTTAGTGCTGAGATTGCTGGGGGTCAGACACACACACAAAAATTCCCCCAGGTTTTTGAAGCTTGTCACTCAGGACTAAAGCTCTTAACAATCTGCCTGGTAACCTGATTTCCTCAGATGGGTCTGGTCTGCTGCAGGGAAGGCATTTGGCCTGGAAATGTTATGCTTTGACGATGCCATAGGAAGCAAAGTGTTTGGCTTTCCGCTTGGGAATGGGACTTGTGCCTTTAAGACCTGTCTTGGGAAATCAGCCCGAGCGACATAATTGCGATGAAATTACCCCAGATCACACCCACACATTCATTATGAGATTCCTTATTGACACCTTGACAATTTGTTTCAGAAGACATTATTGCATATTCCTCCCTCTGGAATAGATACAAATGCATATAGACATATGAGCCCACACATAATGTATATGCATATCAGTGCATTTTTATTATATAATTATACGAAGCCATCAATCAGTTTTCATTTGAAACTCTTTGCATTTATAGTTCAGGAAGTTATTTAAAATAAAGAGGTGGAGAATAGAGTCTAGAAGAACTGAAAAGGGGGCATTGGGTTGGGTAAGCCAGTGAGCATGTCTTTGCTATTTGGAAGCTGTACCTGCTCCTGTTTCCCCACCCATTCTACCTTCCTTCACTCCACCATGTCTTTCTACTGGTGGGGACTCAATCCTGGGCAGCAGCCACAAGAGGAGGGTATCAGTGGACCAGCTCTAAGGAGAACCTCCTTAGGGTCATAAGACACCATCTTTGGCCCTTGTAGACTTTTCTGTTGGGTCTGGGGAACCTCATGGCCACATACAACGGCAAAGGGACAGCTGGTTGCTGACATCCACAAAGGTCCATGAAGATCAAGCAAGACACCTTAAAGTAGGGATTTCCAAGCTTTTAAAGTCACGACATATGTGAAAATGAGAATATTTGTATAGCACATTGTTGTGAACTGTAGGGGATTTGGGGTTCTATATGGGGGAAAGAAATCATTCCATTTTCTTTCTAGTATACAAAATGAAAATGAAATACAGTATATTGGGAAAGACAATATATATGGAATTAGGATAAGACATTTCCCTAGTGTTAATGAGACACTTGAGCTTGCTTTCTTTCATGATTGTAACTCTTTCATTTCAAGGTTTTATCTTTGAAACGGCTGCACACCAGGCCTGATTAAGACTCTTTTCATGACGATCTCTACAAATTCTTGATAGTCACCCCTGATAAAGAAACCTTGTTCTCACAAGTGGGTGATAAAAAATTTAAAGCCATTTTTATAATCATTAAAGATTCATAACAGTTGGAATTATATTTAAAGGATTAACAGCTTTCCTTTTCTTTGTTGACAAATGTAGTGTTGAAAGTTTTTGTGATGATGCAGGTGGGTTTGAAGTCCAATGGAACTTACTCATGTCAGTGATTCAGAAGAGTGATGGCATTATCACTTGCAGAGTATGGATGGGGTGTGGGAGCTTTCATGCTGCAGCTGGCTTGGCTGACACTTGAAGGATACAACCACTGCAAATAGACAAAAGCATAGGACAAAAGTACGTGAGATCAATCCAGGGTCATTGCCACTATGGCTGCCATTAACCCCCATCCAGACTCTCCACCCCAGTAGCTCATTAGACTTTGTATCAGACAGAGGTATGCAGTTGTTGGAGAAGGTGTTCAGCTGTGGAGTATCCCTTTAGTCATTTTCATCACAGCTCTGAAGAGCAGCACAGGTCAGATGCCACTGTCCTGTTCACTGTCTGTGGCAACCACAGTGTATACTTCCAGCCCCAATGTCTTGAGTGGCCTTCTGGGGATCCACAGACAGGTTGCTTGTGGCCACAGGAGACCACTCCTCAGGGCAGAGAGCACTCTGTCAGCCCCACCTCCTTAAATGCCTCAGGCATCTCACCCCCAGGACTTAGCTCACACTGTGATCCTTCCTAGAATATTTTCTTATCTTCTATCTTGATTATTAAGTCCTACTCAGTTTGCAAAGCCCCCCTCAAGCCCTTCTTCCCTGCCAAATCCTATTTAACTAATGTGTCCTAAAGAGACCCACCTCCCCTGAACTTCTCGAGTCTGCTGTGGACAACCCTGACCTCACAGTAATTCACACTGCATTTTCAAATCTCAGTATGCTTTTGTCCTGGCTGGAGAGTGAGCACCCAAGCCTGCTAGTGTCTCAGGGGCCCTGAGACCAGGATTCTAGAAGAGATCATCTCTTGTTCATCCCTGCACAAGGCAGAGCACATCCTAGGTGCTCAAGTCATATCATCAGAGGGACGCATAGGAAGCGACTTGCATAGTAACAAGGATTCATGAGGATACTGTTTAACACACTTTCATCAAAACTAATGCTTTCAGCACCCTCTTTTGTGCGACATGCCGGGAATATCAATAGCTTCTCAGAACAGATGATGCTTGAATCATAACTGCCAAAATGGGTCAGTGTTCCTCTTCTTCCCTTGTTGAGCAGCCAAATCCATATGCTCAATGAAATATGACAGGACAGGCTCATTAGTGTTTTCTAAATACACTTTACCAGCCAGTTGAGAATTTTTATCTTGACCAAGGGTCACTTCTGCTCTAAGGGAGGGCTGTAGAAACATAGGCTATTTTTGCACAGTGTGAGCCCTCCCAACCCTGACTCTCCATGGAGATTTGGCCAATGGGGCAGTGGGCAAAACTGCCAGGCCAGGAGGGTGATGGGGAAGAGCCAAGTTGGAGACCCTCTAGGTGGTTGAGCTTGGAGTTTAGAACCCCCCTGGGTGCCTGTTTTTTTTTTTTTTCTTTTTAGGGCCCCACCTGCAGCACATGGAAGTTTCCAAGCTAGGGGTCAAATCAGAGCTGCAGGTGCCGGCCTATGCCTCAGCCACAGCAATGAGGGATCCAAGCCATTACTGCCACGTATTTCACAGCTCATGGCAACGCTGGATCTTTAACCCACTGAGTAAGGCCAGGGACTAAACCCGCATCCTCATGGATACTAGTTGGACTCCTTACCGCTGAGTCACAATGGGAACTTCATGGTTTTTTTTTTTCTTCATTTAAGTTTGCAATAGACTTATTATGTGCACTGGCACTTTTTAGAGATTCGAATAAAACGCAGAGAGAGTTCAGAACAAATGTAAATGGCCTCAAAGAAAAGGGAGGGGAATCCAATGACAATAATCTATTTTAATGGCTGTAAAATGTGGGAAGGATAGATCATGAGCTCTCGGCATGGGGGCCCTTGTCTGATCTCAATCCAGTATTGTAATTTAGACATGACTTTTTATTTAATTTCTGACTGAGAAAGGGAAATTAGAAAACAGCATTATCTCAGCTGCTTCGTTATAATGAACAATATTTCACAGTGCCAGCCCTGGAGTTACCTTCAGAACTTCTTTTATGAGGCGGCTGTTGACTCCCAGTTCTAGGAGAGCTTGAATTTTCCCACACACTGGTTGCTTGAGGAGCAGAAAAACGGAAGGACGGTTTTTAATTAGAAGCCAGTTTAAGGCTCAGGCAGCCCACAGGTTTGCAGGTTGGGGAAGGGAACAGGGAGAGGATAAAACGAGGCGCTGGAAGACACTAAAACCTGGATTAGGCTGTTCTGGACTCTTCCTTACATGTAAGTAACAGTCGTCTTTGAAATCTCCCCACCGTGTTTATTTATTTAATTTTCAAATCAGAGCGGGATTTATCCAATCTGTAATTAACCCTTGCGTCTGGCCAAAGTAGTGCTGCCTTCTGCCCCTTCCACTCCCCACTCCTGGCCACTAAATACATAATGGTCTGATAAATATTTAAGCAGTGATGAGGGGGATAATGCAAGTAATCCATTAGCCGCTGCAAGCCTGGGCTGGCAAGGGGGACATAGTGGGGATTGGAGTAAGTGCTAAGATCCCGGGGCTGGGCGGCAGGCTCGCTGACCGCCTGGGGCCCTGTACTCGGAGCCCGGTTGTGAGGAGGCAAGACACTGGGGGCCCCGGGGGCCTTTTCTCCCACTTTGCCCCTTCACTGCTGCTCCTGCTCCAGAGCCCTTGCCCATAAAGTCCTCCCCGCTGAGTGGGATGGGGAGGAGTCCTTCTTCTGGAAGGGGGGATGGCTTGGGATTGAACTTCTCCCCAAACATGTCCACTCTGCGGCTTCAGGGGACTCTGGGATGGCCCACTGCTGCTGCTCACCTTCATAACCAGGGCAACCACCAGTTTGCACAGGACAGTTCCAGCTTATGCGAGTTGTCCAGTGTGGGTATGAATAGTGCCATATTCTACTTTCTTTCTTCTTCTTCTTCTTCTTTTTTTTTTTTTTGTCTTTTTTAGGGCCAGCAGCATATGGAGGTTCCCAGGCCAGGGGTCTAAGTGGATCTGCAGCTGCCGGCCTACCCCAGAGCCATAGCAATGCCAGATCCGAGCCGTGTCTGCGACCTACACCACAGCTCATGGCAACGCTGGATCCTTAACCCACTGAGCAAGGCCGGGGATCAAACCCACAATCATGGTTCCTAGTCTGATTCATTAACCACTGAGCCACCACGGGAACTCCCACCTTCTACTTTCAAGAGCCCCACTTTGGGCAATAAATTACACGGCTGCCCCAGCCCTGACCCTCTAACAGCACGCTTCATAATGATGGGGGCAGGCAGGAAATCATAGCAGCAATTTGAGTACACAGTTGAAAGTTCATGATGGTTCCTATCCACCCAATGAACCTTTTCTCTTCCTTCTCTCCTTTCATTCATTTAGTCATTCACTTCTTTACTCACTGACTAAGTAAGTCCTTTATTGGATACTGAGCACTGGGCTAGACCGATTCCTAATGTGCCTTCAGACAAGCCCTTTCAAGGCCTCAGTTTCCTCAGGATCAGAATGAGCTGAATGTTGCATTTGCTGATTTCAGAAACTCCAGCCAGGCGTTCCTTGTAGACAGACCTGCCGTAAATCCATGTGTCTGCCTCCTCCTAGCTCCCAGGGGGCAAATCTGAAGAGCGAGGCAGGAAGGGGCCTCCAAGGACCTCACACTCTCAAGCCTATTTGTGTATTGATTTTCCCCGCTCCCCTGGGTCAGCCTCTGCCTGGGCTGCTGAGCTCTGCTCCTTTGGGGTTGCTTCGGCCAGAGCCCAGCTGCCCCAGCCCTCCAGGGCCTTGGGCCCTATGGACTTGATGTCAGCCCCCTCCCTATATGGCCATTCTCTTGGGGTGTTTGCTTCAGTGCTCAAGGCACTGAAGCCTCACTTGCTTGGCAGTGAACCTGCCTGGACACGCAGGTCTGCATGCCCGGCTGGTCATTCAGAGGCTCATTCATAAGCTAGCAGCAATACTATCACACACACACACACACACTGGATATATATATATATATATATATATATATATATATATATATATAACATGCATGTGTATATATCTCTATACAACATACTCATTCTAATACACGCATACAGCTTGCAAAAATAATGCACAAATGGAGTTCCCGTCGTGGTGCAGTGGTTAACGAATCCGACTAGGAACCATGAGGTTGCAGGTTCGGTCCCTGCCCTTACTCAGTGGGTTAACGATCCGGCGTTGCCGTGAGCTGTGGTGTAGGTTGCAGACGCGGCTCGGATCCCGCGTTGCTGTGGCTCTGGCGTAGGCCGGTGGCTACAGCTCCGATTCAACCCCTAGCCTGGGAACCTCCATATGCCGCGGGAGCGGCCCAAGAAATAGCAACAACAACAACAACAACAAAAAAGACAAAAGACAAAAAAAAAATAATAATAATGCACAAAATTAATGCATGCTCGCACACCTATAAACTTCATAGGTGCACACAACTTGTACACATTCACGCACATATTTATATATACACTATACACATGAACGTACACATCATAGGAAATATGAACCAGATACCAGTCTTCAAATGTCTGTAGGACTCCCAGGTGTGAAGCACTTTGCCACAAGCCACACAGGATGGGAGTGAAAATGTACCCTTATGTGTAGCTATGCACACTCTGATCTTGTGACTACACACCACTATTCCCCTCTCTCTTAAGTGTCTTTCCCCTCATGTTATTACTGGCATTGTAGGTAGTTGCTTGCAGTAATTTGGTTTAGCGGGTTTTAAGACTATTTTTTTTTTTTTTTTTAAGGGCTGCACCTGTGGCAAGTGGAGTTTCCCAGGCTATGGGTCAAATCAGAGCTACAGCTGCCCACCTGTGTCACAGCCACAGCAACCTGGGATCCAAGCCAAGTCTGTGACCTACACCACAGCTCACGGCAATGTTGGATCCCTGACCCACTGAGAGAGGCCAGGGATTGGACCCGCATCCTCATGGATACTAGTTGGATTCATTTCCACTGCACTGTGACGGGGACTCCTAAAGACCATTATTTATTTATTTAGGGCTGCACCCGAGGCATATGGAGGTTCCAAGACTAGGAGTCAAGTCAGGGCTATAGCTGCTGACCTCCACCACAGCCACGGCAACACCAGATCCGAGCCGCATCTGTGACCTGCACCACAGCTCATGGCAACACCGGATCCTTAACACACTGTGAGCAAGGCCAGGGATTGAACCCGAAACCTCATCATTCCTAGTTGGATTCATTTCTGCTGCTCCATAATGGGAACTTTATTTTTTGTTTGTTTACATTTACCTGTTGAAGGACATCTTGGTTGCTTCCAAGTTTTGGCAATTATCAATAAGCTGCTATAAACATCTCTGTGCCGGTTTTTGTGTGGATGATTTCTGGATCATATGGTAAGAGTATGGTTAGTTTTGTAAGTAACTGCCAAACTGTCTTCCAAGTGGATATACCATCAGCAATGAATTTTCTGTTACCACCAGCAATGAATAAGAGTTCCTGTGGCTCCACATCCTTGCCAGCATTTGGCATTGTCAATGTTCCAGATTTTGATCATTCTAATTGGTGTGTAGTTTTATCTTTGTGTTGTTTTAACTTGCTTTTCTCTGATGACATGTGATGCGAAGCATCTTTTTGTGTAGTTCTTTTTTTGTCATCTATAAACTTTGTGTCTGTTAAATTCTTTGGTCCACTTTTTATTCAGGTTGTTTGTTTTCTTGTTGAGTTTGAGTTATCTGTATATTTTGGATAACAATCCTTTATCACATGTGCCTTTTGCAAATATTTTCTTCCTATCTGTGGCTGATCTTCTCATTCTCTTAAAATCATCTTTTTCATTTTAATGCAGTTTTTAATTTTAATGAAGTTCAGCTTATCAGTTGTTACTTTCATAGATCATGCCTTTGGTGTTGTCTCTAAAAAGTCATTGTCATACCAAGTTCATCTAGGTTTTCTCCTATGTTATCTTCCTTTCCTAAGAAAACTTAGTTTTACAGTTCTGTGTTTTACATTTAGGTCTAGGATTTAGCTTGGGGATAATTTCTGTGAAAGGTATAGTGGTCTGGGTCTAGTTTTCTTTTCTTTTATTCTCTCTCTCTTTTTTGGGGGGCGGGGGGGGGGGCTTTTTAGGGCAGCACCTGCAGCATTCAGAAGTTCCCAGGCTAGGGGTTGAATTGGAGCTATAGCTTCTGGCTTATACCACAGCCACAGCAATGCTGGAACCTTAACCCACTGAGCGAGGCCAGGGATCCAACCAGTGTCGTCATGGATGCTAGTTGGGCTTGCTGCTACTGAGCCATGAAGGGAACTCCCAGATTCATTTTTTTTGTGTATAGATGTCCCGTTGTTCCCACACCATTTGCTGAAATGACTATCTTTGCCCCATTGTATTGCCTTTTGTATTTCATATTTGTGCCATTCTATTGACTGCATTTATGTGGGTCTATTTCAGAGCCCCTGTTCCATAGATGTCCCATAGTTCTTGAATATTCTGTTCTGTTTTTTCACTCTTTATTTTCTTTGTTTTTCAGTTTTGGAGGTGTCTAATGCTCTATCCTCAAGCTCAGAGATTCTTTCCTTAGCCACATCCAGTCTACTAATAAGCCCATCAAAAGAATTATTTCACTTATACTTTTTTTTGTAATCTCTAGCATTTCTTTTTGGTTCTTTGGATTTCCATCTCTCTGTTTACACTGCCCATCTGTTCTCGCATGCCTCCTACTTTATCCATTAAATCCCTTAGTGTCTTCATTGTAGTTGTTTTAAATTTTTGGTTTGATAATTCCAATATCTTTGCCATGTCTGGATCTGATGCTTGATCTTTTTCTTCAGATTTTGTTTTTTGCCTTTTGGTATGCCTGGTAATTTTTTTCTTGGTAACAACTCATAATGTTCCAGGTGAAAAGAACTGATATAAATAAGCCTTTAGTAACAGTGTGGTGAGATTGGGGGTGGGGTGGTTAGGTCTCAGTCTTTTAGTGAGCCTGTGCCCCCTGACTGGGAGCTTCACAAATGTTTCTCAGATTCTGCCTTCCGACCCCTTATCCTGCTCCCACCCCAAAGTGGAAGAAGATGGCTTTGGGTATTTCCTTTCCCTCAGACCAGTTAGGCTTTGATAATACCCTAGCAGGTTAGGCTCTGGTTAACTAGTTTCCCCTGAGGACAGACCTTGTGAAGAAGAACAGATTGTTCTGGTTTATTCCAAAATGGGTCCTTTCCCCTCTCCATGATGGAAGCACAAAGGGATTTTTCTCTATTTACTGTGGGAATCTGGTTAATCTCTGGAGGTGAACCTCATGAAATTGTGGGGACCCTCTAATGAGTGGGTTCATTGGAAGTTTTTAACTATCAGAGTTGTCCATACTGAGCCTCCAGCAATTCATCAATTCTGGTTCAGTTTTCCCTACCTGGCCCTGGTTTCTGCAGTAATTTCCAAGCTCTGCTCCAGGAAGCTAAGGCTCTGTGTTCATCTGTCTGCATCTCTAATCTTGGGGGTAGCAGTTTGCCCTATGTCCACCCTTCTCTTATGAATCCAGAAAGAGTTTCTGATTTTCTAATCTGTTCTGCTTTTTACTTATTAGGGCAGAGTAGCCACTTCCAAGCTCATTATATGCAGAACCAGAAACTAGAAGTGTAGCACTTGAGGTTTGTCCCATATATTCATAGATGAGTCCCCAAGCTATACATTGGGCTCTTTCCCCTCCTTCACAGTCTCTCACTGTGTCTGCTTTTCTATTTGCCCCTCTTATGCCCAAGCCACCTGGAGTCAGTGCCCCCAACAAGGCCACCTCCAGACTGATCTTCCCCAGATGCTGCCCTGGGCTCAGAGCCATTCCTTTAGCATCTCTGTTCCCCATTAGCAAAGTTTCATTTCAGCAGAGACCTCTCAGCTGGACAGCTCCCTGGGAGACTCTGATCACCCAAGTCCTGGTAGGCTGTAAACTTCATGAGGCTTTAATGTGTGATGCCTTCCTGGCATGCTGATAGGGCATTATGTCTTCACCAAAGTGGTAAATTTCCCAAGTAACAGCATTTTAGGCATCAAGAAGAGGCAAGTCAGGAGACACTAGAATCTCAGCTGACTTTGGCCCTGGACAAGACCTCATTAGGTTTCCCTTCCCAATGCAGACACCGGCAGTTTGCTTCGTGATGTCTAAGAAATCTGCCTCTGCAGGGGATCCACTGCTCATAATTGGAATGGAAAGGCAAGAGAGCAGATCCAGTCCAGGGCCACTTGGTGAGGTCAGGAAGTGGAGAAACATTTCTTATATATCTGCATGTCACACCTGGATCAATAAACAGGTTTTTTTTTTTTTAAATTGTTATTCATTTTACAACTCAATAAAGCTTAATTATGAGGAAGCAGAAAGGCAAGCAGAAGCCACGCTCACATGATATTGTATTCCTTGCAGCAATCCCGACGGGGCCCTTGCACTTGCGATGCAATGTAGAACAAACCAAATTATGGGGACTATTCAAAATTCATTTAAAAACATCATTGAGGAGCATCATAATAAAAACACAATGAAAAAGACAAGCTTGGGTTGTTAATTTGCAGCACCGTGCGTGTTCACGGGGGCCTGCATGCCTGTGTACATGTGGGTGTGCACACACATGTGTGGCCTAATTAGCTTTGCTGGGGAGGAGGGTGGGTCTAGGTGACGGATTGGCTTAGCACAAGGGGCATGGAGAGGGTTGGGGGCTGCTGGCATGTTTCTGCTGTCCTGTCTCCTATTTTGGATGAAAGCCAGGGAGGCAATGTTGGGGCTTGCGTCTCAGGTCAGTGTCTCAGGTGACCAGGATGTTAGTGGGATGGGGGTGGAGGGCAGAGGTACACCCTAGGAGCTGGGCTTGGAGTGAGGGTGTTCATAGAGTGTCCTCTCTGCCTTGGACTCATCTGTCCTTTCAGGGGAGCCTGCTTGCTCACCTGCAGACAAAGAACCTCATGCTCTGATTAGCTGTAGTCCCAATATGGAGCCTCTAGGGGGGTGATGGTGGCTCAGAGCATTTAATTGTCTGCCGACGGCCAACCTACCAGGCGAGCCTGTGCCTGTCACTCAGACCTGGCTGGCTCAGGTGCAGATGTCTGCCCTACCAGGGTCTCAGACCCTCTGTCAGGAGCCCATGAGCCTGGGTTCTGGATCAAGGGTACTGCACCTCTCAGTGACTGCACCTGCTTTCTCCTAGACTTGTCCCTCCAGCCTGTGTTGAGTTTTCCATCTCTACCTCGTGTGCCCTGACTTTTAGAGTAGCCATTTCACACCTCCCTCACCGACCTCCTGCTTCCTTCCTCTAGGCCTGCCCTGTCCTTGGGTTGCCCAAGTCTTCAGGTGTTGGAGTAAACCTTGTCTTGCCCCCACCCCCACCCGCCCCACTCTGCCACTTTTCCTATTGTGACCTGGACCCCATTTCTTTGGGCCTCAGTTTACTCCTCTGGAAAACAGGTTTATTAAGAATGCTTTCCCTCCCTCCAGGAGTGTCTTCTGAATTAATTAATTCTCTTAATTAATTAATTAAGTAAAGCACTCTGAGATACTTAGACAAAAGGTATGCTAGAAGTACAAATTATTATTTATTCTTAATGAACCCTTCTTTGGAGATAATTTACTCCCCATTCTGAAGGGAAGCACAGTGGACCCCAGGGGGGCAGAAAATGACACGGCTGGTTTTTTTTGTTGGTTTTGTGGGGGGGAGTGGAAGGGGTGGGCTGTTATTATAAGTAGTTATTCTCTCTGTAGGCTTGTAGGGAGAGAATTAGCCAAGCGTTCTTTGCATGTTCTTGTGCAGCTTTGGCCAGACCTGTTAACCCATGAAAGTGCCAAGGCAGCTTGATTTTTCAGATCTAATCACAACCTGTGATTAGGCCTGGGAAGTCACCAGTATTAGGGGAACAGAGAGAGATGGAGGGAGGGAGAGAGAGAGGGAGGGGAAAGGGGGAAGGGAGAGACAGAGAGGGATTGAGAGGGGAGAGAGAGAGGAAGGGAAGGGAAGGGAAGGGAAGAAGAGAAAAGAGAATGGAGAGAGAGAGAAGAGAGAGGCAGGTTTGAGTGCATCCATACCTGTCATGGGTCCTCAAGGAAAGAGGTGACTCGCGGAGAAGCCTGTGTGTTGGGGCTGCTGGCTGCTCCATGTGTATTTCTCAGCCAGATTCCTGCCCCTTCCGCGCTAGTTTCCTCCCAGCACTGGGAGGACTGCAGGACTTCCAGCAGGCCATCTCTCTCTTTGGATTTTTTTCCCTAGGTCTGGACCTTAGCAAAAGTGTGAAGATTGCACATTTCACCTGTAGGCCCCTTGCACTCTGTTCTATCCACCCCCCACCCCCTTGATCTAAGCCTACCTTGTCCCCAACCAGGCATCCCCACCCCCCAGGTTCTCTTCCCCATTCTTTCCCATTCCTTTTTCAGGAAGTGTGGGTTGGGGTACATGAGGGGAATGGGAGAGAATTAGGGGCAGGGGGAAGAAGGGGCTGGGGTGTGGCTGGGGTGTAGCTGGGGTGGAGGAATGACCCGGGGTTTCTCTTTTTAAGGCTATTTGTACCTTTATAGAGACCAACTTCTATAGCCAAACCCAAGGTTAAGGCTAAGGCAGGTAATCCCGGTTACTTCTGGGCCTGGAACTAGGGAAGGCAAAGGAAGGAGGAATGGGATGGAACTTTAATTATTTCCCTTCTATGCTCTTGTACAGTTTGACATTTTCCCTGGCGAAGATGCATGATTTTTATTATCACCATCTTCTCTCTCAAGCACATGAACAAACAGCCTAAAGAGGACACTTAAGGCATCAGCCAGAGGAGGCTGGTCATTCTTCTCCCTGACAGTCCTGATGCTCCTGATGTCACTTGCCTGCAGTGGGAGATGCTCCTGGGCTGGCCTGCAGTGAGGAGAGGGTGTTGGTTAACGGGGCCAAGGAGAGGGGAAGTGAACTGGGGAAGGCCAATGGATGAGAGTACCGTAAATAGCAGATGTTGGCCAAATGAATTCACTAAATTGGAGAAAATTCCAAGAAGGAACCAGCCAAGTTTCATGGGCCAAAAGTAACTAAGATGAGCTACAGATGAATACAAGGAGAGGTTACAAAGCAACAACCTTAACTTCACAGAATACAGATGTTAAGGTAAGCACAAAATCAAACAAATAATGACTCGTTATTCTCCATTTGTTCTCATGTGACTGGAGGGTCCAAGGTTGTACCTTTGTTCTACCACTTAAAGAAAATCATTTTGTAAAATACACAGTGGTTCAGAAAAAGACAAATACTGGTTTACTTATTTTTTTAACTGAACTATAGTTGATTTGCTTGTGTTAGTTTCAGATGTAGTTCTATTTTCATAAACTACTAAATTGGTGTGACTTGCCTTAAATTGCCCTGATTTCTTGTAATGTTATCTTTTAGAAGTTTCCCCTTCCCTTCTCGGATCATTTTGATTTACCAATTGTCCAGAATAAACTAGAATTGGACAGACCAAAAACAAACAAACAAACAAAAAACCCCAAAACAAAACCTTTACAGAAACATAAAAGCAAATGCATGCCTCCTGAAGCCCTTGTAGACTCTGGATTTTTGCAAGACATCAAAAATTTTCCTGGATGGGCCCCAACCCCATCAAAGAGGGGGTTGGGGGCCATTCACAACCCTGCAGAGGACACGCTCTATTAGAAGTGAGCAGATGATGCTCTGCATTGGTATATGATTACAACTATAGGATGGAGCTGAGAGGAAGGACCCCCTTGTGGCCATGGGGTGGGCTCGGAAGGCAGAGGGTCCACTTTTGAATCCCTTTTGCCACTTGTCTGCTGGTAACCTCAGACACATTACTCAAGCACTTCACACCTTGGTTTTCTCATCTGTAAGATGGGGTGACAGTGGCATCTACTACACAGGGATGGTGATTTTTTTAAACTCAATGAATTTTATTATATTTATAGTTGTACAATGATCATCATAACCCAAGGTGATTTATATGTTTCTGTGATATCAAAAGATGCTTTTTGTTTTCTAGTTAAATCATTATGCAAAAGGTAGAAGGGTTAATCTTTGCTTTTTTTTACTTTAATTTAATTCTTTCATCTTTCCCTTACGGTACTATCTCTATAGCGTCAAGGTAAAAAATTTCTATCTTCTAAGTGTTAACCTGTCACAGATTTACTTATTAAATCAACATTTTGGATTTCCTGATGTGGCTCAGCAGAAATGAAGCTGACTAGCAACCATGAGGATGCAGATTCGATCCCTGACCTCACTCAGTGGGTTAAGGATCTGGCATTGCTGTGAGCGGTGGTGTAGGTTGCAGATACGGCTCTGATCTGAGTTTCTGTGGCTGTGGTGTAGGCCAGCAGCTGTAGCTCTGATTTGACCCCTTCCCTGGGATCCTCCATATGCCATGGGTGCAGCCCTAAAAAGACAAAAAGACAAAAAAATAATAAATCAACATCTCAAGCTTTTATTGAGAACTACTATATGCAAGAGGCAGTGGGGAATCCAGATACATTTAAGGGAAGGCCATTGTACTTTGGACAAAGAAGTAAGCCAAGTTTGCCTCTTAATAGGGTCCAGCCTTTAAGGGGAGAGTTTATGCAATTTTGTCTTGACACAGGAGATTTAAATAATTGATCTTTTAGGACACCCTGGCCCTTGGTTCTGCAGGACAATGTGACAGAGGAAGAAGGTGAATTATTTTCATGAGCCCTCATGCTTGTTTTGTCTGCTTCTAGAAGACAGTCCTATGAATTTGAACTCTTAAGCTGTTTCTGTTCTGCCAAAGAAAAGCCCTTTCACTTCCATTTGAAAAATATCTTGCTTTATTTCATCCCCCTGATGATTCATAAAAAATTTTTTAAAAATCTGAGTTATAACCAAACTGGGTTACTAATATGTAACCTGTAGCATTGCTTAATTTGGCTTTCTATTACAGTTTTAATAGAAAATATCATTTGATTGCAATTTAGAAATAAAATTTGATTTCCATATTATAACTAATATGAATAATAAGCCCCAAAATGTCTACTATACTTAGGCATTTCTATTAACACAATGAGTATGTTTCGGATGTCCCCGGCATACTAATTCAAAGTTTCATTGTGTCCTTGTACTTTTCTTGAGCTCACTTAGCTCACCCAGGCAGCCTTTACCAGCAATTAGTTTTCAGCTATATTAGCCCTTTGGAGTGCCATGATAATTAAAGTGCTATGCCTCTTTAAAGGAAGTTGGTTGCTGGTGCCAGCCTGAATTGCTCTCATAAGAGTGTGCCCTTTCTCTCTGCATAGTCTGAGGTTGTGAGTAGCTCTGTCATCTTGGGTCTGGCCTGGGACCTGGAGCTCATTTACTTATAATATTTGCCAGGCTTGTTCTGTCTTACCATAAGAGAGGCTGTGGGCTTTCCTTTCTTCATGAACAAGTGTTATTCATTCATTCATTCATCCATCCAGGAAGTAGGAATTGATGGCCTGCTCTATACCAGCACTGTGTTAGATGCTGGAGTTACCATGGTGATTAAAATCAGATGCAGTCCCTACTCTTATAGAATTGAACAAACATAATAAAGAATGCATAAATACATGCTGTGGGAAAGAGAAATGGTGTTGAAAGCTAGCAATAACAAAGAAAGCTGTCCAAGTTGGATGTTGGGGAAGGTTTCCTAAAAGAAGCTGAAATCTGAAAAATGAATAGAGTTATAATTATAAATGAAACGATGTGTTGGGGAGTGTTTGTGCAAGAAGACCAGGGTGAACAGGGTTTAGAGGGAACAGGGGGTGGGGAGGGCTATGCTGCAAGAGGAGGCTGGGTGCAGCCAGACTGTGCAGAACGCTGTGGGCCACAGGAAGGATGCCCCTCTTTAGCCTAAAAACAGTGGGAAGGTATTGAAGGGCTTGAAGCCACATGGCCAGTTGTACATTTGCAAAGATCACTCAGGCTGGAGTTTGGAGAATAGACTGAAAGTTTTTACAGAACTGGAGCAAGAAATCATGGTGGTTTGAACTAATGCTGTGGCAGATGAACAGAGAGACATGGAATAGATGAGGGATTGGATGTGAAGGCTGTCATGCCAAGTTCACTTCTACCAAACTTATTCTTTGTGTGGCAGCCCTTCTCCGTCATCCCATGGCCTGCTCCTGCACTTGATTTGGGCTCTGCTCCAAACGTCTACCATCTCTCTCTCTACCCTGTTCAGTTATTTTCATAGTAATTTTGAAGACATTGTATTATCTATTTATTTATTCACTGTCTTTGCCAGTAGAACGTCAGCTCCATAAGGTCAAAGAATCTGTGTCTCTTATACCTGGAATGTACCTGGCACATAATAGCCTCTCAAAAAATGCTTTATGAATGGATGAATAAATGAATGAGTGACTCTGAATATCTGGCTCATATTATCAGGCTGATGGTGGCATCTTGCCTGGGAAAGGAATGATTGACATGGGACTAGCTGTGAGTGGGGCAAATGGGAGGGGTACTGAGTTCAGGGCTGTGTTTCTGATTTTAGCCCAACCTCTCACACTTGCTGCACCTGACAGCCCATGGTTTTCTCCTCTCAAGAACAGAATGACCTATCCCCTTATTCCACATAGGGGCTTTCACAGAAATAAGGAATAAGAATGATTAGAAAGCAACTGTCAATGCCTAGCCACATGGTACATATATGGTACTGAAGAAAGGGCCAATTCTAGCACTTCCAGCATGTTTTAAAAAGGGTTTAAGAGATGGCATTCTGGGAAGAGGGGTTCTGGTGGGAATATTGTCCCCCCACTCTGCTGACCCTGTTACTGACTCAACCTGTATCAATTTGATGACCAGGATCCAAGCTCAGCTGCCATGTTCCTCTTGGGCCTGAGAAATGATGCTTTGGGCTTCAGTGGCATCTTCACTTTCAAGGCATTTCTCCATTCTGTGTTCTCAAAAGAGCACCATCAGGATGAGAGGGTGAATGGGGGAATCTGCATCTTTCACGTGGGACTCAGAGGTTGGAGGTGCCCTGTAGACAAAGCCAGATGATGAGCCTGGGCTCTGGGTTAGCTCTTGGAGTTTCAGACAACTCCCCCTATGACACTGGCCAGATCAAGGGCAAGGGTAAGTCCCCACTTATAGCTGGAGGCTATAAGCCCCCACTTTGCCAGATAACTCTAGAATTCAGTGAGAAAGATGAATGTCTCTTCTAGCAGGCACTTGACAAATTCAATGCTTCTCCCCTGGAAAGATTTGGATAGGATTCTAGGTTAGCAGAGAGTAGGAAAGGGTGACAAAGGGGTCTACTAGGCTTCAAGCAGTTAGACAAATGAGGTCCAGAAGACAGAGAACCAGAAGCTGATAACATCCAAAGCTCCCCTGGATCTGAGGCTGTTTTCTCTCTCAATTCCTACCACCAAACGGGAGTTGGGTCAGTGCTCACAAATGCGCATGGGCACTGGGAGGTGGGGCAGGGCTCATAGTGCACATGGGCACTGGGAGGTGGGCAGGGCTCACAAGTGCGCATGTGCACTGGGGGTGGGGTGGGTCAGGGCTCATAGTGCACACATGCAGTCTGCAGCTCTGCCTGAAGCTGGTGGGTGCTGTTCTCTCTGCTCCTCAGCTCCCATTCTTAGAGAACACGTTCCAATGTCCTGCCAGAGCCCGTTGCACACATAGCCCCTGTTTGGCTGCATTTTGGTCTTCTATACTTTCTTGCTTTAGGCTTTGTCCATTCTGAGATCATCAACTTCCTTATTTTCTGCCCACTGGATCCTACACAGCTTCTGAAACCCAGCTCAGTTCCTCTTTCTGCCACGTGATGTTTCCTTTGGGGGCCTCTCACTTAGTCGTTCTTGAAGTTGGCAGTTGGGCACATAGACCTGGCACCAGAGTGCCTGGGGTTGAGCCCAGCCACTTTTTAGCAGCATGATGTTAGGAAGTTCCTTAATCCCTCTCTGCTTAAGTTTTCCCATCTCTAAACATGTGTATTAATACTTCATTAGGTTGTAATGAAGACCGGAAGAGTTAATGTACCTGAGGTGCACAGAGCACTGCTTGATGCTATTTTCACAAGGAGACACTGAGTTTGTGCTGGGCCTGGTTTCAGCACTGCTATACCTGCCCCCTCCTTGACCTCCCAGGCCTTGACCCTTTGCTATATTTCCTGGTCACAGTGACTCTAGGGAGGTTTCACACTATTCCTATGACTATAAAGCCCCAGCTGTTTCCTCCATCAGAGCTCAAGGAGTCCCCACACACGGTACCAAGTGACCAGGAGAGACCCTGGCATCTGTGCTCTGACCAGCTGGACTGCGGTGGCACTGGCCAGGTAATATGACCCAGATAACACCTCCTAAGTGGACCTTGGTCCCTGAGAGAAGAGAAACAAGAAGGACCCTGCGACCAGGTGCTTGCCCTTCTTGTTCTTACTGTCCAGGAATGTTCTAAGAGGCAGTGATTTCACAGAAACAACTCTGGAAGTGTCTTGTAAGAGAAAGCACCTGTTTACTGTGAAGTGGAGGCCAGCTCAGTGATGCTCCCTCTCATCTTCACTCACCTTGCTCCCGCTTCACTTTCTGTGCCCATCTCCTAACCACCAAGCAGTTAACTTAGTTCTGTCACCATCTACCTGAAGATAGCATCAGATCCCAGTTGAAGGCTCATCCCCAAGAGACCACCCTCCTCTTTTGACACCAGATATAAGTCCAAGTTGTCATCTGTGTTTCCAACTAGCTGTAAATCAGAGGCTCCCACCACCTCCTTCCTGGGTCTCATTAATTTGCTAGAGTGGCTCGCAGAACTCAGAGACGTATCTGCTTACATATTTACCAGTTTATTATAAAGGATATTATAAAGGATGCAGATCAATAGCTTCATGAAGAGGTACATAGTGTGGGCTGTGAAGGGGTCCCCAGCACAGGAGCTTCTGTCTCCATGGAATTGGGATGTGCCACACTCTGGCTTGTGTTCGTCAATGTGAAAGCTCATCAAACCTTGTTGCTTAAGGGTTTTTATACAACTTTCCTTTCCAGTGGCCCTCTGCCTCCCCACCACTATACACACTTCCTGGAGGTTAGTGGGTGAGGCTGTAGACACAAACCCTCCAATCTTTGGCGTTTCTGGTGACTAGCCCTATTCTGGGGCTATATAAAGACCCCATTTTGATTTAAAGCCCTTGCTTCAAAAACAAAAGGAAAAAAAGTATGGAAGTTCCTCAGAAAACTAAATATAGAACTATCATATGATCCAGCAATCCCACTCCTAGGCATATATTCAGACAAAACTACAATTCAAACAGGTACCTGCACCCATATGCTCATAGTCGCACTATTCACAATAGCCAAGATATAGAAACAACCTAAATGTCCATTGACAGATGAATGGGTTAAGAAGATGCAGTACATATATACAAAAGAGTACTATTCAGCCATGAAAAATAATGAAATAATGCCATTTGTGGCAATGTGGAAGGAACTAGAGATTCTCATACTAAGTGAAGTAAGCCAGAAGGAGAAAGAAAAATATCATATGATATCACTTATATGTGGAATGTAAAATATGGCGCAAATTAACCTATCTACAGAACAGAAATAGACTCACAGACATGGAGAACAGATTTGTGGTTGCCAAGGGGTAGGGAGAGGGAGTGGGATGGACTGGGAGTTTGGTGTTAGTAGATGCACACTATTACATTTGGAATGGATAAGCAATGAGGTCCTACTGTGTAACACAGGGAACTATATACAATCTTTTATGATCAAACATGACAGAAGACAATATGAGAAAAAATGTATATGTATTATGACTAGGTAACTGCTGTACAGCAGAAATTGACACAACTTTGTAAATCAACTATACTTTAATTAAAAGATTTAAAAAATATAACCACAGGGATCATTCTGAAACAAACAAATAAACAAACAAAACTCCCACTTAGGAAATTACCAGGGTTTTAGGAGTTCTGACTAAGCCATCATGGACAGAAATTAATTTTTTTGGTCTTTATAGGGCTGCACCCAAGGCATGTGGAGGCTCCCAGGCTAGGGGTCGAATCAGAGCTGTTGCCGCCGGCTTATAGCACAGCCACAGTCACGCCAGATCCAAGCCACACTGCGACCTACACCACAGCTGACGGCAACACTGGATCCTTAACTCACTGAGCAAGGCCAGGGATCAAACCTGCAACTTCATGGTTCCCAGTCAAATTCGTTTCCACTGCACCATGATGAGAATGCCCTAAAATATTTCTTATACCTCATTCTCCTTTTCAATTCCCTGGAATTGCACATTCCAATAAAACCATAGAAAGTAAGCTGCTTTTTTTTGAATTTTAATGTATGCAAATTTTATTTTTTCTTTAATTTTTTATTATAGTTGGTTTATGATGTTCTGTCAATTTCTGCTGCACAGCGAAGTGACCCAGTCATTCTTTTTTTTCACACTGTCCTTCATCCTGTTCCATCACAAGTGATCAGATATAGTTCCTTGGGCCATACAGCAGAATCTCATTGCTTATCCACTCCAAATGCAATAGTTTGCCTCTACTAACCCCAAACTCCCAGTCCCTCCCCCTCCTCCTTGGCACCTGCAAGACTGTTCTCCACGTCCATGAGTTTGTTTCTTTTCTGTAGATAGGTTCATTTTTGCGTATACTAGATTTCATAAGTGATACCATATCGTATTTGTCTTTCTCCTTCTGACTTACTTCACTTAGTTCTGTTTTCTAGGTTACCCTGGCTAAGGAAAGGATCCTTACATTATAATGCTTAGTAACTTTTTTATAGGGAATGTATCTTTTTGCCTCACTAGAGGGTAATTTCTTGGAAGAGTGTATGAGGCTGTATTTTTCTCTTCTTATCTCCCATGTTATTTGGCAAAATGGCTCACCTAGGGTTGCTTGATGGTTAAAATGGCTCCATCTGTGACTTCAAATCAACTGGTGACAGCTCAGTGTGAATACAGCAAGGACCACTTATCTTGTGCTCGGAGTGACCCAGAACGAATCCCTCGCTGAAATTTTAAGATGAGAATAGCCCATTCTCAGACCATGAGCTTGGTGCAGCCCTCTGTGTTATTCCCTTGAAATCTCCTACTCTTTGCCTCCATACTCTGAAAACACATTCAGGTCATTCTCATTTAAGAACCAATTAATTAAACCAACCATATACCTCCATCAACCATACACCCCTATCAACCACAAACCCCAGTCTAGGAGTTTTCCTATCTTACTCTTTACCTTCATAGCCAACCACTTCCAAGTGTTTGCTACACTCTTTATTGTCCTCATCACCTTCTGCATCCCTCTCAATTTATTGCAATCTGGTTTATGCCCCATCTGATCCATTGATCACTCTTGCTAGTCACCACTGACTTCCATCATGTTGAATCCAGTGGCTACTTTGGTCCTTACTTGCTTGAATTTTCTTGACATCTCATACCGCCCATCACTCCTTCTTGAAACTCTTCCTCACTTGATGTGTGTGATTCCACGGTCTCTCCATTTTCCAACCACCTCTCAGGCTTCTTCTCCTTCTCACCTTTCTCAGAAGCCTTCCTTTCTTCCTTCACTGACCACTTAGCTATTGGTATTCCCCAAGACTTGTCCTTGATGCTCTGCTATGCAACCTTTTTTTGGGATTTCTCCTTCATACTCTAGCCTCACTTGTCAGAAATACGTGAACTGAATCTCTGAAGTCCAGACTGAGTACCAACCTGTTGCCCATCTGCCCACAGGATGTACTCCAAGCCTATCAAGCCCAACTTGTCTGGAGAGAACTCTTACTTCCCCTTGAAACCTGCATGACCATTGCCTATCTCAGGGATAAACATCACCTTCCAGCTAGGAATCCACACCAGGACCTTACGTACTAGTCTCTAGCTTCCCACCCAACTCCCCTTGCCAAGCATTTAGAAAGGTTGGCAGCCTCTATGTCTGCCGTCACTGCCTTAGTTCATCCTCTTGTAAGTTCCTACCTGGATCATGTAAATAGTCCTCAAATTGATTTCCTTGTTTCCTGACTATCCTTCTTCATGGATACATGTTTACATTGCCATCAAAGTAATCTTTACTAAATCACACCTTATTTTGCCAGGCTTTTATTTAAAAGCCTCCCGTTACTGACTCCATGGAGCTTCTAATTTGAGGTTCAAATATCTGAGATTCATGCATACAAGGTCTTTCATGATCTGCCCCTCATCTAACTCATTAACCTTCTCTTTGCTTTCCTATCCCCTTCTCCAACCAAATTGGAATCTTTTAATTTCCTCAAAAATGTTATGATGTTTCAGACCTCCAAATCATTGCATTTTCCATCCCTTCTGCCTCATAACTCATCCATCCATCCATCCATCCATGCATCCATCCACTGCTTTATATAACTAGTGCCTATCATTCTTCCAAACTTGGTTCATGTGCAATCTCTTCTGAGAAGCATTCCTTTGGCTTTCTCAGTCTGGTTACCAGAGCTCTCAGTTTATATTTTTAAATAGAAGTACTTATTACACTAACTTATAGAGTTGAATCATCTGCATCCTCAAGTGCCTTGAGATTATGGACTGTGTCTTATATGTGTCTTCTCAGTACTTAGCATAATTCCTATACATAGTAGATGCCCCAGCCCCATTCACTCCATCTCAAAAATAAGCCCTATTGATCATACTATGGAGTAGGCTGGATGTGTTGATGACTTTTTGTATGGAGCTCATGGCTCTGAAGCTTCTGTACATGGCAGTTATAAATGGCAGCTTTGTCTTTGTTTCTAATTTTGACTGAACTCCTTAGGTTTCCAACATCTTCCCCTGACCTTGGCCCATTCATCCTTTCATGGGCCTGGTCCATGCCAGGTCTCCTTCTCTTCCTTTGCTGACTTCGCCAGTGCCTCTCATATCCTTCCACACTGGGAGCCAGCCTTCTGAGAGCCCAGCAAGTCCTACTTTAGTTTTTAATCTTTCCTCATAAATTAATCTCTCCTGCTATCTAATCATGTCTGGTGCCCTTCCCTGAACCCTCTCCACGTTGCCTACCTCTTGTCGGGTAATGAGATGCCCACAGCTGGCTGCAGTCTCCCAGGCTCCATCTCACCACCAGAGACCATTTCCTCCTGGCTTTGTGTTGTGGGTCCTGCACACACACATACCCAAATCATCTTGCCTTTTTTATTTATTTCTCTTCCACTTCCCATTGCAAACTCATCTAATTTGTTCTCTGCTCTGAGGCTGCATCTCTCCCAGCAGGCACACTTTTGAGCCCCCCCCCTATCAAATCCATCTCTGTCTTTATGATGACTTTTTCCTTCCTCTGTTAATGCTCATGCCTTTCCAAGTTGAATCTCATTTTGGGGCATCTTACACAAACAGTTTGCTTCTCCAGGTCACAGATAATTTTTTCCCACTCCTTCCATGGCAGGGGCATCTGTCAGTCTCATAAGATGCCTTCTTACAAGTGCTAAGGAAAAAATGGGGTGAAAAACCTGATCACATTTGCTTTTATTAGAAAATGTCATCATTCTTGTTGGCCTCAATTATCAGAGGACCTAAAGCTAAATTTGCATCTGGTGGCAGCAACTGTCTTCCCTGGGTCTCTGTGAACTTATCTTTTGCCCTTATTATATGGCATTCTTATTAATTAGTATTATAAAGTGATTAAAATATATGAGTTTACTTGTAATGTTTTGGAAAGAAGTGGGGTCTAAATAATATATTTAGTTATTTAGTGCCTGAATGGTTCATAGACTTTCCTTCCTGTCTTTCTAACCCTAACGTCTATTCCTCAATCCTCTTGAGCAGTCATAGAAGATGCCATAGAAGAGGATCTGAGGCTTGATGGGCAGAGCCCCTGGCAGTCCTTGCGGTCACCTTCAACTGCAGTCATTTGGATGTGGGTGTGATGAGGGCTGGCAAGGTGATCTACACAAGTAGGCAGAGGGAATGGGTTGGCAGGGTGCTGGAGGAAGGCCTTGACTTTGGAAGACAGCTGGTAAGCAGGCTTGAGTCCATCCCTACTGGCCATGTAACCTCAGGCAGGTTAAGCTTTCTGTCATTCTCACCCTAAAAGGGAGATAACAGGACCTCAGGATTATGAGAAATCAGTGAGACAATGTATGCTCTGACTTGGCATCCAGGGAGGAGGAGAATAATTCAAGTTTCTAAACTTGATTCCTTGGAGGGATCCTCTGCACATACACATGGCCCCCTCCCCCACCTTGTACTATGGCCCCCTCCCCTACCTTGTACTATGTGGCCTGAAATTCCACAGGAGAGTCTCCTTACCTGACTCATTTTAAAAAGACAAACATTCTCCTGGTTTTTATATCATTTTAAAAAGGCAGCCATCAGCCTGGCTGAAACTCTTGGGGTGGGGTGGGGTGCAGCACAAGCTGTCATCAGGGAGTGAGGCAAGAACTTCCATGAGGAGCGGGGTGAGCATCAGAGCAGAGTGTTTGGGGAGGGGGCGTTGCTGAGGAGAGGGGTGAAGGTGAGGGAAACAACGCCTGTTTAGAGGGTTGGGGGTACCCTCCCACCTTGCGGTGTGTAGAGCATTGTTTCTGGAATGTCAGCTTGTCTCTGACTTCCCTGAGTGCTTGTCACCTGCAGATGCACCTGCGTCCTGGCTGAGGTGGTGCCTGAGACTCTGCATTTCTGGCAAGCTCTAGGCCTTGCCTTGCTGCTCCTTCCAGGGCCACACTCTAGATCAGGGGGAGTTGTCAGACTTTGACTCAGGCCTCAGTTGACATATAGACTCCAGGCGGTGCCAGTGTGTGGGGGATCCTGCGGTGTGGTCTCTTCCCAGCATCTGATTCCCAGCTTCCTTTCCCGCACGCTCTGAGGACAGTGAGCTTCCTCCCTTCCCAGCCTGGGACCAGGACCCTCCTCCCCACCCCACCAGGCCCATTTGAATTGTTATTATTTTTTTCTCCGAACCTCACCCCAGTCACTCTTCCTAAGCACTCTCCTAAAGTTGAGAGCTATTATATTCACTGCTTTCCTTTTATCTCTTCATCTGGCATTTCTATAGATTACAAAAAGAGCAGTTAAATTTGTCTGGCACGATTTGTACTACATCAATGCCTGCTATTTACTGCTTGTGAGTCTCTCCTTCAACACTTACAAAGAGTTCCTCTTAATGCTGCACCCTTGGCTTGCCTCAGAGGTGACCTTCATTTTAAGTTTCCCAAAAGGGTGATGAATAGGCCTCAATTTATTCAACTAAATACGTCATTTTTTTTTCTTTTTGGGGGACCACACCCATGGCATGTGGAAGTTCTCAGGTCATATCGCAGCTGCAGCTGCTGGCCTACACCACAGCTCACAGCAACACTGGATCCTTAACCTACTGAATGAGGCCAGGGATTGAACCCATATCCTCATGGATACTAGTCAGGTTTGTTTCCAGTGAGCCACAATGGAAACTCCTACATCATTTTTTTTTTTATTAGAGTAGAGTTAATTTACAGTTTTGTGTCAATTTCTGCTGTATGGCATAGAGATTCAGTCATACATATATATACATCCTTTTCACATCCTTGTTTTAAAACATACACATACATGCTCACAAAAAGGCCAGGATCCAGGAATTCCAGATATAACTCTTCCATGGACTGGACAAGTGATGCCAACATGGATATTTAAGTCCTTGGAGCTTTGTCTCCCCATCTGTGAAATGGACATAATAAGACATGCCAAAATGACTCATTGTGCAAGGGCCTCCAGGAGAGTTTGGTGCCTATTAGGTGCTCAAAGAATGCTTATGGGGAAAATAAGTATTTCTATGCTGTGAAAATTATCAAAGGGGAACCTCATTAAAATGGAGCTGGGAGGCCAGAAGGGCGAGCTCTCATGCACATACCCTTTGACATCAATACAGATCCCAACAGGCATCTGCAGCAGAAAGTGACACTACTTCATTATCCCCAGCAGGAGAAAGAAAGATTTCTTCTCCCCTGGCAACAGTTCAGCCAATGAGAGACTGGCACAACTCAGCCAATGAAGGGCCATTATACTCCCAACTTCCAGTTTCCTCCAATGGACTTTTTGTTTATAACAGCCCCTCCCAACTTCCCTTTATCCTCTACAAAAGAGTATCTTCTCCTTTGCTTTACCTGACTTGCAGCATGGTTGACCATTATTCTATATGCCAGGTTTCAATTCTTTACTACTCCTGAATAAAGTTGTTTTGCTGGTAAAATAATGGGTTGTTTTGTTGTTTTAGGTTAACAATGTTAACTATTCACCTGATAGCTATTCACCTCTTCTTCCTTACTAAAAATGCCCAATTTTGTTCAAGGTGATGATGAGCTAAAACCATGCTCCCTTTGATACTCTCTTACAGTAAGAGGTGGCGGTGTGACACCTTCAGGCCAGTTAGATTTAACTTTGGCCAGGGTCTGGGGCGGCAGTGAAGTAATTTCAAGGAATCTGCTGTCTTCCTGATTACAGAAGTGTCTCTGTCCTTTAAATCTGAAACAAAGACACAATTCATAGAAGAAGAGCCAGATTGCAAATGAGGCAGCAAACATGAAGATAAAAATTTTTAAAAAGAGTTGAGGGAATGGAAAAGAACTGTTCTCTTATGGCAGCCTTACTGGGCTTCCACAAAGCCCTGACTGCCTTTGCCTGGAATGCTTATCAGGTGAGACTGAAATGATTAGACAAATGAAACCTCAGTCACTATCTGTCTAGCTACACCACTCAAGGTGCTGCCTGTGTACCATGGAGCTTGTTAGAAATGAGGACGTTCAGGTTCCATCCCAGGTGTAAGGACCACCTGCATTTTAACAGCCATCCCTATGTGAGTTACATTTGTGTTATAATTTGAGAAGCACTGTCTAGTCAAACTTTCTGTTTCTAAAGTTTTCAACCTAATCAGCATTCTATATTTTCATGAGAAAGAGATAGAAGCTGAGTTCTGGTTGTGTGTATGTGCATGTGGTATTGATTTTTTTAAATTTATTTTTTCTTGTTTTTAAAGATTTTCCCTTTTTTCAGTATTGACCTTTTATTTAAAAATTCTTTCAGCATGATGATTTGATATACATACACAGTGAAATGATTTCCACAGTCAAACTAGTTAATTTATCATCTCATATAGCTTCATTTTCTTGTGTATGAAAAGAGTTTTTAAAAGATATATCCAGATATATTTCTGTTAAAATCCTTCTCTCGACCTTGAAGAAATTTTAAAAATCTACCTCTTTTCTGGAAATTATCTGTCTACTATGTAACCAGCACAAAAGAAGACCTTAAATATTTGCTGTTGAGTAAATATTATTTGATGATAAGTTGCATCTCCTTTACTAGGTTAAAAGCTTGAGGTGGGCAAGGATTATGTCTTAGCTCTCTTATTCCACCCAGTGCTTAGTATTCATGTAGCAATGAGTGCCTGATAAATACATGAATTATTTTAGTATATATTCTACTTACTGAGGAAACCAAGGGGAATTTCTTGAAATTCCTCCAAAACATCCTTCAAATCCTGTCACTGTTTCTGAGCATTCAGGAAGAATGTGTTTATTCTAAATAGTTGATGTATTTACTCTCAATTGTTATACCATAGAATGACTTTCCCTCTTCTCTTTGGCTTCTAGGACGCTCAGAGCAAAATGTAGTTTAGTGGTCAAAGTTAACTTTGGCTTGGCTTTCCTTATTCCCCCTAATGTCTCTATGGCTGCTAATTCGATATTTCTGTCTTAATGTTCTTATTTTATTTATGAGTTTTATTTTTAGCTCATCAAATTTTTTTTTTTTTTTTGGAAATAGCTAGGTACAAATTACACCTAAAACCAAAACATGGGGAGTCTGAATAGACTTAGGAGGAGGTGGAAGAGTTTTACCTAATGGTAAGACCTAGGCTTGCATTTCTTCCTATGTAGAAGAAGATTCGGAGGATTTGCCACCCACAGATGCACCATGGAGAGTCACAGCACCATGGGTAGATGGCAAAGGAGAAAACAGAGACACAGAGAACAAAAACCTAAAAGATGTTTGAGAATTGAAAATTTCCACCGCCTACTCCACTCCCTTTTTCCAATCTGTCACTGCCCATCATTCATCAGCAGTTTTGCAACTATATCCCTCATTGCACTTGCTGCATGGCTGTGGTTTCCATAGGCTGCATCAAAGATCGAGAAGCACTGTCCCTACTCCTGCATCACTTAGAATGACCTCTTTTCTCTCTAGCAATTCTGCCTCTGCTGCAAAACCAGCTCATCTTTCTCTACCTGACCATTGCTGCTCACAGGGAGACCTGCCTCCCTTGGGCCCATAGGCTGTCAACTTTGCTGCATATTTCTGTTCTTCTTTCTTCCTCACCTCCTCCCTAGGGCTGGAAATGGGGTATTTCTTTATTTCCCTAACAGTACTTAGGAAGGGCTGGTATACAGTGGGCACTCAAAGCATACCTGGTTAGATGATATTTAGCATGTAACCAGAGTCTTAGATACAGGCATCACATGGATTATGCTTCTAAGCTCTCTATTCTTACCTGCAAGAGCACAAATACGTTGGTCAGCAGCCCAGGGCATTCATAAAGCCAAAGTCATGGTCAGTGCTAAGAGAAACCATAGAGCCATCTGAAGTTGATCCTCTCACCTTATAAAAGAAGCCCAAAGAGGAGAGGGCATTGTGGAGGTTCCCACAGCTGGTCGGTGGCACAGCAGAGAATAGAGCTCAAGTTATTAGACCTTGAGTTTAGAATGAACACAGCCTTCAGCTGCATCTGTTCATTGAGGCCAAACTTTCCTTCCTTCTTCAGAGCCCTAGTGTGAGACTGAGGTTTGGATTAAAGCACATCAGTGCAGATTTCTTCAACACAAGGCAGATGGTTAACTAGAAAACGGGTTTTACAAAGTTGGATTCTGTTTTAACTAACTGCATTATGATGTCTGGCCAATTAAAGGACATTAGAGGTAACCGATCTGGTAAAGTGAGAATCATTTTATAAAGTGAAGATTTACCTCTGTTGCCCATTGAGATTCTGTCAGGGTTTGTTTGCTCATAAATGGAGGATCTGTTTGTTACACATCTTGGTTATACTCAAAAGTGAACAGTTATGAATTCATTTATAAATTCTGCAAGAGGTATGAATTATTTATACAGTCATAATCTTAGACGTGTGAGACTGTAACTCTCTCTATTTCTCTATAACGGAATTCAACCTCAGTTTTCCACCTCTCATTTCCTCCAAAGGTGGGAAACAAATTTACCAATACAAGACAACCAGTCACTTCTCATTTAACAATGGTCAGTTGGGGATTTAACCTCTGTTTTACTCTCTTCTTCCTGGGGTAATCTCTCCAGGCTCATGAGGAGGGGGTGCCTTGCTGACTCTGTTATGGGTTCTGAGGTATTGGCCTCTGCCCCTATTGCATCTGTAGCACATGATCTTGGTCCCCACTGTGGCTTCCATTTGCCAGGTCAACACTGTTGGTTTTCTTCTTGTCTCAACTGCAAAGCCTCTCTTTCAGATATCTTCTGGCCACATCTACATTTCTTTGGAGGGCAGCTTGGGAATGCAAGCGGCTTTCTCCACTGAACACTGGGATGAACAGGCTCCCAAGGCTGATCCGATCACCTATGTACTCACTCTCAGCCATTGCTGGTCTTCTGCTCAGGCACCACGTTGGATGAGGACACCTGGTCTCCTGGGCTGTGCTCTGGAAGGCAAACAACATTCTCTCCAGTTCTCAGGCCGTCCTATGTCCATCTGGGATGTATAATCAGGTTTCAATCATGCTACAGCCCCTTTTCACCTTTCAGCCCCAAAGGGCAGTACTGCTAGGCTCTGCATTAGGGACCTGTGTAAACCCCAGTCTCATCCCCTTGAATTCTTCTCTGTCTTGCTGCCTGAACTTCCCCACTTCTGAACCTGGATTGGGGGCAGGTAGGTAAGAGAATATTCTACTCAGTTTGTATTCTTCTCTATTCTGCATTTAAAATCTATGCTTTGAGAGCTCCAAGCCATTTTTAACAACCAGAAATGCTCTCTCACAAAAAAAAGTTGCTTTTACACCTTCATTTCTGATAAGTACATTCAAAAGCATGTCCTTACTTCTGGACAAAATTTTCATTGAAAAAGATAAATGCACCCCTATGTTCATTTCAGCACTATTCACAATAGTCAAGACATGGAAACAACCTAAATGTCCATCGACAGGTGAATCAGTTAAGAAGATGTGGTATATATATAATGCACAACGGAATACTACTCAGCCATAAAAAGAACAAAATAATGACATTTGCAGCAATGTGGATGGAACTAGAGACTCTTATACTAAGTGAAGTAAGTCAGAAAGAGAAAGACAAATACTGGAAAGACAAATACCACATGATATCTCTTATATCTGGAATCTGTGGCACAAATGAATCTATATACAGAAAAAAAAAAGAAACTCATGGACATGGAGAACAGACTTGTGGTTGCCAAAGGGGAAGGAGAGGGAGTGGGATAGACTGGGAGTTTGGGTTAGTGGATGCAAATTATTGCATTCAGAGTGGATAAGCAATGAAATCCTGCTGTATAGCACAGGGAACTCTATCTAGCCACTTTGATGGAACACAATGGAGAACAATGTGAGAAAAAGAATGTGTGTGTGTATATATATGTATATGTATATTATGTATATGTATGACTGGGTTACTTTGCTGTACAGTAGAAATTCACAGAACATTTTAAATCGACCATAATAAAAAATTAAAATAAAGCATGCCCTGAAATTCTAAGGTGGGCAATGGCATCATGTTCATGTCCATACCCACCCTCCTTGGAGGGCAGTGTACTTAGCTGCCTAAGAAAGGTGTGATGAGAAAAAACACTGGTAAAAGACACCTCAGTTGTTCCTTCAAGTTATTATTCACCATATTCAACAATTATGATAGGGAGTGTAATCTACAGCAAAGTTTCTCAAGTAGAGAGCCACAAATTGTTCATAAGCAGGTGGAGAGAGAATGATGCTTTCAGCCCTGGAGGCTGCTGGGATCCTTGGAACCCTGGAACTATGAGCATTGGCTGCAAGCAGCCTGGTGGGGACTCCTCTGAGCACAGCCCAAAGGGAATAGTTTTCCAAGGGCCATTCTGTGGTCCTCACCTGCAGCAAGCACACCTGTGCATTGTACATGCATTGGCCTCCAGAGATGCTGAGGGCAAACAAGAAGTGCTCGACTTCTGCATGTCTGCAGCAAACAGAGGTCCATTATGTTCAGGGGCACGGAAGCTGCTAGATGATTTGTGTTGTAGGCATCCAAGGAGTGCCTAGATGCTGTGCGAAGGATACTGGGTGGGGTTCTTAAAGGGACCGGCGACAAGTGAGTCTCAAACTTTGCTTTATATTCATTGGATTCTCCCTTCCATTTGCAGGAGATGAACCCTTTCAGGGAGGCCAAGCCAACTGCTGGGTGATGGCATTTGCATCCTTCCAATTAGGTTTCATCATTATATTGAAACATCTGATATGCAGAAGTTCAGTTCACTTGAAAATCCAAATGTAGCATCGCAAGAAATTCCAACAGTATAATTGTCAATGAAAGAAAAGGAAAAGCTGTTTGATTCTTAAAATATCATTGCAACTGTTGCAAATTTTTTAACTATCTGTAAAAAAACAATGATTAAAAAATTTTTTTTGTCTTTTTTTTTTTCCAAGGGCTGTAACTGCAGCTTATGGAAGTTCCCAGGATTGGGGTAGGGGTAGAATTGGAGCTGCAGCTGCTGGCTCACGCCACAGCCACAGCAACATGAGATTCGAGCCACATCTGCGACCTACACCACAGCTCACGGCAACGCCAGATCCTTAACCCACTGAGCAAAGCCAGGGATCAAACCCACGCCCTCATGGATGCTATTTGGAGGGTTTGTTACCACTGTGCCACCAAGGGAACTCCTAATTTAACATTTTTATCACCTAATTGTGTGAGTGGCAGTTATTGAGACTATGAAGGGCCCATCATTAAAACGGATTGATCAGGACGTGCGTGTAGCCATTTCAAACATAAAACTTGGTAGGAAAACATTATATTTCACAGAAGCCAGCTCAGGTTTCTCATTACAAATATAAAACTGTGTTATTTGAAAAAACTTCTACATATTCAATCTTTAATGCCTTCCCCAATACTTATTTTTCTTACTGTAATTATATAATATAAACAAAAAGTAATAAAATATTTTCCACCAAGCCCCATAGAAAGACTCCCCAATCCCTTCCAATTCATCCCACTATGCAAATATTACTATTGTTGTGTATGTGCCATGATGCAAAAAAGTTTGGGAGGCTTCATTCTGCTGCAAAGGATGTGAATTCTGGATGCAAGTCAACTAAAGTTCTAATTCCACCTCTGCCACATGCTGCTGGTGTGATTTTATCAAAGCTGCTTAATGGTCCTGAAACTCAATTTTCTCATATGCAAAATGGGGAAACAGCTACTACCTCCGAGATGCATGTGACCCAAAGGATCTCACCGGTACCTCCAACTCACCTCTGCACCTTTGTGACCTTGAGCAAAATCCCTTGCCTTTCTGAAGCCCATTTTCCCAGAACCAGGGATTCAAATGCTGCCCTCTCAGGCCAGTGTGATGGCACATGGTCCCACTGCCTGTTCACGAGTCCCATCAGGGGCCTGACCTCAGGAGGAGCAGGGCTGGGTCACAGAATCCTCATAAACCCACTGCTCCAGGAAGAAGGGGGACTGGCTCCCAGCACCCGGCTGCCAGTTGCTGATTTAGTATTCGGAATTCAAAATTTATGGAGCCGCCTTCCTTTGTCACACCATCCATCAGAGACAGACACTCAAGAGATGGAAGGGGAAAAAATTAAAAACCTGTTTATTGCTCAACTTGCTCTAGGCGTGTTTTAGCTTATTGTTCAGCTCTGTTCATTTCCATGCAATTTGAATGGCTTTCTTAGTTGCCGTGGCCAACATGTATATAAATGGGTGGCTGTGTGGACTCGCAGAGATATTTTATCTCTGGCAAAATGAAAAACCACCAGAAATTACACTGTCGGTGAAGTTGTTAAAACTTGGGGCAGGTGGGGACTGCCAGCACCCTCCTGGCCCAGCTCTAGCTTCCCGGGCACCCACGCATGGGCCCGGGCTTCCCTTACTCTGGCGGACGATGCCGCACTGCGGTGCTTATTGGGGATGCTGCATTTGTCCCTGTCAATGTCAAGGAGAGTTTGTGGGCAGGATGAGTATGGAATGCACAATGGCAACAGGCAGCCAAGTCAGGCAACCGGATGTGTAGGGAGGGAGAGAGGTACGAAGGGCTCAAAGACCATTTTTGCTGAACAGGGACACAACCAGATTTTTAGAAATGCTGACATGTGTCTGCTGGTAGAAGAATATGATGTAAGCCCTAACTCCACAGGGATCCAGGTATCCTGGGTGAGCTCTCGCTTTCCCATCATGATAGCTGAGTGGGCCTCTAGGTCAGGTTATTTGGGTTTATTGCCTGCTCTAACACGTCTAGCTGACTTCAAGCTGATTGCTTAAGCATTCTATGCTTCAGTTTCCTAATTTTCCTCATCGGTGATGTGGGGATAATAATATCCCTGTAGTTGTGAGGATTAATGAAGTGCCTGGTGACATGCTTGGCACATGGAGCGTGCATGATACGTGTGTGTGTGTGTTTTCTTATAAATTTGCCGTGTTTACTTCCCAGGACTGTACTAATTGCTTCAGGAGTTGGATGTGAGTTTTCAGAAGAGTATAAACTGCCAGCACACAGTGGGAACAGTTGACACTGGAAAGAGTCCCCCAACACCCACCCCCGACCAGGGTAGCCATGCACTGGGCCTGGCTCTCAGGGGGACTGTAGTTGGGCTTCACCAGGAGAAAAGGTCTCCCCTGAACCCCTAAGTGCTGCCCTGTGGCTGAGCTTAGAGGTGTTTGCTGGCCTTGCTTGGTGAAAGCTCTGACCTAGGGCTCAAGTGTAATACATCTGCCCTTCATTTTTCTTTTTCATCAGTATCCATTATAGCAAAGGTTTTTGTTTTGTTTTTGACATCTCAGCTCCTTCTGCTTGCTTTGTGCATAGAGAAATCCTGAGAGAAATGTAGTGTTTTACCAACATTCACTTCTAGAGGGGGCATGGGAGGGGACAGACCTTGCCAGTCTGAGACAGGGGAGTCGGGCATGGCTTCTGTCCATGAGGGGACAGGGTAACACAGGCAGGGCCCTGGTCTGGAGTGGGACAAGGTCATTTCCTGGAAGAGGTGGGTTTGAGTGGAACTTCAAAGATGATTTTGAATTTGGGCAGATGGAGAGGAGATGATGTGGATGTAGTGTGTGTGTGTGTGTGTGTGTGTGTGTGTGTGTGTGTGTGTGTGTGAGCGCGCTGGGAGTACCCAAGGATCTGACCACTTTTGGAAATTGGCGTGGCTCTTGTGCACATACATAGATCAAGACACACACAGCCCGAGACTACTTCAAATTCTGAGATATAGGAGGTCAATGTGATACTCACAATCCACGGTTTGAAAAAGACTTTTTGGAGTTCCCACTGTGACAAAGGGCATGCTGCTCTCAGGGGAAAAATAAAAAATGAAAAAATAGCTCAAGAGTAGCCTTGGGTTTGCTAAGCCTGGTGAGTGCTTCACAATCTGGCACATCTGTGCACTTGCCTGGCCAGGCTCGGCTTTCTCCACCACATGCCACCCTCCAGCCCATGAGCTCCTGTCCTTCAAGGCACCCTGTGGTCCCCTGAGGGTTTGGCTGGTGACGGTCTCTGCCCATGATGGTGTCTCAGTCTGGCTCATCCTGCCCTTTCTTTCCCTAATTCTCACTCACACTGTAAGTCTTACTTCTTCATGATGTCGTCATTTGTGTATAACAAGTATTAGTTGAATGAGGAGACTACACTTGCTCTCAAGGAACTTGGTAGGAATTTGAAGAACAGAGCATCAAAAATATAACAACAGGAGTTCCCATTGTGGCTCAGCGTTAACAAATCCATGAGGATGTGGGTTTGATCCCTGGCCTCGTTTAATGGATTAAGGATCCAGCATTGCCGTGAGCTGTGGTGTGGGTCGCAGATGCAGCTCGGATCCTGCGTTGCTGTGGCTGTGGCTGTGGCTGTGTCATAGTCTGATAGGTACAGCTCTGATTGGACCCCTAGCCTGTGAACCTCCATATGCCCTGAGTCCAGTCCTAAAAAGCCAAAAACAAAACAAAACAAAAACAAAGAAGAATACATGTCAGGGGCAAGTGAATGGTCCAGAATTGAAAGAGAAAACTGTTAGTAGATTGTCACGGGTGTCTGGGCAGAAGAGGATGAAGGGCCAGAGAGTGGGATTGCAAAGAAAGACACTGAGGAGATTCCACTCACTCAGTCATTCAGCAGCCATTTCCTTTTTTCTTTCTATCGTCCCACCTGCAGCATGTGGAAGTTCCTGGGCCAGGGGTGGAATAGGAGCTGTAGCTGCAGGCCTATGCTGTAGCCACGGCAACATCAGATCTGAGCTGCATCTGTGACCTACACCGAAGTTGTGGCCATGCCAGATCCTTAACCCACTGACCAAGGCCAGGGATCGAACCCACATCCTCATACAGACAACGTCAGGTCCTTAACCTGCTGAGCCACAGTGGGAATTCCAGCAACTCTTTCTTGAGTGTGTACCTTGTACCAGGCTCTGAGGACACAGCAGTGAGCAAAACAGCCCCAAATCTCAGCCCCGTGGAGCTTACCTTTCTTGTTGGAGAGAAAAACAAGGTGGAGAATTAGAATGTACAGGCCGTCAGATAGTGGGAAGTGTTGTGCAGGAAATGAGGCAGGGAGGGAGGGGGGACGGTACACTGCCCAGGTAGTAACATTTTAAGCTTTGCAAACCTCCCACATGCCCGGCTTTCTCAGACTCTTTTCTGACCTTTTTCCTATAGAGATTAGCTCTCACTTGAAGAGACTGAAGGGCACTTCAGCTTGGCAGTTGGCACATCCTCCTTGTGGCTTTACGAAGCCCCTTTTGGGTGTAGTGGAGGCAGAAGCTCCCTGTGGACAAGAGCAGCCTCCTAAACTTCTGTTTCCTGATCTCCTGCAGCATTGTACTCAGCTCTATTAGATATTCAATAAATACTTGTTAATTTGATTGATTGCATGATTCATAAATAAAATTGCAAGTGAAACCTCCAGTTAAAGTCTCTTAAGGAGTTTTTCAAGGCACTGATTACTAAACACTTTACAAAAGGGAAAACATCTTTAGAAGAGAAATTAGGGTACTAGCTCTTCTGGCTATGACGATAAAAATCAGAAGTGTGAATGTATCCTATTCCCCCCCGAAAAAAACTGTCCTCCAGAGAGGAAAACGATTTGCCCAAGTTCATTAGGCTTTTCATTGACTCAGTTTTCTTATCTGTACAATGGGGTAAATTACTCCCTAAGTCACTTATTCGAAAAGAAGTTGCATCAAACGAGCTACGGAAGAATTTTTAAAAGGCGGACATTCAGCCTCAGATAATCGTTTATTTCCCAGTTATTACTTCTTTCTTTTTTTTTCTGGTAAAAACAGGGGACTCCCTGACTGATGACGCATTTGCTAATGCTCGTCTGGCTCCTTTCCTGTTGGAATATGAAGCTTTGCCTCACCTGTAAACCCTGGGTGGGGCAGGGAGGCTGGGGGAAGCAGGCATGTGCCCTTGAACCAGCTCTGCCTGCCTAACAGCTTGACTGCTTTTAATTTAATCTCATGCCGCCCTTGTTAGCATCTGGGTATTATTAGACCATAACCACAATAATAAGTATTCCAGTTGTATCTTCTATTTGCAGAGTGCTTTGCAATCACTTTTTATTAGTTAGTTGCAGCTCGGTCGTCCTGGAAACAGAAATACACACAAACAGGAAGAAAAACAGGGAGGGGGCTGGGGCAAAGTGTCTACCAGGCAGCTCAATTTGTCTTTGACCAGCAGGAAGCCAGTGTTCCCTTGGGGGCAATTGGAGAAGTTAGGCTAAGGTAACACTTCAGTAGAAAGAAACTGGAATTCAACCTGGGCACTTCTGTTCAGTGGGCACCTCTGAGGCATCTGTGAGTGACCCAGTCACTGCTGCCCAGCTGGTTAGTGGCAGAGCTAGCCCTGTGGTTTGGGGCTCAGAGAGAGATTTTGCTCTTTGTCTTGCATCTGGGGCGACATCTGAAGAAATCGCCTTGTACGTAAGCAAATGTACGACTCTCTCTCTGGGAGATCAGTCAATTACAGCAAATTGAGCTATTTCATTTCGGCTTGCAAATGGCTTTCAGTTACACAAGTAGACACATTAATCTAATAACTAATGATCATATATTTCACTAATCATACAGCCCTGCATGTGGTATAATATCTAATTATATTTAATATTAAGACATCTTCACATGTGCATTTTTACCAACTGTCTAACTCGGGGAGCCACATGAGAGCAGCGTGGCGAAGGGGAAGACCCAGCTCCGTGTAGACGGCCATCGGGCCAGGGACGGGCAGGGTCCAGGAGGCCAAGGGCTGCCCCCTGGAGGAGGCGCCTTCTTTAGAGGGTGTGAAGGAGATTTGTGTGAACTCAGGGCCAAGGCTAACTCTTGGGGGGCTTTTGTGTTAAAAGGAACCCTCCCCCCAGAGGCAGCCCATTGGAAAAGGCACCTCTTGCTTGGAGCCTCAGCCCCCAGATCTCTTGTTTGCACTCTCTCCTTGGGGTACCCTGGTGCTGGGCCTCATCTACGTGGCCCCAGGCAGTTAGTTGCCCTGGAAGAGCTTGGAGTCAGGGCAGGGATCCTGCAAGCACAACCCGCTGCAGGGCCAATTCAGGCACCTCATACTTTTACTCTTCCCAAAGCCAACACTGCAAGCAGACAAGAACCTTGAGTTCCCGTTGTGACACAGCGGAAACGAATCTGACTAGGAACCATGAGGTTGTGGGTTCAATCTGTTGTTTAAGTTACCCAGTCTGTGGAATTTTGTTATAACAACCTGAGCAGATTAAGTTGTTGGACTTGTCATTGCCGTGGCTCTGAGGTTGTCCTGAGGACAGATCTGGTCACCTGTGTCACTGTTTCTCCAAGGCCTGACCAGGATGTCTGAGGTCCCCTCCCAGGCCAGCCATTCTGGGGTCTGGGACTGAGAGTGGGCAGTTCTTTCCAACCTCAGAGGTATGAGGGCAGCCAATCAAATCCAGTCTTGGGCAGGCATTACCTGGCTCTATCAAACCAAAAAAAAAAAAAAGGAGTGGGAGTTCCCTGGTGGCTCAGTGGGTTAAGGGTCTGGTGTTGTTGCTGCTGTGATGTGGGTTCAATCCCTGGTACGAGAACTTCCGCATGCCATAAGTACAGTCAAAAAAGTGAAGAAAAAGAGTTCCCGTCATAGCGCAGTGAAAACGAATCTAAGAACCATGAGGTTGTGGGTTTGATCCCTGGCCTCACTCAGTGGGTTAAGGTCTGGCATTGCTGTGGCTCTGGTGTAGGCCAGCAGCAACAGCTCTGAGTGGACCCCTAGTCTGGGAACCTCCATATGCCACAGCTGAGGCCATCAAAAGACAAAGGACAAAAAAAAAAGTGAAAAAGAGTTTGCAACCCCAGTTTTAGACTTGTGGACCTAGAACAAGCACTTTGAGGTGTCACAGGCAGAAGCCACAGCTGGGGGCGCAAAGATCTCACACATTCCCCTTGTTTCCTCTGCTGAGACCTAGAGGGTTAGGAGATTTTTCTAGGTACAAGTGTTTGCGTTCCTGTGCCCAGTTTCCTAGAGCACCTTTATTATATGTTATAATTCCCAGTTGCAAGTCAGGCAGGAACTCAGGAGGAGGAGGACTGTAACAACGCAGTTGGAAATGGGAAGATGAAGCCGAGGGCTGTAAAGAGCCAAGACCTCCCGTATGCCAAGACGGAGGGGGCGGGGTCCAGGAGAAAAAGAAGCACCAGCCTTTGGGGGTGCCTGCCCAGAAGGTGGTGGCTGGCTTGGTCACAGGAACAAGGCTCAATGGAACATTAGCTCTTTTTAAAATCTTCAGCCAGGACTTCGGCGCCAGAGTTTGATTTTTGCTTACATCCGTGCCTTTTTATGCAACCTTGGGCACATCACATCATGCCTTTGAAACTCAGTTTTCTTGAGTTTATTTATTTAGTTAGTTAGTTTATGTATGTATATATGTATGTATGTATGTATATATGTATGTATGTATGTCTTTTTAGGGCTGCATCCACAGCATAGGGAGGTTCCCAGACTAGGGGTCTAATCAAAGCTGTAGCTACCGGCCTACACCACAGCCACAGCAAAACCAGATCCGAGCCCTGTCTGCAACCTACACCACAGCTCACAGCAACGCCAAATCCTTAACTCACTGAGCAAGGCCAGGGAGCCAACCTGCAACCTCATGGCTCCTAATCAGGTTCATTTCCACTGCACCATGATGGGAACTCCTGTTTTCTTGAGTTTAAAATGAGAGTGGGGGAGTTCCTGTTGTGACTCCACTGGTTAAGAACTCGACAGAGTGTCCGTGAAGATGTGGGTTCGATCCCTGGCATTATTCAGTAGGTTAAGGATCTGTTGTTGCTGCTAGCTGCAGTATAGCTGTCAGACGTGCCTCAGATCTGGCATTGCTGTGGCTGTGGTGTAGGTCGGCAGCTGCAGCTCTGACTGACCCTTAGCCTGGGAACTTCCATATGCTGCAGGTGTAGCTCTAAAAAGAAAAAATATATAGATAATAGATAGATGGATGATAGATAGATAGATAGATAGATAGATAGATAGATAGATAGATAGATAGATAGATAAAATGAAAGTGGTAGCAAGACATAGGCAAAAAGCAAATAGTTGGTGAGGGCCAGTCTGAGAGTCAGGCGTTTGAGGCACTGTCCTAAATCCAGTCTTACTCTTGGTTGTGAGGCCTTGCATGAATCACTTTCCCTCTCTGGCTATTAAATGTCTGTAAATCATAGAGGTGGATGGAGTCAGAGGTTTCCAACCTGCGTTCATTGACAATCTCAGGGGTCCGCCACTGGTAGGGGGTAGAGGCAGACAAGGGAGAGACAAAGCCCGTTGACTAGGTGCTGGTGATGGAAAAGCCCACTCTGACTTCCTGCTGTGTGTTGGGGCTCCAGGAGGGCTCTGCTCTTCTCACAGGTTTGGCTCCCCTGGCTCCAACCTACTTCAGCCTCTGATTTGGGGAATGTGCCAAAGGGGGAAATCTCACAACCTGGCCCCCAAGGAAACTTAGCCCCAGGAGGTGAGAAGATTTTGAGAAGAAATTTAGAGTTTAGAGTTGAGAGGAGGGCCAGCCTACAGAGGCCAGCTGTGGAGTTTGAGCTCCACGCCTGCCCAGAAGCCTTTGAAGTGTCTTAAGCCAGGAGGCCTGCCCAGAGTTGGAATGAGGAGCGACTCAGGCTGCAGCAGTGATAATGTGACCAGGACACTTCTAACACAGCACTTCCCCAAAGTATCTGGAACAAACCCTTTCCGGGCCTCCACCCCATCTTCCCCTCACACTCCCCCCGGCCTTTGGGGAGGGAATAAGGTGAACCAAGGTTTGGGGAAGGCGGGAGTGACAGGTTAACAATGAGGTCCCCCTGCAGAATCTCAGCTCTCTGATGACACCCTCCCCACTTTCCCCTGAGCTTCCTAAAATGAGGACAAGGAGACCACCCCTTGGGGGCTTCCCTCCTGCACCAATCAATTCTCCTCAATTACCAACAAATCTAAATGTGATTTATCTGTGCAAGAATCATTCCAATATCAGGCGAGAATCTATCAATAAAACCCCCTAAGGCAATCTTGCTCAGAGTTGTCAATAGAGGCTCTAAAGCACAAAGGCATAGCAGCTAGCAATCAGAGTATTTTTGCCTCCCTCCCCCCTTTTTGGGGAGCACTTAATTAAGTCGACCAGAAGCTGTCAAAGATAATTTTCAAAGCGCATGACCTCAGTAGCTGACATTTGATAATATTACATTCCACGTTGATTGAAATTGATTTTCCCCCTTTTGGGGGGATGGGGAGAAGGTGGGAGGGTGAGACTGCGGAAGTGGGAGGTTGGGATCCCTTTGGCTGTGGCACTCTGCCCAGGGCCAGTAGCCTATGGGTTTACCACCATGGACTGTTGGGTTCCATACCTTCAGTGGGACCAGGGCTGGGCCGCCGTCTTCCAGCAGAGCCACCATTCAGGGTTGAAGGGGAGAGTCATCTGGGGAGGAAGGAGTCTGGTGTGCAGGGACCAGAAGCTAACATACAAGTAGGACTTGATGAAATTGGTGGTGTCCAGTGGCCTGTGTTTGTTGGAAAATTAGGTGCATTGAATGCAGAATGGGGAGTAGAGACAGGCTGGTTTCATTGGGTCCATACTCCACCTTGGCCTCTTGGTCTATAATGGATGTATAAGGAGGCTCCCCATGGAGGTCAAATTCCCTTGACTTTGTGCTATTAGGGAAGCTCCTTCCAGTGCCTGCCATCCCTCTGCCTGGCTATGGCTCCAAAGCTCCAGTGAGAGCTTCTCCATGGCCACAGTCCTTTTATTACTCAATCAGCTCTAGTCTCTATAGCTCCCATTGGGTCCATGCAGTCACCCATTCCTTTCATCTTGGGTGTAGCCTCATGATCATGTGTGGTTCTATGTCCTATAGTGGGTGTGGTATATGCCCATGGGGTTCCCTGGTCTCTGGATCTTTGTCAGTCTTTATGGCCTGACCATAGGCCCTTCTCTTTCCTTCGTCCTGGTCTCCAGGGTCTATAAAACTGCCAAAGCCTTTTCCCTGGGTCAGCGTGAGATGACCCCCACGTCTATGCTGCTCCACCTTATCCTGACACCAAGTCTACAGAGAGGAGGTCCTGTGAATATCTGCTCGGAAATTTGAGGGGATAGAGGACCATTGTTGGAAAATGGAAAAGACAGCCAAATTAACTTGGATTTGTATTAAAATAAGTTTGTATTCTCTGATGCTGGAATCAAGTGGAAATGTCCAACCGAGATGAAAGGAAAGTTCCAAGGAAAGTTCACAATTACATACAAGCAGGTATTTGTGAGGCTGCTGATACCAGCTTTATGATTCACTTCACTGTTTCGAGGGAAACCAGGGATCAACCGGCCCCCTCCCATCCCCTGAATACTATGGAAGAGGAAGGCCTTGGTTTAGGCACTTAATTGCCTTGGCCCTTATAAGTGATCCTTCTGAGGCTTCAAAGAAACCATTAGCTGTGCAAAGAAGGCCTGGGACAGTTTAGGTAATGAGAAAGAGCAGAGCTATTTTGTGTAACAAAGTGAAGAAAGTGATTTTTTTCTTCCCATAGAAGTAAAGGTAAGAGATTTTGACAAAGTAAGAAGGGGAAGAGCACGGACTAGGACAGAGCCCAAGCTGTAGAAAGGCTCTGTCCTTTTATATTTATATTTATAATAATAATAATAATAATTATTATTATTATTATTATTTTTTTTTTAGGGCCACACCTGCCGCATATGGAGGTTCCCAGGTTAGGGATCAAATTGGAGCTGCAGCTGCTGGCCTACACCACAGCCACAGCAACAGCAGATCCAAGCCATGTCTGCAGCCTACACCACAGCTCACAACAATGTTAGATCCTTAACCCACTGAGCGTGGCCAGGGATCAAACCTGGGTCCTCATGGACACTAGTCGGGTTCGTTACCTTTGAGCCACAACGGGAACTCCTTATTATTTTTCAACGAAGAAGGTGTCTCACATGAATTCCTGAGAATCTTGTTCTGATAGCAATCTCTCCACCTCTTCAAACACTCAATAAAGTCTACTGCACATCCAAATGCTTGTCTGAAAGTTAATGGAAATTTTAGCCTGAGTCCTGAACCGGGTGAATGCTGTGTGCAATAGAGAGAGTGAATTCAGGGAAATAAGGTGTTCTCCAAGTGCAACTAACTAGGGGGTTTGTGGCTCAGGGATGGCATTTGTAGAAATCTTGGGGAAGACTTTGACCTTTCCCAAATTTATGGAATGAGGGCTTCAGTCAAACTTGCCTAAATGCTAAGGGATGTGGAAATCCCAAATGACTTCTGAGTTACTGAACACATGAGGATAGAAATCATTAACCAATTTTGAATTAATCACTAATCATTAATTTTGATGGAGGGAAATGAGGCTCAGTGCAGTTGCATGAATTCAACACTTTTTATTTCATGGTAAAGAATATTTTGTTGAGTACCTGTTGGGTGCAAGGCTAAAATGGTGGGTGATATTTTCAAAATATTTACCCCCTGAACCTTTCCCTCAAGGAATTTTTAATGAGCTAAGGTAAAGCCAAAGATGAACTTCATCATTTGGGGAGCTGTTCTCTTTCCTCACACTCTGATGCCTCCACCTTTCCCTGTGTTCTCCAACAATCTGGCATGAGGGAGAGTTGCCTTCAAGTCCCAGAGGAGGTCCTCTGCTACACGGCATGAGCAAAGCTAATGTTTTTTAATCACTGCACTGGATTCAACTACTTGCTGATGTGACCATTGTTAGCTTAATGGGATCTGTCAACCTAGAAGTAAAGATATTTGAGAAGTTGAGACTGATGGGGATGGACTTCTGGGATGCTGGTGATTTCTGTGAAAATACGTTAACTCTTAACAGCACTTTCCTTCTTTAGTCAACCTATCAATTGCCAGCTATTTGTTGGGTTCCTAAATGATGGGTGGAAATCTCTGTTGTCTGCCCTGATGAGGAGGTAAGACTGTTGTAACAGCCATGAGCCAAATGGGCCATTAGAATGGAAATAAGGAAGAGGAGAAAAATCATCTCTTTCAGCAGAGCTGCTGTATCAAGCATCTCTTACATTTAGAACCACTAACTTTGACTGATGCTGCTTCACCATATGAAGTGTCTTCCTACCCTCTCTCTCCCTATTAAAATCTTGATTATTCCTCAAGTCCTAATGTATGCCCCCTCCCTCAGGAAGCCTTCCATGACCCTGTGGCCCATATTATTTGCTGTGTGTGTAGGTTATTCAACTGTTACTTTTGTCCATGTCAATGTTCTTCAGAACATTGATCCTGGGAGATGTTAATAGACGTTAATGTAAAAAAATGATTCCCTTTTCAGATGCATTTGGGAAACACCAGGCTTAACAGAGTTAAATGGGTTTCTTTCAAGCAGGGTGACTCAGAGCCTTCAATATGCTCATGTAATTGTAACAGGGGTGACCATATAATTTATGATCCGACTGAGAACACTTAAAGGGCGAAAGGGGCGCCATTATTAATGATACCAAGACAACTGGTGCAAACTGGAACTGTCCCAGGACATATGATCAACCTAATTAAAATCTCTCCCAGTGGTGTTTGCAAAACTTCTCAGACCAGGGAATCCTTTGATTAAGGTGCATGTCTCTGGGTCAGTATTATGTAGATCACACTTTGAGAAACAAGGTGCTGTGTGACCCAACCAGCATGTGAGCTCCCTAAGAGCAGAGTCAGCGTCATGTTTATATTTGTTCCCCCTTGGCACCTAATGCAATTCCCTGCAATAGTGGAGGCTCAGTAAAATGCTGATTGAAAATTGAAGTAGGAAGAAAATTGCTTTTATTTTCCTTGGGCATCTCAAGCAAGAGGTTATTTTACAGGGTCTTGATACATGTATTAGTCAGAAATTCCAGAGAAACAGAACCAATAGTGTGTGTGTGTGTGTGTGTGTGTGTGCGGGTACCCACATGCTCTCAGATAGATAGATAGACAAATAGATAGATAGACAAAGAGATTGATATTGATTTATTTCAAGGAGTTGACTCATGCCATGGTGGAGTCTTGGCAAGTCCAAAATCTGCAGTGCAGGAGCAGGAGGTTGGAAACACAAAGAGAAGAGTTGCAGGCCAAGTCCAAAGGCAATCTGCTGGCAGAATTCTTTCCTGCTTGGGGGAGGTCAGGATTTGTTCTATTAAAGCCTTTAACTGATTAGAGGAGGCCCAGCCCACATTATAGAGGGTAATCTAGTTTGCTCTCTTTAAAGGGTAAATCACATCCATAAAAACAGTTTCACGCAAACATCCAAAATAATATTGGATAAAATATCTGGGCACTGAGGCCCAGCCAAATTGACAGGTAAGATTAACTGAGGGGCTCACTTAGCTTTAGTTGGGACTATGTTTGCATCAGGGGATCTATCCAGAGCCTCTAAAGAGTCATAGGTGGCTGAGTATCTGAATGGGCTCTGCCAAGGCCAGCAGGACTTGAACCATTGAGGGTTTTGGCCAGAGAAGGGTAGTGGGAAAGACTGAAATGGGGAGGCAAGAGCTGCCTCTCCCCACGGATTCATGTCTGAGCTTTGTAAAGGGAGGAAAACAGAAGTGGTATCTGCATGAGACTCTTGATGAGACCTGGGACCTCATGGTGCTGCCGTGTTGCAAGTGACAGACACAGAAATAGGGACAGCAGTGTTCTCCCACTTCAGCATGGAACATGGATTGACCCTGAGAGAGCCAGTTCTCTGGGGGCTGTAACACTGTGCCCATAGCTCATGTAACCTTTTTTCTTTTTTCTTTTCATGGCTGCACCTGCAGCATATGGAAGTTCCCAGCCAGGGGTTGAATTGGACCTGCAGCTATGGCCTACATACCTACAGCCATAGCAACACTGGATCCAAGCCACATCTGTGACCTATGCTGCAGCTTGTGGCAATGCAGGATCTAACTTAACCCACTGATCAAGGCCAAGGATCAAACCTGCATCCTCATAGAGACAGCATTTCTTCCCTAACCCACCGAGCCACAATGGGAACTCCACATAGTTCATGTAAAGTTTTTTGGGCTTTTTTTTTTTTTGGTCTTTTTTAGGGCTACACCATCCAAAGCATATTGAAGTTCCTGGGCTAGGGGTCAAATCAGAGCTGCTGCTGCCAGCCTACACTACAGCCATGCTAGATCTGAGCCGTGTCTGCAAATCTATGCCAGAGTTCACGGCAATGCTGGATCCTTAACCCACTGAGCGGGGACAGGGATTGAACAGGCATCCTCATGGTTACTAGTTGGCTTCATTACCCCTGAGCCACAACAGGAAATCCAAGCTCATGTAATCTTAATAGAATCCTGTAATGTAGCTGTTATCCCCATAAACACACACACACACACACACATCTGCACATACTCCTCCACATTCAATGTCCCCAGGCTTTCTTACAGAGAGGGGCAGACATATGATAAAGTTCTAACTGATGAGATCTGAGATGATACAAAAAGTTTCTGGTGGGATTTTTAGGAAAGCTTGAAAAAGAGAGCGGATTCAACTGGCATAGGTCCTTTCACTTCTTTTTGCCCTGTTCCCTCTCCCTTTCTTCTGGCCTGGAACTTGGGTGGATACCCATAGGTGGAACAGCCAAGTTGCCATCTCAAGAACCAAAGTCACGTGCTAAAGGATGGTGAATGAAGAAGGGAGAATAAGCCTTTCCCTTGAGCACTGCACTTGTGCTGCCTACCCTAGGACTCTGTTATATGAGAAAAATAACGTGTTTTTTGGTTAAGTATTTGTTCAGGTTTTATAATCTGTAACAAACCACCTCACGACTTAAAACAATAACAACAGTAGTCATTTTCCTCGTGAAACTATGGTCTGAGGGGGTGAGGATAGCCCATCTCCGCTCTACTTGGGATCAGCTGAGGTAGCTGGAATTATCTGAAGGTCTGCTTACTCACAGGTCTGGTGGTTGATGCTGACTGGTGATTGAGGCCTCAGCTGGGGCTTCAGCTGAAATAACTACATGTGGCTTCTCCTTGTGGCTTGAGCTTCCTCACAGCATGGCACCTGGGCTCTAAGGCCAGGCATCACGAGAGAGGGAGATCCAGGCAAAGGCCAGATTATCTTTTTTTGCTCTGTTTTGTTTTTTTTTGTTTTTGTCTTTTTGCCATTTCTTGGGCCGCTCCCGTGGCATATGGAGGTTCCCAGGCTAGGGGTCTAATCGGAGCTGTAGCCACTGGCCTACGCCAGAGCCACAGCAACGCGGGATCCGAGCCACATCTGCGACCTACACCACAGCTCACGGCAACGCCGGATCGTTAACCCACTGAGCAAGGGCAGGGATCGAACCCGCAACCTCATGGTTCCTAGTCGGATTCATTAACCACTGCGCCACGACAGGAACTCCCAGATTATCTTTAATGATGTAGACTTGGATATTATGCAATGCTGATTCCACTGCATTCTGATTGTTGAGGAAGGCGCAGTGGCCAGTTGAATTGCAAGGAGAGGGTAAACAGATTCCACTTTTTTTTTTTTAAATGATTTTTATTTTTTTTCCATTATAGCTGGTTTACAGTGTTCTCTCAATTTTCTACTGTACAGCAAAGTGACCCAGTCCCACATACACATATACATTCCTTTTTCTCACATTATCATGCTCCATCATAAGTGATTAGATATAGTTCCCAGTGCTATACAGCAGGATCTCATTGCTTCTCCATTCCAAAGGCAATACTTTACATCTATTAACCCCAAATTCCCACTCCATTCCAATCCCTCCCCCTCCCCCTTGACAACCACAAGTCTGTTCCCCAAGTCCATGATGAACCTTTCCACAGAAAAGAAAATCATAGATTCCACTTCTTTGTGAGATAGAAAAACGTGGGACTGGAAATGTGGCTCTGGTCATTCTTGTAAAATACTCTCTGCCACAGTACTCTTCTCAGGTTTCTGTTACCACTCTAACTGATGGAAAAGGATTACTGCCATGTGTTCCACATGACCATTTCCTCTTTCCCTACCTCCTCTGGGCTGTTTCATGGGGTCTTGCAGTGCTATTAAATTGTCACACCACCCCTAATGGATTACTGAACTTGAGGTGCAAGATGCTTCAGTCAATGGGCATCTTAACACTTCATCTGGTCACCTATAGAAAATATTTTGTGACAGATAGAAAAGAAGTGTGACTCTTGAAAGTGTTTGTGGTCTTATTAGAGAATCAGTATTTATAAAGATGACCCAACTAACAATCACTATGCAAGGGTGAGTAATACGGTTCTAGAAGTGAAAATGCAGACCGAGTGCCGCAGATGATAAAACAATGTAACCATCAGTTGTGTTGAGGCTATAGGGGCAGCTCCGTGGAGGATGTGGGATAGGGAAAGGTGTAGGAGACTTTTCACGTGAGAGGCTGAACGAGAACTCATTATAGAAAGAGGAGTGAACTTGGTGTGTTCATAAACTTGGAGGCAACCAGGCTGATTAGACAATGGTGTCTTAGAGGAGGGAGACAGAGCTGGAGGTGGAGTACAGTTGAGAAGTTGGGCAGGGTTACAGATGAGGAATTTCTGTGGCATCATAATGGCCAAAGGCCTTCTCTGTGGGTCCATTTAAAGGGATGATGGTGTTGGCTTATCTCAAAGCACAAGGTGGGAACAAAGAATCATTCCTTTTCTCTTCATGACAAAAGCAACCATACATCACTGATTTATTCAAATCACATTTATCGGACACCTAGTATATTTCAGGTACTGAGGACATTAGAATGAATGTAAAACACCCCTGATCTCAAGGAACTTCCAGTCTGTTGGGGGCACACAACAGAAAAAGGGCTGCTACCATGACATAATAGTGTGGGAAGTGAGGCAGGTACAAGGTGGAAATGCAAGAACGTAAGAAAATACTTGCTGCAGCCTAGGGTACGGTAGGGGAGCCAAGGAAGCTGTCCTGGGATGGGGAGTTTCTAAGATACTGACTGAGGGATTAGACCATTAATAGATAATAAATTGGCTGGGAAATAGGCAGCACGGTAGAGTGGAAAGACTCCTACTAAATTAAAGGTTCAGAGGTCCAGGGCTTTAGTTGTTATTTCTGTCTCTATTAGCTGTTTGACCTTAGAAAAATCACTGTCTCTCTCTGGGCCTCAAATATTCTCGTGTATGAAATGATGAGGGCGGCCAATGACCTCGAAGATCTCTTCCAGATCAAAACCTCTATAATTGTCAGAAGATGGTTCTTCCGAAAGGGATTTATGTGGAGGTGCTTAAGGAATGCATATGTTTAGTTAATTTAGTGGCACAGCTTCCTGTGTACAAATTACGGCTACCTCAAGAGAGACTGGGTTCTATTAAAAGCCTGGCATTCATTTTGATCACGCTTAGAAATACTGCAGGAAATCATCAGCAACACACACGAAACCTCCTCTCGCTCACACACCAGACAGATGACAAAGTGATAAGCAGAGCTAATTCCCTGGGGCAATATTTCTTCCCAAAGCATAGATATGGGTGAATTATTGCCATTCTTAATTGCCTAATGATTTTTTTCCCTTTCATGTAATCTTTTCGGGGGGTTGTATTTTTACCATCTTGCAAATTCATATTGGCAGAGTGATATACATTGTCGAATAAAACACAGTGGCCAATCCATCAAAAATCAGGCTGCAGTTGCCTTGAGTTTTTTTGGAGAGAGATTGGAAGAGGGGGAGGCGGAGAGGCGGGGAGGGAAGGTGCTGCAGTGATGGGGGTGGTGGCTTCCTCACTGGTGGGTCGGCCATTCTCAAGGCTGACCCTGTGATGGCTGAGCATCCCAGGCTCTTTTTCTTCTGGGTCCAAGTTTTGACTCTTCGGGCATTCACCTTATTAGCCACAGCTGTCTGGGGAACTCAGAAGGCAATTAGACCAGAGATTGAGCCGTTTAGGGGATTGATAATGGAATGTGGATTCCTTTCTCCCTAACTTAATTGTTTGCATCTGACCAGAAATCATTACCAGCTGATGGCTGCTTGGTGGCATCTGTGAAGTCAAGCGGTGACCCAGTGGAGTTCTTAACACGTGATGGGAGAGGGTTCTTGGGAGACCTAATGGAGAGAGGGGTTCTTTAGCTCCTTTGATGATGGTGGTGGGGGGAGTTCCTCTAGACCTAGAGGTCCTTTGAGAGGAGATTTTGTTACTGTGTTGCCAGCTTTCCTCTTTCAGGGACCTGAGGACCCTTGACAACAGCTAGAAGACTTGGCAATGTGGTGCCTGCAAATCCTCTAAGTGGGTCTGCACGTTAGGGTCAGCTGGGGATCCTTCCTTTGCTAAGGCTCCACCCCAGACCAATTAAATCTGGATCTCCTTGGTGGAGTCTGGGCATTATTTTTAAAGTTAGGTGTCTCTAATATACCACTAGCGTCATGAGCAAAAAGGAAAGAGTCTCATCATTTTAAAAAATTTTATTTTTTATTGTTTTCCTTGCCTTACTTTGGCAATTTATTTTCTTGTTCTTTCTTTTTTTAAATTAAAGTATTGTTGAGTGGAATGGACAGGGACTTTGGGGTGAGCAGATGCAAACTATTGCATTTAGGATGGATAAGCAATGAGACCCTATGGTATAGCATAGGGAACTAGGGAACTATATCCAATCCTTTGGGGTAGATCGATGGAAGATAATATGAGAAAAAGAATGTATATATGTGTATATGTATACACCTGGGTCACTTTGGATATACGGTAGAAATTGGCACAACATTGTAAACCAACTTTATACTTCAATTAAAAAATTTTGGAGTTCCCATTGTGGCTCAGTGGTTAACAAATCTGACTAGGAACCATGAGGTTGCGGGTTCGATCCCTGGCCTTGCTCAGTGGGTTAAGGATCTGGCATTGCCGTGAACTCTGGTGTGGGTCGCAGATATGGCTCGGACCCTGTGTTGCTGTGGCTCTGGCGTAGGCTGGTGGCTACGGCTCCGATTTGACCCCTAGCCTGGGAACCTCCATATGCCATGGGAGCGGCCCAAGAAATGGCAAAAAGACAAAAAAAAAAAATTTAAGTATAGTGGATTTGCCAATGTGCCAATTTCTTATTTGGAAACAATTATGTTGAATATCTTGATTGAGGTAAATGTGGGTGAAAGGAATAAGGAAGAACAGTCAGGAACTTGAGGAGCACTATAAGCAATTTCCTCAAAAAGTATTTATTGAAACCTACTATGTGCCAGGCACTAGGCCAAGAACTACTGGGTCTATGGCTGGAATGAGATGGTCTTTGAGCCCTTTCCTGGGAAATATGGAGAGCTGATGACAACAGCAAGCACACAGGGCATCAAGGGAGCACAAAGAACCTTCCAATAACACAGAAAGAGAAACCGAAATTTAAAGGGTGAGGAAGGGGAGTTCCTGTCATGGCTCAGTGGAAACAAATCTGACTAATATCCATGAGGATGCAGGTTAGATCCCTGGCCTCACTCAGTGGGTTACGGATTGGTATTGATTGGTATTGTCCTGAGCTGTAGTGTAGGTCACAAATGCAGCTCAAATATGGCAGTGGCTACAGCTCCAATTTGACCCCTAGCCTGGGAAACCCCATATGCTGCAGGTGTGGACCTAAAAAAAAAAAAAGACCAAAAAAAAAAAGGGTGAGGAAGGATAGGGTGAGTAGAAAGGAATGCAGATTGATCTAAGCCAATGCTGTCCAATGAAATATAATACATTATAAAAATATACAATAAATTACACATGTAATTTAAATTTTTATAGTAACCCCATTAAAAAAGTAAAAGAAATGAGTAAATTAACACTAATAGTATATTATTTAACCCACTATATCCAAAATATTATCATTTCAATGTGTCATCAATATAAAAATCACTAATAAGCTGTTTTATGTGTTTTTGTACTAAGTCTTCAAAATCTGGTGTGTATTTTGTAAAACACCTAGGAGCAAACCTGACCAAGGAGGTGAAAAACTGAGAACTGTAAAACATTAATAGAGGAAATTAAAGAGGATTCAAAGAAATGGAAAGGTATCTCATGCTCTTGGATTACAAGAGTTAATATTTTTAAACTGACCATACTACTCAAAGCAATCTACAGACTTAATGTGATGCCTATCAATGTAATTTGATAGGCATCACATTAAATACCCATGACATTTTTCACAGAATAAGAACAAATAATCCAAAAATTAATATGGAACCATAAAAGACCCAGAATTGTCAAAGCAATCCTGAGGACAAAAAGAACAAAGCAGGAGGCATAACTCTCCCAGACTTCAGATAATACTGCAAAGCTCCAGAAATCAAAAGTGTGGTACTGGTACAAAGCCATATATATGGATCAATAGAACAGAATGGAGAGCCCAGAAACAAACCCAGACACCTACAGTCAGTTAATCTTCAACAAAGGAGGCAAGAATATAAAATGGGAAAAAATCTCTTTAGCAAGTGGTGCTGGGAAAACTGGACAACTGCATGTAAATCAATAAAACTAGAACACACCCTCACACCATGCACAAAAATAAACACAAAATGGCTTAAAGACTTAAACATAAGACATGACACCACAAAACTCCTAGAAGAGAACATAGGCAAAAATTCTCTGACGTAAATTGTGCAAATGTTTCAAGTCTCCCAAGGCAATAGAAATAAAAACAAAAATAAACCAATGGGGCCTAATCAAATTTACAAGCTTTTGTATAGGAAAGGAAAGCGCACGCGCGCGCGCACACACACACACAAAGACAACCTCAGAATGGGAGAAAATATTTACAAACAATGCAACTGACAAGGGCTTAATCTACATACAAACAACTCAACAACAACAACAAAAAAACGAACAACCCAATTGAAAAATGGGCGGAAGAGAAATTCCCATCATGGCTCAGTGGAAATGAATCCAATTAGGAACCATGAGGTTGTGGGTTTGATCCCTGGCCCAGGAACTTTCACATGCCATGTGTGTGGCAAAAAAAAAAAAAAAAAAAAGTAAACAAACAAACAGACAAAGAAGACATATGGAGGGCTGGTAGGCACATGAAAAGATGTTCAACATCACAGATTATTAGAGAAATGCAAATGAAAACTACAATGAGGTACCACTTCACACCAGTCAGAATGGCTCTCAGTAATAAGTCTACAATTAGCAAATACTGGAGAAGATGTAGAGAAAAGGGAACCCTCCTGCACTATTAGTAGGAGTATAAGTTGGTGCAGCCACTATGGAAAACAGTATGGAGGTTCCTTAGAAACCTATATAGAAAACTATCTATATTTAGAAAACTAAATATCAAACTACCATATGATCCAGAAATCCCATTCCTGGGCATATATCTGAACAAAACTAATTCAAAAATATACATGCATCCCTCTGTTCATAGCAGCAGTATTCACAATATCCAAAACAGGGAAACAACCTAAATGTCCATCGACAGAGGAATGGATAAAGAAGATGTGGTATATGTAATGGAATATCACTCAGCCACAAAAAGAATGAAATAATGCCTTTCGCAGCAACATGGGTGCAACTAGAGATTATCATACTAAGTGAAGTAAGCCAGAAAGAGACAAATACCATATGATAGCATTTATATGTGGACTCTAAAATATGGCACGAATGAACCTGGCTACAAAACAGAAACAGACTCAAAGACATAGAGAACAGGCCTGTGGTTCCCAAGGAGAAGTAGGATGGATTGGGTGTTTGGGGTTAGTAAATGCAAACTATTACATTTAGCATGGAGAAACCACAAGGTCCTACTCATATAGCACAGGGAATTATATCCAATATCCTGAGGTAGACCATGATGGAAAAGAATATTAAAAAAGTGTGTGTGTGTGTGTGTGTGTATATAACTGAGCCACTTGCTGTAGTAAATCAACTTTTTTAAATTCAAATTTTTTTAAAGAATTAAAAAAAGAATAGATACATTAAAAAAAAATCTGGGCTTGTATTTTATACTTACAGTCTATGCCAATTTGGACTAGCCACACTTCAAAGGGTCAGTAGCTAGAGGCTACCAATTTCCATCCTCTGACAGGTCAGTGCTGACTGGGGGAGGGGAATAATGCGTTTGTTTTACTGTGGTGTGTCAAGGAGTGTGGGTAATCTAGAGGGGTAAAGAGTAGAGGCAGGTATGGTCTGGATGGGCTGACTAATTTGCAGGTCAAAGTGCAAAAAGAAAATGCAGAGCTCCTTATTCAAAAACTGTAAGAAATATAAGATGGTGCTAGATGAGCCTTAAATGGAGCTGAGGGCTAGAGATTTGAGTACAGGTTGTTCACTCTGAAGCCGGGTGTGTGGGTGGTGGTCATTTCAATAGCCAAACCTGATCCCTTCCTCCTCCTCTCTTGCAGACTGAGGCCCCGTTCTTCTTCCCAAGGGCTTAGGGAGGCCAACCTCCCTCCCTCCTCCCCTCCACCAGACCCAGAGAGTAAACTATGAATTTCCTTGAAGCCCATCTAGATTTCACTAGGATTGGCTTCAAGTGAAAGCTTGTGACTGGTCTAGAACCCATGTAATAAAACAGAGGAAGCTTGCTGAGGCTTTTTGGAAAGATCACCCTCCCCCATGTAGAGCCTGTCCTGCAAGATTTTCCCTGTGGCTCTGGAAGAACCTGAAGCTTGAGTGGGTTTCAGCCTTCATGCGATCTGAGGGACCACTCAGGAAAATTTCAGAGACTTGATTTTGTTAAGCTATTGAATGAAGCTCGGAGCATCCTTGCAACTGGACTTCTTGTTAGGAGAGTTAATATCTGTCATTATTGGATGGGCTGCCAAAGCATCATCACGGACACAGTGAGAGATGGGGAATAAGAAGGCAAACCATGAAGGCTCTTGTAAGACTCAGCCAACACCAGCTTCCTGTCTGATGAGCACTTGAGGCCCTTATTCACTCATGGTCCCAAGGCCTCATGTTCAAGACAGAGAATGAACCTATAAGGGCAATTTAAGCCACTCCTCTTAGAAATGTTTCTGGGGTTGGGTTGACTGTGAGTGGCATCAATAGTAACACTATTCTTTCTCAGCATCAAATTTCAAGCTCCTGAAAGGTTTGGGGCCAGTGTCCTGCCTCAGAGAAACATTTCTTGGGCACTAGACCAGGATTAAATATACAATACATAGGAGGCATAAAACACATGTTCATGTTACCTCTTTTGTTGTTGCTGTTATTTGATCAGAGAATTGATCAAAATAGCCAAGGTGCTAGGGTTTGTTTGAACTAAGAAACCAGGGACTGGTTTTGTTGGTCAGAGGGGAAAGCTTAAAATGGTTAAGAACTCTTATTTAATTCAACACAACTGAACAAGTGGTTATGGACCACTGCTGAATACTTATATACTACATATAGTAGAAAAATTGACTATGATGTATGATGTATGTTGAAGAGTTTCAAAGAGAAGTGGTAGGAAAAGGGTTAAACACACCTCTCATAAAAGAATAAAACTGGCCAATAAACAGAGGAAGAGGTTTTCAATATTATTAGGAATCAGGGGAATGAGAATTAAAACCACAACAAGATATCACTACGCACCCATTAAATCAGCAAAAATTAAAAAGTCTGAAAAAAAAAAAGTGCCAGCAGTCAACTATACCCTAATAAAATTTAATTTTAAAAAAGTGCAGGCAAGGTTAACAGCAATGAAACTCCTAGTGGGAATGTAAAATATTACAAATGATTTGTAAAACGTTTGGCATTATCCAGTAAAGTTAAAGGTACGAATATCCTGCCACTCAGTAATTCTGTTCTTAGGAAACCATACCTCTGGAACCATATACAACTGTACTCTTATGTCAGTCAAATCCTGGAAACAAACCAAATGTCCATCACCAATAGAGGAAACACAATTTTGGTATGTTCATACCATAGAATATTAGACAGTGATGGAAATGAATAAAGTACCACTTGGATAAGTCTGATTTCCTGTTTTGGTCTGGCTGGCTGCTTTTTCACCATGGTCTGAAGCCAATAACCTATTCAAGCCTTAATTTCTTCATTTGGAAAGTAACAATGGTCATGCCTACTTAGTGTTGGTGTGAGGTCAGATGAGCATGTTATACCACTCACACACTGTGAACCTCTCTGTGGATCTAGCAGTGGGGGAAGGGAGCATCTCAGTCTATAGGTTGCCTGGCAGATTCTTCTCTTTGATTCAAGGAAGGCTGTGACTAGGCCTCCACCAGCAAGGTTGGAAAATCCTTAGTGTTTACTCTCAAAGATGCTTGGAACATACCAGAGGATTGTGCACACTGGGAGCAGAGAGAGGTTGATCCAGAGTGAAAGGGAACTCAAAAGCAAACCAGAAGAAGCTCTTTTTTTTTTTTTTTTTTTTTGAAGAGGAAGTTCGAACAGGGCCATGATGAACCTGGTCCAGGTGAGTCCAGGTCTCTTGGATTCAAGGGGTCCCCAGCATGGGGAGAATGTATGAGGGTATGACCTAAAAAGTGCAGAGCAGAGACCAAAGAATAATCAAGTGCATGCTGGGTCATCCCGGGAACTCCTCCTACAAGGAGAGGAGGAAGGTGCGGTCCAGCCCTTGGGAAACAGAGCAGTGGGGTTAGCTGAGAAAATAGGACCCATCTGGGCAGCTGGGGAGCAGGGCAGGGGTCAGGAGAGGGGGAACTTCAGGCACCCCATGGACAGGGAGGAAGGTTACTTCATCAAATCTCAGTGAATTCCAGGAGTCAACAATCCGAAGGTCGCCTTTAGCTTTATGCTCTGCTTCTGCTTAGTTCAGCTTGTAGATCTTCTTACAATTATGCTCTGTCCCACACCTGCTATCCTTGTTTCCCACCATGTCAGCCACGATGGAGAATCAGCCCTTGTCCTGAATACACAGGGAACAAACAAGAAACTTTCACAAAGCATTTGCATGGATCTCTGTAGCAGACTTGACTGAGGGTTAAGGGAGATGGAGGGATGGACTCTGCAGAGCGAACACCTCCTTAAAATAGAGCAGAAGCCATCCTCCTCTAAGAGGTCCTGACCAAATCAGCAAGTGGGGCCCCACCCACCACCATTCCCATTTCCTTCCCTGTGCTTCTGGCTTTGTAGCCTCTTCCTTCTCAGGAGCAAAAGACAAATTCATCTCACGTCCTCACAAATTCTACCAAGTAAATTCAAGCTTTCTTTGCCACAAACTTGGCTAGGGTGGCCAACCCTCCTTTTATGCCCAGGATGGAGGGGGTTCCCAGGATGTGGGACTTCAGTTTAAAAGCTGGGACAACTCCAGCTAAACTGGGATATGATGGTCACCATTCAGAAGGACCTAGACCTACAGGAAGGCTAATTCCCTCCTGGGGCTCCGAAATCTTTTTTTTTTTTTTTTTCAGTTACAAATTGAAGAATAAAACAATGAAGTTTTATTCTTCTCTTGCTGGCCTCAGAGGAGAGGGAAGTGGAGAGAAATGAATAGGTAGTGCTCTAGGAGCTACACAGTGCCTGTTCAACCAGAGGATTAAGGGTGACTGAAGCTTTGACACACTTAAGTTTTTTTTCAGGTTCACATTTTAATACTCCAGGCTCTTTAGTTTTGTTTTGTTTTGTTTTTTTGTTTTTTTGTTTTCAATGACATCAAATTCTGGCTTACATTTCAGGAGACTCTCTTGGCTGCACAGAAAAATGGAGCTTGATTTCTTTTTAGTTATTAGGGGACACTACAATGAGAAAGGCACCCTGCCATGTGCCTTCCTTAAAGAGTTTATGATCTGGTTAAGAAGACACACTGAACACATGAGAAAAAAAGAAATGAATAAAACAGAATAGGGAATCATTTAATCTGAACAGTATGGTGCTAGGTAGAACTTCAGAGAAGATACAGGTTAATTTGGGCTTGGAATTGTTCATTAAGATGGTGCTTAACATATATCTGGAGAAAACCATAGCTCAAAAAGATACATCCCTCCCAATGTTCATTGAAGCTCTATTCACAATATCCAAGAAGTGGAAGCAACCCAAATGACCTTTGATAGATGAGCTGATAAAGAAGATGTGGTACATGTATACAATGGAATATTACCCAGCCATTAAAAAGAATGAAATAATGCCATTTGCAGCAACATGGATGGACCTAGAAATTATCATACCAAATGAAGTAAATCAGACAAAGACAAAAATCATCTGCTATCACTTACATGTGGAAGCTTAAAAAAATGATACAAATGAACTTATTTACAAAACAGAAACAGACTCACGAACTTCAAAAACAAACTTATGATAACCAAAGGGGAAATGTGGCGGGGGGAGGGATAAATTAGGAGTTTGGGATTAAGATGTATACATTACTGTATGTAAAACATGAACAACAAAGACCTACTGTATAGCACAGGAAGCTATACTTGATATTTTGTAAAAACCTATATGGAAAAAGAATCTAAACCCATATGGGAAAAGAATCCGAACCTATATGGGAAAAAGAATTTCTATACATAGTTGAATCACTTTGCTGTAACCTGAAACTAACACAACATTGTAAATCAACTATGCTTCAATAATTTTAAAAAAGAGAGAGAGATGATGCCTTAGGAAGAGGATGACTTGGATAAACAGAGAAGAGGAAGGAGGGCATGGTAGGTGAAAGCGGTGGGAACCTAGTGAGGAAAATTAGCATTGAGTGGGGTGAGTGCTGGGAATAATGAGGAGAAATCAGCTTCTGTACCCCTCAGTGTCGCACGTGTGCCCACTCCATAAGCCCTAGAGGCTGAATGCCCTCCACACACCGTTGACTCACAGTTTTCCTCCCCTCTCTTCCATGCTAACTGATCCACTCCTTAGAAACTCCTCTTGGAGCCCTTTTACTACCACCAGGAAGGGGGCGGGAATTGGAGGTTGGTGTTTTGAAATGCAGGTTTTATAATTACTCAGGTGTGAGGAGGCCAACAGGTCTGGAGATGAGTGGCATTGGAGAGATTGTTAACACTTCCCAAGAGGAGGGGGCGCTGCCAGCTCTGGGGTCCGGTCAGGAGGCCGAGAGACTGAGGGGAAACCCCAGCAGGGGCTCTTCTTGTGGCTTCTGCCAGGAATGGCAAGGCCAGGCAAGCAGGCTCAGAAATGGCTAGTTTGGATCATCTCAGCGGGCTCTGGGGGAGAGGAACTGCCCCTGGGTGTGTGACACCTGGCCCTGGGGTGATGAGGGCAGGGGGATAGTGGCCCCGAGTATAGGAGCCACTATTTGGGTTGGGGCGTGGGCTCCAGGTTGGAGAGTTTGCACTCACAAGGCATGCTCTGTTTACTGTCTCTAGGAACTAGCTAAACTTAGGGTGGGGTGGGGCACTCCCTCCCCAGTCAGCAAGGCTCCAGACATCATAGCACCAGAAGGACAGAAAATTAGAAGGTGTGATTAATACAGTTGGGGTTTTTTTTTCCCCCTTTTTAGGGCCGTACCTGCAGCCTATGGAAGTTCTCAGGCTAGGAGTTGAATTAGAGCTGCAGCTGCCGGCCTACACCACAGACAGAGCAATGCTGGATCTGAGCCACATCCGTGACCCACACCACAGCTGATGGCAAAGCTGGATCACTAACCCACTGAACAAGGCCAGGGATCAAACCCACATCCTCATGGATACTAGGTTTCTGAGCCACAACGGGAACTCCCCAGTTGGGGTGTATTTAATGGCAGGCTCCTCTGTGAAGCCCTCGCTGAAGTGTAATTCTCCTCTTCTGAATGGCTGAACTCTTTACCTGTTGGTCTGCACTCCTCATAAGCTCTTTCCATCTCCTGTTTGTGCTAAGATTCTTGGAGCAGAAAAGAGCTACCACAGGGAGCCTGGGACTGCTGCCTTTTGAAAAAAGGCCTGCTTGCAGTGTTGGCCTCCAGCTGATGTCTGGGAACTTGGCTTTCGGGAGGATTCCTAACATTCCCAAAATGATAAGGGTTGATTTCTGTGCCTAAGCCCTGTTCTACTCTGTTCTGAGCCCTGAGGCCCTTCTGGGAGTCTGGAATTTGGGTACCTGCCAGGCAGAGGATGTTTAGGTTGGTAACCTCCAGGAATAACCTTGAGTATTCTCTCATGAGCTTGCCTGCCCGATAGACAACTTTCACCCCTGTTGTTACAAGTCATTGTGGAGGGAACTGAGCACATCCTGTGCAACTCCACTAGGAGAGGGTATTGGAAGCTTGTGCCTTTTTTTTTTCATTACTCAGTGAATTTTATTACATTTATAGTTGTACAATGATCATCATGACTGGATTTTATAGCATTTCCATCCCAAACCCCCAGCCCATCCCCCACCCCCCAACCTGTCTCCTTTGAAGACCATAACTTTTTCAGTCTGTTCATCAGTATCTGTTATGCAAAGAAGTTCATTGTGTCCTTTTCTTAGATTCCACATGTCAGTGATAGCATACGATGTTGGTGTCTCACTGTCTGACTAACTTCACTTAGCATCATAATTTCTACGTCCATCCATGTTACTGCAAATGCTGTTATTTCTTTTCTTTTAATGGCTGAGTAATATTCCATTGTGTATATGTACCACATCTTCTTGATCCACTCCTCTGTCTACGGACATTTAGGTTGTTTCCATGTCTTGGCTATTGTATATTGCTGCATTGAATATTGAAGAACACGTATCTTTTTGAGTCATGGTTTTCTCTGGATAGATACCCAGGGGTGGGATTGCTGGATCAAATGGTAATCTTATTTTTAGTTTTCTGAGGAATCTCCATACTGTTTTCCACAGTGGTTGCACCAATTTACATTCCCACCAACAGTGTAATAGGGTTCCCTTTTCTCCACACAATCGCTAGCATTTGTTGTTTGTAGACTTTTTGATGATGGCCATTCTGGCTGGTGTTAAGGTGATACCTTATAGTGGTTTTGATTTGCATTTCTCTAATAATTAGTCATGTTGAACATCTTTTCATGTGTTTTTTTGGCCATCTGTATGTCTTCTTTGGAGAAATGTCTGTTTAGATCTTCTGCCCATTTTTTGAAGGGGTTGTTTGTTTTTTTGGTATTGAGCTGCAGGAGGTGTTTATAAATTTTGGAGATTATCACTTGTCAGTCACTTCATTTGCAAGTATTTTCTCCCATTCTGTGGGTTATCTCTGTTTTGTTTAGGGTTTCCTTTGCTGTGCAGAAACTTTTTTTTTGTCTTTTTGTTATTTCTTGGGCCACTCCCACGGCATATGGAGGTTCCCAGGCTAGGGGTCAAATCGGAGCTGTAGCCTCCAGCCTACACCAGAGCCACAGCAACGCAGGATCCGAGCCACGTCTGCAACCTACACCACAACTCACGGCAACGCCAGATCGTTAACCCACTGAGCAAGGGCAGGGACTGAACCCGCAACCTCATGGTTCCTAGTTGGATTCGTTAACCACTGCGCCACGACGGAAACTCCTGCAGAAACTTTTAAGTTTAATTAAGTCCCATTTGTTTATTTTTGCTCTTATTGTCATTACTCTAGGAGGTGGATCTGAGAAGATGTTGCTGTGGTTTATGTCGGAGGGTGTTTGGCCTATGTTTTCCTCTAAGAGTTTTGTAGTGTCTGGTCTTATATCTAGGTCTTTGATCCATTTTGAGTTTATTTTTGTGTATGGTGTTATAAAGTGTTCTAATTTCATTCTTTTACATGTGGCCATCCAGTTTTGTGCCTGTTTTTTCCTACCCTTCACCCCATGCACCTTCTCCCTTTTCTGACTTGGCTTTGCGTCCTTTTGCTATAATAACCTTGAGTATGACTCTATCCTGAGTCCTGTGAGTTCTTCTAGGCTCACTATTGAAACTGATGGTGGTCTTAGGGACCACTGACCCATTGCTATGCTAGTCTTGCTTGTCTTGATTGGTCTGTGAGCTGCTAGGATGCAGGCATCAGGCCTCCCAGCATCTTGGCAAGAACATCAGATTAAGAACCAGGACATCTGTTTGCAAAGCTTTGCTTCTCTCCTCCTACCTGTATGGCTTTGGGGGAACCAGTTACCTCTTCAGAGCCTTGATTTTCTCATGAGAAATGTAGATAGTAACCCTCTCTTCTTTGCATGGGGGAGTTACGAGGTTCAAATAAAATATAAGATGTGAATATGTTCCCAACTCTTAAGACATGATATCAATGGAAGATTATTATAAATCTAGGCACTCTCACCATATCTTGGATAAGGCAAACATTCAATTAGTTTCTGCCGAATAGACGAATCAATACAAGTTATCCCATTCTTTCCTCTCCAAGCATCCTTGGTATAATTCTGGACACTAGAGAAACAAAAGAATTTCAATCCTTGGTATGGAAGACTAAAAAAACAAAACCAAAACCATAAAAAGAAACCAACACAGCCAACACCCAGGTGCCGGGGTTCTTAAATATTTCCCACCTGCATGCCCCTTCCCCAATACTCCAATTCCCCCTCCTCCCAGTTGCCAATCCTGAGCCTTGGGGTGGTACTTTCAGAGCCTCCTAGATTCCCTTAGACTATCTGCTTATGAACCTCTCACTCCTCAGCCCCCTGTATGTCGCCACCAGGAGGAACATGAGGCCTTAATTGATCAGCAGGGCAGTAGCCTTGAGAACTTGATTCAGGTATTGACTTCTGAGGAGCCAGTTTCACTCCGGCCTCCACAGCAAGGAGCGGCTGAACATCAAAACTATTAACCTCTGGCCCGAGCAGTTGGCGAGGCAGCCCAGCAGCAGTAATTAGGAAGTCAATCGGAATTGCCTGTCTCACTTACACTGCCGTGTCAATCAATAGAGCGGTGACAGGTTCATTAGGCCCAGGCCATGCAAGCCCAGCCTGTAACAACCTCATAAAATACACCAATGACTCAGGGCAGAGAGAAATCTGCCCGAAGGACTGAAGTGGATGACAATACGTATTGATTAGGGCTCCAGCAATTTATGAAGTGCTACTTGTTGGCCAACCTCTCTGACTCAGTGCTAAATTTTCCCAAGGAGTTGCAAGATGAAACCAAATGTTACCCTTTAAAAAAATATGAGAGAAAGCCAAGCTATTGTCCGACAGGGCCTTTTCGATGTTAGTTACTCCTAGCAAATAATCTATCGGGGTAAAACTTCAATAGTTACTTAAGGCTGAAGCAATACCTTTGTCTCTGCGACCATCAGACTTTGAAAGAAGACATCTGTCTGGGGAAGGAAAAATATGATTTGACGTCTGATTATGTAAGACTCTGCCTTCGGAGAGACAGGGTGATTTAGGCATTCATTTCTTCTCGGTGTTTTTAATGGATCGTCTGGGTTGTTCCAGTGGGATGGCTGACACTTGGGTTTGCAGAGCTAATTTAAGAGCCGGATAGAAGGAGAGAGATGTGTGTATAAGGGTGCCTTCTGGCTCCTTCCGCATCCTCATGGATGACACCGCTGGACTACATTGCTGGAGACCTTGCATGGCTCCAAGCCCGCTGAATAACAGGGCAGTTATTCTAAGCTTCATCCTGGGCTGTGGCCTTGAAAAGAGCACAAGGCTGGGTGATGCTCACTGCGTCACCAGACTTACAAGTGGCCTCACTGTTAGCCCTAGGAATAGCCAGAGGCATGTGGAATATCAAATGTCTACTATGTCCCTTGGTCTCTGGTGACCAACACACATTACCTAGACCTATGAATTCATGACCAAGTGGCAGCTTGAGACTTCTTTATATGTGATGACTCCAAGAACCCATGACGTGCCCCAGAGCTGTCGCCATTTGGAATGTCCCCAAAGGCTTAGTCCTGCTACAGGGGTGTGTAAAAACAGAGACACAGTGGTCTGAGGGAGGCTGGAGGGCTGATTTCAGCCCGTATTTTGTCACACATTGGACCCCCTACCCCACTGAGTGTAATTTCATCTATTAAATGGAATAAAAAAAATGCCACTGCTTCTACCCGACATGGTTACTGTGAATCTCAGATGCACTGATGGAACAAAGACTTTTTTTGGTAAAATACTGCAAAGTAATTTTCCAGAAATGACACTGTATTCATCCGATCTCCTAAATAGAAGGGGAGGTTCCAAATGACTATATGTAAGCTGAGATTTTTTTTTTTTCCCATAACATCTCACCGGCCGGCCCTGATCAATCAGCCCGCAAATGTTTATTGAGCTTTGTGAGATTCTATGGTTGATCTTTACTCCCCACCCCCTTCCCCTGGTCTCAGTTACAGGAACTCAGTAACAATGGGGAAAGGGAAAACACTGGTTCTTTTTCCCAGCTAAGTTCCAAAGCACCTCCCTGGAAACCCAGTTCCTTAATCGGGAATTTCTTTTGTCTTATAGGTTCCAGGAATCTGGCTTATTGGTCCTCAAACTCTAGTCCACCATGGACTTCATCTAACTTTCTCTCTGGGGTTCCTTTTCTTTCCAGAACTGGTTGCAGTTCCCCAGAGACTATGTTTGTATCCTCCTTAACAAGCACAGACATAAGAATGTAATTGCTAGGCCTTGTGAAAACTAAACAACAAAACCAGATTTTAAAATAAAACCAAAATAAACAGAACGCAGCAGAATTCAGACAATAGGTCCTCGCTGAAGGTGACACCTTATCTGTTTTGAGTTGTTCAGTGGGACCAGACCAGCCTTTTTCTTTTTCTGGGAGGTGGGGGAGGGAAGCACCTGCGGCATATGGAGGTCCCCAGGCTAGGGGTCGAATCAGAGCTGTAACCGCTGATCAACACCACAGCTACAGCAATTCAAGATCCAAGCCATGTTTGTGACTACACCACAGCTCATGGCAATGCCAAATCCTTAACCCACTGAGCGAGGCCAGGGATCGAACCCGCATCCTCATGGATTCGTTAATGCTGAGCCACAAGGGGAACTCCAGACCAGCTTTTTTCATGGCCTCCTGCTCTGTTCTTTCCTGAGCTGGTGAAGTCTCTGGTTCTTGCCTTACAGATCAGCTCTCCCCGTTCTGAGTAGGTGCTTAGTCTGAGGTTAGCACTAGAATTGGACTGGGATGGCTGCTGGGGATGGGAGGTTCTCAGTGCTTCTGGACCCTGCTCTCTAGTATTTAAACATGAGTTCCCAGGCCTGTCCCTTGACAAGGAAGGATATCTAGTCCCCCAAGACTCTTCCCCTGGACCCTGAAAAAAACAGTCCCCCAACCTCCAACTTTAGACTATTTAGTTATGTGTGTATGTTTAATTGGATTGGTTTTTAAAGTAGGCTAACAAGTTTGCTGTCAGAATTGGTTCTACCTGTAGGTGAGGCGTGGCTTCCTGGACTTGTGGTCCCAAGTTGGTCCCTGACCTCACTAGGGACCATGTTGACTGTAGTGGAGGTGCCATCTTCCCCAGGTCTGTCTACATGACTGGGGCTCTTCATCCCTCTACCACATGGCTGTCTTTTCCTGTTTCAAAATCTCTGCCAAGTTCCTGTTTCTGTTCTGAGAGTTCTCTTGTTTATAGCTCATTGGCCAAGCAGATACTTGACAGATTTGAGACTAAACACTTTCTGTTCAGGGTACGCCAGCCACTTGTCTCCTGAGGTTCACCTCTCTGCTCCAAGCATTTAGGAGTGTGCCCTTCCCAACACCCCCCTCCTCAATAATGGGAACAAGACTTTGCAACCTGAAAACACACAGACAACCAGGGGGAAACAGCCCCAATTGTGCTCTCTAACCTCACTTTTAGAAGACTTTCTTTCTTTTTCTTTTTTTTTGCTTTTTTTTTTTTTTTTTTTTTTTTTTTTTTTTTGCTTTTTAGGGCTTCACCCAGGCTTGGGGTTGAATTAGAGCTGCAGCTGCTGGCCTACCCCACAGCCACAACAATGTGGGATCCAAGCTGTGTCTGTGACCTACACCACAGCTCATGGCAACACCAGATCCTTAAACCACTGAGCAAGGCCAGGGCTCGAATCCACATCCTCATGGTTACTAGCAGGGTTCTTTACTGCTGAGCCACAACGGGAACTCCTAGAAGACTTTCCATACGCTTGTCCTCATTCCTTCCTTACAGTGGCCCTATGAAGTATGTATGCACAGAGTGTTAGTCCAGAGAAAGAGGATAATGGGAACTGGTGGACTCCCCCTGCCCACATAAGGCCACTATGAGGGTCACAGAGGAGCCCATCTGGACACTCAGAAGAGCTCTGCTCTAATCTCCACCTCCCAACCCTGTCATCATCTCCAATGTGCCTCAGTTTTGACTACTGCTGACATGAGTTATCCCCCCATATAAAAAAAAATCACAAAACCTCCAAAAAAATGTAAAATGATGAAAAATATGGGAATATTAGACTGGGCTTTACCAGTTAAATTACAACCATCCCCTCAGTATCCATAGGGGATTGATTGGTTCTAGGTCCCATCACTGATACCAAAATCCGAGGATGCTAAAGTTTTGAAGTCATCTCTCCACATCCATGGATCTGCATCCTCGGATTCAACCAACCACAGATGGTGTTGCAGTGTTTGTATTTGTTGAAAAAAAATCCATGTACAAGCAGCCATGGTCATTTTATAGCCTTGTTATTCAAGGGTCAACTGCATTCTGTTGTTTGTATTTGCATATCATAATAGCAATGTTTTAAGCAGAAAATCATGTTATTTTATTCACCACTGTATCCCAGTGCCCAACATAAAAAGCTGGACACAAATGCAAACCCATTATTATAAATAGATCTTCATTTACAAGGAGGAACTGGAAAAGTGGATGGGAGATTATGATTTTTTTGAAGTTCACACTATATAGAATATCTCAGTCATCCTAGCTGTTTACAGTGGCATTGTTTGTCCCATGGCTCAGGTTTTTTTTTTTTTTTCTTTTTCGTTTTATAGCCACACTCACAACATATGGAAATTCCCAGGCTAGGGGTCGAATTGGAGTTGCAGCTGCTGGCCTACACCACAGCCATGGCAACACCAGATCTGAGCCACATCTGTGAACTACACTGCAGCTTTCAGAGCAATGCTGGATCCTTAATCCACTGAGCAGGGCCAGGAATTGAACTCACATCTTCACAGACACTATTGGGTTCTTAACCCCTGAGCTGCAGCAGGAACTCCCCATGGCTCAGGTTTAATCTGGAAGCTGGGATGGGCCATACAATAGGGAAGGCACCTTCTTCGCAGCTGGAGCCACAGCTCTCAGCCCTCTAAGTCATGTGTTACTGTCAGCCCATCACACTGTAGAGATGGGCATCTCTATGGTGCCAGAAGTTGTGTGTGTGTGTGTGTGTGTGTGTGTGTGTTGGGAAGTGGAGGGAGCCAAGAGTGACCCTGCGAGCCTGGTACTCTGTCTCAGGGAATAAGCACCTCCCCAACCCCCCGCCTGCACCATGAGTGTCCCCATCCCACGAGGAGCCTGTGTACCTGCTCCAGCAGGGGCAATGGGAGAGCCTACAAGATGCTGCCTGTTTTTTCTCTTGGGCGCAAACAAGCCGGCCAAGACTTCTGAAGATGCTGGTTTGCAACAAGGCCTGCAGGAGACATCCTCAGCTCCAAGACAGAGAAGCTAGCCAATAACGACTTCCCTTGCACCTGTGCCTGTTGCAACCATTTTTATCATTTTGCCATGCTTCATTGACCGATGGATTTTTTTTCCCCAGCTTTGCACCTTTTTTTATTACTATTATTTTTATCTTCATCATTACCTCTGCGCCTCTGATGGCATTTAGATATGAACCGCCCATGAACCTTGGAGCCCGATTGTGCCACGACAAAAATATTGTCGTTTACATTCTGTGCCAAAGTATTATATAAAAACACATCAACGAAAAGAAATTCAGGAAGCTGGGAGTAAAGATATATAGTCAGCAAAGTATATAACTTCTGGCATATTACTGCTTAATCCTAACATAATTATTCTCATCCTTTTATTTGATTAACTTCTAATGGTTCCTCTTGGTGTTAAAGGTCCCACTCTGATCATTTGATTTTAGTGTCTGCTATAATTACCGATAATGTTCTTTGCAAGACAATTTAATGATAACCGCATAATGGCCTGTATGAAGAAAGCTGCAGGGTTTCAAAGCTTTTGAGTAATATAAAATACATTAGACTAACACAAGCTATCAACATGACAGGGAATGTTTGATTTACACTCAGGACTAGGTTATAGCATGGTGGAATTTTTTTCTTTTCCTCTTCTTTTTTCTTTTCCTTTCCACCCCACCCCCCCTTGGCAGCCGTTGACAATAAATGACAGAACAGTTGGACAATCTGCAACTTGCTGATTGCAAGAAAAAATTGTGTCGCAAAGTTTGGAGTGGTGCAGAGGCAGCCGGGGGAGCACAGGGCTAGCAGGGCGCTTGCAGCACAATTGGGCAAGAGCCGGGAACCTGATTCCCTGGGGACAGGACCGAATTCGGCTTCTGCTGGGAAGGTCAGCTGAAAGGGAATCTCTTTGACCTTCTCCTGTTGTACCAGGTCCCAATTGTGGATGTTCTGTCTGCCAGTCATATTCACCAGGTATTTGTTAATTGCCAACTCCTCCTGGGTAGCCCAAGTCTCAATCAATTAACTATTTTTTGGATCAATATAATAATAATCCTCTTCTCAGTCACTTAGGCTCTCCTTTCCCCAAAACAAGCAAATGGAAAAACCTGCCTAAAACAAAAGAATGATTTTGTCCGAACCCTGATGGCCATCTTCCTCCTGGCCCACCCCCTCAGCAGTGTTTGGAATTTTGGAGCCTGGCACATGCGCCTCTTTCATTTGAAATCAGGTAATCACTCAGCGCTCTGGCCAAATGCAGCATAATTGATGGTGTGAGTGGATGGAGAAAATTTCCTGTCAGAAAACAAAGGTTAACCGTGGACATATTACACCAGGGTCTCTGATTCCAGGATAATGGCATTTGGACAAAAGTAGGGTCCCCCATCCTTTTTATAGCACTTTATGCCCCATTAGTATTACTGCAAGTCCCAAGACCTGTCTGTTCGGGCACTTAATCAAAAGCAATGGGTTGAAAATCATGTTCCAGCTCTCCTCATATTTGATTCATTCCTTCTAGATAGGAAGAAGTAAAAAACACATTACCAGCATCAAAACAGCACATGCATTATGTGCTAAGCAGTTGAGAAGGCTATCATTGGGTTTTATCCCTTTGGGTACTTGGATGGACAAGTACTTTCCTATTCATCCATTCAGTGGACTGAAGCAGCCATATTTCATTTTTTTTCCCCCTTCCCCTGACAGACAATCCGTTAGTTTTCCACAGATCTCTCTTTTAAAGACACATTCATGTCACTTATTTTAATTGTAGGCTTCAGGCAGCAAAGCCCAGAATGTGCGTTCGCATACACACACACACACACACACACACACACACACATGCACGCACAAGCACACACACACATACAACTGGAAACCCACTACTAGGATGTAGCTCCTCTGAGAACCAAATCTAATAATAGGAGAGGAACATTTCTTAGGGGAAGAATTAATTTATACACTTAATTACTCGGGATCCACTTCAAGCTCTCTGCCTTAATGCTCTTTCTTTTGGAGGGAGTTTTTAACTAAACGCCCAGTGTTCTGACAGACCCTGAGGAGAGCCTGCCTCATTTAAATGGGGGGTGGGGGGAAACCTGGACCCTTCCCACCGTGGCCCACTCCCCAACCCCCTTCCCAGAGGAGGGTGGGCATCAGCCAGCGGATCCGAGGCCCCCGCTCCTGGTAATGACAATCGGGGTCTGAGTGAGAGGGGCTTCGGCTCAGTGAACTGCTTTCTCCCCGCTCTCCCGCTCTCTGGGGCTTCCAAGTGGATTTTCTGCTGAATGGCTCGGCCCCAGCATAACAGTGAAAAATAAAACGATTTCCTCTATCTGTTCCAAAAAACGGGGCAACGGCCAGGCCCCTCCTCATTCAGGAGCCCTTTCTCTGAGGAATGGGTTTTTCCCGTTTCTGAGAATGTATTCCTTTTACCGATTTCTTGACAAAGAGCAGAGGAAAGACCTAGTGGATGATGAAATTGTGCTGTATTAGGAGAGAGGTACCGCTGCTGGATTAATGAGGGAGGAGTATTATTGTGATCTGCTTTTGATCACCAGAAAAACGGACAGGGCCAAAAGGCCCCACTGAGTCCAACAGGTGTCCGGGAGGCTGCCCCTGCCGGCTCTGTGGGTCGCTCTGAAGGACAGGGAATCCTGGACACCACGGTTCCCAAAGTGAGTTCCAGATGGGTGCAGAGCCGGCAACTCTCTGCTCCCTGAGAAGAAGCTGATGCAGGCCTGAAATTGTCCAAATTGGGAGGAGGGTAGGATGGGGGTCGTGGTGATATGGACAAATGGAGCAGAAACTTGGGGTGGGGGGAGAGGAGGGGGAGCAGCACCTGACCCGCTCCTGATTCTGAATGGGGACTTGTTTAGCCTCCTGGTGTATCAGCACCCAATCAGCCTGCCTTTTGTGGCTACATTCGGGGTTCAGCCATTGTTTGCTGAGGACGAGTCCAACTGGTGAATATGCATCTGATTGGTGGGAATGGGGAGACCAGAGCACAAAAGGAACATGTCATGACATGAAGACACATTTAGGTTCAACCCTTTAGTGAATATTTTGCTTAAATTAAGATATCATGTTGAAAAAATATCTTTTTTAGGGTTCTATATCCTATTATATCAATAAATATTCTATATGCTACAGAGATAATTCTTTTTAAACCTCAAGAAAATCTAGAAGAAAATTAAATTGACCATTTATCAAGCCTCAGGAGAGAGGGATGAAAATGATTTTTCTAAGATGAGAAGCAATAGAGAAAGCCTCAGAGGAAAAGAGTGACAGATTTGACTACATAGAGGAACAAAACATTTCTGTATTTGAAAAAAAAGAAGAAGCAAAGCAGATATTGGAAGTATTTATAGATATGATGACAAAGGGTTAATATCTTTACTATTTAAAATAATCATATTAATTGATAAGAAACATCAAGTCTCAAGAATAAGCAAAGAACATAAGTATAATTCATGGAATAGAAAATGTAGCTAGTAAACAACAATATGGAAAAATGTTCAGCTTTACTAGAGGCCAAATAAATGTAAATTTGAAAAAGAGCCATTTTTGTGTACTAATGAATTTTCCTAAATGAAAATACCTAATATTGACAACAGCGTTTCTCTTCTACTGGGATCCTAATCTGAAGATCTAATCCAGAACACAAAAAAGCTAATGTATAAAGGTATTTATTGCAGTGTGAGTTATAACAATGCAAAAGTCAAAACAACCCAATGCCAACAAGAGGTTCTTGTGTCATATCCATTCGATGAAATATTCCTTCAGTCTTAGAATGATGGCCATGTGGACAAGGACTCTCTTTACTATTAGATGAAAAAGTAGTGTATAAAATTGAATATAAAGAGTGATTTTCAGTATGTGGAAAATGTGCATACAGAAAAAAGGACAAAAGCACATAAAATTCACTCTATACCTACTAGAATGGAAAAGATTAAACAAAACAAAACAAGCAAACAAAAACAACTGACAATGCCAAGTAATAGCTAGTCTGTGAAGCAACTAGAATTTATATGTTACGGATAGGAGGGGAGGACAACGAAATGGTGCAGCTTCTTTAGAAAACATTTGGGAAATTTTTTATCAAGTTAAACATGTACTTACCATAGGACCTAGAAATCCTACTCCTTAGTATGTACCCAAGAGAAAGGAAAACATACACCTACCAAAAACCTATGTGTGAATCAATATAGCTGCTTTATTTATAATTGCCAAAAATGAAAACAAATCAGATGTTAATCAACTGGCATACAGATAAACAAACAATGGTACATTCATACAGTGGAATACCCCTCAGCAATAAAAAGGAACAAACTACTGATACTCTCAATATAGATTAATCCCCAAAGCATTGTACTAGTGGAAAAAAAAAAAAACAAGATATTACTATATCATGGGACTTTATTTATATGATATTCTGAAAGATGCAAAATTATAGGGACAGAAAACAGATCAATGGTTGCAAGAGTCTTCATATAGAGGAAGGGGATTGATTATGAAAGGCTACAAGGGAATTTTTTTTTGATAGAAGTATTCTATATCTTGATTGTAGTGTTAGTTACATAACTGTATGCATTTGTCAAAATTTATGGGACTGATTCCTCAAAAGTGATTTTTTTTCTGTTATTTTACCTCAACTAACATGGACTCCACCTCCAAAAAAGCCACCTGTAGTTCTGATAAAACAGTAATATTATGGATGATTCTTCTCTTTTCTCCAGTCTCCCAAAATCTCTGACATAACTTTGAAAAAGAAAATATACCTATATTTGTTACTGTCACTAGAGAGGGAATAATCCATGAGCAAGAGTGCATTTGTCTAAATAATACATCTATTCTATATATATATATATATATTTTTGTCTTTTTGCCTTTTCTAGGGCTGCTCCCATGGCATATGGAGATTCCCAGGCTAGGGGTCTAATTGGAGGTGTAGCCACCTGGCCTAAGCCAGAGCCACAGCAGTGTGGGATCCGAGCTGCAGTCTGCAACCCACACCACAGCTCACAGCAACGCTGGATCCTCTACCCACTGAGCAAGGCCAGGGATTGAACCTGCAACCTCATGGTTCCTACTCGGATTCGTTAACCACTGCTTCACAACGGGAACTCCTAATGCATCTATTCTAAATTCCACTGACAAGGAACAAACAATGTGAAAATTCTTTGCAAATTTTGAAATTCTCCACCTAGGAGGCTGCTGTCCCACTGAATTTACCTGTTTGGATTTTTAATGGAGCTCTGCTTTTTGCCTAGCCTGACTCCAGTAATCAAATCAGCTGACAAATAGTAAAGGAATTATATGTGTTTAATTTATAAAATAAAATACTTACAAGTAAAATTTACCCCAGGAATGCAAGGTTGGTTCAACATATGGAATTCTATCAATGTATTATACCATATTGATAGAATAAAGGACAAAAAAAAAAAAAAACCCCATGATTATCTCTATAGACATATGGAAAATGTAAACAAATGTAAACTATGGATGTTGGGTGATAATAATTTATCAATGTGGGTTTATTGATTGTAACAACCATACCACTCTGTTGTGATGTTTTAATGGTGGGGGAGCCTGTGTGCAGTTTGGAGCAGGATGTATCTTGGAAATCTCTATACTTCCCACTCCATTTCTCTGTGAAGAATTGGTCTAAAAGATGCTATTAAAAAAAAAAAGTATTTTAGAAGAGGAGAAAGAAAAAGAAAACACACACACAAAAATGTTCTGGAGTGAGACAGTGGTGACAATTGCAAAACTTTGTGAGTAGGCTCCAATGAATTTTACACTTTAAAAGGGTGAATTTTGTAATGACATTTATTATTTCAATAAAAACAAAAAGAAATAAAATACTTGGGAAAGAAACTGGAGAAAATCAGGGGTGCAAAGTGTATGTAAATTGGAGGCAATCAAATAGCCCGTGGGACTGAAGAACCAAAGAGCTTGGCATCAGCTCCAGAGTTTCCCAGCCATGAGAGATTCTGGGAACAGCAAGGGAGGTCATGGAGTCTGTGTCAGCCAGACTGCCACTGGTCACCTATCCTAGGTTTGGGGGTATAGACTAGCTTCGGCTCACCCCCTAATCTCCAGTCTCAGGCAAACTGCCCCTCTGTATTTGAGCCCCTCACGGACACACATATTACAAATATTTGGATATACCTTTTCATTTCTTTGATTATAATTTTTTTAAGTGAAAAGACGATTCCCCGAAGTGTCAAAACGCAGGGACATAGACTGGGTGAATATATCTGTTAAATGATGACAATCATAAAGTAGGTCAATTTATCTCTGGTGCATCCTTCTTCCCTAACCAGTCCTCAGAGACTGTGTGACATTCCTTGGTCTACCTCTTGGAATGTCTCCAGTGATGCAAGGTCCAGGATGGGAGGTGACCCTGCTGGGGGAGCTCAGCTGAAGTCACTGTGCTTTCCTCCATGGCACAGGGCCATTCTTAGTGCCTTCTTCCTTGACATGACTCTGTCTCGCATCCTAGTGAACATTACAGATGCACTCATTTATACGTGTACAAGAAATCTCATTCATTTTAACTATCTGAGTTGAGTTGTGGTTGCATGGTTCACAAAATGATTCACTTTGCAAACATTTGATTAAAGTTTAATTAATTTTGATTTTTTAGGTTTTTTTTTTTTTAATTTTAGAGAGATTTTTTTCCCCCAGGCTGCAAAAACAATTTTACCGACTCTTGCAAAGCACTCAGGTCCAAAGCATTGTGTCACCCAAAGCAGCATGTGAAATAAGAGGCCCTTCTTTGTAGACTTTATCAGGGAATGGATGAGGCTTTTTTGGGGAGCATGGAGTTCCCTCCAAACCCCTCAAGTCTTTCTCCTCTAAGGCGGTTTGCTTACTGTACCCATGGTTTGATGGGTCTCTCTCTTGAAATGGGAAGCAACTCCCTGGCCAGACACCCCAGAGACCCCGAGTGCCCACTCGCTGCCATTCCCAGGACCCCATGCTGCTCAGCAGGGGCCCAGGAGTGGGGCCCACAGGCATTTACAAAGATTAGGAGAGACAGATGAACAAAGACGCAGATTCATTCTCGACCACAGGACTAATCAGTTGGTTTTCACAAGCACTTTATTCCCCCGTCATATCAGCCACAAATACCTGCTTTAGCACTCTGGATCAGCCCTGCACCAGCCAAATTGATTATATTATTTAGTTTGCTTTAGGAGGAGAAATGGAAAAGACCTTTGCCCTCCACGCAAAAGAAAACTGAAACAAAAACAAGTAAAAGGACAACCATTGCAGGTTCTGACAGAAAAGAAGAGCCAGCTTGCTGGGCTCATATAATCTGAGAAATTAAATGACTGTACCAACCTGAGTCTCAGGCCCAAAACCATTGGCACATGATGTCAAGAGGCCTGGAAAAAAGGCAAGGGTCTTGCTGGTACCCTGGGAACACATAGTAGGAGGCGAATCCCTGGGTAAGGTAGTGACTTCTTTGATTAGAAAGAGAGGGAAGACTGGAAAGGACAAACGGGCTCCCAGGGATAAGATTAGAACATGAATATTTGGGGGAGAACCACCCAGGAGGGCCATGGGAGAAGGATTGTCAGGTGGCACCAAGGAGCAGCTGGTCTATTTAGCGACATAGACACATGACAGCTGTGTTTGGGAGCTGTGATGGGGCATTTCTTCCTTAGGAATTTGCTAGCGGAGGCCCATCCATTCTTTTCGTGTGTGTGTGGGGGGGGCATACGAGGTTCCCAGGCTAGGGATCGAATCAGACCTGCAGCTGCTGGTCTATACCACAGCCACAGCAATGCAGGATCTGAGCCATATCTACAACTTAGACCACAGCTCATGGTAACGCCAGATCCTTAACCCACTATGTGAGGCCAGGGATGGAACCTGCATCCTCATAGATGTCAGTCAGATTTATTACTGCTGAGCCACAACAGGAACTCCTGCCCGTCTATTCTAATACCATCCACATAGAAGTGTCAAGGGAGAGCAACTAGTCTTGAAGTAAGGAACCCCAAATTCTCTATGACCCCATTTCTTTATAGCTACTACCATGCCTTCCACTCCTTTACCGGAAAACTCTGTCTCTGTCTCTACCTCTTCTCCCTGTATTTTCCCCTCAACCTCAGGTGGGCTCCCAACCCCACCACACCACTAAGTCTATTCTTGCCAGAGTTGCCAATTACTCTCCTGTTGCCAAACTCCAAAGTCTTTTCTTTCTTTCCTTCTTCCTTCCTTCCTTCCTTTTTTTCTTTCTTCTTTTGCGGGCTTCTTTCGTCCTTGCGGTGCGGGAGTGTCGGCTGGCTTCTTTTTTATTTCTTTATGGCTTTTTCTTTCTTTTTCTTTGCGTTCTTTTTCTTAGTGCTTCGTTTTTCTTCTTCTTTCTTCTTTCTTTCTTCTTTCTTCTCTATCTTCTTTCTTCCTATTCCTTCTTCTTCTTCCTTCCTTCCTTCCTTACTTCCTCCTTCCTCCCTCCCTCCCTCCTTCTTTCTCTCTCTCTCTCTTTTTTGCTTTTTAGGGCTGCACTTGCGGCGTATGGAGGTTCCCAGGCTAGGGGTTGAATCGGAGCTGTAGCTGCTGGCCTACACCACAGCCACAGCAATGTGGGATCCAATCCATGTCTGTGACCTACACCACAGCTCACAGCAAGGCCAGATCCTTAACCCACTGAGCGAGGCCAGGGAGCAAACCCACAACCTCATGGTACCACTGTACCATGACAGGAACACCTCCAAAGTCATTGCTCTGTGACTTTGCAGTGGCATGTGATAGAGTTGATTCATTTCTTCGTTGGCTTCTCAAATAGCACATTCTCCAGGTTTTCCTGCTGCCTCACTGGACAGTCTATTTATGCTGATTCCTCCTCCTCATTTGCAGTTTCTCTAAAGGTGAGGCTGCCCCAGGACCCAGTCCTTGGCCCTCATCTCCATCTCCACCTTCTAACGATCTCATCCAGTCCCATGGTTTTCAATGTTTACTCCATGTCGCTGGATAACAAAGCCCTATCTCCAACTAGAGAAATCACTCCGGATTCTTTTTTAAAAATTTCTTTTATTTTTATTGTTTGCTTTTTAGGGCCACACCTGCAGCATAGGAGGTTTCCAATCTAGGGGTCGAATCAGAACTGCAGCTGCTGGTCTACACCACAGTCACAGCAACATGGGATCCGAACCATGTCTATAACCTACACCACAGCTCACAGCAATGCCAGATCCTTAACCCACTGAGAGAGGCTAGGGATGGAACCTGCATCCTCGTGGATACTGGGCAGGTTTGTTACTGTTGAGCCATGATAGGAACTCGCTCACTCCGGATTCCTGAATCTGGATGTTCCCTCCTTCCCTCCAGATGAATACCTAGAAGCTATCACCCTCGGGGCCAAAGGAGAGTCCTCTACCTGCTCTGCTGCATTTCGATAGACAACATTACCATCAGGCTGAAGACCTAGACGTTGTCCTTGAGTCCTCTCTCTCCTTCACTCCATCTCCAAACCATCAGCCAGGCCTCTTGGCTTTGAGATGATGTTGAGCTCACCTGGTTCAGTCTGCTTCTCTCAGCCTCTGCCTCTGCCACCTTTGTCCACTCCTCTATTACCTCTACCCTGTGATACTCTCCTGCCTAGGCTTCCTGCTTCCTCTTGTGCTCCCTCCAATCCATTCTCCCAGAGCTACAAATTAGATCAAGTCACTTCTCTGCTAAATGACATCCTAACATGGCTCTTAGGATATCCTTGGCTCTTAGGATAAAAATCTACAATCCTTAGCCTGGATTTCAGTGAGCCATCTGATCTGGCCTCTGTCTCCATGTTGACCTTGTCTTTCACTTAGGCTGAGCCATTTCTAAACTTTGGTCTTCATACTGGTCATTTCCCTGCTTGTAAGATTCTTCCCCTAGACCTTCATGTAGCTGGCTTTTACCTAATGTCACATTTTCTGAGATGTCTTCCCTGACTCTCAAAGTGAAATTATCTTTTGCATCATCCTAAGTTTCTGCATATTACTTAAAATTATTTGATATTTGTGTGCTTGTTTATCTGTTTGCTTATGGTCTTCATTCCCATTACTAGACCATAAACTCCCAGGAGGTGGAGATCTTGTTTATTTAATGCATTGCTACATCTCTAGTGCCTAGATTAGTGCCTGACATGTGGAAAGTGGGTGCTTACTGAATGAATGAATGAATGATGATATCTGGAAGTAGAGTTTGGAAATCTCTACTGAAAACACATTCAGCAGCTAGGGTTGAGAGATACTATATGAGACCTAATGTATTTCCTGGGTAGATGGAAACAAGAATTTTCATGTCTAAAGATTGTAAAGGGCAACGCTTACCCTCTAATAAATCTCTAACGGTGGAATTGCAAGGCCTGTGACAAATATTTGAAAGACAGAGGTCAGTAGGGCCCTCTGTGTATGTATTCTAGTGTCATGGAAGATTGTTGTCTTTGCCTCTCTATGTTGCTGGCCTAGCCCTTAGCTCAACAGCTAGGAGATAAAGTGCCTTCTGTCTTCCTTGAAAGGAATCAATAGTAAGAATGAGTACTTGGCTCTCTCCAAAAGGTCAGCTTGACACCTGATTTCTCAGACTGCTCTCTTGATCCCTCCTCCCGGCTAATGGGGTAGCCTCCTCCCACCTGGTAGACGACTTTCAAAGAACAAATTTGTAAGCCAATTCTGAGAAATATTATGGGGATTAAGAGGGTATCTCTGGGTTTGTTGGCTTTGACCCCTTGAAGAATGGAACACAGGTCCAACGCAAAGGTCAAAGTCTGCCCCAGCAGGGCATCAGTGTGTGCACACGTGAGTGTGGGTACCAGAAGAGGGATGGAGGCAGAGGTATGTGTGAGCAGTGAAATGTTCACAAACAGGAAGGTGTCTCTCTGCCTGCTCACACATGGCTGTATATTGAACCCAGTGCCTAGAGGTAAGCACGCAGAGGCATGAGTAAATGTTGGCACACGTGTTCGTATGTGTGAGACATATGTAAGTGCCTATTCATGTGTGCTAGACATGGTTTTGCCAGGAGTCTGTAATCAAGTAACCAAGTGACCCTAAGAAGCCACTTAAACTTCATCAGTAAACCAGGATTGCCAGTCAGGCCCTATGCATCTTACATGCTGGCTGCTGGGAGTAAATGAGGGAATGTTCTCTGTAACTGGAACGCTCTCAACATCTTACCTCACATGTAAGCATGGCCCACCCATAACATATCCACAGCTGGTGAGCCTCTTGCACCTGGTCAGAGCCAGAAAGGAGGATATGGCGGAATTCCTATCAGGCCTCTTCCTTTTTTTTTTTTTTTGCTTTCTTTTTTGGGCCCCCCACAGCATGTGCAGTTCCCGGGCCAAGGGTCAGATCCGAGCCACAGTCGCTACCTAAGCTTCAGCTGTGGCAATGCAGAATCCTTAACCCACTGTGCCCAGATCAGGGATGGAACTTGCCTCCCAGCGCTCCCAAGAAACCGCCGATCCCATTGAGCCTCAGCGAGAACTCCAGGTCTCTTCCTTTTTTGATTTAATACAGACCCTGTACCTCCCCGGGAAGGGGGCTTCCATGGGAAGTAATTTCAGCCACTCCGGGGACAGCCCCAGCTCCCTGTGTCTTCCCTGCAGCTCCCTGCACCCTGGGGCAGACAGCCTAACAGCTGGGCAGCCTGCCAGTATTGCGACCCTAATGCTCCCTTCCCCCTGCCTTCTGTACAGATATGCCCCTCTTTAGGAAAACCTGATATACAAAACAGAAGTCCTGAGCACAAGCGAGACAATTAACCTGGGGAACTAGGGATACCAAGCTGGTTGGCTGGGATTCTGAGGTTTGGAAAACATCTGGGCCCCCTGGCCCAGCGCCCCACCCCCATCCCATACCTCCCACCTCTGGCAAAGCCTCGGGGAGGAGGCGGATTATCTTTTTTTTTTTTTTTAATGAATAGGACGGGCCGTGGGCGCCTAGCAGGCCCCATCTGTACGCTGCCCCAACTCAATTTGATTCCCATTCACCCGCCTTTGTTTGCTTCCCTTTTTTGATCAGCAATCTCGTGGGGGTGGGAGTGCAAAGCTTAACGGAGCCAGGACTCCCCTCCTGGCCGCCCACCCCCAGTGCAGCCCTAGGCGGGCATCCTGGAGGTAGAGTCCTCAGCGCGGCCGGCTCCCTGCAGCGCAGAGCCGGGTCTAGCCGGTCCTCTTGCGTCTGCGGGTGGGCGCGCGGTAAGGGGCTCATTTGTGATGTCTAAGACTAGGGCTCGCTGAAGCTCCCCGTGTAGGATTAAAATGCACCTTCCAGGATCCGGTGCCTCTCTATCAAGGAGGGAGAGACGCAGGGGTGAGGGAAGGTGGTGACTGGGGAGGTTAACAGGGGACCCCAGGGGCTTCTGAGTGGGCGGGAACTACAAATCTTGAGGTGGAATCATGCAAGCCACGTCACCCCCTTTAATGGAAAAGCTAACACAGCAGCCCCAATTTAAAAGTTTGCATGAAATTAATCTCACAGCCATAAACCCATTTTGAAATTTGCAGACCAGAAGGTCACCATTAGTGTCCAGGTTGTCTTTTGCTTTTTATTTGTTTCTCTGTTTGTTTGTTCGTTTTGCCAGTTGTCATCCAGAGTGAAAAGGGACCTTTGGAACTTCAGAGCTGAAGGAGCCACTAGCCCATTGTACAGAAGGCCTGACGGTCGAGGAAAGAACCCAGATCTCTGGATCTTGGCTTGGTGCTGGCCATTGCAGCGGAGGTCAAGGTTACCGGGGCAGGGGAGGGTCAGCCAACTGCTGTCCAAGGACCCCAGTCCTCTGTGAAAGTTAGGATGTCCAGTATGAGCGTGGTAGGAAAGAAATAGCTCCTAGCCTCCTGGGACGAGTGTGGGGTACGGAGGTGGGGCTCAGGTGTAAAATCAGATAGGGCTGTGAAGTTTCGTCTAAAGGTCTCTGCTTTGAACGGGTTGACTGGTTAGAGGTGGGATGGCTCAGGTTGGAATTTTCTTGGTGTGATAAACGGCTGGCAACATAGGCAGGACTGTTTCTGCCCTGCAGGGGCCTTGGGTAAAAAGGTTTGGGGAACCATATCAGCAGTATATGTAGTAGGCCATAGAAGGGGGGTGGGAGATTACCTCCTGCTGATGGTAACAGGGAAGGGTTGAGGGATGGAGGCCCCTGAGCTGGGTTCAGGGAGAGGAGATGTGGCCTTGGGGAGACCAGTGATATACATTTGCAGAGAAGCAAGTCAGAACTAAAGCTGGAGCTAAGTCAAGTATGTGCTGTGGTCATTGGGGAAAATCTGTGACATTGAAACACAGCAGGTGCCAAGGGGATGGAGCAGGGCAGCCTGGGTCAGGAAGGAGCACCAGCTTGAGCTGTGGTGCTCAAATGCAGGTGGTGGATCACTCAGGAAAGGGATGTGAGAATTGGCTGCCAGAGGGTCCATTGGGTTATCAGGAGCCTGAAAGGAAAGCTGTCCACAAAGACAGCATTTTCACAGGCTTATGGATTCTTTTTTTTTTTTTTTTTTTGGTTTTTAGAGCCACACCTGCAGCACATGGAAGTTCCCAAGCTAGGGGTCATATCAGAGCTGCAGCTGCTGACCTATATCACGACTGCAGTAACCTGGGATCTGAGCCACATCTGTGACCTATACTGAAGCTGACAGAACGCTGGATCACCAATCACTGAGCAAAGCCAGGGATTGACCCCAAATCCTCATGGACATTAGTTGGATTCATAACCTGCTGAGCCACAACAGGAACTCCCATATTTTGGGATTGATAAATAAACCAATGCATTTAAATGCATGATCACATTCTTAGGCGTTCTGATCATTCTGAACTTTATCAGTTGATGGATGCCACTCTCAAGTGGAGTCCTTGAAATGTTTTTTTACATGACAAGGTGTCTTTCTTCTTGAAAAGGTTCTGAGAGGGGCCTGTGACCCCTGCCTCTGCTCAGAGGAGGCCTGACAAGGGACTCTCATGGGTCCTGCCTTTCTGGATGTTTTTACCTCCAGTAGACAAGACTCACAGACACTAACAATGGAAAAATATCACGAGACAAATACGACCAGGTGCCAAACCCAGTATAATCTGGGGACCACATGCATCCTGCATACAGTGCTAGGGAAATTCAGAACAGAAATCTCTGTGGGTCGGTTAGCAGGATGGGGTTTATGGGCAATATAGGATTTGATTAATCCTTAAAGGATATGTGGTAATTGGATAGGTAGATGAGTGAACAGCATATGTGCTTCTAGTTAATTATTTATCTGTGTTCATCTGCTTATTTATTTTTTATTTTCAGAAATTTAAAAAAATTACGGAATAGTATAGAGAATAATACATGTAACAGAGACTGGTGTACCCACCGCCAGAATTGATGGTCATTAATATTGTTTTAGATTTGTTTCTTTTTTTTTTTTTGTTAGGAAAAAGAAATACAATAGTTGGAGTGGAACGGACAGTGTTGTTGGTCTCTCCTCATCGCCTCTCTTGCCGACACCCCCTCTGTGCCACACAACAAAGCCACCACTGTCATGACTTTGCTCTGTGTCTCTCTAGTCCATTTTAAATACCTTTACAAACATCATTGTATCTGTGAAAAAATAATAGTGGTGTTTGTGTAGATTTTTAATGACTATAAATGTAGCCTATTGAACAATTGTTCAGCAAGTTCGTTTTGTTTTCCATTTGTTTACTGAGTTGTATGTTAGTGGGACAGTGTCTGTTTTATCTGCAATGGTTACATTCTGGCAAATGAACTGCACAGTTTTGTTTCTGTTTTTTTTTTTTTATTGCAAGAACTGCACAGTTTTTTCCTGCAATAACATGGTCCCAGTGAACACGCTTATACGACTCCTTGCACATGTGTGTGAGAATGTAAGAAGAATTACTGGGCTCTAGGGAATGCAGAGTTTTAGGCTCATGGTTATACTAATCTATAGTACTCGTCGCAGTTGGTTTTAATCAGACTTAATTTTTTCAAAATCTGGTGAGTATGAAATAGGTTATATTCGTGCTTCTATTTATACCTCTGCTTTCAAAACATATTACATTAAAACATCAGAGGTGCAAACACATCATGGCTTTGCTGAGTTGACACTAGCATCAGAAATATAAACACATTTTTGTTTACGAATATTTATAAGTATTTTTAATTACTGTTTTGGGAGAAGGAGGATAAATGAAAGGATGGCTCTTGAATAGGAAACTTGTCCTTCTCAGCTATGGATAGAAATTGTCGATTGCACTCTGGTTATTATAAATATGTACACACTGCAGACCAGCTTACTCTGTGACTCTGGGCTTTGGAATATATAAATATTCCAAAAATCTACACAATGCCAGGTCCTTAACCATCTATGTATGCCACAATGGGAACTCCTTTATATATATATATATATGTGTGTGTGTGTGTGCAAGTATATTGTATGTGTGTGTGTATCAGTTCTTATGAACACAATACATGCAGATAATAGTTACGGGGCCAGCTTTATGCCTTCCTGAGTTTGGTGATTTGCAGGTGTTCATCTCTGATTTACCTCTCATTGCATCAGAATCCTACCCTAGAAATCCCTTCTTTCTGCATTAGAACTTTTATATTAACAGAAGGGGTAAGATATTAAACTGTTACCTCCTTTCTGTCTAAGCATAAATTATTACTATTTCCCTAGAAAGAAGACAGTTTCCATAAAATGGGACATGGGTAATTTTTTGAGGAGGGACAGCGGGCAGAGGTGGGCAGGCAAGAGTTGCCCTGGAGATTCTGAGGTCAGAAAGCCCAGCATGAGGGTGGGGTTTCGCTCAGTGTCTTGGAGCAGAAGGCTATGTGGAGGAGTGGCACATGCGTCAGTACTCAGAGGCAAAGGAGATGCTGAGCCCCACCTCCCACACACACTCCAGACCTAAAAGGCATTTTCTGAAAAAGACAAGTGCAGACCACTGCTCTGTAGTCTACTGTTTATCTTAGAAAAGAAAACAATATCCAGGCATGGTTTAGATCTCCACTAACACCATTCTCTGTAGTGCACATATGATTTTATAACAATTATGACAGCTGGGTGGGAACTTGAATAGCCGTTGAGGTCATGTACGTGGTGAGACTGTTATTTAAGTTTGTGAGCCATCCATCCTGTCAAAGGAAAGTTCTCCCTGAACTAATACTTCCTGGCCTCTGCATCACGTTCCTTCCTTTCAAAGTATTTCCACATCCATTATCTCCGTTGATCCTCACAATACCCTGGTGAGGTGGGTTGCAAAGCTATTGAGGCCCCATTTGGCAGAGGTTAAGTGGCTCTGCTGAGGTCATGTATTTTACTTGATTTATTTTTTTATTTTTTTAGGGCCGCACCTGCGGCATATGGAAGTTCCCAGGCTAGGGGTCAAATTGGAGCTGCAGCTGTTGGCCTACACCACAGCGACATGGAGACATGGATCTGAGCCGAATTTGCAACCTACACCACAGCTCATGGCAATGCCGGATCCTTAACCCACTGAGCAAGGCCAGGAATGGAATCTGCATCTTCATGGATACTAGTCAGGTTCTTAACTGGCTAAGCCACAGTGGGAACACTGAGGTCGTGTATTTTAGCAGCAGAGCCAGCCTATAGCCTGGGCCTCTGGCCTAGGACACCTGGGACATCACTGCCACACACATACTCACATGTACATGTATGCATATGAAATATGAAATCCCATCTGGATTTCGTAGCATTTTTTTTATTGACTTACTGTGTTGTGTCAGCTGTGCAGCATAGTGACCCAGACATACACACACACACACACACACACACATATATACACATTCTTTTTCTCATACCATCTTCCATCGTATTCTATCCCAAGAGACTGGACATGGTAGCATTTTTTCACAGGAGGGCAAGGACTGTGTTTTACACTTCTGTGAATCCTCTCTGAAAAAGAAATTTTTCCCTCCAAGCTGAGGCCATTTCTTCCCTTCCTGGATGGCCAAATTTCTTTTGCACCTCCAAAACTCTTCTTTCCAGGGTGAAGGACATTTTGGGGTCAAAGCATTTTAGCTGCAAAGCCTCCTAATTGCCACCCATCAGCCCACTTCAGAGCCCCAAAACTGGCCTGAACACTGCATGCCCAGACAAACACGGATGCTAAGACTGCCTTAGTTTAGACCCCTACACATGCTGGTCATTCTGCTGGGTGAGCTGCCCTTGAAAAATCATTGGCCAGCACCACAGTCCCCCAAGGAAGCATTGCTATTCCAGTGCCCCTGTAGGTCTTCAAGAATCTGCTGATGGGAGTTTCCATTGTGGCTCAGTGGAAAAGAATCTGACTTGTAACCATGAGGTTGCAGGTTTGATCCCTGGCTTCACTCAGTGGGTTAAGCATCTGGCGTTGCCATGAGCTGTGGTGTAGGTTGCAGACGTGGCTCAAATCCTGCATTGCTGTGGCTGTGGTGTAGGCTGGGAGCTACTGTTCTGATTGGACCCCTAGCCTGGGAACCTCCATATACTGTGGGTATGGCCCTAAAAACAAAACAAAACAAAACAAAACATCTGCTGATGGCTCTGCAGTCCTGCCTCCCTCTTCCTTTCTTCAGCACCAGGTCCTTACGCCATCCTGCTTCCTTAGCCCTCCTGCCCTCTTCATTTCTGCGGCAGGTACCCAGTTTGCCGGTGTCTGTCTTTGGTCGCCGGAAATGAACATGAACTTAGAAAACAATAAGATAGAACACAGTTAAACCAAACCAGGGGCTAAAACAGGCAAACACACTAACCTCAAGTACTCTCGGAAATAGTGTTCAACATCCTGGATTGAACAATATTGGCTCTGAATGCCCCGAGACGAGGTCTGGGAGACTTTAAGGGGCAGGTGGCCTGAGGAGGGGAGGATTCTGATAGAAAGAAGTAGGAGGTGGGGAGGCCACCAGGCACACAGCAGGACTCTCTCCGTTTTTTTCCCCCTCTCTTTGCTTCTAATCCTGAAACTCTCAAAGCCGCCAGTCGCATCTTTGCCTGGGGCCAGGAGACAGACCCACGGCATCCTCTGCAGGCCTGGGTCCTAGCATCTTTTAGACTGGTTCCTTCCTCTCTTGCCCGGCAGATGAGACATTCTTCAGCGGGGCACTTTTGCTGCTTTCCTTTTCTTTCCCTTTTCTCTCAAAAGACAGAAAGCGAAGGGAGACAGACAGGGGGTGAGTGGGAGGGGGACAGGGAAGCAGAGGGGCTTCCTGCAAAGCCCAGGCTGACTGGCTCCAAGAAGGATAAATGACTCTGGTCACCCTGCCGCTGGTGTTACACAACTTGTCTGTGTTGGCTTGAGACCTTGGTGATCCCCTTCTAATTGAAATCACTTTCCCCTGACCTCCTCTGTAAGCCGGGAGCTTGTTGCTCTCTCTGCCAACAAGAGGCAGCGGAGGTCGGAGGAAATCCTGGCTGGGCGGCTGGACACACACCACCCCATCCATCTTCCGCAGCTGGGCCCTCGCTGTCTGGGGTGCCCAGATCGGGAGTGGGCATCCAGGCCCTGCTCCCAGGAAGGGACCCGTCTGGGTCCCTAGATGATGGGCAATGGGGCTGGGATTGCTCCCTAGAGGGCATTTGAGGCATTTGGGGGAGCCTGTTGAATGGTACTACACTTGGGGGTGCCCATGAGTGCCGGCGAGGATAAAGCTAGGTCCTGCCATGTGCAGGGCGAGCCCACATTTGCCTGGAGAGAACTGCCAGTCTGTAGAGTTGAACAATCTGCTTATAATAATGGGAGCTAAGATTCTGTTCCATACATAAATCAAAGTAGGTTTGATTAAAATATACTCTGATGATCCCAAGAAAGCAGCTACCACTTAAAGGGAAAGGAGACTTTTTTTTTCCAGTTCATCTCAGGAGTTGTTTACCATTTAGGCACATGACAATATTTGAACAATAGCAATGTAACAGATCTGTAACAAAATTATCTATGCATGTACACATGTATGTTTATATACATACAGACAAATATGGACATACACACACATATGCATACACAAAACACACACACACACACTCCAAATGTACTTTTTTACCATTTTTTTCCAAAGGTCAAATATAAAGAAATTCCAGTAGTGTTCAGTCAAATATCATCTAGTCTTAAATATACCTTTATTATGAGTAGTTGCAAGGCTCACTGTCTTCTAGTCTAGGTATGCTTGAATTTACATTCAGAAATACACATTCTTTGATTACAAATTACTTTCATTTTATTTTTCTTCATGTTACACTAACAAGTTGTCTTGACTTTTTGAGAGGGGTTAAGCATCTGTCAGATTTGAGAACCTCTGTTGTTACTAGGGTCGTAGTTTCCTCCTCAAAAGAAAAAAAGGTGGTGGGGGGGACCAAAATAATATGTTAAAAATAGAAAAAAATGGGAAGTTCCCTTCGCAGCTCAGTGGTTAACGATCCCAACTAGGATCCATGAGGACACGGGTTCGATCCCTGGCCCTGCTCAATGGGTTAAGGATCCAGCGCTGCTGTGAGCTGTGGTGTAGATTGCAGACGTAGCTTGGATCCCATGATGCTCTGGCTGTGGTGTAGGTCGGCAGCTGTAGCTCTGATTCAACCCCTAGCCTGGGAACTTTCATTTGACACAGGTGAGGCCCTAAAAAGCAAAAGCAAAAAAAAAAGCAAAAATGTCACACAAAATAATATGTTCAGAGCACTGAGCCCAGGATACTGCTGTTGAGAGAAACTTTGTTGATTAAGATTCCTAAGAGGCCCAGATTCCAAATTGGAGGGAGAGAGTCTGAGAGGGAGAGTGGGCAGGGGTATAGCATAACTGGGGAGCGGGTGGAAGTCCAAAGGTAACTATAGTTTTCCAAGTGAGTTATATGCAGTGCATTGAGAATTTCCCCCCTTTTTAAAATTAAAAAGAAAGAAAAGAACCTTCCCTAAGCGCTTATTCACCATCTGCTATTTGCCAACACTCTGTCATAAGATCTTCTTTAATTTTTACCTCAACCCAGGGAATTAGGTATTATTATGGATTTCACAAGTACAGAAACTGGGCTGCACTTAGCAACGTTTGAACCAGATCTACTTGACTTCAAAGTCAGTAGGACATATTGTCCCTAAAAACTTGCCAGTGGGCTTGTTTTTATGTTTACAGATTGGTGGTTTAATTAAGGTCTTCTGTCTTAGTCAGCAAGTTCAGACTATGATACTTGGCTGAGCCTAACTCCTCAATGTTAAAGGCAACACAAATGCAAAATTCAAGCATAGAATAGAACTTATGTGAAGATGCTTATATACTTTTGAAAGAAAGAAAATGATATTTATACAAATGGAAAACATACCACCTTTTTGGATGGGAAGACTTAATATCATAATATCATAAACATTTCAATTCCCCCCTCCCAAATTACTGTATAAATATAATGAAATTCTAATTGGATTTCCGATGGATTTTTGACTGTGTTAAATTATCTAAAAATGGATATGAGAAAGGCCAAGAAAAAAAATTTAAGAATATTTGCAGAATAGCTTGATTTCTTAACTGATATAAAAATATACAAAGAACGAGACTGACATAGAAATAAAATGGAAAACCCAGAAATAGATCCCAATGAAAAGGAGTAATTCTGTTTAATCAATGTTGCTAATAATATGCTGAGGAGAAAAATTAAAATTAAAGAGTGATAATTCCCACTACTGGTAGAACTGTTGGGAGAAAGGATCCTCTATAAATATATGATTAGAGGAAATGTGAAATGTTTTCAGATAGCAACTGAGCAATGATTTTTTTTAAATGTAGGATGTGCATATCTTTGGGAGTTCCCTTCGTGGCTCAGCAGAAATGAACATGACTAGCATCCATGAGGATGAAGTTTGGATCCCTGACCTTGCTCAGTGGGTTAAGGATCTGGCGTTGCCATGAGCTGTGGTGTAGGTTGCTGACGCAGCTCGTATCAGATCGCGTGGCTGTGGCTGTGGTGTAGGCTGGCAGCTGCAGCTCCAGTTTGACCCCTAGCCTGGGAACCTCCATACATCACAGGTGCGGCCCTAAAAATACACACACACACACACACACACACACACACACACACGCACGCACGCACAAAAAGATGTGCAGAATAGCAACTTAGCATCCCCTTCCTGGGAATCAGTCCTTAAAAGCAAAATTCCAATAAGAAAAGATACTTGTTCAAGGTCAAAGATGTTGACATCAGCATTCTTTGCAACTACACTGATTCAGAAACAAGATTAATGTCCATCAATAGAGAAATAGTTGAGTAAAGTGTGGGGCACTTATTCCATGGAATACTGCACAGCTCTTAAAAAAATTTCATTGGGTATCTTTTTGACTTGGAGGGATTGTCATCATATGCTTTCAGTGATGAAAGCACATGAGAAGAATGGTATATAATATGACCCATTTTTGTAATTATGACTCCAATAAAGTACATTTATTAAAAATTTTTATTTCATTCATTTATTTGTTTATTTATTTATTTATTTTCTTTTTAGGGCGGTACCCATGGCATATGGAGGTTCCCAGGCTAGGGGTCCAATCAGGGCTACAGCTGTGGGCCTAAGCCAGAGCCACAGCGACTCGGGATCCAAGCTGCATCTGTGACCTACCCCACAGCTCACGGCAACGCCAGATCCCCGACCCACTGAGAGAGGCCAGGGATCGAACCCAGCATCCTCATGGACACTACTTAGATTCATTTCTGCTGTACCACAATGGGAACTCCACATTTTTATATAAGTAAATGACTATATGAGCATAAAGAATATTCTAGGAAGATTAAAACAGCTTGATATCAGCAAACACAGGAGAGGTATGGAGTGGGGGGAATGTGGTGTTTGTGTGCAGGGGATCAGAGAAGTTTAAAATATATATAAAATTCAAAAGAATGCTGACCTTAAAATCAATATGAATGATATGACCCAAATGATGTAAAATTGTGTGTGTATGAGTGTGTGTGTGTGAAACTATACATGGGAGAGAAGTATGATAGAATATTTGCTAAGTATTAGTGATATATCATGGATTAGATGTTATAGGGATGCCAAGTATCCCCAAATTAATATGTAGATTCAATACAATCCCAGTAAAATCTCAGCAGTTTTATGTATGTGTGTGTCCATGAACTTGTGTGAATATATGTGTTGTGTTACATTGACAGGTGAACTCTATCATTGATATAAAAATGCAAAGAGCAAAGAACAGCCAAAATATTCTTGACAAAAAACCCCAAAACCAAACAACAACAACAAAAAAAACCGAGATGTAGGAGAGAGGGGAAAATATCAAAACTCGGCACTTATGAAGCTCCAGAAACTAAGAAATACAGTGTCTGTGCAAAGAAAGATAAATAACTCAATGAAGTTGTTAACAATTGTCTAGAAACAAGCCTAATGCATATGGAATCTTCATTTACAGCAAAGATGAACTGCAGAGTGGTGAGAACAGGAAGTCTTTTCAATAAGTGATATTACGTCTATTGGATATCTGAATGAAGAAAAAAATTATGAAAAAAAAAAAGAGTTCCCTTCGTGGCTCAGTAGTTAACGAATCTGAAGAGGAGCCATGAGGTTGCAGGTTCGATCCCTGGTCTCGCTCAGTGGGTGGGGGATCTGGCATTGCCTAAGCTGTGGTGTAGGTCACAGGCGGGGCTCGGATCCTGCATTGCTGTGGCTGTGGCATAGGCCACTTAGACCCCTAGCCTGGGAACCTCCATACGCCACGAGTGTGGCCCTAGAAAAGACAAAAAAAAGAAACTTGACTTCTACCTCACACGAGTCACAAAAGTAAATCCCAAGAGTATCGTGGCTGTCAATGTGAGGGGTAGATCAATAAAGTTTCTAGAGATAATATAAGGGAATATTTTTCTCAACCTTGGGGTAGGGAAGGACTTCTTAAATCTGATAGAGATTCCACTCACCATAATGGAAAAGATTTCTACATTGGACTATATTAAAATTAAGAACATCAAAGAAAGCATCTAAAGTATGAACAAGACACAAAGTGGGAAAAGAAATTTGAAACACATTAAAAAATAACAACGAACCTAAAACCAGAATGTACCAAAAACTCCTACAAATAAGCAAAGACTGAGAACCCAACAGAAACAAGGCAAGAGATTTGAATGGACATTTCACAAAAGAGAATATAGAAATGGCCAGTCACATATGAAAAAATGCTCAATCTCATCAGCAGTCAAAAAATGTCATAATGAGGGAGTTCCCCTTGTGGCTGAGCAGTTAACAAACCCTAATAGCATCCACGAGGACGCGAGTTCGATCCCCGGCCTCGCTTTGTGGGTTGAGCATCCAGCGTTGCTGTGAGCTGTGGTGTAGGTCCCAGAAGTGGTTTGGATCCTGCATTACTGTGTAGGCCTCTGGTGTAGGACCTCTTCCCTAAAAAACACACATACACAAAAAAGTCATAATGAGTTATATATATATCTTGAATGGCTAGAATAATTTGTATGGATATGGAGCAAAAGGAGTTCCCCCACACTGTTGGTGAGCATGTAAAGTGCAACAACCACTCTGGAGAACTATCTGATACAATTGAAAGTACATATACATGGTGATGGAGTAATTCTATCCTAGATGTTCCCTTAACAGGGATGTGGGCTTAGTGAAGTAAAAATCCTGTACAAGAATGCTTGTGGCAGCAATTTTTAACTGCAGAATTCCAAGAAGACAAAATGGCCATCAGCAGTAGGTGAATAAATAAATTATAAAATATCCTTTTTTTTTTTTTTTGGTTTCTTAGGGCCGCACCCGTGGTATATGGAGGTTCCCAGGCTAGGGATCCAATTGGAGCTGCAGCTCCCAGCCTATGTCACAGCCACAGCAGCTTGGGATCTGAGCCATGTCTGTGACCTATGTCATAGCTCATGGCAACACCGGGAGCTTAAACCACTGAATGAGGCCAGGAATCAAACCCACATCCTCATGGATACTAGTTGGATTAGTTTCTGGTATACCACAATGGGAACTCCCTAAAATATACTTACAATGCAATATTTATAGGGGTATAAACGAACAAATCACAGCTATACACTGCATCACAACTTGGATGAAAGAAAAGGTAAAAACACAAATAAATATATTGATAGTGTCACGTAGGTCAAGGCCAACAAGCACTAATTTATGGTGTAGGAAGTCAGGACAGTAATGATTATTGAGGAGTGGGATAGGGAGAGGGACTAGGAGGTGGCAAACTAACTTCTGGGGAGGTGGTCACACTCCCTTTCATGTTTTCAGTAGTGTATTTATGAATTTTGATTTTGCAAAAATTCTTGAGCTGCAGTTTTTTTTTTTTTTTTTTTTCTAGGGCTGCACCTGTGACATATGGAAGTTCCCAGGCTAGGGGTAGGATTGGCGCTGCAGCTGGAGGTCTATACCACAGTTTACAGCAATGCTGGATCCTTAACCCACTGAGGGAAGCCAGAGATCAAACCTTCATCCTCATGGATACTAGTCAGATTTGTTTCCACTGCTCTACAACAGGAAGTCCCTGAGCTGCACATTTATGATTTGCATGCTTTTCTGTATTTGTGTTATATGTCAATAAACGATAAAAATAATTGTAATGGCAATTACCTCAAGGTGGTAGGATTTAAGATAATTTCACTTTCTTAGAGTTTTCTTTCTTTTTTGAATTATTTACAATATAGATGTAGTGCTATTATGATCTAGAAAATTAGAAAGCCTTTTGAACTGTGAAAACAGATAGTGAAACAAGTTTCTGAAATGCAAATATGTTCATTTAACTAGCTGTACTAAGGCTAGGGGCTCTCCCAAAAAGTTGGTTTTGGAAAATATCGTGAATTTCCATGTGCACATTTTTCTTCCCTGCTTTGTTATTGAATCTACTTTAGTTTTGAGAGCTCACGCTTACTGCGTCTACTTTGGGTAGATTTTATAGCACTCAGGCTCTGCCGCACAAGCATGGGGCCAGATATTATGGAAAGCATATAGACAGAGAACCAAGAGAACTTGGCTCAGGTGTCAGCTCTTCCAGAAAATTCCAGCCATGTGACCACAGGCTGTTTCACAGCAACCCTCTGATCTAAGGGTTATTTCTAAGGACACTTCCAAATCTGAAATTCTATGACTCTACGTCTCAGTGATATGGAGTAAATTGGAGATTGTTAGAGCCACATGCATTCAACATCTATTCAAGGAGTTCCCATCGTGGCTCAGTGGTTAATGAATCTAGCTAGGAACCATGAGTTTGCGGGTTCAATCCCTGGCCTCGCTCAGTGGGCTAAGGATCCAGTGTTACCGTGAGCTGTGGTATGGGTCGCAGACGTGGCTCAGATCCCGCATTGCTGTGGCTCTGGGTGTAGGCTAGCAGCTGTAGCTCCGATTGGATCCCTAGCCTGGGAACTTCCATGTGCCACAGGTGCAGCCCTAGAAAAGACAAAAAGACAAAATATTTATTTAACACCAACATCTATTCAACATCTGCCATGACGGGTGCCAGAGTAGGCACGAGGGTTATACCCAGAAGTTAGATACACAAGATCTCCACCCACAAGGAAGATGCATTTTCGCTTAGGAGACAGACAACAGATAATGAATGAATAAATACCAGAATGAGAACCTCCTCCTGTGATAAACACTTGCTGAGAGGGCAAGATGAGGACCAGAATTTACCCATTGGATTTGGCGGCAGGGAGGTAAAACTGGGTCTTACGCAATAGGAGTTGCAGGGGGATGTACAGACAGAAGCCAAGTGGTGCATATTAGAAAGAATGGAAGGTGAGGAAGTGGAGATGGTCCCCCCTGCCACCAACAAGTCAGAAATTTTACTGGAAAGGGAGGCAGAGGGATCAGGTGGCAGTTGAAGAGGGAAGAAAGGTTAAGAGAGTAGTTTTTTTTGTTTGTTTTTTTGTTTTGTTTTTTTTGTTTGTTTTTTGTTTGTTTTCTAGAGCACAATAGTGTATTGATGTGTTGATGGAAATGATGTAAGAGAGAGGGGACACAGTTGATGACTTTGCAAAAGCAGAGTCCTGAGCAAGAGATGGAGTTTGGATCCAGCACACAAGTGGAAGGTCAGTTCTAATGGGGAAGGATAGCTCTTCATGAAGCCAGAGTGGAGGAGAGAGATGGTACAGATGCAGGTCCAGACTGAGGATTTGGTGGAGGGAGAATGAGGGAGCTCCCATCAACTACTTCTCTTTTCTCATTGAAGTGTGAGGCAAGTTCATCTACTGAGAAATGACATAGGATATTTGAGGAGAGAGGACAGTCATCTAAAAGAGTAGGTCAGTGTCTTTAAAGAGAAATAGAATTCTTAGGGAGTGATGAGCTGAAGTTTGCAATCATAAAATCTTAGGAAACACTGTAATAAACTTGCAGGCCACAAATTTCTCCTCTGAGAAATGGAGAGGGTAATATCAAGCCCCCTGCAGGACGCCATGACCCTGTGAGTAGCCCCTGGGTCCTTTCTGGAAAATGCTTTGAGAACCATGATCATAGTCTGATGCAAATAGGCGTTGTAGGTAAGACAGAACTTGGGGGACTGTCAGGTCTAATCAAACTGGGAAAAAGTTCAGAGAAACCTCAGATGAGTTGTATGAAGTCTATGATCTACTCATCTGCGTATCAAGCCATCCGTCAGTCCATCCTTCCATCCACCCATCCTATTCAATGGGTCTTTTCTCTGTATCATGCACTGAGTGCTAGAATAACACCATTCTTATTATTTGGTGATTTGTTATTTGGCAGTTCTGTGAATAAATTTGTTCAACAAGTATTTGTGGAGGTCCACCTATTTGGGGTTGAGCCTTTTGCTGAGCATGGTGGAGAAAACAGGAAAGCAAAAGGAATAATCTCTCCTCTCAAGCACCTTATGATCTAGAGAAGGAAACCATTCAGTCTCCCACAGTAATAATTCAATGTAGAAAACAAGTGTTACATCGTGATGCAGAGGGTAGGAGCTCTGAGGAGGGGGCCCAGAGAAGGAAACTCTGGGTCCATAAGGACATCTCCAGCAGGGAGACAGGCTTTGAACTAGGCCTGATCATCTCAGCTCTCATCTTTGGAGAGGAAAAAAAAGGCCCCAAACTTGAAGAAATAGTGCCGTAGTAGAGTGCAGTCATAAACATAAAACATTAACATGTAATTCCCTTATGCTTTTGAAAAATTACTTCATAAACGCAAAGTAAAATATTTTTGCCTTTTTATTACCTGACAATTACATATTAAGAATTTCTTTTTATGTTTAAAAACATATGCAAGCCGGGGAAGGCAGACGCCAAAATGTAATTGCTTTCCTTCTATAAGAATCAGATGTCATTTTCTTCCAACTCAACTCTGAAAAGAGATAGGAAAAAGCAAATTGTTGTATACATTAAATTTGGAAACATCTGATAGCTTTCCTCAATTAAACTATTTAAATGGAAAAAGATTGCTGTACAGCTCTATCATAGCCCACTGAATAAAACCTCAGCTGAGGCAAATTGGCAGTGGCAGGTACCAAATGCGTTGGCGATAATGAGATTGGACAACCCAGTGGAGGTCATTGGTAATTGTTATTATATGCAATATCGCACTGTCAGAAAAAGAAAAAAACAACTTGGGAGCAAGCAGAGCCAGAGCAGGGGAGCTTAGGGGAGCATGTGTGGCTACCTAGCGAGGGTGACTTGAGGGGTGATAGGACATCCTGTGCTCCCTCTTTATGGAGGGCTCTTTTGTGGCCCACTGTCCACTCTCAACAGGTCTGGGAGGCAAATCACCATACATCTTATCAGCTGGCTAAGAACAAGTTCTCTGGGCTGGCATTGGGACACAGAATGAGGGCAAGGGAGAGATGGGGAAGAAGGGTGATCCTGAGAAGGGAAGCAGAACAAAAATAAAGGCAAGTTTTGAGGATCTTAATTCGAGGCATTGAAAGTTTGTTATTTTCACTCCAACTTCCAGATGTGTGGAAAGAGACAGAAGCATATTCTCTTATTCTCAGATGTCAATCCCCACCCACCTCAGTTCAAAACTTAGGAAGAAAGGGGTGGGAGGAGGTTGGGCTGCCTGGGACATAAGCAAGCCTGCCTGATTGGCTGTATCACAATCTCTAGATAAGCTCAGCTCTGGGCACTGGCCAGATTAAGAAGACCAAAATGGTGCTCAGTCCTGTGCAGGTGACAGACATATGCCAACTGGCCTGGTGCAGTGATGGATACAAGGAAATATATTTGGCTACTATTAACCCCTTTCAAGATTGGCTCTGAACATGCTGAGGATGCACCTGATGCAGCATTTTGTCCTCTAGGTTCAATCATGAGGTCATGTTGAAACAGGACATGATCATTCTAATGGGCCAAGAGCCTCAAAATGACTTGCTCCCTCTCTATCACTCATAGTTTCTAGTGTGCTCAAGAGCTGTGGCACCCTGTTAAAGAGGGAGGGAGGAAGAAGGAGTTCCTGTTGTGCCTCAGTGGTAATGAACCTGACTAGTATCCATGAGGATTCAGTTTTGATTCCTGGCCTCGTTCAGTGGGTTAATGATCTGGTGTTGCCGTGAGCTGTGGTTTAGGTTGCAGATGCGGCTCAGATCCAGTGTTCCTGTGGCTGTAGCATAGGCCAGAGGCTACAGCCACATTTCAACCCTCTAGCATGGGAACTTCCATATGCCACTGGTGCAGCCCTTAAAAAAAAAAAAAGAAAAAAGAGGGAGGAAAGGAGAGCCATGAACCACCCAGTTCTCTGACATCATGAAACCCAATGACGCCAGTTAGAGTCAATCCATCAGAACTGGCCTCCTGCTCTCAAAGACATCTTAGAAAGTGTTCCTTTGCCCTGAGTAGGTCTCTTGAATTTGTCCAAAGAAAGAAAAAGATAGGACCCTAAGTAACCATACTGGGGGATAAAAAGCTGGAGAGAAGGTCAGGCAGCAGCATGGTGTCCTAAGCCAACATGGAGGAAGACACAGCTTTCTGAGCTGAGAGGTTCTCAGCAGGTGCCTGATCCAGCATCCCACTCCAGATGGAGACCCCAACAAGATAAGGTGTCCCAGACTTGGCCGTGCTGGGAAATTTTCTGGAGAACTTTGTACAAAATATGGCTATTTCCAGGCTCCTTGCCTTGCCTATTAAGTCAGAATTTCTAGGGGTAGAGTCCAGAGGTCTATAATTATAACAAGTTTTCTGAAGATTTCTGGAGCAGCTGCTCCAAAGATGGGACATGTATATGGGAAACACTGGAATCCTGACTATCTTTGCTAGAACAATTCTTAACACAAGGCACTCATACCTTGCAAGAAGCATGTTCTATTGTCAGTTATGTTTATTTTCCAGGAAGTTCTTTGGATTTAACTAGTATCTAATTCTGTATCGATTCTACCTAAAATTTGGCTCTTATCCACCTGATCAGAAAGGATATATGTATTTAATAACCCAATTGTTTGCCTCTTCTTCTTCAAATGACTACTCCTCAATCTGTCCCAACATTAAAGGGTTCATTTCTTTCCACTGAGCTGAGGCCCCAGTGTAAGAATCCAGGTATACTTTGAGGCTGGCACTGCATTAGTGTACATTGATTTGGATGAAATGATTTTCATTCATTCATTCATTTATTCTCTTTGAGAAGTAGTGAAACACAGAGGAATCTAACCACACCACACATGAGTCTACCCTCGTGGAAATAACAGCCTGAAAGAAGTTATAGATAGATGATAGATAGATAGATACATAGAGATGTATATAGATGTATGTCTATATCTATATAAATTTATAATTATATCTATACTTCTTGTCCACCTTCCCAAGTGATTTGGGTAAAGGACTAGGATATAGGTTCATAAGGAGTGGAGCTAATCTAGGTGGCTTCCTAGAAGAGGTGGCATTTTCCCTGGACTTGACGGCTAATTGGAAATGAAGGGGTGGTGTTATGGCGGGGAGGAAGCCAGGTGTCGCAACTGTGTTTATGGAAAGGGCCAGGAGAACAGCAGGTCACATGGGATGGCAAAGAAAGGAGCATCCCGAGATGCTGTTTTGTCCTCTTGGTAACAAACAAACCCCCTCCTCTGTCCTTAACATTGAGTCCTAGCTATAGGCCTAGGGAACTGCATGGGGGCAGCATTTTATACTTCAACAGCCACCTCTACCTCAGCTTTAGAGTCAGCTGAAGGCTGTTTACGCCCAAATAGGTTACCTTAGCAATGGACCTGCTTGTTCCTCCTCAATATTCATTCCAGGTGGAACCAAAGGGCCTCCTCTGTGCCAGGCCTGCACACAAGGATGAATGGGAAATCTGTGCCAGGCAGGTCTTCTTGCCTTAGGTCACACAGCCATTCAGCCAGTCACCAAGTGTATACTTGGCATCTACTGTGTGGCCAGCAGTGAAGAGGTCCTGGTTCTTACCTGCCACAACCCTGACTGAAGGAGAAGGGGAATTTTCTGGAAATATAATCAGTGGCTCATAGGGTTCAAGCATAGAGCAATCGGTGAGGAACGAGAAGCACCACACAGCTGAGATCAAGCCAGCAGCACTGTCAAGAAAAAATTAGTGGAGTTCCCGACATGGCTAAGTGGTTAATGAACCCAACTAGTATCTATGAGGATGCAGCTTCAATCCTTGGCTTGCTCAGTGAGTTAAGGATCCGGTGTTGCTGTGAGCTGTGGTGTAGCTAACAAGCACTGCTCGAATCCCACATTGCTGTGGCTGTGGTATAAGCCGGTGGCTGTAGCTCCAACTGGACCCCTAGCTGAGCACCTCCACATGCTGTAGGTGTGGCCCTCAAAATACAGAAAGAAAAAAATAGAAAAAGTTATTTGCAGCACAGCCTTTATTTCAGATCATAATGATAGGTGTAAAGACCATTGTTATGGGCTTTGAAGTAGGGTAGAGAAATTGAGCCCACTTCCAAGTACAACAAAATAAATGGACATTTATAGCCAAGGAAGAGAGTCAGTGGCTGTAACAGGACTGATAGAAAAACTCCAAGGTAGGAGGATTCTTGCAGCTCAGCTCAACAAGATTCTTGCTGAAGGCAGCCTAAGGTGTAAGATATTGGACGTGGGGCTGAGGAATTTGATCTAATATTGAGAGTGATCAGCCACTAAGAGTAGGGGATTTTTCTTTTTACTAAGCTGGTCAAAGTTGGGGGCTAATCAGAAAGAGAACTTGGAGGAACCTGACCCAAGTTTAGTTAAAGGAGAGTCTTCATCGGGGAACTGTGGCCAGAATGGCCATCACTGCCCACAGCTGAGGCCTTGGATCTGACACAACCGCTGAAAGCAAGCTGTGACTGTCCCGGCGCCTCTGGGTCACTCCTTCCAGACCCCAAGTCTGAGAAGGCATTGGATGGAGGCCTTTGTCTCCTGTCCTCGTCGGAGGAGCAGGTGGCCAAGCTAGAGGGACAAGAGCTGCTTGTCCCCCAGAGTCTGGTAGCAGCACAGGTGAGCCCAGGCTGAGGGCCTGGATGAGGTTCCAGTTGTGAGCACAAGTGGTGGAGACAGGAAGAGCAGAAAGAGGTCAGCAGCGGGAGGGACTTTTTGCCAACACATCAAAGGGAGCTGGGAGGGGAAGGGCCATCCCACTGAGTCTGGAGAGCTCAACAGTTACTCATGGCAGAGGTCCTCCTTGAGAAAGGGGATGCTGGGCGGCCCAGGAAGAAATCCCACAGCCACCTCAAGCAGCCCAAGGATTCATCTTGAAGGGTGAAAATACTGGACGAATAGAGCAGGACAATATTTCTACTCATGGCCACCCACTATCACCTAAGGAGTATTTCCAGCTTATTGGAAGATAGTTTTATTTTGCTGTGCACATTAATGTATTTGTGTGTGCAAACTAAGTTTGGGACTAGAAAAAAACAAATGCCTGAAGGAGGGGAATTTGTAAACTGTGAGGCTGCTGGAACTTGTTCTCAAGCCTAACATTTTGTACATTTAATTAAGGGCTACAGACATTAGCAACACCTTTCAACTAGCGAAAGGCCTTTGAAACAAACACATCTTTTTTTTCTTTTTAGGGTCACACTCATGGCATATGGAAGTTCCCAGGCGAGGGGTCCACTTGGAGCTAAGGCTGCCAGCCTACTCCACAGCCACAGTAATGTGGGATCCGAGCCGCCGCATCTGCGAACTACACCACAGCTCACAGCACCGCTGGATTCTTAACTCACCGAGCGAGGCCAGGGATAGAACCCACAACCTCATGGTTCTTAGTTGGATTCATTTCCACTGTGCCACAATGGGAACTCATGAAACAAATACAATTAAACTTGGTCCCAAAGATTAAATAAAAGACATGCACAATATGGTATTTCACTGTTTATAATCATCCATTTACAAAGCAGGCAATAAAGCAAAAGCTGAGGCATAGCACATGGCCAGGACTGGGGTTTGCTGTTCTTGCCTAGCCTCTGCAGTTGACCACACGGGGCTTAGACCTAGAGGTTCTCCAGCAGGAGGGCTGCCTTAGAATGTCTAGGGCATGCGTGGCTTGAAAGCAAAGACTTAAAATTATAATATAATTTTACTTGGAGGATAGTCTTAAAACCTAATTTTTAAAAGTGTAGACTACAGAAATTAAAGCTTGAGAAAAATCTTTTTGGTTGGTGGGAAATCGTTGAATATAAAGATTCTCAAGATAAAGATGCCCTTCTCTGCAGGGGGCCTTATGATAATCTCTGGAAGACATGTGAAAATGTTAAACTATCGAAGGAGGGAATAGGTTAAAAAAAAATTGAAGAGTTCCCATCGTGGCTCAGCGGTAACAAATCTGAATCTTACTAGTATCCATGAGGGTGAGGGTTCAATCCCTGTCCTCACTCAGTGAGTTAAGGGTTATTTATTTATTTTTTTTTAAATTTTTTTGCTTTTTAGGGCCCCACCTGTGGCATATGGAAGTTCCCAGGCTAGGGGTCCAATTAGAGCTGCAGCTGTTGGCCTACACCACACCCACAGCAACACGGGATCCGAGACTTATCTGTGACCTATACCACAGCTCACGGCAATGCCAAATCCCTGACCCATCGAGAGAGGCCAGGGATGGAACCTGCATTCTCATGGATAATAGAATCATTTCCGTTGAGCCACAATGGAACTTCCCACCACAAAAACCCTTAATGCTGGATTGCAAAGTTAGGTTTGTGTGGGAATTATTAAATTTTGAAGTTCTTATGCATTGAGCATAGGCAGATAACAGGATGGGATAATGAGTGCAGATTTTAAAGAAATTGACAACCAGGTGCAATTTGGAAACCTTCTCACTAATCCTTATTGCCTTAATTTTTCATTGGGAAAAATTTTGACTATAAGAAATATTAAAAGCATAGTACAATGAATACTTCCCTGCATCAAACCCAGACTCAATGATTGTTAGCAAGTTGTTATTTTTTTTCTGTCTCTCTCAGCATCATTGGAAAACAAGTCCCAGACATGTTTACACTTTATCTCTAAATATCTCAATATGAGGACATGCTACTTAATCCTGATACCGTCATCATGGCTATGAAAATTAACAAAAATTCCCTAGTAGCATCTAAACCTGGCCTTATTCAAATGTCTCTATTTTGGGAATTATAATCTAATTCAAGATCCATTAGTAATGTTCTTTAAACACATGGAAGTGGATCTGGGTGTGATTAAGCTAATAAACCGTGGTGTGTGGGTGTGTTATATGTGAACACAAATGGACAAACATGTATGTATGTGTGTATAGATGTTGGATATTCATGTTCGTAGTGTGTGTGTGTGCTCACGTGCGCACGTGCACACATATGTGTGAAGGAAGGGGATGCTGGAGATCATCTTTGAGCAAAATCAACCAAGATGAGCGAGAAAGAATAAGTTTCAGTTTTTTCCTCCAATTCGTTTGAAGAAATAAGAGTTAAGCTCCAGACATGGTTGAGTGGAACCTATCTTGGCTAAGGAGGCAGAAGAGACCAATGGCTTTGTTCCCCTTGATAGACTAATTCAGGTGTCACTCTCTCCTATCATCCTGGAAGAGCTCTCTCTGAAAAGGAACAGGCACAAAAGTCCTTTCTCTCCTCAAAGGGGTCAGCATTATCTTCCATTTTCCTCACTGGGCCTGCAGCGAACGCACAAAGAAAGGTGTAATTACAACGTGAGGCGTGCTGTTCGCCGGGGCCTGGAAATTCTGAACTGCTCCCTCTGCTCAGAATACATTTCAATTTGGTGCTGTGAATTTTACATTGAAATGAGTTTTTTCTTTAAAACCCTAGAGAAAACAGCCCCCTGCACAGGAGCATTAACAAATTGCTTTGCAAATCTAGGTTAACGTGAACATTTAATCGGAGGAGGTCAGGTCAAACTTGGGCCTGGAAGCCGGAGCCAGGCTCAGCAGCCCTAGGTTGGCTCTAGGTGGATGTGGCCATGGATGTGGTCTTCTTTATCCCGTGCCACCCCTCCTTGCCTCTCTCTAGCTGATTCCCTTGGGGCCCTTCCAGATGCCTACATGTCTTGGCCCAATGTTCGGGAGGTTTAGGGCCTGGGAGCTGCTGAGGCTGGAGGTCCTCTGATGAATGACTGTTGCTCGGCTGTGTGGTCACTTAGGTGAGAAGGACCCACAGAAGCGAACACTAGGCAAGTCCATGCTGGTGTGGAGTGCAAAGGGCCCTTGCTTCTACCCCTTCACTTTACAGAGCAGGACTCTGATACCAGTGGGAGGGTTCAATGGCTTGTCCAAAAGTTCCCCCAACTGTCATTGTAATTATCAAAATAATAATATTTGTTGTCAACAGTCTGCCAAGTATCTATCCATCCTCTATGACATGAATTTTTTTCTTTATCAATTTCTCAGTTTTCTTTTCTTTCTTTCTTTCTTTCTTTTTTTTTTTTTTTTTTTGTCTTTTTGTGACTGCACCCAAGGCACATGGAAGTTCTCAGGCTAGGGGTCTAATTGGATCTACAGCTGCCGGCCTATACCCCAGCCACAGCATGGAGGATCTGAGCCACATCTGTGACCTACACCACAGCTCGAGGCAACACCGGATTCTTAACCCACTGAGCGAGGTCAGGGTTTGAACCTGTGTCCTCATGGATACTAGTTGCATTCATTACCACTGAGCCACAGTGGGAACTCCCTCATTTTTCTAAGTAAGGAACTGAAACACAGAGAGATGAATGCAGCTAGGATGTGCACCTGGACATGCTATTCAAGATTCTTCATTATGGGAGTTCCCTTTGTGGCTCAGTGGTTGAAGAACCCAACTAGTATCCATGAGGATAAGGGTTCAATTCCCGGCCTTGCTCAGTAGGTTAAGGATCCATGTTGCCTCAAGCTGCAGCATAGATGCAGAAACAGCTTGGATCCTGCATTGCTGTGGCGGTGGTGTAGGCCAGCAGCTGCAGCTCTGATTTGACCCCAGCCTAGGAACTTCCAGATGCTGAAGGTGCAGCCCTAAAAAGAAAAAAAGATTCTTCATTACGGAGTTCCCTGGTAGCCTAGGGGTTAAGGATCTGATGTTGTCGATGCTTTGGCTTAAGTTCAATCGCTGACCTGAGAACTTCTGCAGGTGAGGCCCAAAAAAAGATTCTTCATTGGAACTAGCACTGTCTGTCTGCCTCTGAGTGGTCCTAGCACCCCCACCAAGCCTTCTACCTAACCCACCCTCCTGCAGGTATCCATGCCCTGGGCAGAGAGAAGCCCCCTAGAACAACACCCTAGTCAGAGAAGCACTGAATCTCAGCTGTGGCTAAGGTGTGTTCTGGCTCCTGATCTGGCATGTTTTGGATCTGGCCTCTTTTCTTTGAGGAGGAATCAAGGGAGTTAGTTCATAGCCTGCTGACTGTCCTGTGCATGCTATGTTTCTCAACATTGAGCGGCTCTGTGCCCTTGTCCTCCACACTGACTCTCGAACCCTCCTCAAGCACTGAGGGACAGCTAGGGCGACAGAGCTGGAGTCTACAACTCTGTCTTCTATTTTATCCGGGATTCATCTGTAGGGAAGAAACAGTAAGGCTCAGTGAGGGCCAAATTGCTGCACGGGGCAAGAAGTCCAGGGTTACCAGAGCCTTGTAGCTGTGTCTCAGAGTCACTTCTCAGGCAGCCAACCAGGACAACACTGGAGGTACTGGCAGAGGGGCCTTGGCCCTTCTCCGGTCGGGGTGGCAGGGGGCATCCTCAGTCCTCACTGAACACAGCTTCTCTGGAGCAATGGAGATCAATTGGCCCCAAATAAACATCTGGAACTGCCATAAACCTAGTCCCCAGGGGCCTTGCCATGGAGTCTGGGGCAGCTTGGGGACCCAGATTAAAACGATACATTTTCAATTTGGCCTTAAACGAATTCACCAAATCGGCATCTTTGATGTCAAGTGGAAGTGAATTCCACAAATCTCAATTTATTTTATGGGGAAGAGTTATTGATTTTTTTTTTTTTTTTATCGTCTGCTTTTCCTTCTTCTCCCCTCCCAGCTGCCAAGCCTCTTCCACCTGGATTGAATTGTTTGATTTAAGAGCGGCAGTTCAGGAAGAGGAAGAAGCGCTTCTCCTCTTCATTCAACCCCTCCCCCACCCTGCTGTGTCCATGCTTTGGGCTGTAAATGCCCTCCATGCCCTGAGAAGTGGGAGCAGAGGGAAGGGGCAGGTGCCCTGGCCAGGGTTTTCCTAGCTGGGCTGGAGCCCTAACCCTTACTCACCAGTTGCCCACATCTTCTCTGTATGTGTTCACACCCAACCAGTTTGGTGTGTGTTTTTAGACTATTACACATCCAGTTTTCTCCTGTCCTTTTTCTGTGTCTTGTCATTCACCTACTTGAGGCATTGCAGTGGCTGCCCATTGTCCCTGTGGCAAGCCCATCATTGCTGGCCGGAAATAAGACCCCAACTTGTCTGTCCAGCCATTTCTCTATCTGGCCTTCTCTTCCCTTCTGGAGCATTTTTGATTTATGGAGGCACTTGTATCTCCAGTGCCTGGTAACTATTAGGGGCTCAGGACTTGTTTATTGCATGAGAGGCGAGCACTGGGACACACACACACGTGCCGTCCTTTGCCCTGCCTTTGCTGATGCTGCCCTCTTCCCCTGGGCAACAGCGTGTGGTTCTCCCAGTCACTCTTAGTCAGTGACCCACTAACTCCAGTTACTCCTGTTGGTCTTCAGAGGTACCACATCTCAGGTAGAACCATTGACTCTCCCCACCTCGTGCAGCCCTGCTGTCTTGAAAGATGGCCCCACCATGCACTCAGCGACTCCTGTGAGAAAGCCAGCAGCATGCGGCTCTGGCTCATCTCTTTCCCTCCTCCCCACAACTGGTCTGTCAAAAATCCTAGTGGTTCTACCTCATGGTAGACCGAATAACAGCACCCAAAGATGTCCACACTCTAATCCCCAGGAACTTGTGGATATGCTACCTCACCTGTGCAGATGAGATTAAGGTTAAGGATTTGGGGAGTGCCCATTGTGGCTCAGTGGTTAATGAACCCAACTAGTATCCATGAGGATGTGGGTTTGATCCCTGGCTTGGCTCAGTGGGTTAAGGATCCAGCGTTGCTGTGAGCTGTGGTGCAGTTTGCAGATTTGGCTTGGATCCTGCATTGCTGTGGCTGTGGCTGGAAGCTACAACTCTGATTGGACCTCTAGCCTGGGAACCTCCATAAGCTGTGGGTACAGCCCTAAAAATACAAAAGACAAAAAAAAAGGGTTAAGGGTCTTTAGATGGAGAGATTATCCTGGTGAACCCAAAGTCACCCCCCTGAGTTCTTAAAAGCAAGGTTTTCTGGCTATGATCAGAGCAAAAGAGGACAGTGCTAGAAGGAGTTGGTGCCCCATAGCTGGCTCCCTAACACAGGGGGCTGTGCGCAAGAGTTGGGGAGCAGCCTCTGGAAGCTGGAAAAGACAAAGAGACTGATTCTCTGCTAGAATGTCTGAAACAGAATGCAGCCCTGCCAACATCTTGCTTTTAGCCTTGTGAGACCTGTGCTGAATTTTTAACCTGCAGAACTATAAGCTGATGAATGTATGTTTATAACCACCAAGTTTGTGGTCACTTGTTTTGGCAGTGACACAAAACTGATAGATCTTCATGGATACGTACCAAAAATGGTCTTTCTTCCCCTCCTCCCCTGGACCAAGTCACCTAGGCTCCCACTGGAGCCTCCTCATTGGTCCCCTCCTGCACTCACGGCACCAACCTTCCTCAATGCCCCTCTACTACCCCCAGCCTTCAACTGTCCACCAGGAGCCAGGGTTATCGCTTCATTTCTTCACTTTTTATTATTCTGCAATAAATTCAAACTTCTAGAAAAGTTGCAGGAAGAATATAAAGAACTCAATGCTCTCGCCACTCATATTCACCAACTATTAACAATTTGCCACGTTTGCTTGGCCATTCTCTCTCTCCCTGCTTCCAGTGGATTCTCAGTACACTTGGGGTGAAGTCCACACCCTCCTTCTCATGGCCCACCCTTGTCAGGCTCCAGCCACCTCTCTGACATCCCTTTCATGATGCTTAAGATGTGGTAAAATTTCCTGACCCTTCCAGGCTCTCTGCTGCCTATTTCACCTGCAAGGTACAGTCTTCCTCATTCTCAGCATGCAGGCCTTGGCTCAGCATCATCCCCCCAGACTCTTTCCATGATCATTCTAGTAAGATAGCCTCCCAGCCCCAACTGATAGGATAGTTACACAGGTAGTTGTAAAAGTCCCTATACAGGAGCACAGAGAGGGAAACCTAGGGAATTTTGGGAGGCCACTGTAAGTTAATAATTGCTCAGGAAAGGTGTCAGAAAGAGTCAGGCTTGCTTGATTCGTGGAGGAGCAAAATATGCCTCAGGTCATTGGGAGGGGGATGGTGTGAAGCCTGCATCCAGGTTCAGACCAAGGGCAGGAGTTTAAGGACCACCCTTCTGCTGATTTGAATAAGTACCATGACCAGATACCAAGGAGGGGCTATTACTCCTTGAAGAAAGGGGAAGAGACAGTGTTTTACGACCCCTACTCCCCTTGGATTATAAAACTATAGCCCCACTAATCCTCGGGGCAGAGCCTCCTTGCCTGCCCGATTGCATCTCTCCCAAGCAACCTATCTTTCATAAATCTACTTCTTGCCTATAAACTTTGTCTCTCTCTGATTTCCTTCTGCACAGAGGCACAAAGAATCTGAACCTCAGTGAGTCCAGACACTGGGTGGTGATTCTAATTTAAAAAATGTGGGTTCAAGTCCCAACCTGGGTCCTGGCCAGGCGCAAGTTGTAAGTGCTGTCAATTTCACCACGAGCTACTCTCCATCATGCTACCCTGCTCTATTTTCTTTAAAGTATTTATCGGAATCTGAAACCATCCTGTTTTTTTCATTCACTGCTTGTTGTTTCATTTCTTCAGCTAGCTCTTTGGGCAAGACTGTCTGTCTACCTCTCATCCTCAAGTTCTAGAACAGTGCTTGGCACACGGTAGGTGCTCAACAAATATCTGTTGACTGATTCGTTTTCTGTGACAGGCCGCAGAACTTTTGATGAGTAGCTAACTGCTCTATAGGTGTGTGTCTTTACTCAAGAGCAAGAATATCATTCCTTTCACTTTTAAATCTTTGCCTCTGAAGCCTGGGCAGGTCAAAGAACCTCCGGATCATGGGGAATTTTCTTTTCTTTCTTTTTTTTTCTTTTTTTTTTTTTTTTTTTTTTTTTTGTCTTTTGTCCTTTTAAGACCGCACCTGTGGTATGTGGAGGTTCCCAGGCTAGGGGTCTAATGGGAGCTGTTGCTGCTGGCCACAGCCACAGCCACAGCAACGCCAAACTCCAGCTGCATCTTCGACCTACACCACAGCTCACGGCAAAACCAGATCCTTAACCCACTGAGCGAGGCCAGGAATCGAACCCCCAACCTCATGGTTCCTAGTCGAATTCGTTTCCGCTGTGCCATGACGGGAACTCCAAGGGAATTTTCTTGACAAGTGTGAGTGCCTCCATGTGGAGGGCCTGTGTGCCTTCCCCCTACACCACCCTGCCACCTGGCACTGAGCTCTGAGGTCAAAGTGGTACCCCCGATGGAGGCCCACCGTCTTCCTTCCACACTGTGCTTTTCTTTGAAATGTTGCTTAGTGCTGTAAACTTTCTAATGCTATCTATTCACTGTGCCCCTCTTGTGAGATAATAAACAGGGCACAGAGCATTAGTTTCATTTGATGGATGCTGAAACTGAAGCAGAGGTAGGTTAAATGGCTTGGCCAGGGTCACTCATGTAGTTCACGGCAGGACAGATCCCAAGCCCTGAGCCTTTTCTACAGACCGCAGAGCATCTGGCCCTCTCCCTTCCCCTCAAGTCTGAGGCGCCCAAACCTTATATTTTGGGCACGAAGCTTTTAGCAGAGGTGGGGAGGGCAGGAAGCAATGTGGTTAGGTGTGCTCTGGGTTTGTGTGGGGCTAATAGCTTTTCATTTCCTTTCCTTCCATTCATACAGTCATTCATTCTCTCAGGCACCTTCATTCAGACACGGTCATTGAGGGCCCTGGGCTTCCCACTGGGCACAGAGGAACTGGGTGGGGCCTGCCCCCGGAGCTATTCTCACGGGAAGGGGGTAGGGCCTCCTGGGTGGGGAGGTGGGGCCTGCTCAGGAGGGATTCTAACTGGAGAGATCTTCAACTACCAATGGGAGGCAGTGAGGTTGGGTTGGAGACTGTGTTCCTGGCAGGTAAGGGATTGATTCCCTTGAGATAACTTGACGAACTCAGCACAATATTGTCCTCTGCCACAAAGAATCAAGAAATTCTTGCAAAACCCTCAAACTGGGATTGACTTCGGATCTAACCATTCCCACCCCTACCCCCGTTGCTATCTGCTCCTGGCTTCTCTGGGATGGGGTCCTCTGCCTTTCATGATGTGTCTATGATCCAGGCTGAGCAAAGTACAGATCCTCCCTTCCCCAGTAGTGATTAGTCCAAGAGGAGGGCTTGTGACCCAAACCTGGACAGTCAGGACCCTGGCTCAGGATTTAGAAGCTACATGTGAGACAGAGAACCTCTCAGTTGTGTGTGGGTAGGGTCAGTCCACAGCCACATCCCTACCACTGTGTGCAGAGCTGAGAAATGGAGGGAGAGTCACAACGGTGACCAAGTCCCCAGATCAGGTAGCCCTGAGGGTTTCTGTCATCATCAACCTAACAGTCCATACTATTAGGTTTGCTGAGGGAGGAACGTGCAAGGCCAAGTTGGTAAAGCAAGAGAGATTTTTACTAAGGCATCAGAGGGAGATTGAGGGAGCTCAAGATGGCCCCAGCCCTGACCGCAAGGGGGTGCTAGTCTTAAAAAGGATCTGTGGCCGGAATCTGTGGCCATAGTTCATGGCAGGAACTTGTGGCAGGAACAATGAAGAGGGAGGAAGGGAAGGTCAAGGAAGGGGTAGGGGGTCAAGTCCCATCATAGAGGGCAGTTAATCCTTGTAGGTGGTTAATTGGTGCAGGCAGTTGTTTTCCGCAGGCCAGTTTCTTGCTGCCCACCTTGAGCGTCCACATTCCAGGAGAGGGTGTCCACAGCAGGTGTCCAAGGAGAACAGCCACACTGGGAGGGGGTGGGGGGGGTCCGTCTCCATCCTCCTGGGAACCTATCACTTACCTCATGCTCTGTGGAACTCCATCAGGTGGTCAGTGATGAGCAAGGTCACTTTGTCTTCCTGGCCATCTTGTAGGTTGCAAACAGGAAAGGCAGATGGTAGAGGTGGAGCCCACTAGCCTAAGATTTTAGGGACCATTTTGGAAGAGATTGTCTTCCAAGTTCTACTTACCCCAAACAGAGTTCTCAGCAGGGTTGTAAACTTATACCCATGATGTATATGTATGGCTTGTTAATTGTACTACACTGGCCAGATTATGTGGGAATTCCAACTCTTCTATAAACACGTACTGGCTTAATTTTCTGTCGCTAACAACCTGTTATGCTTAATCTCCCATCTCCATTCTTCGGCAACACCTTAGATCCCAAAACCTTCTGATCACTTTCAATGATTTAAACTCTGTCCAGTTGTTCTTTGTTTTGGGGGGTTTTGTTTGTTTGTTTGTTTTTTGTCATTTTAGGGCTGCACCTGTGGCATATGGAGTTTCCCAGGCTAAGGGTCAAATTGGAGCTTCAGCTGCTGGCCTATGCCACAGCCACAGCAATGCCAGATCCAAGCCGCATCTGTGACTTACACTACAGCTCATGGCAACGCCAGATCCTTAACCCGCTGAGCAAGGCCAGGGATCAAACCTGTGTCCTCATGGATACTAGTCAGATTTGTTTCCTCTGACTCACAAGGGAAACTCCAAAATTCTCTCTAGGTGGAAGTGTAGCTTCAAGCTCAGTTTGGATGGTGTGTCTTTGCCTCTCCCTGGGCAGTTTGAGAGTGACCCTGACCCCTTGAGTGATAATGGGTCTGTGGGGAATGAAGAGGAGGGGGCTGTGAGACAACCAGGCTCCTTGCATTGTTAGGGACTCTTCAGGGATCAGCTCCTTCAGGAGGAGGGTGTGGGGAGGGGTCACAGGGGGAGGAACAAGTATCCATTTACTGAACAGGTAAGCAGTGCCCATTCTCTGCTTACCCCTGACAGGCCAGCAATGCCTAGGTAGCAGGTTTCTGAGCAATGCTGTCCTCTGGGCCTGTAACCGAGCAGGGCCCTATGAGGCTCTGGGCACACAAGAATTTCTGTGTCCTCCACTTCTCATTTTTAGGGAATAAGCTTCAGCCTGCATAACTTTCCCTGAGTTCCAAAGGGCAGTTGCTGATCTGGAAAGGGAGGGGATGCAGAGACCAGAGAGGAGCAGTCAAGAGACAATAGTGCAGCCTTGGAGCTAAGTTCCGGTTCCTCCTTTAGGAATCTGCATAACAGATTGCCAAAACTCTGCCTCTATTCCTTGGTTGCCAATAGAAACAGAGTTTGGGGTGAAGGAGAAAGAGATAGCAAAGGGGGCCACAGCAGGCTAATGCCTTAAAGACTCTGCCCCAGTTGGGAGAGAGACTAGGAGGTGGTTTTATAGTTTGGGGAGTGACAAATAGGGCCCTAGAGAAGGATGAGGGTAGAAGCAAGCTTGCATTGTCTTTTGAAGCTGGTGTTTAGTGGCCCACAGCACTGGTTCTGGTGGTCCTCCTTCTTCCCAGAATGAAGAATGCTTCATCAAGTAGTTCTTCCATTTGTTGGGGGGTTTAGTTCTGCAGAAAGGCCCCAAAATAATGTTATGTAGATTCCTTAAGGAGGAACCAGGACTGGCTCCAAGGCTCACTACTGTCTTTTGACTGCTCCTCTCTGATCTCTGCATCCCTCCCCCCTTTACCCCCAATTAGCAACTGCCCTTTGGAACTCAGGGAAGGTCACGCAGGCTGAAGCTTAGTCCCTAAAAACAAGAGATGGAGAACACAGGAAGGCTTGTGTGCCCAGAGCCTCACAGGGCCCTGCTCAGTTCTACCCTTGAGGGGCTTGGGGTTTTACTGGGGAAGTAGAAATAAGACAGATGCAACAATCAGAGATGCAACAGACAGCTCCACATCAAGTGCTACATTGCACTTGGTAGAGACAGACATGCAGTGCTCAAAGCAGATCGAAAGATGGGCTCTAGATCCAGACAGCCTGAGTTCAAATCTAAGCTCACTGCTTGTGAGCTGTGCAACTAAAGCCAGCTTACTTCACCTCTCTGGGCCTCAGCCTCCTCCTCAGTCACACTGGGAGAGCAATAGTATAGCCCTCATGTGGTTTCCATGAGGATTAAATGAGGTGCTATATGAACCACTCAGATCAGAGTCTGTAGTGAGTAAGCCATAAAAAGATGGTGATACTATGTAGTGAAGGCCAGCATAGTTAGAATCAGCTGACTCTCAGTAGGGGGAACTTGGCAAGACTGCCTGGGGGGAGGGGCGCTGCCTCCAGAGGGGAGGAGACACAGCCCCCCGGGTTGGGGGGACTTGTGGCAGATGCCACCCCTTCTCAGAAAAGTAGAACTGCCATGAGCACCTTGCAAAAGGGCCTCCCTGCCTCAGTGGTCCGACTGGGAAAAGCGCCAAAGGGGATGCAAGCAGCAGAATGGTATGACAGTGGCACACCTGTGACAGTGGCAGTATGACAGCCAAAAGGACATGGCGGCCAGGGTGTCACAGCCCTGGCTCCACTTGGAGATCTGGAGGTGTGCAAGGGGCCTCCCCCAGGGCCCGGGGTGGTGGTTGGTGGGAGAGGATGACAAGGCAGTGGAAAGGAGCCAAGGGCCTCCTGTACTGGCAGAGCTCTGGGCCAGGCAGCTGGAGGTGTGGTCCCAGGCGAGGGGTGCTGCAGGATGGCTTCCTGCATTAGACACATATTTTAGATCATCACCTGAGTCTAAGAAGAGACACCTTGCCTTGCCTGTGATTATGGGGGCTGGGGGTGGGGGTGAGGGGCATGAAGCAAGCTAGACCTGGAAATGAAATCTTGAAAGCAAAGTGAAACCTGATCCTCTTCCTTGCCTGCCCCCTCCCAACCTCCACCTTTGGGGGTAAAATTGCCTTATAACAGTAGAACAGGAGCCAGAGGTGGCTCAGGTGGGCCTTGGCTACACGTCCTGCAGGCATTCCAATGCCCACCAGAGCTGGAACTCCAGGACTGGGCTGTTCACCAGCGCTCCACTCTGGGCCGCAGAGCTTCCCACAGCATCTGCCAAGAATACACCGACATAATAATTTCTTTGACCTCCACCACATGAGTTTCTGAAAAGAACAAAACAGCATCATTCCCTGGCATTTACAGTTTAAACCTTTCCTATTCAAGTTTCTAACAAAAAAAGCCACCAACCCATTCTGGCCGTGATTAAAATTCATAGGCTTGCTGCAGAGAACAGATGCAGAAGCAATTTTAGGCCAGTCATATCCCAGGTCTGCAAAATTAATTTGACAGGTTTGCATTAAAGCACTGATCAATATCCACTTTAGAGCGGCAGAGGCTAACTGAGAAAAAATAAGTGACCGGAGTGTTACCAGACGAGAAAAAATGAATCTTTGAGACTTTTTTCCCTCTAAGCTTGCACCTACATCAGAAGTCCTGACCTCAATCCATTGATCGGCTGCAGTTAACATGACAAAAGGCCCAGCAGATAGACCGTTGCGGCCTACCGGGGAACAATCACCCGGATACACTAAATGTTTGACGGAGTGACTAGACTGCAGAATTAGTCTTGGCTTTCTGAGGGCGGCCCCCAGCCCGGCCTTCCTGAATCCTGCCCTCCCTTCCAGAGAGCCATCTGCAGAGACCCAACTTTCACTAAACTTCCTTCCACAGATGGAGTGGTCCCTGGGAAGCCGGGGCCTGGCTGGGTTCAGCCACCAAGACAAGGAGGCAGTTAAGACTAAAGCTTTCCTGAGACTCTCAAAGGGATCAAAGCTGACATCAGCAGAGGCCTCCAAAGGGTTTGATTCAAGGGTGCCAACTCCGAAATGGAGAGCCCAGAGGACAGTCATTGCCTGCGCTTGCACTTGGAGAGCCAGGCTCTACCTGCTTTATTTTGACTTGATCAGTTTGAGGTGTATGAGGAATGCACTTCAAATTCAGAGCATCCTTGTTCAGGCTTGCTTGGTGGCCTCTGTTCCTGGGTCCTGTTGCCTTCCCGCCCTCTCTCACCAAATGGCCGATTCACATTGTTGCCAGTAATTCAGCATATTAAAATGGGCATCACTGGGAATTATCATTGTGATGCAGCAGAAACAAATCTGACTAGTATTTATGAAGTTGCAGGTTCAATCCCTGGCCTCGCTCAGTGCGTTAAGGATCAGGTGTTGCCGTGAGCTGTGGTGTCTCAGATCCCACATTGCTGAGGCTGTGGTATAGGCTGGCAGCGTAGCTTCGATTAGACCCCTAGCCTGGGAACTTTCATATACCGCATGTGTGACCCCCCGAAAAAGCAAAAAATAAAAATAAAAAATAAAAAGAGCAGCCACCAAGAAGGGGACTTTTGTCAGGCCCTGGATCATAGGAAAAAGCATCTCCCTGAGGCCCAGATCAACCCTTGCTTTGTGAAGCTCCCCAAGGGGAAGCCACTCTTTTGTTTCTTGGCTCCCTCATCTTCTGGGAGCCATCCATTTAACTCTTGGCTCTATAGGGCAGCACTGCCCCCAGAGCAATATAATGGGAGCCTCAAACACAGCTACACATGTGATGTAAAATTTTCTACTAGCCGCATTTAAAGAAGCAAAAAGATTGATTTCCCGTCATGACTCTGCAGAAACGAATCTGACCAGCATCCATGAGGATACAGGTTCAATCCCTGGCCTCACTCATTGGGTTAAGGATCTGACATTGCTGTGAGCTGTGGTATAGGTTGCAGATATGGCTCGGATCTGGTGTTTCTGTGGCCGGCACCTGTAGCTCCAATTAGACCCCTAGCCTGGGAACCTCCATATGCCACGGGTGTGGCCCTAAAAACTGGAAAAAAAAAAGAAAGAAGAAAGAAGCAAAAAAGAAACAAGGAAGTCAATTTTAAGAGTGGAAAGAATGGATCAAATTTGAAATGTTTAAAATAATATCATTTCAACATGGCACGAATATAAAAAATGACTCATGTGGTATTTTACATGCTTTTGTTCTGGTTCTAAGTCTTCTAGCACATTTCACTGTGGACATTTGGACTAGTCACCTTTCAAGCACTCCATAGCCCTGGTATGGTGGCGGCTGCCCTGGAGAAGGCAGAGTTGGACATGGCGTATCGGGGCTTCCTTTCTGAACACCCACAGGCAGGGACCTCATCCTGCCCTTCCTTATGCCCATCCTCCACCACATCTAACCCTGGATTCGACTTATCTAGCTCTCATTCATACCACCAGTTGTTGAACACCTTGTGGATAAAGTAACTGTGACAGTGAAAATTTGACATGACAGCACAATGGAGGGCGTGGCCATGCGGCTCAGAGCGGGGCAGTGGGGTCCCTGAGGGCCTGGTGTGTCCTACTTAATCCTCCCCTTAGCCAGGGTGTAGCACAGTGTCTGACCCCGAGAGGATCTGTCCTTACTAAACAAACGTTTATAACCTACTGACCACGTAGCAGGCTCTGCCCTAAGAATTTGACAAATATTAACTTATTTAATCCTTATCATATGGCCTAAGGTGGATGCTGTTATGACCTCACTTGCATAAATAGGGGAACAGACAAATATTAACTTATTTAATCCTTATCACATGGTCTGTGGTGGACGCTGTTATGACTTCGCTTGTATAATACGGAAACAGATGAGGGGACTTATCCGAGGTCCCAGAGCTGGCAGGTGGCAGAGCAAGATTCAAACACAGCAGCCTGGCTCAGAGCCCATCTTTTCATCACCACTCCGTGCTGCCTCTTTACATTCTTTAAGCTTTGGGATACATGAAGGCCCAGGATAGCTGTTTTGGAGCAGCCCCAAGAGAGATCCCTTAAGTTCCCTTCTGATCCCTGCTGGTACTCAGCCTTTGGCATTTCAGCAGCTGTGTTCCTGGTCAGATCCAACCCACAGAATGAACAGTCAGCTGACCTGCAGGCCTGGATAGCTGATCCAGAAGCTTGAAGCTGGGTGGCCTGAGTAAGGGATCAGCTGTTTTGTTCAGAAGGGCTGTGTGGCCAGCAGAAACTCAGGGCTTCCTACCTTAACCCAGATCTCAAGCATGTTTCTGCCATCTCCTGTGTTTTGACCTTGTATCAGTCACCGAACCTGCCCATAGTTTCACCAGCTGTAAACCCAGGAACTAACATCTCTTCCACCTTCTGTGTAGGGCATCCAGCTTCAAATGGTGTAATGTTCATGGAAGACTTTAAAAATTATAACATTGGACTTCCGTCGTGGCTCAGCAGTAACGAACTCAACTAGTATCTGTGAGGATGCAGGTTCAATCCCTGGCCTCGATCTGTGGGTTAAGGACCTGGTGTTGCTGTGAGCTTCGGTGTAGTTTTCAGACATGGCCCGGGTCCTGTGTTGCTGTGGCTGTGGTGTAGGCCGGCAGCTGCAACTCCAATTGGACCCCTAGCCTAGGAACTTCCATATGCTGCGGGTGTGGCCCTAAAAAGACAAAAAATAAAAATTAAAAAAATATATAACATGATATGCAAATGTGAAGTCTCTGAACTACTATTTGTATTAAAGTATTTGTATTATTATTGATAGTGGGAACACCAGCACTGTAGGTTATGATCCCAGGGTCACTGTGTTCATGCCTATAATCCCCCTGATCCTCCACCCCTCCCCGAGGCAGTGGAGCGTCTGAAGTTTTGTTTTGCCTTGCTTTGCCTTTTTAGGGCCACACACACAGCATATGGCATATGGAGGTGTCCAGGCTAGGGGTTAAATCGGAGCTTTAGCTGCTGGCCTACACCATAGCCACAGCAACATGGAATCTGAGTCGCATCTGCGACTACAGCTCACAGCAACCCCAGATCTTTAAGCCACTGAGCAAGGCCAGGGATCAAACCTGCATCCTCATGGATGCTAGTCAGATTCCTTTCCGCTGAGCCATGACAGGAACTTCGCTTTTGGAGTTTCTGACTATAGACATCTTTGCAGAAACCCTGAATAGTAGAATCACTTTACCTGATTGGTCTGATAAGTAAGGAATGAACTAGCGATTGTGTGGGTGGATACAGTACAAATAAGCTTTATAACACAGTTGAGGGTCCCTTTATGGATCTTCCCAAAGTTGTCTGCAATTAGGGAACAGTAACTTCACTTCCATTTTGGATTTGAGTCTGGATACCCTTGAGCATTTGTATGAACTCTCCCTCTGGCTGTGAATTTCCAGCAAGATTACTTTGGAAGATCTGTCCACCAGCATGGGGACCAAGTTGTCTGTCATGAGCTGTGTGACGCAGGCTCCGACTTTCCTTTTCCTAGCCTCAGTTTCTTTACATGTAAAATAAAAGTATTGGTGCTCAGAGGTATCCTTCCAAGAGCCCAGATAAGGGGCTACATGCATCCTCAAACTGAAAGACTTGGAAAATGGAAATGCCAATAGCTAAGGTGTCAAGTTGTCAGCTTCACCGGGGGTAGGAACACCTGCTTTCTGTCTTCCAAACACCTCCATCTGGCCTGTACTTTATTACCTGGTAACTGAGGGAAGGAATTTGTCTTTTCATTTTCGTATTTGTCTCCAGTATCCAAAACAGAGTCTATGCTATAGGAGGCACTTCCTAACCATTTGGGTTTTGTTCTGTTTTGTTTTGTTTTGCTTTTTTTAGGGCTGGAAGTTCCCTGGCTAGGGGTCAAATTGGAGTTGCAGCTGCCAGCCTACACCACAGCCACAGCAACGCCAGATCCGGCTGCATCTGCGAACTACGCCACAGCTCACAACAACACCGGATCACCAACCCACTGAGCGAGGCCAGGGATCAAACCCACATCCTCATGGATACTAGTCAGAATCATTTCTGCTGCGCCACAGCAGGAACTCCCCCTAACCATTTGTTGAATGAATGAAAGAATAAATGGGTGATGGCATTCCTGAGGTGGAAGGAAGCTGGCAGAGGAGAGCTGCTGTCACTACGGCAATGCAGTGGGGGCTCTGCCTGGATTCTTCACCTACTGCCCGAGAAATCAGAGCCCACAGCCCAAAGAAACAACCAGAGTCTGTGGTCCAGATGACACAGGATGTTAAACCTCATCCCCCAACATAGATGACCTTTGCCCTCAGCTCTTTGGAATAAGGTTGTCTGGCCCAGACTTCGTGCCCCCTCAAATCCAAACATCCTAAGGCCCACCAGCCCTATGCATGCCTCATTCCTCCAGGGCCTGGCTCCTGCTTTCCAGGATCTAAGTTCAGCCATGCCAGGGTACTGTATGTCACTTTATCCCAACAAAGTATTGGAAGGCATGTCATAATAGTTCCAGAACATGAGCTCGGCAGTCAGAACCCCTGGGTTTAAAACCAACATTTGCCATTTACAGCTGGGTAAACGTGGGCAAATTAAATTTACTTCTCCCTGGCTCTTTTTTTCTTTCTTTCTCTCTTCCTTTCCCTCCCTTCCTTCCTTCCTTCTTTCTTTCTTTCTTTCTTTCTCTTTCTTTCTTTCTTTCTTTCTTTCTTTCTTTCTTTCTTTCTTTCTTTCTTTCTTTCTTTCTTTCTTTCTTTCTTTCTTTCTTGCCTTCCTTCTTTCTTTTCCTTTGTCCATCGAAAGTTCCTGGGCCTAGAATCTTGAACCTGAGCCACAGTAGTGATGCTGAATCCTTAACTGCTGGGCCACCAGGGAACTCCTATCCTAGTTATTATTGAAAACTGAGCAGTTCAAAACAACTATTGTATTATGCATATGAGTTCTGTGAATCAGGGATTTAGACAGGGTGTAGTAAGGATGACTTGTCTCTACTCCACAAGGCTTGGCATCCCCCAGGGAAAATTTGAAAGCTGAGGGTATCTCCAGAATGGAGGCTGGAATCATCATAAAGTCTCTTTCACTTGAGTGTGTCGCACCTGGGCTTCGATGACTCAAAGACTAGGATTGGTGACTAGTACACTTGCCTGTGGCCTCTTCATATGACTTGGGCTTCCTCACAGCATGGGGACCTCAGAAGAACTTTTTCTTTTTTTGCTTTTTAGGGCCACACTGGTGGCATATGGAACGTCCCAGGCTAGGTGTCAAATCGGAGCTACAGCTGCCAACCTACACCACAGCCACAGCAACGCCAGATCTGAGCCACAACCTGTGACCTATACCACAGCTCACAGCAATGCCAGATCCTTAACCCACTGAATGGGGCCAGGGATCAAACCTGGATCCTTGTGAATACTGGTTGGATTCACTTCCGCTGAGCCACAATGAGAACTCCCCAAAGAACTCCTTATATAGAGGTTCAGTTCTCCAGCTGCACTGGTTCCAGTGGGAAAAAAGAGCTGCTGCCTGGCTTTTTATGCCCCAGCCTCAGAAGTTCTAAGCCCACTTCTGCCACATTCTATTGGTGGATGCAGTCAGAAGCCCACTTACATTAAAAGGGGAGGGGGACATAGAGTCCCATCTGCCAGTAAGAGACGCATCAAGGAACTTGGGGTCCATGTTTTGAAAGCACACTCTCAAACTCAGTTTCCTTATCTGTAAAATGGAAATGATAATGCCTAGCTTGTAAGCCTGTTGTAAGGCTTAAATTAGATTATGTACAGTGAACAGCCTGATACCCTTGGTAAATGTCAGCATTTATTGTTTTCATAACATTAACTGACTGAGCAGCCACCATGCATTTTTTGACAGTGTTTGCACTACAAGCACATGTGCCCAACCTCAGGGTCCTGTGAGGGAAGCATAAAACCTATTCTGTGCTATTAGCTTGAGGAGATAAGATGCAGACGTAAGGCAATTATTAACTAAAAGTTCAAGGAAGTGGGGAACAGTCCATATTGACAAGTTGAGAAGGGGAGAGAGAAATGTGACCCCATCTGATCAGAGACAGCTGCAGAGGAAATGATACTTGAGCTGGATCTAGAAGGATCTAGGACAAATTAGAGGGAAAGAGATGGACTTCTGGGCAGCCCGGCTAGATCTTCAAGAAGATAGAGACTTCTGGGAGAATAAAGACATCAGCCCTGGAGTTCCCGTCGTGGCTTAGTGATAACGAACCTAATCAGGATCCACGAGGATGTGGGTTCGATCCCTGGCCCTGCTCAGTGGGTTAAGGATCTGGCGTTGCCATGAGCTGTGACATAGGTCACAGACCCAGCTCAGATCTGGCGTTGCTGTGGCTGTAGCATAGGCTGGTACTTTAGCTCCGATTTGACCCCTAGCCTGGCAATTTCTACATGCCGGGGGTACAGCCCTAAAAAGCAAAACAAAAAAACAAACAAACAAAATATCAGCCCTTCGCAAGTGTCTTTACTCTTAGTTTCTCTAATTGTCAAATGAGGATGCAGAAAAGGGTCCTAATGGTAGAAATTTACCTGTTTGTTCCTTCATCATCACCTTTGGCCAGGGACAAAAAGAATGTCAGCTCTTGGCAGTCTCTGCTTTTTCCCGGCTGATACTGCTTCTCCCCTGCCGGAATCCTGGGGCACAGTGGACTCCTGTGTCCCAAAACCTCATTGGTAGACAGGAGACTTCCTCAGCCCATCTAACTCCCTGGAAGAGCATCAAATACATTTCCTAGCTTTTCAACGGATCTAGATGGTTGCCTTCATGAAAACGTATCATTCCAATTAATGTTTAATATCCTGATGGAGCCACCAATTCAATTATTGGTTGTATTTTCCTAAGTAGAGTAGTCACATATCTCTCAGCCATTCAGCAGAGGTGTTCATCTCATGGGGCTCAAAGAGATTCAAAATGTGGCAGGGGGTCAATACCAGGGTCAGACCAGGGAGGTGTCTACCTATTAACCTTCCATTTTGGTAACCAAACAGCCATACCCATCACACAAGGTGGGCCCTGAAACTTGTCACTTTTAATATTGTCACTGAAGCAAGGTGGCTGGGGTTTGTCTAAGCTATTCCAATGGCAAGATCCCTATTGCTCATGCCACAGAAGCAGTCAAATTAGATGTGGAGAGTAGGGACCTGTTAAAAGTAGAAAGTGGAGAGGGGCTGGGAGAGAGGTTGGAGTAAAAAATATGCATAGTAGAAAGAATTCTGGACTAAATAGAGTGAGGTAAGAGTAAGGTCAGCCAAAAGGACAAGACCCAAGTTCAGGCACAAAAGACTTTATTAACAGAGTATACTGCCGGGCTGACTCACAAGGGGAGGTCAGCAGTTAGCCTGTTCGAGGAAGGAGGTTATATGCAAATGCCAAGGAAGGGGGTCTCTGTGCAGAAGCTGATTGGCCATTTCTTATGTAAATAGGGTGCAAAGGAACAGACCAATCAATTTGGGAGAATTGTTAGTAGGCTATGAACAGAGGTTTAGACATTCTCCTGGGGAGTGGGGTAGTCTTTAAGATTGGGTCACATGATTTCGGGAAAGACTTAGTCATGTCTTAGTCCTGTCTCTCCAGGAGCTAGGCGAGAGCCTAGGGCTAATTCTTGTTTTTTCCTGGGAACAAACCTAACAGTAAGGGACCCTGAGAAGAGCTTCTTGCATTTGTGTCATGCATTCGTTCAGGCACACATCCTTCAAGTGTTTGGCAAGCATTTATTTGGCTCTCTAGGAATCATGAGGGAACATTAAATAAATCATGTAGCTCCACCTGCAAGAGTTGGACCATATTACAAAATTGTCATAACACCAGAAGTATCATGTTAAGTATCATAAAAGCAGGACCCACATCAGGTAGGGACAGGAGAAAAATTGCTTCAACCACAGCAAATCGTGGAGGAGTTTCTGGAGGAGGAATCCTATGAAAAGATGTTTGCATGAAAGAGTAACTAAAAGTGCTCTAAAAATAGAGGGCATTACATTTTACCTTCCATGCCTACAAAAATACCCATACCATCCTTCCCAGTTGGTGCTGATCCTGGCCCTTCTGTCAGAAGCATTGGCCTTGGTCCCCTTGGAAAATGTCTGCACCCCCCTCCCCCTGCCCACCCCTAACACACATTGGCAGGGAAGCCCCTTCTGGGTGGGGCAAGGGCTCTGCATGGGAAGGTGGATCCTTGAGAATGTGTGGCCTCAGGGCTCAGGCCTGGCAGCTTACAGTAAGGTCTCGGCACCTCTGTGTCCCAGGCACATTCAGGTCCCACCAGTAGCCAACTCGGTCTCAGAGCCACGCTTTGACCATCAGGGAGAGTGGGACAGCAAATGACCAGTTGTATCTCTTTTTTCAGATGAGAAAAGTAAGGCACAGGGAGGTTAAGAAATTTTCCGGAAATGCTCGGATTTGACCAACTTTGTTTGTTTTTGGTTTTTGATGGTAAAGTCCACTGGCAAATGGTCTGGGCCAGAAACTGGATTTCAAAATGCCTCTGCTGAAGGACCTAGTGCTCCTCCTCCCTCAGCTGTGGAGGCTCAGCCCCAACAACATCTGCCCTCAGGAAAAGCTGGCAGCAAAGCAGGGAGGGGAGAAGGAGGGAAGTTTTTCTCCTCCCATTTTGGGTGGCTGTTATGCCCACTCCACCAAGCCTTATCCCCTTGAGGCTTTTATCCTGGCTTGTGCCTAAGTGATGGGTGCATTGACTCTATCTTCTGTCTTCATTATCATTGTTGTACCCCCTCCTCCTGCTCCCACCCCTAGACTGAAAGTTCCCTCAGGGGCACCCGTGTTTCCCCAACACAAATAAATTAAAAGGTGTGTTTCCTGGTCAATGACTTCTAGCTATCTCCCAGGAGGCCAGGAAGATGAGGGACCTTTGCACACAGAAATCCTGCCCCAGAGTCCTGTGTGGGAGGGATTTAGGGTCAAGCCCTTTTTTCTTTCTTTTTTTTTTTTCTTTTTTACTTTTTTGGGCTGTACTTATGGCATATAGAAGTTCCCAGGCTAGGGGATGAGTCATCCCAGCCTATGCCACAGTCACAGCAATGTGGGATCCAAGCCACATCTGCATCCTACACTACAGCTCACGGCAATGTGGGATCTTTAACCCACTGAGTGAGGCTAGGGATTGAACCTGCCACAACAGGAACTCCACTAGTGGGACAAACTTTGAAAAGAAGGTTCCAGCCCATGGAATCATGAGTATGACAATCGGTCAGAATTTTAGTCCTCTGCCCTGCCATGAGTTAGGGACTATCCTTCCATTTTACAGATGAGTCAACTGAGGTCAGAAGGCCAAACCACTCTGATTTCAAGGAATTGAGGAAAACGTGCAGCTTCAGTGATCACGTCTGGGCAAGCAGCAAGAGCACTGGACAGAATCATTGAGAACGAGCCCTGCTTGCTCATTAAATTGGCTGCATTTGTATCCCGATAGGATTGGGAGGCATATTCGCTGTAAAATATGAGTGGTTCCAATGCATTATTCTCACTCTTTCTGTAAATAAAAAATAAATGCCTAACCATATCAGGCTCCGTTGTTTGATAGCCTCCCTCCTGGTACTTAATTTTGTTTCACAACGTAAAGCAAGAGGGACTGGAAGTGGGGGAGAAAGAAGCCGTGTTCTGTCAAAGTACAGTCTCATTGGTTCACACCTGAGGGGAAAATGACTGAACAGAACTTAATTCAAAAAATCCTTTAGGCACCCAGGAGCTTCTTCCCACCAGTAAGAGTCAGACAGCTATGGAGAGAGAGACATCAATAAATAATCAGCCGGCTTAGACTTTTAAATGGGAATCCCAGCATCACCACCCAAAGGTGAATTGCATCCTTTCCACCAGCCTCAGAGCAGAGCAGAGCTTCTTGCTTGTGTGCACTGGGGGATTTTGCTTGCTGCAGTTGCAATCTAACCCTTTTTTTCTAATAAGATGTGTATCTCCTATTTGTGTATATTTCATAATAAGAAATATTTCTTATTATTTCCTGTTATCTGTCTGTCTGTCTGTCTATCTATCTATCTACCTATCTATACTTTTACATGCCGTCTTTCATATATATATAGAAGAATGTTCTCAGAAACGCCAAGAAGCATCTTTGTTATTTGGTTTCCCTATGTTTTTGGTTTAAGCCACAAATGCCTTTAAACATGGCTCCTCATGAACAGCAGGGGTGTAGTGGGGGAGGGAGGGCTCTGGAGCAGGGAACAACAGTGCTCAATCCTGTCCCCTGAGTCCAGAGAAATGCCCTCTTGGAGTCCCATACCTCCAGAAGGAATGAAGCCATATTTCAAACCTGATCAGAGATATTTTCCTCCCCCAGGCCAGAGTGCCCCAGCCCTGCGAGGACTGGATGTCTCAACCAAGGATGTGGATTCCTCAGTGTGACAAGGGACATAGCCCCTTCCTGGCCAGATTTGAGTCCCGAGCAGCTGGGCGGTCATGGGCACTGTGGTCCAGGACTGCTCGGGCATCCATCACCTGCCCGCACGTGTTTTATGAGGTTGCCTGGGGACCGAGAGCCCGCGTGTCTTGCAAAGACTTCCTTATTGCTTGTAATTTTCTCCCAGACTGTCTACACCCTTGCCCCTCTGCAAGCAAACAGATCTGCCAATCTTCCTTGGTGCAGAGGGCACAGAAACCGCGAGCAAAGGTTGCTTCTCCTTCACCCCCTGGCCTCTTTCCTTGGCCCCCTGGTGGTGAGGTGGGTTGTGCCACTGCTGTGACGGAGGGTCCCCATCCCAGAGCAGAAAGGGGAGACCAGATGTGGGGTGTGCGAGGCTTTTTGGGGGGTGGGCATCTTGCATTCCTCTGGCAGTGAGAGAGACTAGAGGGGGCCCAAGCCCAGGGAGATTACTGCCTGGTTCACAGGCTGGGGGCAGCTGAGAAGTGAAAAATATACACTGGATTTCCAAGATTTAGTGCCCCCCCAACAAAAAAGACAATATAAAATAGCTTAAGATTTTTAAGGCTGATTACGTGTTGAAATAACAATAAACTGGATATATTGAGTCAAATAAAATATAGTATTAAAATAAATTTCACCTGTTTTGCTTTTTAAAATGTGGCTACTAGGAAAAAATTGTTTTACTTATTAGAGTTGATTTACAATGTGCCAATTTCTGCTGTACAGCAAGGTGGCACCGGCATATACATATATATATATATATATGCTTATATAATTTTTTCTCATATAATCTTCCATCATGTTCTATCTCAAGAGATTTGACATAGTTCCCTGTGCTGTCCCTCATTGCCCATCCATTCTAAATATATTAGTTTGCATCTGCTAACCCCAAACTCCCAGTACAAACATTGATACTAGAAAATGTATAATCACACGCATGGCTTGCTCTATACTTCTGTTGGACGACATAGTATCATATCACCCTGCTATTATTCATGGGGAGATAACTTCCAATTTCTACATTCAAAGCTATATGTCAATGGTTCTGATGGTCTTTCCAAAGTAATTTTTATAATTAAATATTTCATATACACACAAAGCATATGTAATGTATAGTGCAATTTAGAGGACAGGAAATGAACACCTGTGCAGCTGTCATCCAGTTCAAGCAAGAGAAAGGCTGCATGATCCCGGGCTGACCACATCTTTCTCTGTCCCTGATCAGAACCAGTTGACTGACCAGGCAACGGCCCTTATGAAATTTATACCACCCTTTCATTAAATTCTAATTTGTATTTTGAGAAATTATTAAAAATTCAGACAGCACCAATAATCATCTAACAAACACCTGGGCATAACCACCCTCTGCTGACTATTGTTGATATGTTGTTCTATATGTTTCTCACTAAATAAAATAAAGAAGGTGTTACAGGTCACGCCAGAGCTGTCTTTTCATTACAGGCCACCTTACTCTACTCCCAGGTACCCTCCTCCCTGTATCCTCAGGTGACAACGGTAAAGTCAGACACTCAGGTGGCCCCTGGCCCCAGTGGGTACAGAGGAGATTCTCAAAGGGCATATACATTCAGAGCAGAAATCAGCAGATTTTAATTAATTAATTAATTTATAAATAACAATTTTATATATTTAAGGAGCACAACACAATGTTTGGTTATACATATATAACACACTAAAGCTAATTAACATATCCACTTCCTCACATTTACCCTTTTTTATTTTTGGAGTGAGAGCCATATAAAATACAGTATTAATACGGAGTTCCTGTCGTGGCTCAGTGGTTAACGAACCCGGCAGTATCCATGAGGACGCAGGTTTGATCCCTGTCCTCCCTCAGTGGGTTAAGGATCTGGCGTCGCTGTGAGCTGTGGTGTAGATTACGGACGCGCCTCGAATCCCTCGTTGCTGTGGCCGTGGCATAGGCTGGGGGCTACAGCTCCAATTGTACCCCTAGCCTGGGAATCTCCATGTGCCTTGGGTGCGGCCCTAAAAAGACAAAAGACAAAAAAAACAAAAAACAAAAATCAAAACAAAACAAAACAAACTTCAGTTACCTTGCTGTACATTAGCTTTCTGGACTTTTCATCCTACAGAGCTGCAACTTTGTACACTATGACCAACATCTCCCACTTCCCCCGTCACCCTGCCTCCAGTAACCACCCTTCTAGTCTCTGCTTCTATGTATTTGACTTTTAAAGCTTCTGCATGTAAGTGAGACTAGGCAGTATTTTTCTTTCTGCATCTGGCTTATTTCACTTAGCATGATGTCTTCTAGGACGTCCATGTTGTCACAAATGGAAGAAGTTCCTTTTTTACAGGATAAATAATATTCCCTAGTGTGTGTATCTATCACAATTTCTTTATCCATTAATTTATTGACAGACCACCGGGTTGTTGCTATATCTTGGCTATTGCGAATAATGCTGCAATGAACATAATAGTATAGATATTTCTTTACAACACTAAAGAAATTTTAAAAGTTTTTGGGATCTAGTATGACCTAATTACTTCCTGGGTCTTTGACCCTTAGTTGTGGACAGACCATTAGGGGTGTGTTACCATGAAGGCCAGGGGTGCTGAGTGACTGATCCAAGGTCACCAGTTAGGTGATGTCAGACACTGGATTGGTACCTGGGTCTCCCATCAAGCAGTGATGCAGCTGTCATCTGTGTCAATCATCTAAACCATAATCCTCTTCACACTAGAATATGTGGGATGGGTAAATGGAATTGGAGATTGGGTTTTCTAGAAGCTGAAGATAAGGCAGAAAACCCTTTTAGATGCGAGAAACATTTCTGAAATACCTGGGTCTACGTCCCCTGGCAGGAAACCTCCACTGCTTGGCATCACACATTTTCTTGGCCGATTATGGGTCCTTTTGGTCATTTCTCTGAAGATAGAAGTGCTGACTGTCCAAGCTGTCATTGGAGCTGAAGTGGGGTGTGTCAAGGGGAACTGGGAGTAATCTGAGCCAGCCTTGTATTGTCTTCTTTTTACTAGGTGGTTGACAACAGTATTTTCTTGTGATTTGTGTCTGACCTAAATTTGAGTGATGAAAAAAAATTCTATCTACAAGGAATTTTGTTGGGTTCCAGTTAATAGAGTTTGCTTTTTTTTTTTTTTTTTTTTTTTTACTGTGATGACACTCACCAGTGGCCTGAGTCAGCCACACCAGGAGCACTCCATAGAGGCACATGAGCATAAAAAGAAATGCTCACCACATTCTTTCCCAGAAGTAGATGATTGAAGGACCTGGTCCAGGGGTGGGTTTTTTTTTTTTCCTACCTGAGGACTCAAGATGAGAGGCTCAATTTGGCTGACAGGACAGTGACAGATTTTGTGTTCCTCCAAAGTCCTAGGGCCCTTCTGTAGGGGAAGACCTTATTTTTTTTTCTTTTTTTTTTTTGCTTTTTAGGGCCACACCTGCAGCATATGGAAGTTTCCAGGCTAGGGGTTGAATCGGAGCTGCAGCTGCCAGCCTACACCACAGCCACAGTCACAGGAACACAGGATCCAAACCACGTCTGTGACCTACACCAGAGCTCTCGACAATGCTGGATCCTTAAACCCACTGAGCGAGGCCAGGGATGGAATCGGTATTGTCATGGATACTAGTCAGATTCGTTTCTGCTGCACCACAATGGGAAATCCCTGAAGACATTATCCTTAATGTGTCCAAGCTCCGTCTCTTCACCAAGATCATAAACTCCTTGAGATGGGGACTGGGACCCTGGCTATAGTTCTCAATGATCTGCATATAGGGGATGCTTGAAAAAAAAATTGTGGAATGAATAATAGCAATACAATTAAGATATATTGCCCATGCTGAGGAAAGTTCTTTATCTCACGGTTCAGCAAGGTGGGTTGTGGTGCGTCTCTTCCTCACTCTGGACGGAAGGATGCATTGCAATGCTGCAGAAAACCAAAAGAGACATCAGTGGTTGTTTGCCCAGGAGGAACGAGTCGGGTGGAGAGGGGAAGACAGGAAGGGAGAAAGGGCACGTGTATTCTGCAGAAACCTCTAAACAATCAAAGCCACAAATGCCTCTTCTTATAAATACACGGCACGTGGCAGATGTGTACCCGGACAATCTGGAGAGAAAAAGCCAGCCAAAGCCAGAGAGATTCACGCTCCACAAACAAGGGATTTCCTGGGGGAAGGAGTGGCAGGTAATGGGTTCTGCCAATTTCTCCTCCTGATAACTACATCACAGAGCAAGTCCAAGGAGACTTTTTCTTCCTATTGAAACCTTATTTAAATACTGCCTCCCATTTCAGGCAGAATCACTGTTGTATTGGCTGGTAGAGGCTATTCTCTAAAACCTTTATGAGACATGGGGAAGAAATAGGCCCTGTCTCTGTGCGAGCGAGGACACAGCTCCTGGGGAATTGTCTTCCCAATACACCTCAGAAGTCAGCCCTCCCCTGTTCTGATTAGTGGTCTTTACCCAAATTAAGTTGTAGAGAAAACAACGCTGTGCCTGCTTGAAAACAGCAAAATTTCTGACCATTTGTACAGTGTGGATGCTTTTTTGATCATTTGTCATTGAATTATTAAAAAAAAAAAAAATCACCTTGGCGTTCCCATCATGGCTCAGCAGGTTAAGAACCCAACTAGTATCCATGAGGATGTGGGTTCGATCCCTGGCCCTGCTCAGTGGGTAAAGTATCTGATGTTGCCACAAGCTGTGATTTAAGTTGCTTGGATCCAGCGTTGCTGTGGCTGTGGTGTAGGCCAGCAGCTGTAGCTCTGATTCGACCCCTAGCCTGGGAATTTCTGTATGCCATAGGTGCAATAATAACAATAATAAGCAATAATAATAATAATTAACAAATAAAAAAATTATCTTTCTTTTTCTGACTTACTTCACTCAGTGGAATGGATTAGCAATGAGATCCTGCTGTGTAGCACTGGGAACTATGTCTCATCACTTACAATGGAGCATGATAATGTGAGAAAAAAGAATGTATACATGTATGTGTAACTGGGTCACCATGCTGTACAGTAGAAAAAAAATTGTATTGGGGAAATAACAATTTAAATAAATAAATAAATAATTTTAAAAATTAGAAAAACAATCAGCTCAACATCACAACGATCTTTTCAGTGAAGTTCCTCCGCACAGTCTTTCGTCATTATTATTTTTCTCCCCTTGGATTCTTATCAGGTAGAGCAAAGGGCCCAGGACTGGGAACCAAAGCTTACAAACTCTGGCCCCGACTTGGCCTTAATTTCCTTTGTGACTCGAAAAAAGTGAACCCCCCTTCTGGGCTTGGTTTGCCCCATCTCTCAAGGGGTAGAGTTAGAAGTGATCCCTGACACTGGGCGGCCCTGAGAGGTTGACGTATGTGCTCTTTGTCCAGGAGGGTGTCTGGGTTCCCATCCAGCTCTTCATTCTTGGTGCCCCTCTGACCAACGTCACTGTTTCTCCAGGAGGCAGATCAGCATTTACGGTGAGGCCTTCAAACCAAGAAAAGTTCTACTGTCCACTTTCCTCAACCCAAGGAGTTAGGCATCCTGAGCCCAGTACTATAGGAAACTGGCAAACACCACCTAGTTTCTGCTTCAAGGCTGGAGCTCTTGCTCAGAATCAGAGCACTTCGCCTCAGAAAACTGAGGTCTATTCTAGTCCAGGTGGGGTATCCTGGCCGCCATTCTCATCCCCTCCAGCTCCTGCTCAGTCACCCTCCTGGATTCAACTGTATGCATCCAGCAGCTATTATGTGCCAGAGCTGTCCTCAGCAAGGGGACTATACCAGGCCTGGTCCCAGCCTTCCCTGAACTTACAGCCTCAAAACAAGACTCTAAACGAGAGAGCGCCCCACTCCCCTATACAGGGTTACACAATGTGATACAAAGATGGGACCCCAGGGAGGTGACTTTTAGAAAATCTTATGGAAAGCTGGAAGTGTTTACCTGTCACCCACTTTCTCTGAAGGAGAGGCTGATGGAAATGGCTGGGACCTCTAGGGGAGCCTTTCCCAGAGTCTGGCTGACTTTCCTTCCTCACTCCCAGGGGGTCTTGCCTCTTTCCCACCTGACAGGGAAGCATCCAAGACACCTGCCATGAAGGAGGTAAAGGCATGGAGGAAATAGACTTGATCTGGAAATTTCTGATGTTTTCCATGGTCTGAGGCCAAGTGCGGTGTACAGCAGGATGGGAGGACTGGGGACAATGCGAGAGAAGCTCCAGGGACAGCACAGTGTTTGGACATGGGGGTGGCCCGTCTGGGAATGGGAGGGTAGTTCTGCTTCCAGTCATCGCTGGGTGGGGCCCAAGTGTGGCTGGGAGCAGGAAACGGCCCCAGGACAGAGCCCAGTGTATTCATTCTCTGGGCTTGGTCCCAGCTGGTCCTTTGCTCAAGCTTGGTAAATCCTCCAGTTCTACAGTCATTTTTATTAGCAATTGCCTTTTTTTTCTCTCTCTCTTTGAAAATGTGGTTCGACGAAAATGAAATTTCAGATGTGTGTGTCTCAGCATTGATTTTTCTATTTGTAATAACACACCCCGGCATATCTCCTTTGATATCAAGAGGATAAAATGTCCCTAACACCATGCTTTCCATTCTGGGGTAATGGATAAAGCCTGTTTATGAGATGTCATTTATTCCACAATAGACAGTAAATAAAAGCCATTTCAAGCTTGGGTTAAATCAAAGCTTGTTCAGGATTTCAGCAGATTTGCAAATCACCTCGGGGACCTTCGTCCATTGCACTTACTGTTTTCTTTCTCGCTATTGACTTCTCTCGGCCAAGCCTCCCACAGCTCTGCACCTCCACCCCTCCCACCCCCACCCCCACCCCGCTGCCCCCAGCCCCAGGCTGATTTGGAAAGACAACTGGCCTGGCTAAGGACCTAGCGTGACATTAAAAGTTCTTTTCCTTCCTCTTGGGGAATAAAAGCTTTGAAAGGCAGCAAGAAATTGAGGTTACACCAACAAAAGCCCAAGCAGCAAAGGGAAGGGGAAAAAAAGTTCACAGGAAAATAAGATGCAAACCTGAAAGGGGGAAAGGATACAAAAGGCTGCAGCAGATCCTTTTAGTCAAGTGCACATTGTATTTCCTTCACTACCCAGGGACCCTGTTTGCTGGAGGGAGAGGGGAGAGCGGGAAGGGGGTTCACCACCCAGCATGCCTGCCCTAACCTGCTACCCTCCCTAAGCCCAGTCTCTCTAACCCCAACCCCAACCCTTATATATACCCTGGTCTTTTGCCTCCTTTGAGATCCAGTTGAGGTCCCAATGCCTCCAGGAAGCCCTCTGTCTTCTCTTCCTCCTGAAATTTCACAGCACGTGATTTAGAATCTTTAACAAATTGTGTCTTACCTCTGCTTGTATTAGAACGTGCGTCCATATCTATGTGCATATTCTCTTGAGTGGTTTTTTGGGGGGGCAAGTTCTTTTTAGGGCTGGACCTGTGGCGTGTGGAGGTTTCCAGGCTAGGGGTTGAACTGGAGCTGCAGCTGCCAGCCTACACCACAGCCACTGCAGCACAGGGTCCAAGCTGCATCTGTGACCTACACCACAGCTCACAGCAATGCTAGATCCTTAACCTGCTGAGTGAGGCCAGGGGTCAAACCTGCATCCTCATGGATACTAGTCGGGTTCATAACCCACTAAGCCACAATGGGGACTTCCTGGGTGACTTTCTAATAAGGCATTTAGTCCCTGGATGGTCAGCTGCCCATCTGCTCCAGGCCACTTCTGCTCACATTTCATTAGCCAGAGCAGGTCACGTGATCCTCAGGGCAGGCTATAGAATCATCCCAAGTTAAGTTAGGGCTTGCAGGGAAGGCACCAAATATTTCTAACAACAATACAATCTATATCAGACTTAGAATTGTATCTTCTCCAGGAGTTCCTGTCGTGGCACATCGGAAACAAATCTGACTAGGAACCACGAGGCTGCAGGTTTGATCCCTGGCCTCTCTCAGTGGGTTAAGGATTCAGCATTGTGGTGAGCTGTGGTGTAGGTCGAAGATGTGGCTCTGATCCCGCATTGCTTTGGCTGTGGCTTAGGCCAGCAGCAACAGTTCTGATTAGACCCCTAGCCTAGGAACCTCCATTTGCTGCGAGTTCGGCCCTAAAAAAGACAAAAAGACCAAAAAAAAAAAAATTGTTTCTTCTCCAAAGCTGTATGCTGCTCAGTAAAATATTTAAAGAGGATGATGAGCCAAATATCTTAAGACAAATATTTGAACAGATCATTTTGGCACAGTTGTTAAATCTAAACCAGCCAACTAAACCAACCCTAAAAGTTGGGGTAATAAGTCTTATGGTTGGTGGGAAAATTAATCCAACTAAGGTCTCTAGCTAGAATGTGGTAGAGCCAGACTCAGTACAGCCCTGTAGTTCACTTGGGGAAGTGCTGCTGGGGGCAGACTGAGACCTGTTCACTATCGCTCTGAAAGGAAGGGCTGGGGTCCAAAGAAGGGTGGGGGAGTTACAGGATAAGGACTTGGCTTCATAGAAGAAAATGTCCCCAGACCTAGAGTTTCCATCACAAGGAAAGAGCTAAGTCCTGGCTCCAGGGACAGGACAGCAGAGGCAGACTATGTGGGGAGACAAGAGAGGGAATTTCTGCAGTGGATAGAAAATTGAGATCCAGGACTGACTCTTCCAGCTTTAACCATCCATCACAAACCTCAAACAAGGAGTTCCTGTCATGGCTCAGCAATATTGAACCTGACTAGTACCCATGAGATTGCAGATTCTATCCCTGGCTTCGCACAATGGGTTAAGGATCCCGCATTGCCATGAGCTGTGGTGTAGGTTGCAGCCTCAGCTCAGATCCAGCACTGCTGTGGCTGTGGCGTAGGCCAGCAACTGCAGCTCCAATTCCATGGATGTGGCCCTATAAAGACAAAAACAAAAGCAAAATCACCCAGGTCATCCTAAGTAGACTAAAATGATAAAGCAAGGTCCTTTAGGAAATTTCAAGAAATTGTGGCATGTTCTGTACCTATAGGAGGCATGCAGTCTAATTGAGAAGATTATTGTTTCTGTCTGAAGTTAAATAAGCAGTAACATTAGCAAAAGCTACAGGAGCTCTAAGGAGGAAAAGCGGAGTACCAGCTGGAGCATTCAGGGAAGAATGGGGTTTCTTTTCCATCAGGTCAGTGGTCTGGAAATTGGCTCACGCTGGGCATGGCTCTGAAAACTCACCTGCATTTTGAAGGCCAATCTTGCTCTCAACTCACATGGAGGAATTAGGAACACGGGGCATTCTGTCCTCGGAGTGACCAAATGAGAGCATGTCCACCTTCCATTGCACCAGTCCCTGGATGACTTCTAATCAGATGACTTGCTAATGGTGAACTGGATGGTGAGGACATATTCAAAACCACTTAAAAATCAAAATGCGGAGTTCCTGTCCTGGCTCAGTGGTTAATGAATCTGACTAGGAACGATGAGTTTGTGGGTTCGATCCCTGGCCTTGCTCAGTGGGTTAAGAATCCATGGTTGCCATGAGCTGTGGTTTAGGTCGCAGACTCGGCTTGGATCCCAGGTTGCTGTGGCTCTGGTGTAGGCCGGTGGCTATAGCTCTGATTCAACCCCTAGCCTGGGAACCTCCATATACCGCAGGAGTGGCCCTAGAGAAGATGAAATGAAATAAAATAAAAATAAATAAAAATAAAAATAAAAATGGAGTAACTGTAGTTCAGGTTTCCAAAATAGAGCTTGATGTCCATTGGGGATGTGGTTTCACACATGCTTTGCATCATTGAGAACTTGGCTTTTCTAAACTGTATCAAACTCAAGGCCACTACCCCCTGTTTTCAAATCAATATCTGCTAACAGCTGCTAGCTGCAACCTTGTAGTTTCTAAGTTCCTCCCTTTGCAACTAGGTCATCATTTCAAACCCCAACCAATCTTTTCTTAATCACACCCTTACTTCTTGTCAGCTTCAATGCTAATTCTTGACAAATAACTTATGTAACTGTGTGGTTTGTTTGGCCTTTATAGGCCTCCTGCATTTTGAAGTCCAGTGGGACATAATTCAAATGCTTCTTAAATCTGTGCCTCCAGGGCTGCCGATCTAATAAACCCCAAACAAATGGTTCTTTATTTCAATCAGGTCTCTGTTTCTGAAATGCTGGTTAACAATGGTATCAGTGGTAAAGATGTTTGGTGATAGATGTGTCCTTGTTAGTGTCCCTTAAATCAAACTGTGGGAGTTTATGATTCAGTATAAAACCATTGCCAAAACTTGGCCTCTGTTCACAGGGGCACCATAGAAACGAGGACACAGTTTTGGGCAAAGTAGAAAAGAACAGCTTTATTGCTTTGCCAGGCAAAGGGGGCCACAGGGGGCTAGTGCCCTCAAAACTCTGTCCCACCTTGGAGCAGGTAGTAAGGAATCAGAGTGTTCAAGGAGCAGGGTATGATCAACCTGTGGACATCCTTCTGATTGGTTGGTGGCGAAGTAATTGGGAATCAGCATCATCATCCTCCTTGTTCCAATCAGCATGGGGGTCTCCGTACTCGTGAGCAGCTTCCAGTTAACTTCTTCTACCTGGTGGGGTTTCAGTATCTGCAAAACAGCTCAAAAGACATGGCTCAGAATATTATTTACAGTCCTTGAGGAAGAACTAAATGTCTTTGACTTTGTTGAATGGCCCAACTACTATTATTTTGTCTTGCTTGAGTGTTTTCCTTTCTTTCCACGTTTTTCCTCACTTCTCTGACTACATTTATTTTTGACTAAAGTTTTTCTGCACAAGAAATGCAGGCAGAGAATGTGGGTGGAAGTCTATTCTGGGAAGGCCCCATAGGGTTCTGCTTGGTTCTGAAGCCCAGCACTGATGGGTGGACTGGCCCCTGAAGGCAGCCACAAGGGTCCTTGATAACTGGAGCCTCTGTTGCCCCTTTGCTCTTTTCACCTCCTGGATTAGCACAGTTCACTTGGCATTATCTGCCTCATCCAGTCCTCTTCACAGCCTCCAAAGGGAGGTGCTGTTATCCCCATTTTACAGATAAAGGCACTGAGTCTCAGAGAAGTTAACTATCTCACCCAAGGTCAGGCAGTCAGGAAGCTGCCAACCCCAGACTAGAATGGTGGTGTGGGTGAATCCAGGGCTTTGTCTTCACCATCCCCTGCTGCCTGGAGCAGTGTGGCTCTGTGCCAGTGCCCTGAGAGGTGGCCTGCAGAGAGCCAGGGAAGGGATCTGCCTGGGGGAGCCAGGCTGCAGGGTCTGCAGCTTGGCCATGAGGCTGACTGACTCCCTAAGGAGCTGCAGAATGGGAAGGGCATGAAAGATTTCTGTAGGAATCACAAAAGAGAAAGGGAGCAAGGTTGGGAGGGAGCAGGAGAGGAAGAAGGAGATGGAGAGAGGGAGGGGAGGGGTTAGACCAGGCAGCAGAGGCAGCCCCCAGGTGCCTGGTCCCTTGAATGCTCACTCTGTGCCTCTAATTTCTCGCAAGTGGTGCCTGGGTGCGCACTGTTACAGTTAAAGGGTGTCAGCGGTTTCATTAGAACCCAGGCTTTGATTTATAACCCTCTCTGCAAAAATGTGCTCCTGGCTGAAAGCTGGCATCAAGGTCTTGGGCCAACAGAACCATTTCTATAGAAGCCTTACAAGGCATGGTCCCAGAGGGAGGGCCCTCTCTGGCGTCCAGCTCTCCAGCCTGAGACAAGGAGAAGGGGGTTGGGCACTTGTTTAGAATCTTAAAAAATCAGCTTAGATTTCAGAAAGAGTGCTCCAAGGGTCAGTTTCTTCCTCATCATAGGCACATATAGATGTTTGCGAAAGTATGTAAAAACAATTCATAGAGGCAGAGCATTGGAGTCGCTCCATCTCGCAAACATCATTATGAATAATAATTACTAATAATGAAAAAAGATAACGATTGTGATGCTAATATTCCCTTGTGTGATGATGCTTTCGTCTCCTCACAGTGCTCCTGCCTACATGGTCTCACTGAGTTGGCAGCTCTGAGAGAATTGGGAAGAAATGATCACCCCCATTTTGTAAATGACAAAACTGAGACCCCAAAGCCTGAGCGCTATGCTTAGAGGTGCCAAGCACACGCCTCCCTGTCCCCTACCCAGGCCAGCATGCCATCTGAACCAAGACTTCAATGAACAAAAAGAGAAAGTCAGTCTGCATGTCAGCTGTTCAGGTTGATTTTTTTTCCTTTTTATTTTAGAGGAATATGCATCATTGAAAACAGGTCCCATTTGAAGCCACATGAGGCTTGAGAAAAATAAATGTGAAAATAAAAGTGCTATTTAATACAAGCATCATTATTACCATTATTATTGCAAAGAGCCTATTTGGAACTGCCTAAAACCCTAAAAACGGATTAATATTTTAGAGCATCAGAAGGTATGTTTTTTTTCTCAGATATAAATTCCTCTCTCCCAAATGGTTGGATAATCATAATCATAATCATTATCGTCATCATCATCATTCCTGCATTAATTTATTGCTTTGAACAGAATTTCCCCTGAATTAGCACAGATGCTGCTCAATGTCCCCCATTCACCGGATGAAGACATGGAGGCACAGACTCAGACTCAGACTCAGGACCCTCAGCCCTAAGATACTGTAGCTGCAAATTGCACTAGATCAGAAACCAGAAGATAGTTCATCATCAGGCGTGGCGTGAATGCAGCAAAGCCAGTCGCTGCCTGGATAGACATTCCAGGGACAGGTCCCCCTGCATCTCACCAGCTCATTCACTGTGCATGGGGTCCGAGCGAGGCCCTCCTGCTGAAGCCCATCCCATAAAGTCCTGCCCCAGGGGCTGGGAGCCGGGCGGAGCTCCATCCCTCCCACTGAGCAAGACTTGGGCTGTCACTGTGCTGTTATTTATGAGTCCCCCTTGCCCAATGAGTGGCCTCGGAGGGGCCCAGGCTGGGCCGGCTGTCTGGACACACTTGTCACACGTCATTAGATGTTTGGTTGCTACTGACCCTCTGCCATCTGGCTGAGTGGCCTCGGGGTGAAGGAAGGCGGGCAGTGGCTTCCTAGGCAGCCCCCCACATCTTTGTGGTGTTTGGGAAATGGAGGGTTTCCAAGCCATTGTGCTAAAGCCACTGAGGGGAAGACAGAGCCCCAGAAAACAGTCGCTTAGAAAGAGGGGGGCCTGGCTTAGGCTTTCCCAACACGGCACTATTGCCACTCGGGCCAGAGAATTCTTTGATGCTGAGTGGTCCTGTGTGTTTTGGGACATTTAGTAGCACCTCTGGCCAGTAGCACCTGCCCTGCCACCGTGACAACCAAAAATGACTCTGGGTGTTGCTGAATTGTCACCTGGGGTGGGGAAAGCAAAATCATCCCCGCTGAAAGTGGCTCTAACTGTGAGAAAAATTGGGCAGTATGTAACTTGAGCTATGAGTATGGCAGACGTGCCAGTGCTCCAAGTAATAACCATTTATTGAACAGCCTAGCTAGATGGCAGGCGTTTCATGAACAACATTTTGCTTAATCCTCAAGACCATCCATTCTGTGGCTGTAATTCATGACCCCGCTTTGCAGATGAGGAAACAGCATTTCAGAGAGGGGAAGTGATGTGCTCAAGGTCGCTCAGCTGGGAGGTGACAGAGCTGGGTGTGAAATCAGTTTGTCTGATGTCCAGTTGGGGTCTTACCCCCTGGCTTTCTGTTTCCTCCGGAAGGGCTTGGGCATCACAGCATGACGGCCCCTGAGTGTTTTAGGATTTTGCCCTTGGTCTAGGCAAGGAGGTGACTAGCAACATTCTCCCACTGTTTCCACTGCCTCATGGAGGCTGCCTTATCCCAAAGCCCTCCTTCCCCAGGGCTCCCCTTTCTATGTCCTGGAGCCCCACAACCATACCTGACACAGAGGACCCAGGATGTGGGGGGGGACTCAGGACCCCACCCAGGGATGCTGACATTATACAAAGAAATCCACAGCAGTGCTACTCTGACTGTGACATGTCGGTCACTTTACCAGGTTGGTGTGGAACACTCAGACAGGGTTTTTTTTTTGTTTTTTTTTTTTGTTTTTTTTGCTTTTTAGGGCTGCACCCACAGCGTATGGAGGTATCCAGGCCAGGGGTCGAATGGGCGCTAGAGCCGCTGGCCTCTGCCACAGCCACAGCAATGCAGGATCCGAGCTGCATCTGCAACCTACACCAAAGCTCCCGGAAATGCCGGATCCTTAAACCACTGAGGAAGGCCAGGTATCGAACCTGCATCCTTGTGGATGCTAGTCAGATTTGTTAACCGCTGAGCCACAACAAGAACTCCAGACAAGGTATTTTAAAGCCCCCTAAATCCCAGTACACACACTTGGGGATTCAGTTATGGTGAAACATAAAATATTTATATTTAAAAAAATAGAAATTTGGAGTTCCCACTGTGGTGCAATAGGATTTGTGGTGTCTCTGCAGTGCCAGGACACAATTTCAATCCCTGGCCCTGCACAGTGGATTAAAGGATCCGGTGTTGCTGCAACTGCAGCTCGGATCTAATCCCTGACCTGGGAACTCCACGTGTTGTGCGGGGTGGCCAAAGAAGAAAAAAAAGGAACTTGGTTAAGTGGTTTCCATTGCCATTTTAGCAGTTAGCGTGTTAAGTCTTTAGTTAGACATTACCTCTCCAAGTAAGTGCAAGTTTCTGAACATCTTTTGTGTTGTTTATGTTGTAGGGTGTGGAAAAGGGAATAGGGAGCTTGGCAAGAGCGAAGCCATTTTGCTGCCACCGTCCATCTTGGTGAATTTAAGGTGACTCATAGGAGGGCTCTGAAAAAAACAAAGTCATTAGGACTTGGGAAACTCCAGGCCCAGAATGTTTTAAAGAAATTCAAAAATAGCTAGATTGTACTTGAGGTTAATTATTACAGTAACAACATAAGGCATTCTGTACAGCTATACACCTTTCTGTATCCTGCATGTAACTAGAGATTAATATATAAGCAAGCACTATAAACGTATCTCCCCCTTTCTGTTTGGGGTCCATGATGGGGAAGCGACTCCCTGTGGACCCGCCGACATGCTGGCAGAATAAAGCTGTTCTCCATCTTCCTCGAGTGTCCTCTGAGGTGACTTCTGGGAATTCTACAACAATGTAACACAACCTGTCTCCGGAGTGCCTGTCCCCAGAAGTGTGCCATGGATTCTGGAGTAAGCCTTGGGTTAGACACAAGCCAGTGCACCCTCACACGTAAACAGCACGACCCAGATCTCCTCTCAACCTTTTCCCTGAGTTCCATGTCTTGCTTGCTGTCTTGCAGGTGGGGGTTGCAAGTGGAGGCTAAGAGCCCAGTACCTGGATTCGCCCAGATTCTTGGCCTTCTTCCCTTTAACACCAGAGGTTAATCTGGGTTTCAAGAGGCACCAGCAACTCTTGCTTCTCTGATTTTTATTGAACAGATCACCTCCTTTGCTAAAGAACTAACTTCTGCCTATCCTCCCTACAAGACATGCAAACTTCATTTCATGACTTCCTGTACTCAGAACCACACAGGCCATGAAGATCTTAAAATGTGCAGGTAGTCAAAAAGAGACAGACTTCTGCCCTGGTGGAATGCAAAGAAATGTAGGACAGCTTTGCAGCTTCACCCACACCAGACTATTCAAGGAAAGCTTAATTTTTTTTTTTCCAGGAGTTCCCTTCCTGGCTCAGTTGTAACAAACCCAACTAGTATCCATGAGGATGTGGGTTTGATCCCTGGCCTTGCCCAGTGGGTTAAAGGATCCTGTGTGGCTGTGGCACCAATTCAACCCCAAGCCTGGGAACTTCCATATGCCATAGGTACAGCCCTAAAAAACCAAAAAATTCATATTTGAGGTGAAAGTTGAGTAATAAAATTTTAAAAGTAAAAAAAAATAAATAGATTGGTATAACTGTTGTGGTGCAACGAGATTAGCAGTATCTTGTGAGCACTGGGACGCAGGTTCAATCCCTGGCCCAGCACAGTGGGTTAAGGATCTGGCTTTTGTTGCTGCAACTGCGGCTTAGGTCACAACTGCAGCTTGGAGGCCCCGGGAATTCCAAATACCTTGGGAGGCCAAAAACAAACAAACAAACAAACAAAACAAAAAAAGATAAATTAAAACGCGCTGAATGCATTTTCCAATGCCCAATAGAAAGGACTATTCAGGTAATCCTGGGATTCTGTGGGCTAGGGGATCAGGGCTGCAGGGAAGGAGTGGGAAGGAGGCCGTGTGCTCACACAGGTAGAGGGGGAGGGTGCCCAAAGGTACAGATGGCATTTGGCTATTAGGCTTGAGCCCTGAACACTAGGTGAGGCAGTGTGAATGCCATCTGTTTTCCCTGCAGAAAAGGCAAAGGCAGAGCTTTGGCGAACCAGAAATTTCCTTCAGCCCCTCCCCACCCCATGCCTCTGCTAGCCATAAAAACTCAAGATACTGTAACAGCAGAGGGGCTTCTGGGTCAGCCAATAAACACGTGATGTAATTAAGTAGAATTTTGTGGTTAGCAAATTGTCATACTTTTAAAACATGGATACCAGCAGAGTGTTATGTTGTATACAACTCCACACTCCTCCACCGACTCATTGATGTGGATCTCAGCGTTAAAGGGAGGTGTGAGTGTGTGTGGATGGGGCAGGAAGGGAGGAGTGAGGGGTAACTGAGGTCCAGAGAGGTGACTCTACCTGCCCAAGACCACACAGAGGGTCACCTATGGATCTCTGGGACCTGTGGTTGTTGTCCTTTAACCAGAATGCTGGGCTTAGGACGACAGCACCAGGCTTTGTTGAAAAACAGAATCCAGAAAGTGTCATGCCCTGGCAACTGCCACCACCTGCAGCCTTCAGCCCAGCTCCCCTGCAAAACAAAAACCTATGGGTACCTCCAGCAGCCTGGGGCTGGGTAGGGGCAGAGTTTGGGAATAGGAGGTGGTCAACTCAGGTCACCAGGGCTGAAACCCCATCCGCAGAAGCAGGCCACATAAAAGGGAGTCAGGGCGGCCAATTTCCATTTTCACTGGAGTGCCTGGTGCTTTGTAATCCAGAAGCTTTATTTAAGGGCTGACCTCCGACCGGGCCTGTCACTCCAGTGGCGGGTGCCTGATAGCCACTGGAAATCGATAGCCGGCATGAAGGTCACTTCCTAGAAAAACTGGGGCTATCAACATGTCAGTTCCAATGAAAGATTATAACCAACCAGCAGAGAAGTTTATCTGTGGCTGAGAGCTCATCTGAGCTGGGCTTGTGGGCCTGCACGTGCGCATGTGTGATCATCTATGTGAGTGTGGGCATGTGTGTGTAAATGTGTGCATTTCCGAAACAAAGCATGTGTATGCACCAGCATCTGTGTGTATATAGGATTTTGTGTGTCTATATGAATGGGCATAGGAGTGTGCATTTGTGTGTGCATAGGTGTGCACAAGTGTGATTAAGTGTGCGCAACAGTGTGTTAGAGAGTTATGTAGATGCTTTGGGATGTATTCATGATCATATATGTTTGTGTGTGGGAGTGGTGTGTGGATGTGTTAAGCACGTGTGTGCCTATATGTGCACGAGTAATGCACAGTTATGTGTGAACACCCACATGTTTGGGGCTATGGGAGCAAATGTGCATTTGATTTCATGCATGCATCTCACCCTGGTCGGTAATGCCTGGAATAATCTGACCCCTCCCAGCTCACCTTCAGTCCTCCTCCCTTCCCGGCTCCACACTGGACCCTCACTGGCTTCCACTCACTTCCTTGAGGATGCCAACAACTGTCCTGCCAGGGTGCTTGCTGTGCCCTCAGGCACATCCTTTTCCCACTCTTCCTGTACTTAGTTCTTTCCTACATTTGTTTCTCCATTGAATCTTTTTATGACACATGGAAGTTCCCAGGCCAGGGGTTGAATCAGAGCTGCAGCTGCTGGCCTATGCCACAGCCACAGCAATGCCAGATCTGAGCCGTGTCTGTGACGTATACCACAGCTTGCCACATCTTGGGGTCCTTAACCTCCTGAGGGAGGCCAAGGATTGAACCCGCTTCTTCACAAAGACAACTTCAGGGCTTTAACCCATTGAGCCACAACAGGAACTCCTTTTTCTCAATGTATTTATTTATTTTTTGTCTTTTTAGGGCTGCACCTGCAGTATATGGAAGTTCCCAGGCTAGGGGCTGAATTGGAGCTGCAGTTGCCAGCCTATGCCACAGCCACAGCCACAGCCACACCGGATCCTTAACCCTCTGAGCGAGGCCAGCGATCGAACATGCATCCTCATAGGTACTAGTCGGATTCTTAACCTGCTGAGCCACAATGGGAACTCCCTATTTCTCAATTTAAATACCAGCTCCTTAGAGCTATACCCTGCCCACCCTACAGGTGTGCCTACAGGTGTTCCCTCCCTGGCAGTTACCACAATGGTGTGAAAGTTTCAGTTCTTTGTTTAGTTAACCATTTACCATCCGCCTCCTCCCAGGCCCGGTCTGCAGCTCTGAGTGGCTGAGCCCTCACTGTCCCTAGGGTATCTGACACATACCAGGAGCTCATCCTTGGCCTCTCTTCAGAGGAGAAGAATTCCATCTGCTGAGGGATTGCAAACTAGCCCTGTGACCTTCACCTCCTGGGCCAGTTTCCTCAGCTGTAAAATGGCAATACTCCACCCTATCTACTCTGCAGAATCAAATGAAATGAACATGGTAAAAACCTCTTGGAAAGCAAAGGCTGCTAGGAATATGTAACATATTTTGGTTTGCTTAAGGGCTTTTATTACTCAGAAAGAGATGTACAGAGAGGAGTAGCAAAGACAAGCCAAGGAATTCCAAACCAAGACTCTAGAATGGCTTTCTCCAAGTCATTAATCCATTTTAGAGACACGCCCCAATCCAGAGATTACTCTAGGCCTTCATTAGCCAGGATCTCCATTTCCTGCTTGCATATCTGTTTTTTAGAAGGTGTTCTAAATCTCCTCCTTTCATGAATGAGTCCATTTGGAGAGGGTGAAAGTGTATGGAAATGTATTTTCCCTTGAAGAAAAAAAAAGTCATATAAAAAATGAGTCAACCCTACCCAAAGAGAATGGTTTGCGCTGCATGGTTGCCATGGGAACCTGGAGCAGGGTACCAGGGCTGCTAGCATTCCATGGTCGTTATGCAGCTCTGGAATCTGATCTGGGAGCTGGATTCTTGTCTCCACCCACCACTGCCGAGTTGTGGGACCTATGCCATCATCATCACACTCCTTGGGGCTCAATTTCATCTTATGAAATCTACAACATGGTAAGAGACCACTGACCCCTTCTGCTCTGCATATGTAAAAATTCTAAGTCACATGCCTTCTCTGGGCCTCAGTTTTTCCATCTGTTAAGTGGGCATTGCCTCCTGTAAATGATTGAAGGAAGGGAGTAGGAAATGAGAGTCAAATTAGATGTCAGTTCCAAGTCTTCCGGCTCCCAGAATGGTATCTCCTTGTTCTTAAGACAGAACCTTATGGTGTCAATTCTAATAGGTGTGAACTTGTGAGGGGGGGTTGTTTATTCACTCAACAAACCTGCAATCAGCAAATACAGCATCACATTGCCAGGCATGATTAAGGTGACAAAAACAGTCTGTTTTCAAAACCTTGCCATCACCTGCAAGAGACAGACAGGGAGGGAGCTGATATCAGCAGGGGGAGACTGGTTCTACCTAAGATCAGTACCGAGTGAGTGAGAGCATCTTTTAGCCTCTCCTGCAGAATCACCCCTAGATGGAGGATGAAGTGACCTGTTCTCCTGTCTGCACCCAACACCCCATGCCATCCTAACTGTGTCTGAAATTCTTCTTAAGGCCTTTTGAAGACCCTTAATCTTTGAGATGAGCCCAATACTAGTGCTAATGCATAAAATCACAGAGTTAATGCCGGAGGAACACATAGATTTCATTTGTGAGGACACTGGGCTCCAGTGTGGGAGAAAGATCTGCCCAAAGTCACAGCCAAGAGCTCCCATCCAGTGAGCTGTGGCTGTTCCCGCTGACTCACATTGGAATTTCTTTTTATTTAAATTAAATTTATGTTTTATTAGGGTATGGTTGATTTACAGTGTTGAGTTAATTTCTGCTCTACGGCATGGTAACCCAGTCATATATATATATATATACACACACACACACACACATTCTTTTTCTCATATTATCTTTTTATTTTTTGTCTTTTTAGGGCCTCACTTGAAACATATGGAGTTTCCCAGGCTAGGGGTTGAATCGAGGAGCTGCAGCCGCCAGCCTACACCACAGCCACAGCAACGTAGGATCCGAGCCATGTCTGTGACCTACACCACAGCTCATGGCAACGTCGCATCCTTAACCCACTGAGCAAGGCCAGGGATCGAACCTGCATCCTCATGGATACTAGTTAGTTTCATTACCACTGAGCCACGACAGGAACTCCATCACATTATCTTCCATTGTGGTCTATCCCAAGAGACTGGATATAGTTCACTGTGGAGATACAGTAGGACCTCATTGCTTATCCATTCTAAATGTAAGAGTTTGCATCTACCAGCCCCAAATTCCTGGACCATCCCACTTCTTCCCCACCACCTTGGCAACCACAAATCTTTTCTGTATGTCCATGCACATTGGATTTTGAAGCTGGATTCCAAACAAATTCCCCCTCCCCAGTCCTACTAGGTGGGGAGTCAATGCTTCTGACTCTCTCTATGACCCAAAATCATGGGCGGAAGTCCCCTCCTAGTTGTAAAGAGAGGTTGGTGGATGTGTGCTTTGTTCCAGGGCACAATTCTCTCCATCCCCTGGGTTCACACCTCTGTGTGCCCTCAGGACATAGCATGGCTTGCTCTCCTCCCACGATTGTCCCTTAGTCCAAAATTATGTCTCCTATCACTCACCCCCATGAACCCAAATCCCCTTCTCAAAGTGCCTGAGTGCTGGGCAGTTGTCAGGGAGGAAATCCTTCTTATTAACTCACAGTAATTTGTGAATGAGTGACAACCTGCTCTCCAATTGTATTTATATTGTTCAAAAGCATGGCTGGGGACACAAAACACACATAGTGCCTTCCATTTGTTTGACAATTCTAAGCTTAAAGGTTTTGCTCAAATCTGGGTTTACTCACTTAAGAGTTTTGACCTTATTAAAGTTATTTAACCTCTCTGAGCCTCAGCTTCCTCATTGAGAAAATGAGGATCATAATTAGATCATAAAATATCAGGGGAGAATTAGCTGGGCTCGCAGCATAGTCTCCTACTGATTACATGTGCTTAAAAAGAAATCCTAGTTCCTGGACTTCCCACTGTGGCACAACAGGATCAGCAGTGTCTTGTGAGCACTGGGATGCAGGTTCGATCCCCAACCTGGCACAGTGGGTTCAGGATCAGGCGTTGCCACAGTTGTGGCTTAGGTTGCAACTGCGACTTGGATCTGATCCCTGGCCCGGGAACTCCATATGCAGAAGGGCAACCAAAAGTGAAAAAAGAAAAACTAGTTTCTTTTGAAAGATAGAAGTTGCCACAGATGGAGATTTCAGAACTTTCTCAAGAGCATGCCCAGTGAGAGGCAGGTGGGAACCAGGAACTCAGCCCCTTCTGGTGGAGTCAAAAAGCTCCTCCTTGCAGGACAAGGGCTTTGGCCTTATCCAACGATATATACCTGAGACAGGTGGCTAGGTACTGGGAATCCGGGACAGAGGAAGAGACTGAGGCTGGCCACATGACCCGGTCACAGGAAATCACCTCTCTCAGTGTCTTTACGAAGAAGCATTGTGGCCAGATTGGGAAGGTCAGGGTGGCCCAAAGGAGCCTTTGGTGCAGTCAGTGCTATGAAGTGGGGAGAGGCATAGAGTTGTTGATGTTCCAAGGTCAGTTTCACAGGGTCTCTTGACATTCACCTCTTGGGGGCTCTGAGGGCTAGATTTCATGGGGAGGGAGCTGGACCATCCATCATCCATTCTGAAAGGCAGTGAGAGGCAGCTGAGGGCCCCAGTGCCTTCTGCCAGGCTCCAAAGGTGGGGAGGCTGGAGGAGAAGCCTCTTGGGGAGGAACCATCTCCTTTTAAGCCAAGAAGGGAGTCCTGATACTGCCTTGCACCAGCCAGGAGCATCTCTTTTTCTCTACTGTGTCTTAAGAGGGATGGCCTTTGAAAGCAGCACTGCTGGGAATTCTGCCTTAAAGCAAAAGCTCCTTTCATGGACCCAAAGTTGATCTTTGTTTTTATGTGCTAGGTTTGCTGAAAATGGGACCCTTTTTTTTTTTTAACAGAAGTCTGTGCTGAGAACTCACCACAGAAAAAGAGGTTTTCTTCATTATAATAGTGAAACACATCCACTGCAATAGATATAGAAAATATGCGAGAGGAGAACTATTAAAATCACACCTAGTGTCACTGTCGCCAAACTGTCAACATTCTCTGTATTTCCTTTTACTACATTTATTTATTTATTTGTTTGTTTCATTTAATTTTTTTTAGGACTGCACCTGAAGCATATGGAGGTTCCCAAGCTAGGGGTTGAATTAGAGCTGTAGTCGCTGGCCTACACCATAGCCACAGCAATGCAGGATCTGAGCTGTGTCTGCAACATACACCACAGCTCATGGCAACACCAGATCCTTAACCCACTGACGGAGGCCAGGGATCGAACCTTCGTGCTCATGGATACTAGTCAGATTTGTTTACACTGAGCCATGATGGGAACTCCTCTTTTTACTATTTTTGCTGTAGTTTTGCAAGTATAATCAGAGTTTGTAATCTGTTTTTTTTTCCCCCACATGCATTAATGTTTTCCATATTCAGGGTTTACTGAATGTTTCCTTCATGCCAGGCCCTTTCACATCTGTTTTCTGTTACTGAATTTTCTCCAAGATCTGATAGAACTAGAGACTCTCGTATAAGTGAAATAAGTCAGAAAGATAAAGACAAACACCATATGATATCATTTACATCTGGAATCTAATATATGGCACAAATTAACCTAAATACAGAGAAGAAACAAACTCATGGACATGGAGAACAGAATTGTGGTTGCCAAGCGGGAGTGGGAGGGAGTGGGATGGGCTGGGAGTTTGGGGTTAGTAGAGGTAAACTATTGCATTTGGAGTGGATAAGCAATGAGCTCCTTCTGTATAGCACAGGGAACTATATCTGATCACTTGTGATGGAACATGATGGAGGATAATGTGAGAAAAAGAATGTATATACATGTATGACTGGAAGACTTCACTGTACAGCAGAAATTGACAGAACACTGTAAATCAACTATAATAATTTTTTTTTTTAAAAAAAGAGTTCTTTCCAAGATCCTGTGAGGATGCTAATAACAGATAAGGAAACTGGGGCTCAGGATGGCAACAAGATGGCAAGCCCTAGGACAGTCAGGAAGCACTCCCCTGTGCAGCCTGGAGAGATGAGGAAAAAGAAAACTACCCTGTGGGAAGCTCTGCCATAACAGGACATCCAGAAACCCAACGGAGAGGCAGGAAACTGTTGGAGGAGAACCCACACGGAGGAGGAGTGGAAATCCAGGCAGTTAAGCCCTCACGAGAGGATGTGGCCACTCCAGCTTCCCTGGGCACCCGATGCTTGGGCAAGAGTTAGGGCGAGAGGCTGCCCTTGGGGAACCTTGGTGCCAAAAGCCCTGAATCCCCTGATGATGGGAGCAGGGAGGGGAGTCAGGGCATCGAAGAGACAATGCCTTGACCAAGCCAGACTTCTCTATAAGGAAATCATTGGCAGGATGAGCAATGGTCAGGTAAGGAAAGGCTGAGCCTCCTGCTCTAGACAAGGTTACACAAATGCAACACCCAAGCAGGGCTTTTCAAGCCTTTCTGAACTGAGCCTCAGGTTAGGATACACATTTCACATTGTGAACCAACGCACATCAGCATCTCCTAAACCATACTTCCCTTGACTGTGCGTGATGTGTCCTGGCATTTTCTACTTTATTTGCTTCTATTCCTCTCTTCCTCCTTTCTCCTTTCCTTCTCCTCCTCCTCTTCCTCCACCTCTTGGTCATGGCCCACTAAATTTTTTCACAACGTGCAGTTTGATGGAGAAAACAGGTGCAGCTGAGAGAGGCTCGAGTGCTCCATGATGCATTGCAGATTGTGTCAGCTCCATGGAGGAGACACGGATTAGAGACCGTTGGAGCAACCCAGGAGGGCTTCCTGCTGAGGAAACACCTAGAGCTAGATCTGGAAGAGTGGCTGTTTCTGTTCAGTTGAACAAACTTTTATAGATCTTCTATAGGCCAGGCTCTGCACTTGGCCCCAGGAAGTGGGGGTGGGGGGTGGGGGCATGAATCGGACATCCTACCTAGGTGGATGAGTAAAGGTGTGGGCAGGGATGTTGTGCTGTCTGGGGGCCAGTGGAGATGCCCATCATGTAGAAGACGGGCAGTAAGGCTGCTTTCAACTAATAATCACACCTGTTGTTTGCACAAACAGGGTATTTTAGGCACATGATAGCACTGTTTCATTGCTACCCACAGCAAAACGGTGAGGTGTGTGAGGTTAATTGTTATCTCTACTGCACAGGTAACTAAGTATGACCTAGGGGTCTGGTGTCTTGGCCAAAACACCACCCATATGCTGCACATCAAGGACTGGAGGTTACATCTTCTGGATCCAAGTTCTGAACCCTTTCTGGACTTGAGATCCAGACTACTTGGATTTACACCCTGCCTCCTCTGTGACAAGCTAGTTCAGTTCCTGGGTCTTCGTTTCCTCACTTGTAAAATAGGAACAATAACAGTACTGGTCACATAAATTTCTTCTGAGATTTCATGAGCAAAATTTGTAAACCACTTGGAATAGCGCTTGGCCCAGAGGTGGTATTATTTAAATGTGAATTATTTTTACTGAACAAGTATTTATTAAGGGCCAAAGAGAGATAAGTCAGGAGTAGGGGTGAGGAAGGAGAGACACTGAACACCCGATTATAAAAATAATTATAACCGTGGTAATAAAGAAGAGGGAAAGTACAGGACGCTATGAAATAGAATAACAAGGGGGCCCTCACCCTCATGGAACCTTAGAGATGAGAGAAAACTTCCTGGAGGAAGCCGTATTTAAGCTGATGTCTGAAGGATGAATAGGAGTGAGTCAGACCCAAAAGGAAGGCAGGACAGAGTTCCCATTGTGGCTCAACAGGAATAAATCTGGCTACGATCCATGAGGATGCAGGTTCAATCCCTGGCCTCACTCAGTGGGTTAAGGATCCTGTGTTGCTGTGGCTGTGGCATAGGCTGGCAGCTACAGCTCTAATTCAATCCCTATCCTGGGAACCTCCATATGCCATGGATGCGCCCCCCCCCCCAAAAGGAAGGCAGGAGGGCATGGCACAGCCTTTTTGGGTAGAAGGAGTGGCATATTCAGGGTCCTGCTTCAGGCGATTAGCAGCATTCAGAGGACAGTTTGCCTCCCTTCTGATAAAGCAGTCATATCAAAATGCCAGAAAATCTTGTCTTCTCATATCATGTTTCTATTACCTAGACGGTGCTCACGCAGTGTTTGTTGAATCCATCACTTTCAGGACACGGTAGAGATTCACTGTAGCTCAAATACATCAGCAGGATGCCCAGCAACAGGGAATGTTTGTAAACTCAGGGGTGGGTCCAGCTGGCGCGTTGTCTCTCTAAGTACTGTCATCGGGATGGTCTGGGCTGAAGGCACGCCATCGGCAAAGCGTTTGCTGTTCTCCTTTACCTGGGCCAGGGGAGAATGTCACATCATTTGCTCCAGACAATCTTGGTTTACTCCTGTGGCCCCAGCATAACTAGTCAGCATGAATCCTCTTTCTTCCAAAAACGCCCCAGTTCAAATGATACAGTATATGTGTGTCTTAACTCTGGGGCATGTAGAAATATCCTGATAGCATGACAGATGTATCTAAAGATGCCACTTTGTAAACTGATCTTCTATTTTAAAATGTCTCAGTTCCTGGGGATTTTCAGCCTCTCAGTCACTGTCCTAAAGTCCCTCCCTTCCCAGGGTTATTCCAGTTGCTATTAGGGCAACTCACGCATATGTCCACCCTGGGATGCTTCAGCCTGGCTAGAGGACACATCCTCCAGCATCCCCTCGGGCATCAGGTGAAGTAGGCAGAGGACAAAGGGAGCCATGGTGGCCTGATGAACTCTTAGCTGTGGTTCTGCCATACTTGGTTCCCTGGCCTTCCCCATGTCACTTTGACTGTCCAGACTCAGGGCTTCCCTTTGTTGAATGAGGGGAGTAAACACTTCCTCTCTGACTGAGCCTGGTCCCCTCTGTGATGAGGGTGGGGTGCTCCATACAAAGGCAAGGATAAAACACTCATCCTGGGGTGGAACCCCTGACCAGAGTTTGGAGGTTCTGATAATAAGTAACCTGCTAATCAGGCTCGTAATTATAATGTTTTCAAACACCAGGACTGCCCCTCAGAGGTTGTTCTCTGAGCAGGAGCTGTACCTTCCTGCCACCTTGATGACCACCACAGGCAGAGGCCACAAACGTTACTCTAGTTGCTGTAGAAGGCAGCAAGGATTCAGAATCCTGGTTGCCTCTGACATTTTTTTTTTCTTTTTGGAGCCGGAGATCCCCATGCCAAACCCTGAAAGCAGCCCCGACTTTCCATGCAATAAAGCAGCAGTGAGAAAGGCTCAGAGTAATTAAGTGGCTGACGCACAGAAGAAGCCGTTACAAAGAATTGACTAAATTGCCCATTCATTAGCAGCTCGGCATGGAAGGAGAATTACAAATAGACGGCGGAGCCCGCAGTAATTCAATCTAACCTTGTACTTACAGAAAACAATGAGATAATGAACAGAAAAATTACCAGGCACATATTGTATTTTGTTAAAGGAGCGGGAGGGGGGTGGGGGGAGGTGGGGGGGGGGCGGGGGGGAGCGCAGGGACGGACTGGCACATGCAATGCTAATGGCCTCGCTCAAGCTGAGCAAACGTTTCTCCAACACAATCATAGTTCTCAGTCTAAGGGCCTCTGGGGAGCTGAGATGAGGCAAGATCGCGAACAAAAAAATGTAATTTATAAGGCGTCTGTGGACTGGAATTTATCATCGGATCCGCTCGCCGCCGCTCAATTGATATGTAGTTGATTTCAAACAACACCCCCCGGGCGCCCAGAGGGAACATTTTTTAGATTTTACGCTTGGATATATCTGTTTAACTCGCCATTTACCAAAACAACGGCTGATGACAGCACAAACCAGTCACTCTGGAGAAAACACGCACACCCTCTCATAGACACTTGCACACACGTGCGCGCGCACACACACACACACAGAGGCATCCAAGAGCAGCGGCAGCCATAATAACAGCAGACAAACCTACACAGCCCAAAGAAGACTGCTGTGGGTCTGGAAAGAGAGAAGGGAGGAAGAAAAATAAATCCAAAAGATCTAGCCTTTCTCTCTGGCTTCACAGGACTAGATGCACATAGCTGGTATTTATAGCTCATGCTTTGGTTTTCATGCCTGATACCTCCCATCCCTCTTGGTTGAGCAGCTTAGAAAGCTCAGTGCTGTTCCAACTCAGCTCGTTCAGGGTTTCAGGCACTGCCAGTCCCTGCAAGGACCAGATCTGATCTTATCCGGCCTCCACCTGGACCTCAGTAGGTAGAAAAGGGTGGAATCCCCATAGAGGAGTTGGGGGAGGGGCAAATGGCTGGAAGGCTGAAGCACTGATGGCTACTTCCTGGGGCCACTGAGGTCTCCAGGTGCAGTGCTGGCAAAGGACCGTTTGGAAGGATGTTACTAAATGACCCATCACTCCAAGAGGTGAGATTCACAGGCTGCATATCCAATTTTGGCATCTCTAACATGCTAACCAAGGTACCTGGCATCCTTGGTACCCAGGTTGGGCCAGAAGGAGGAGCATCAGGTACATTTCTGGCGTTAAAGATAAATAGTTCACCAGATACTTATCAAAAGATAAAGTTTAGTCAAGACTATTGCAATAGGCAAGAAAAAAGACTAAACTCAGCTCTGAATACAACAGGAACCAGTGTAGATTTACAGCTGGGGGCAGGGCAAGGAAGAGGAGCGAACATTTCTCTAAGAAGAGGAACTTGGGGAGTTCCCGTCGTGGCGCAGTGGTTGACGAGTCCGACTGGGAACAATGAGGTTGCGGGTTCGGTCCCTGCCCTTGCTCGGTGGGTTGACGATCCGGCGTTGCCGTGAGCTGTGGTGTAGGTTGCAGACGTGGCTCGGATCCCTCGTTGCTGTGGCTCTGGCGTGGGCCGGTGGCTACAGCTCTGATTCAACCCCTAGCCTGGGAACCTCCATATGCCGCGGGAGCGGCCCAAGAAATAGCAACAACAACAACAACAACAATAACAACAACAACAAAAAGACCAAAAAAAAAAAAAAAAAAAAAGAAGAGGAACTTGGTTAGGTCTCTAGGGTGGTTCATTCTCCACATTCCAGATAGCTTGGCTTAGCAGGATTCTTTGCTCAGCTGCGCTCTGTGGACCAAGGATGAGGGCTGGTGGAGTAGAGGGCTCAAAGGAGCCTGACTTAAGTTTGGCCAAGGAGGGCTTGTCTGGTCCAGGGAGGCTGTGTGAGTGAGAAGTTAGCCACAGACTGAGGGCTTTGACTTCCCGCAGAGTGCCTGAACCTTAGACAAAGCACCTAGCGGAGTATTTAATGAGAGTGGAAGGACAGATGCGACAGTTCCCACCCACAGAAGCTGATAAATGCTGCAGCTGCCAGAATGGGAACTTATTCCTTGGCTACACACCTTCCATCAAAACAAACAGATGCCTCATAGCACCAGCTGCCATAAGATGCCTGTGATGCTGAACTATGCAGGCAGCCCTGCAACTTGTCACCCCCCACCCCCAAGCACTGGTGGGGCTAATGGTCATGACTGACTGACCAGTAGGGGGCAGTCCAGCCCAATGGGAACAATACTGAAATGGACACCTAGAAAAATATTGATTTTATTCCCAATTGGCCACTGACTCACTGTGAGGCCCTCAGTTCAGCATCACCTCCAGTCTCTGGGCCCTCTTTGGTGCATTTATAAAACATCCCTAGTACTGCCCAACTTTATGTCCATTTTACGAGATGCTGTGCAATATCTGGGAAGTAATCAAGCTGTGAAAAGTCTATATAACTCCTAAGTGCATCAAAGGATTAGTCCAATAGTCTTGGACCAGTAGGTCTCAAAGTGTAGTCTGTGACCTGCCACAGCAGCAGCCCCTGGGAACTTAAAAATGCAAATTCTCAGGCCTCACCTCAGACCTATTGAATCAGAAACTCTGAGTAGGACACCAGCAATCTGTTTTAACAAGCCCTCCAGATTCTAAGTCACAGTCAAGTTTTAGAGCCACTGACCTAGAGAATAAAGACTGTGGAAATCAATGAGAGGACAAAGGACAGCTGAGAAACATGATCTGGTAAATCTTGTAGTCAATCAAAAAACTACTCCAGAGACTATCATTCACACTATTAGTCAATTTTTTTTTTTGTCTTTTTGCCATTTCTTGGACCGCTCCTGCGGCATATGGAAGTTCCCAGGCTAGGGGTCTAATTGGAGCTGTAGCTGCCAGCCTATGCCAGAGACATAGCAATGCAGGATCTGAGCCGCGTCTGCAGCCTACACCACAGCTCATGGCAACGCCGGATTGTTAACCCACTGAGCAAGGGCAGGGATCGAACCCGCAACCTCACGGTTCCTAGTCAGATTTGTTAACCATTGCGCCACAATGGGAACTCCTATTAGTCAAATATTAATGTTTGCATTTGCACACTGTTGTGTACTTTTCAAAGCACTTGCAAGTACCCAATTTCATCTGATTCAATTCATTCTGTGGGGGTAGGCAGGGCATATCATATTGTCCTAAGAAGCACAATGATTCAACAAAGGTTGCTCAGTGACAGTAGTTAGTGTGACAGTGATTGATGATGCCGTGAATAAAATCAGGATTTTGCGACACCCCACACTGCATTTTTTTTTTTAATGGCTGCACCAACTGCATATGGAAGTTCACTGGCCAGAGATAGAATCTGAGCTGTAGTTGTCACCTACACTGCAACTGCGGCAATGCTGGATCCTTTAACCCATTGCACTGTGCCAGGGATCAAACCCTGACATCCGCAGTGACTTGAGCCACTTCAGTCAGATTCTTAACCCACTACGCCACAGTGGGAACTCCCTCACACTGCCTCTTAATCATAGCATTATAGATCTTTAAATCTAGAAGGAACTTGACAATTGATTCATCTTCATATTGAAAAATTTCTAATTTTTCCTCTTTCTTAAGCACACTTCCATTTATGATCACATTTCAGCTCACTATCGGGTATTGATAGGATTCCTTGACCTATGTGGGACTCCAGAGAGCTAGGGAAAGAAAGTGGACTTTGTCCTTAACCGCAGTCTATCTGGGTATTACTAAAGATACCATGTTGTCTCCATCCATTTTAGAGATGAGCAAGCCAAGGATCAGGTGTTGAAGAAATTTGTTTGAGGTTCCATGACTACTTAGGGACAGAACTGAGTCCAGAAGCTTGGAATCCTGACTTCTCCTGGATGAAACTTTCTCCAGAGAGGTGGAAAGCAGGCTGGAAAATGCTACCTTCAAATGTTGACTGTTAAATAATAGCCACTAGGTGTCCAGAGACCGTTAGATACTGACTCATTCTCTATCCATTTGTCTATCTTCCAGATACGCATCCACATACCTGCTTTTGATGTCCTACAAGAATCATGGAGTCTTAGATATCATGTAGCCAACAGAAATTCTTCCCATGCTTTCCTGGCAGGTCGTTTCATCTCTTCTTGAGCTGCTGTGAGGGGGACTGACTGCAGTACAAGGTGTTTGGGAGGTACGGCGCCAAGTCATCAGATGCCTCACAGAAGTTTTGGGGTTCCTCTGCCAGTTACTCCCATCCTTCACCTCTGCTCTGATGTGTTTCTTCTGGAAGCTCCTTTGGGGTAGCAGAGTCCCCAGGAAATACCAGTTTAAGTTGTCATTAGCTGAATACCTGCCCCACTTCAAGAGGGAACCCAGGCGATTCCTTGTCTGGAATTAGGAAATGAGCAGCAGGAGCCTGTGGGGAAAGAAAATTCTTCATGATCACAGTCAGTGGAACCGTCCCATGACTTACAGCGTGTGCATCCCAAGCTGGCAACTCTCTACATGCCCCACAGGAGCTCCTGCTCCAATCTCTAAAGCTCTCAATGAAGAAAATGGTTTCAGGAGCCTTAGGGAAGCAGTGATGAGAAGCAAAGGAATCACTTGAAATCTACAAGACCCAGGTGCCTGTTCTGAATACACACTTTCATTTTCTTCAACTTTCAATCAACTTTGTAACCTCCATCCACCAGCCATTGCAATGGGACACACATAGACTCTACATATAACTGACCCTAACTGAGGGGCCAGCAATTAGTGGAACTGACAGTGAGTGACCATTTCTAAGATTGCGCTGCCCAGGAAAAGCCCAAATCAGGCCAGTTGTGACTCAAAAAAAGCATACACATATAATTAATTGAATTGTACTTTTAATAAATTTCTCACCCCATTCAAGGATTAATGGCTTACCCTTGATAGGGAGTTTAAAGACACTTTTTTTTTAATCAAGGGAAGATAACTAGTTTCACTCTGACCCTTCATTAGTTGGCTTCCCTTATTTCCCACTTCAGGTCAACTTCAGTTAAGGAGGCCAGTAGACAAGAGGAAGGGGGCAGTTCCCATTGCGGCTCAGTGGAAACGAATCTGACTAGTATCCATGAGGATGCATGTTCAATCCCTGGTCTTGCTCAGTGGGTTAAGGATCTGGCATTGTTGTGAGCTATGGTGTAGGTCACAGATACAGCTCAGATCCCAGGTTGCTGTGGCTGTGGTGTAGGCTAGCAGCTGTGCCTTCCATTGGACTCCTAGGCTGGGAACCTTCATATGCCCTAAAAGACAATAAATAAATAAATAAATAAATAAATAAATAAATAAGGGGGCTTCTGATCCCACTCACCCAGCGTGACCTGAGCCCCTAATGGGCAGGGTGGTACAGGGTGGTGTCACAGGACAATACCAGGACAACTGGATGAATTAGCTAGCATCATTTTCCAGAGTGAAGGTATCTGGGCTGTACATGGGGGCAGGATCCTATTCATACAACAATGCCCCCCTTATTCAGCCTTTCTGAAGATGAAACAGCCTCACAAATGAGTTTGCTAGAGGACGAGTATTTCAACTCTGATTCATTTGATATAATCATTGCTAAATATCTTTTCCAAATGTATTACATATTTTCTTGCCCTACAAGTACCCTTTGCCAAACATAATTTAGCCTTTCTTACTGCAATTATTATGAGCACGCATTTAGGTGCTTGGTGGGTCAGAAAAAAATGGTATTAAGATATTTGAAGCTGTTTGCCCTTGCACTGAATAGCCCCAGATGGCTAACATGTTGGTGGGTTTTGTTTGTTGTCGTTGTTTTTGTCTTTTTTTTAGAGCCGCACCTGCAGCATATGGAGGTTCCCAGGTTAGGGGTCCAATTGGAGCTGTAGCAGCTGGCCTACACCATAGCCACAGCAATGCCAGATCCAAGCCGAGTCTGCGACCTATACCACAGCTCACGGCAATGCCGGATCCTTAAATCGCGGTGCGAGGCCAGGGATCGAACCTGTATCCTCATGAATCCTACTCAGGTTCACTTCCACTGAGCCACAACGGGAACTCCTGTTGGTGTTTTTGAATCTGAGCTGAATAATCCTATTCTTTTACTTGCTGTCAGACTTTCATCTGTTACTTTTTACTGCTGTGAAGAGTAACATGGAAAGAAGGCTGGAGAAGGAATTCCTATTTTTAGTGTTTACTTAGTGCCTACTTTAGTGCTTGGGATACAGTAGGTGATCAAGAATTAGTTGATGAATAAAGGAATAAATGATTTAATTTCTAATACTGGCTTCACCGTTTCCCAGCTGCATCACCTTGGGCAAATCCTAAGCTTCACTTTCCAAATCTGCAAAATGGAAATAATATCAACACCTTATTTTTTGGGATGCTTGCAAAGATCAAATTAATTAAATAAAGGTATCCATATGAAAGTGTTTGTGGACTGTAAAGTGCTATACAGAAACCTTGTTTTTCACTTGTAACAAGATTGCGATTAGTGTTATAGTGCACAGGTTTCTGGGGAATAGTCTGCTCTCCTGGAGGCTAGTCTGGTATCAGCCTTGGTCAATCCAGGTGTGTGCTGTGTGGTCCCGCTGTCTCCCATCAGGCTCACCTAGTTTGGTGACATGTGTTCCCAACACCCCCTCCTCCTTCCCTGGGTCCTGTCCTCATCTATTCCTCCTCCCTATTCCCAGATCCCCCACATGTCATATCCTTTCTGTTTCACTGGATGCAGGAACCCATCCATGTCAAGGTGGCTGGGACTTAATCTACCATTTCCTCCCTGGAGATCTGGATTAAGATTGTTAGAACCAGAGGTCTTTAGGGCTTCTTACTAATCAGAATTGACATGGATTTTGATCAGGGACAGAGAACTTGCTAGAAGCTTCTCAGGACCATCAATTCCCCTGAAGAGTTTTCAAGAGTAGGAAATGTGTATTTCAAACAGGAAAAATAAAATGCTTACTCACCCAAAGGAAGTCGCTAACAGTGGAATTTTCAGGAAGCATCAGGAGAGAGAAAATATTTGAGCCAGTGGGTGGGGCCAGACTCAGGAGATAGGGCTCTCAAATCCCTCTGTTAAGGGAGCCACTTATCTGGCCAGACTTTGTTCACAAAGGTCTAGGAACCCTGAGTTCCTCACAGAATCACACAGCAATTGTCCAGCCCGTCCAGATCACCTGGATGTCAGGAGAAGCTCAGATACCCTGACTCTTCTGGTTCAGGGCTAGCTCCCTGCTCACACCAAGAAGCCAGCGCAAGAGTCTAAGGCTAATAGTCTGGGTACCTCACAACTAACTCCTTCAAAGTCCGTATGAATGTTGTCTCCAGGGGATTTCTTATAAGGAAGATCAGACATTAGCTTCAACCACTGTCAGCATGAGCATCACCACAAAACCCACCATGTCTACCATCATTACTCATCACCACCACCACCAACACCACAATTGCCACCACCAGCACTGACACAATCATCACCAAACACAACCAACACCACAATCACACAATCACCAACACAATCCCCACCACTACCCCACCAGTTCCAGGACTGGGCTTGAGTCAGAGTCCAGGCATTTCTTAGGTGTAGGACCTTCTGAAACCTATTTTATCTTTTTGTCTTTTTTAAGGGCTGCACTTGTGACATATGGAGGTTCTCAGGCTAGGGGTCGAATCCGAACTGTAGTTGCCAGCCTGCACCACATCGATGTCAGATCTGAGTCGCATCTGCAACCTACACCACAGTTCATGGCAATGCTGGATCCTTGACCCACCGAGTGAGGCCAGGGATTGAACCCGCAACCTCATGGTTCCTAGTCGGATTCGTTTCTGCTGTGCCATAATGGGAACTCCTGAAACATATTTTAAACTGAGTCTCAGTGTCTTGATAACACTAACTTCTGGAGTCATGAGGATTAGAAGCAATATATGCCAGTAACACCGGCAGCCACCATATCTATGATAGCTACTATTAGAAGGGTGCATAGGTCAAGAGAAGATGAAATTAATTGTTTAATAGTTAATCATTTTAAGGGAAAAAGACAATTTCTTACCCCAGCATTTGGGGACTCTTTGCCAGCTGGAGAAAATAATGCACATCCAGTGGCGTCCAGCTCTTGGCCCTGCCCTGTCCTGCCAGAGTGAGCGACTGGATTGTTTCCTCCCTTGGTTCTGTTTCCTCCAGCCCCAGGGGACACACTGTTAGGGAAATAGTGAATTTGCTGGAGGAGATGCCTCTATTCTTTTTGCATCACTTGTTGTAACAAATATGCACAAGATGACAGCCAGAACCTACCCTGCCAAATTTCAGGAGCCCTGGGGCATTTTGAATAGAGAGATGCCAAAAGTTAGAGTCCATCCAGCTCCCTCTAACTCTTGTATCATCTTGGGAACTTGCTGGTTGACACTGACCTGGGGAGTGAGGAGTCCCATTCAGGCAGTCCCGCTGGGTGGCCTTCTGCCTGCCTTCCACCTTCCTTCCCTCTCTCTCTCTCCTTCCTCTCTTCCTTCCTTCCTTGTCATTAGTCACAAACCACTGCTGTGTCCACAGTGGTCCTGTCCACAGGCTCCCTCTCACTCTGAGGCATGAGCGATGGCACCTCTGCCCCCTGCGAACCCCTCCACCCCCGCCCCGTCCTCCGGAGGGCACAGCTCTTGGCAGACGATCAGTGATGACCTGCCGGAGGCGCCACTCCGCATGCATGCCAAACACCATCTCCTCTCTCCCTCCCGGCATGCTAGGCTCCTCTGACAAGGAAGGGTAAAGATCCTCCAGGGTTCTCAAGAACATCAATATGTTTTGTATTTAATGTGCTGGCTCTGTTACAGCAAATTAAAGTGAGGGGGCCTGGTGGAAGGGAACACAGCCCGCCGTTCCTCTGTCCCTTGTTGAGCAGGAGGCTGTGGAAACGGCACTCCAGTGTGGGAAGGAGCGCGCACTACACTCCCCTGCAGAACAGAGCAGACATTAGACAAAGCCCCGAGTCTTAATGGGACGCATCCGGCAAACATCTGAGCTTGGGCCTTCAATCACAAACGCTGCAGGATTTAAAAATGAATAAACTTCACATTGTGTTTCTCTTATTTATCCTTTATGCAAATTGTCCCTGGGAGGACCCATTACGTGCACTGCATGGGGACAGCCGAGGCCGGCTCCAGGCTTGAAGGACCACTTGCAAGCAATTCCTGGAACGTCAGGCCCATCCTAGTGCTTTACAAAGGGAGAGACAGTGATCATAAAAGGGAAATAAACAGATTCCGAGTGGTTGGCTCGGGTGGAAAGTACAGGCGCGCGAATGCGTGCGCGCACGCGCACACACACAATAACACATGGACGACATTCAAATCGCACCTCTGACAGGAGCAAGGGCCTCTGTGTAGAGAGGGGACGTCATCTCCCCAGTTCTTTGCTTCTGCTACTGATGGGTGAAGAGGAACCGCTTGTAAGGCTGAGTGAAGTGGTGGGCAGGACAGTGAGGGGCTTCCATAGGGTGAAGTTTTGGTGGTGAGTCGGGGCTGGGACCCAGGCCCTGTCCTAGCGCTGCCCCAGCCCCTGCGACACATGGCCCGTGGGCTCAAGGGGAGCTTCTTGGCTGAGGGGAGCCGGGGAGTGGTGGGTCAGGGAGTCGCAGCTGTGAGTCTGGACCAAGGAAGCCAAGAGGGACTGAAGTCAGGCCAGGGCAGCTCTAGTCCAAAAAGTAGAGGGCCAAGTCCAAGGACACTTTGGGGCTCTTGGAAGGAGGGCAGAAGAAAGTGAAAAATGAAAAAACCCGAGACTGCCATGGAAGAAGTTTCCCCACTCCCTGTTCCAATGGGAGCCATACTTGCTCAGTTTAGGACCTAGTTTCAGGCACCCGTAAGTGCTCACCCCACTTCTAGTGGCCTGTGTCTGCCCAGAGTCAGTCGTGTGGCCTCTGGGTCTAGATAATGGGCAGCAGGCCCCTGCTCCAGGCACAGGAGTGGGCACAGATTGGTGTGTGATGGATGCCTGTCAGCTCAGCAAATATCAGGTGAGCCCTGGCTCTCTAAGGGGTCAAACCAGCCGAGGAAGCTGGTTTGGGAAACAGTCTACCAGTCTGGCATAACAAGTGACTCAAAGCACACCAAACAAACGGCTCTGAAAAACAAACAGCTGATGCAGCCTGAAATGGGTCACCTGGTCCCCTGGGACCTCACCCTGGGTGGTGGACCACATAGCTCCTGGGAGCACGTGACCCCTGGATGCTTCTTTTCCTCCCAGGTCCCTCTTCTGTTTGTAGATTGTGTGGGCATTTTCTCTTCTTTAAGAGCATTGTGCATAAACAGACAGAACTCCCCTCGCTCCTCTCTCATTTCCACCTTCACCGTCATACCCAAGCTGTTACCACTGTGTGTGCCCTGGGGTCAGAAGAGCCACCACACTTCCAGGCTCCAAGATCAGAACCAGGAACTACAGTCTCCAATTTCCCCTGCCCTCCCACCTCCCACCCCCGGGTCTAAGCAGTTGGCACATTCACCAGTGCTTTCTCCAAAGGGTCCCTGGGCTAATGCCTCATCTCCCCATCCTCGCTTCCACTCCCACTGCCAGCCCCTCATCACTCACTGGCTTCACTGCATGCAGCCTGGCTCTGGCGCCCCCTGCAGTCTGCCCCCAACAGGTTCACATGAGTTATGAGAAATAAAGCACATAGAACAGTGTCTGGCACAAAGCTAGTGTCCTAAGTGTTTTCAATGTATACATTAATCTCATAATAATATTTTAAGGTTGATATATGCCCATTTCACAGGTAGGGAAACTAAAGGGAGGAAAGGGTGATTAGTCTTTCCAGGCTCACACAGCTGATCAATGGAGGAACTACAGTCTGAACCCAGTGCCTTCAAAGGTCACTACCAAGTTCTCATGTAGGCAGGCGACATCCAGAGAGGTACAAAAGGCTCTGAACGTGGGCACCTTTATCTAGGAAAAGCTCTGCTTTAATCTTAGTTATATATTGGCTTTCTTATTTTTTAAAAAAAAGAATTTTTTATTCTAAAAAATATTGCTGGATTTATGTTAAAAAGTATTCTGCCCATGTTTTCCTCTAGGGGTTTTAGAGTATCCAGTCTTACACTTAGGTCTTTAATCCATTTTTAAGTTTCTCTATAGCATTTAGAGAATGTTCTAATTTCATCCTTTTACATATAGTGTCCAGTGTTCCCAGTGCCACTTATTGAAGAGACTTGTATATTCTTGCCTCCTTTGTCACAGATTAATTGACTGTAGGTGTTTGAGCTTATTTCTGGACTCTCTTCTGTACCATTGATCTACATGTATGTTTTTGTTCCAGTACCACACTGTTTGGATTACTGTGGCTTTGTGGTATTGTCTGAGGTCTGGGAAAGTTATGCCTCTTCAGTTGCTTTGGCAGTTCTGGGTAATTTGCAGTTCCATATAAATTTTAGGATTGTTTTTTCTAGTTCTGTGAAAAACGTCCTGGGTCTCCTAGAGTAATGGAAATAAAAGCAAAAGTAAACAAATGGGACCTAAGTAAACTTGAAAGCTTCTGCACAGTGAAGGAAATCACAAACAAAATAAAAAGACAACTTACAGACTAAGAGAAAATATTTGAAAACAATGCAATCAGTAAGGGATGAATTTCCAAAGGATGCAAAAGCTCATGGAGCTCAATTTAAAAAAAAAAAAAAACCCAACAACAACAAGCAACCCAATCAAAAAAAATGGGCAGAAGACCTAATAGACATTTCTCCAAAGAAGACATACAGATGGCCAACAGGCACATGACAAGATGCTCCACATCACTAATTATTAGAGAAATGAAAATCAGAACCACACTGAGGATTACCTCATGCCATCAGAATGGCCATCTTCAAAAAGTCTACAAATAATACATGCTGGAGAGGGTGTTGAGAAAAGGGAACCCTTTTATACTATTGGTGGGAATGCAAATTGGTACAACCATTATGGAAAACCATATGAAATTTTCTTAAAAAGAAAAAAATAGAGTTACCAGAAACCCCACTCCTTGGCATATACCTGGAATTTTTTCAAAACAATAATTTGAAAAAATATATGCACCTCTATGTTCATAGCAGCACTATTTACAATAGCCAAGACATGGAAACAACCTAAATGAATAAACAACCCAAAAAACAGATGAATGGATAAAGAAGATGTGGGGTGTGTACATGTGTGCGTGCGTGCGTGTGTGTGTGTGTGTGTGTGTGTGTGTGTGTGATGGAATATTACTCTGCCATGATAATGCCATTTGTCTCAACATGGATGGACCTGGAGATTATCATACTAAGTGAAATCAGTCAGATAAAGACAAATAGAATATGATATCACTTATGTGTGGAATCTTAAAAAAAATGATACAAATGAGCTTATTTACAAAGCAGAAATAGACTCACAGACATAGAAAACAAACTTATGGTTACCAAAGGGAAAAGGAGGGGGAAGGGATAAATTAGGAGTTTGGAATTAACAGATACGCATTATTATATATAAAATAAATAAACAACAAGGTCTTATTACATGGCACAGAGAACAATATCCAATATCTTATAATGGGAAGGAATTTGAAAAAGAATTATTGGTCTATCTATCATCTATCTATCTGTCTATATCTATATCTCTATATATATCTGAATCACTTTGCTGTGCACCTGAAACTATCACAACATTGTAAATCAATGATACTTCAATTTAAAATGTTTTAAAGCCTTTATTGAATTATGCTTAATTATGAAATTGGTAGTAAAAAAAAATTCGGAAACCACTGATCTTAGTCTAGCTCACCTTTTGGAGATGAATGGAGGTTGAATGATGGGAGACAATTCACTCTGGGTGGCAGATGTGTGCATGTCCATGATCACACAGTCACCTCTAGTCTTTCCTCTGGCCCATGTCCACCCCCAATGGCTTCAAGGGCTCTCAGGGAGGTTACAAATCTCTAAGTGTATAGGAGGCCCACAAACAGTAGTCCACAATGGTAAGGTACTTGGCAACCAGGCCTCCCTCAGAAGAGCCAAGAGGAAGGCCAATGGACCCAGGCCTGGAATGAGCCTGCCCAGGCTGCCAAGGCAGCTGGGCCTCCATCAGCTTGTCTATGCAAATTCAGGAGCACAATTTGCACAGGGAAAATGTAATTATCCAGATTGGAACAGGGCCAGGACCCCAAGGCCTGGGCTGGGGAAGTGCTAGAGGATTCTTCTGAATATAAAAGCTACCCCCGTCTTCTCTCCCAGCCTCCAACCCTCCCTGGATCAGGTCAGAGCAATCTCAGAAATGAGAATATTCCTAGTGAGACCCCTGTGGGTTGGCCCTGGCCTCCCCCTTCCTATAGCCTCAGGGCTGGGAGAGCAGAAGCCCTGGAGTTGCTCGTAGAGTGAGGCAGCTTGGATTTCTCACTCTCTCCCTCCTGCCTCTGTTATTTGACAGAGACAGTGTTTGAGCTTTCAAGTTAAACGTTTGTTTTGCATTATAAGTTGTCACTACACTGAGGACTCTGCAGTTTTCACTGGGAAGAGCTTCAAAACAACTGACTTTTGACCAGAAGAGAGCTGGCAAAGGTTGTGCATCAACAGACCCCAGTTCTGGAAGGTGGTCAGTGACCACTGGTGAAGCAAATCTCTAAGAGAGGAACCTTAAACCACCTTGGACATGTTCCTTCACCTTGATGTTCCCATTGACGAATTGAGGAGGTTGAGTAAAATAATGTCCCCCACCTCAGATCATCTCTAGCATTCTGCTCTTCCTGATTGCTCCTAACTTCTCCTAAGTAGCCCCCATGAAAAGATGAACTGCACAAGCATCCATATGTCACATGATGAAGACCACCTCAGTCACACTTTCACCAGCAGAAGATGAACCAAACATTCCAAGAAGCTCTAATACTCTAGTCATTCAGTGACAACACACTAGAAGGGGTTAAGCCATCTTCTCGTCCATCCATACACCTAAGTCTTAAGGTGTATGAGCCCACACCTGACTGATGGTGTACTGGGTGAGGATTTGCTGAGCGAAGCTACAAATACAAAAGTAATTAAGACCCATTTCTCCTTGAGTGCTCATCTTGAATGAGGCCAATGAGTTTCCCACAGCTACCATCAACATAACATTCTTGCAGGTGTTGTCCTGGGGTAACCTCACCCATAGCTATTCCTTTGCTGGTGAGGGAGTATTCTGTTTAAGGGCTCCTGTTTGATTTCTGAAGCCAGCACAGGCTCTTATCAGAAACAGTGGGGATTACTTCATGCATGCATGCTTTTGCTCAGGGCAAAATCTACTATTTGGTGAACTGCTCTGCCTTGCCTTTGTGTCAGTATGATTTGAGGGAACCATTAAGCTTTAACAGTGCAGAAAATAAGTCCCCATTAAAATATATGCACCTTAAAAGAGTCAAGTTCTCACCCCAACCCAATCCACCCTCTCCATCCACCCATCACTAGCCTGACTACCCTTCAAGGCCAAGTTACGAGACCTCTTATTCCAAGAAGCCTCTCTGTATCCTTCCCAACTGGGAGTGATCTCTCAGCCATCCACTGATGTTTATTTATCAAACACCTATGTCGAATTTGATTTGGATCATAACCAGGTTGCATAACAGCATGAGCTACACATGAATGACTTTCCAGTGGCTTTAAATTTTGTGTTCCATTTTATATTCCCCTGCCCCATTTCTAGACATAGTAGGTGAAACTGACAGCATTTATGACTTGAACTAGCCAGAACCCAGAATGGGACTTGAACCCACAGTTTTTAAATTAGAATCACTCACCCACTGTCTGGACTTACTGAGGTTCAGGTTCTTTGTGCCTCTGCACAGAAGGAATTCAGTGAGAAACAAAGTGATAGGTAGTAAGAAATAGATTTTTTAGGATAGGATGCTTGTGAGAGATGCAAGTGGGCAAGCATGGAAGCTCTGCCTGAGGATCAAGAGGGCTACAGTTTTATAATCCAAGGGAAGTGGGGGTCAGAAAAGACTGCCTCTTCCTCTTTCTTTGAGCATTAGCTCCTCCTTGGTATCTGAAGAGAGTATTTGAGCTTATAAGGTCAAACTAGGACTGTCATGGTGTTTATTCAAAGCAGCAGAAGAGTGATCCTTAAACTCCTGCCCTTAGATTGAACCTGAATGTAGGCCTCACCCCAACCCCCTCCACTAGTCAAGCAAACCTGCCTCATTCTGATGGCTTTCTTGAGCAATTACCTGTCAGAATGGCCATCATTAACAAGTCAACAATAACAAATGCTGGAGAGGGTGTGGAGGAAAGCGTACCCTCCTACACTGTTGGTGGGAGTGCACATTGGTGCAACCACTATGGAAAACAATATGGAGATACCTCAGAAAACTAAATATAGAACTACCATATGACCCAGAAATCCCACTCTTTGGCATATATCTGGACAAAACTTTCCTCGAAAAAGATAGATGCACCCATATGTTCATTGCAGCACTAGTCCATGTCCATGGCCAAGACATAGAAACAACCTAAATGTCCATTGACAGATGAATGGATTAAGAAGATGTGGTATATATACACAGGGGAATACTACTTAGCCACAAAAAAGAACAAAGTAATGTCATTTGCAGCAACATAGATGGAACTAGAGACTCATACTAAGTGAAGTAAGTCAGAAAGAGAAAGACTAATACCATATGATATCACTTATATCTGGAATTTAATATACAACACAGTTCACAGAAGTGACAAAGTCTGAGATTAGGCAATGGCAGGAGAATGAATAGAAGGGGATGAGTTTGAAGCTACTTTGGAGGTATAATGGCCAGGATTTGGAGAATGCTAGATGTGGAATATAAGGAGGAGGTAAGGTAGAGAGTGGCTGGGGCTTTTAGCTTAAGAACTTGGATGGTGGTTCAGTTAACTGAAATGGGAGCTATTAAAAAGTATACACTGAGCATGAGTGGCAGTGCAGAGTTTTAGGCACCATGGAACTTTCAGATAAAGATCTTTTAGGCAGGTTATGTGCTTAGAGGACAGGGAATCTCCTGCCCACTTTGCAAGGGCATTGTAAAGACTGACTAAGAAAGCATTCCCACCAATGCAAGAATGCAGGTAAACCTGTGGTTGCTAACAAGTCTGTCACAGGCAAGGGAATATATAGTCTCCTCCTCTGAAGATACCATAGAATGACCCATCAGCACATGTTTTACTCATCCCTTCCCTGTGTGTGCACCCACATGGGTTCTACAGGAAGCCAAAGGGATGTCTGAAGTGTTTCTGCCCTTGAGAGGTGCTGGGTATCCCTGGGAAGATGGGATACATAAGTCAATGTCAAGAGAAATGTAATAACATAAGTGTCCAAGGTGTAGCCAGAATCCTAGCTGTGATGTAGATGCCTCCTTGCTTCTTACCTTTCACATCCAAGGATCTTCAAACCGTTTTAATTTTGTCTGTTAAATACTTCTTGAGTCTTCTCCCCCTTCTGTCTTAAGCTCAAGCTTTTTTCATTCCTCATTTGAATTAGTAAAAAGGCCTCCAAACTGGGCCCAGTGCCTCCACCTTGTTCCCCTCTCATCTGTTCTTTATTATTTATTTTGAGGGGGCACACCTATGGCATATGGAAATTTCCAGGCTAGGGGTCGAATCAGAGCTGCAGCTGCCAGCCTGCAACAATGTGGGATCCGAGCCACGTCTGCAACCTACACCACACCTCATGGCTACACTGGATCCTTAACCCACTGAGTGAGGCCAGGGATCAAACATGCATCCTCGTGGATACTAGTCAGTTTCTCAACCTGCTGAGCCATGATGGGAACTCCCATCTGTTCTCTGAATAACAGTCAGAGAATACTTTTTCTAACTTTAATCCAATTTTAACTTGACTCAACTTGAAATAATTCAATGGAACACAGAGAGAAAATTTTAAATATACAAGTGGGAAGGCCTTTCTAAATATGACATAAAACAAGCAACTCATAAAAGAAAAGAATGATAAATCTGAATACTTAAAATTAAAAATTTCTGCTTGAAAAAAAAAGTCATAAACAAAGTCAAAAGATAAACAACAAATTAAGGAAAAGTATTTGCAATATAAATGACAAGATGCTGATAGCCAAACTACATAAATGGTATCTATACATCTATAAGAGAAAAACCCAACAATCCACTACAAATATTGGCAAGTGCACATGAAGAGAAAATAAAATATGGAAGCCTTTTAAACATCTGAAAAGAAGCTCAAATTCACAAGAAAAATGCCACTTTCTCTAAAATTAGACACTATCAGGTTGGCCATGCTAAAAAGTTTGATAATATACTGCATTGATAAGTTGAGGAAACAGCCACTCTGAAACACTGTTGTTGGTAGGAAAGAACTAGCATTCAGAAAGCTGTAATGATCAGGTTTTTAAATGTATATATTCTTTGAAATTATACATTTATAAAATTATTCCATAAGCTCAGATAAAGTTACCTATGTACATAAACACAAAATTATGTTTAAGAACATCCTAAATGTCTTCAATAGGGAATTGCTTAAACAAATCATGATGTGAACATCTTATGGAATGCTGCACAGCTACTAAAAAGAATAAAGCAAGAAAAAAAATGAAGCAATGTTTCCATACAAAGTATGGAACAATCTTTAAGACATAATAATAGCAACAAAATAAATACATATGTCTACTGTATGTCAGGGACTGTTCTAGAAATTTTATACATTTATATATTTATATTTATACTATATTTACATATATTCCTTACACACAAATTCTAATACAGCTATTATTATCATCATTCTCATTTTACAGATCAGGAAACTAGGGCATATTAGAGTTAATTTATCCTATATAGAGAGAGATAAATATATATAATCCTCCTCATAATAGATAAATATATATAATCCTAATTTTTTCTTCAGTACATATAATTTATTCAATTCTGAATTTTAATTAATGTGGGTATTTTTCATTTTTGGAATTTCCATTTATTTCTTCAGTTCTCTACTAAAATCATCAATCTTTTCTTTTTATTCTTTTAATATATTAGTCACAGTGATTTTAAATTCCAAGTTCGAAAACTGAAGGGTCTGTTTCTAGGGTCTGTTTTTTATCTTGGTTTCTCAGTCCTGTCTTGTCCTCTTATATTTCTGTTTATGTTTAATGAATGTAATACTTGTATATGAAAATTATGGAGATACACTGGTCTTCTTGATGATGTTATCTCCTTCCACAAAGGATTTACTCTTGCAGGGATGATAGGCAAAAAGTTTAGCAGTCCCCAAAAAACTGAAAGCCTTCTCGCTCAAATCTGGAACAAGACAGGGATGCCCACTCTCACCACTGCTCTTCAACATAGTTTTGGAAGTCCTAGCCACAGCAATTAGACAAACAAAAGAAATAAAAGGCATCCATATAGGAAGAGAAGAGATCAAACTGTCACTGTATGCAGATGACATGATACTATACATAGAAAACCCTAAGGACTCAACCCCAAAACTACTTGAACTGATTCATAAATTCAGCAAAGTAGCAGGATATAAGATTAACATTCAGAAGTCAGTTGCATGTCTGTATACCAGCAATGAAATACTAGAAAAGGAATACAAAAATACAATACCTTTTAAAATTGCACCTCACAAAATCAAACACCTCGGAATACACCTGACCAAGGAGGTAAAGGACCTCTATGCTGAGAACTATAAAACTTTAATCAAAGAAATCAAAGAAGATGGAAAGAAATGGAAAGATATTCCATGTTCCTGGATTGGGAAAATCAATATTGTAAAAATGGCCATACTACCCAAAGCAATCTACAGATTCAATGCAAGCCCTATCAAATTACCCATGACATTTTTCACAGAACTAGAACAAACAATCCAAACATTTATATGGAACCACAAAAGACCCAGAATCACCAAAGCAATCCTGAGAAACAAAAACCAAGCAGGAGGCAGAACTCTCCCAGACTTCAAGAAATACTACAAAGCCACAGTCATCAAAACAGTGTGGTACTGGTATCAAAACAGACAGACAGACCAATGGAACAGAATAGAGAACCCGGAAAGAAACCCTGACACCTATGGTCAATTAATCTTTGACAAGGGAGGCAAGAACATAAAATGGGAAAAAGAAAGTCTATTCAGCAAGCATTGCTGGCAAACCTGGACAGCTGCATGCAAAGCAATGAAACTAGAACACACCCTCACACCATCCACAAAAATAAACTCCAAATGGCTGAAAGACTTAAATAGACGACAGGACACCATCAAACTCCTAGAAGAAAACATAGGCAAAACACTCTCGGACATCAACATCATGAATATTTTCTCAGGTCAGTCTCCCAAAGCAATAGAAAGTAGAGCAAAAATAAACCCATGGGACCTCATCAAACTGAAAAGCTTTTGCACAGCAAAGGAAACCCAAAAGAAAACAAAAAGACAACTTTCAGAATGGGAGAAAATAGTTTCAAATGATGCAACCGACAAGGGCTTCATCTCTAGAATATATAAACAACTTATACAACCCAACAGCAAAAAAGCCAATCAATCAATGGAAAAATGGGCAAAAGACCTGAATAGACTGTTCTCCAAAGAAGATATACAGATGGCCAGCAAACACATGAAAAAATGCTCAACATCGCTGATTATAAGAGAAATGCAAATCAAAACTACCATGAGATATCACCTCACACCAGTCAGAATGGCCATCATTAATAAATCCACAAATAACAAGCGCTGGAGGGGCTGTGGAGAAAAGGGAACCCTCCTGCACTGTTGGTGGGAATGTAAACTGGTACAGCCACTATGGAGAACAGTTTGGAGATACCTTAGAAATCTATACATAGAACTTCCATATGACCCCGCAATCCCACTCTTGGGCATCTATCCGGACAAAACTCTCCTTAAAAGAGACACATGCACCCGCATGTTCATTGCAGCACTATTCACAATAGCCAAGACATGGAAACAACCCAAATGTCCATCAACAGAGGATTGGATTCGGAAGAGGCGGTATATATACACAATGGAATACTACTCAGCCATAAAAAAGAATGACATAATGCCATTTGCAGCAACATGAATGGAACTAGAGAATCTCATACTGAGTGAAATGAGCCAGAAAGACAAAGACAAATACCATATGATATCACTTATAACTGGAATCTAATATCCAGCACAAATGAACATCTCCTCAGAAAAGAAAATCATGGACTTGGAGAAAAGACTTGTGGCTGCCTGATGGGAGGGGGAGGGAGTGGGAGGGATCGGGAGCTTGGGCTTATCAGACACAACTTAGAATAGATTTACAAGGAGATCCTGCTGAATAGCATTGAGAACTTTGTCTAGAGACTCATGTTGCAACAGAAGAAAGGCTGGGGGAAAAATGTAATTGTAATGTATACATGTAAGGATAACCTGACCCCCTTGCTGTACAGTGGGAAAATTTAAAAAAAAAAAAAGTTTAGCAGTCCCCAAAGCCTGGGCATATACTGAGGCCTTGTTACTTAATGGGCTTTGAACCTCAGTTTTCATTTCATAGCCCTACAAGTCTGTTGAAAGTCCTGCTGAGATTTTTGGACTCTTAGTCACTACTTTAGAAAGAATCATTAGCCTTGAGGCAGAAACTGGCTTCATTTGCTGGTCTTATCTCTCTGGTCTTCCTTCCTTCCCTAAATCTTGGCCTTGGAGCCCCTCAGGACATTGAAAACATTCCAATACCGTCAAAGAGGTTTTTCTGTGGTTTTTCTGCTTTTCCGTTATTTTATCTTTTGTTTGTATATTTGTTTGTTTTTTGGCTGCACACACAGCGTGTGGAATTTCCCAGGCCAGGGATTAAACCTGTGCCATAGCAGTGACCCAAGCCACTGCCTGACAAAGCCAGATCCTTAATCCACTCACCACAAGGGGACTCCCTCTTTGATTTTTAAATTTTTTTAAGGTATTTTCTTTGACCGTCTGGTTGTTCTCAAAGAAAGGATTTGTTAAAAACAACTCAGCCTCCCCACCACCGATATGTTTTTAGGTGGGGAAAAAAAAAAGCAAAGGTAGAATTCAATCAGGAAAACTTCCCAGGCCAGACATATCAATAGAGGAAATGTATACTATAGGAAAATCTTTTCAAGTATGTTGAATGAGCTGGAAGAGGAAATAGGTGACCTGGAGGTCAAGGCATCAGAGCTGGAGGAAGTGAAGGAGAGGAAATGATCAAAGCTCAGGAGCCAGGGCCACCTATCCAGAGCTAGGACAATGGCTTGCTCAGCAGAAGCTGGTACTAACAGAGGCACTGAGGACCAGGGATCCTGCTCAGAAGTGGAGGAGGTAAAGGGAAACCACATTTCCTAAATTGCTTCTCCTCCTGCCTTTAATTGCCTTCCACTGCCTCCTACTGAGCAAACTTCATGAAAGGCAGTGGCCAAAGCAGCCTGGGAAAAGCAGAGGAAGGCAGGGAGTGAATCTGAGACCAAGTAGGCAAATGATTGGGCACCATATACACTTGGAAACACTCCTAAAAAAAACTAGTAACAATGGTTTCTTCTGAAGGGAGGAGGAGAATGGAGGATTAGAGGGCAGGGGAATTGGAGTTGACAGAGACTTAACCCCATGCATGCATTACATAGTAGTAGTAAACACATGCCAGTGAAAAGTCAGATCAGACCCTTTAATGCTCTCATCTGCCCCAGCAGCTTGTCTCGAACTTTGGGGTACACTAAAGTTACCCATTATTACTGGAGAGAATGCAGACCATGTGAATCAGCAGATCTGGGGTGTCTCTCAGGAAACTGCGTTTTAACAAGTATCTCCTGGGAGGTGATTAGGATGTGGTTTGTCCACCTAGAAGGCACTTGAGAAATAACGGCCTGCAGGGCAGAATTCGGGCTCCTTCAGAATAACCACAAGTCCTTCAGGACATACTTGACCACATCCCTTTTGACCCCTTTTCTGTCATCGAGGGCAGAGGTTGGTCCTCTCTTATCTCCTGCTTCCCAACCTTCTGCACAACGTCATCCAAATTCTTACTGCATTTGGTTCTAATAATTGGTTTGTGTGTCTGCTTTCCTTCTTAGTACCCAAGGGCAGAGGATTTTGCTTATTTATATTAAATCCTAGAAATGCAAGCATTGTCTGTGGCACGTAGAAGGTGCTCAACCCATGGCGGTTTTCAGAGAAAGGAGGAATCAGTGTCTGCTGAGATGCCCAGACAGGGTTTCCTAGAGGAGAGGTCGCCTTAGACAGTGTGGAAGAAAAAATGCATTCCAGGCTGGGGAAAGGGAATACACCCAGGCTCCAAAGGCAGGCAGCCTCATTTCTATTAGTGAGCAACACTGGCGATGAATATAAAGAGCTTTGGTGTTTTTTTTTTTTTTTTTTAAGACAAATTCCCTAAAACCACTCTCGGTAGGTCGTGTATCCCCCCTATCTGGGGCCATAACTTCCCCAGATGTTAATGAGTACTTCCAGCATTGATCAAGGGGAGAAAGACCCCTACGGGTTTATAAAACATGCAGATGACTGGTTTTTAACGAATGCAAAATGTCAAACAAAAGCAGCAGCAAAGGCCAGTTACTCATGCATAGTGAAGTTCCCAGGGAAAAGGGAGCAAATAAATGGGGAAAAAATACCTTGGCTGGAACTGTTCCTAATAGGCAATGGACAATTGGGAACAGCAGGGGGATGCGGGGACACGGAAGCAAATAGCAAATACATTTGGAAGATATTAGTGAGACTGAGATCAAGGCTATACCAAATGGTCCTTTGGCTTTTGTTTCTATGAGGGTATGGAACCCTGATATAAATGTACAGGATTTATATCAGATTTTGGCTGTTGGGTGAGTGGGGGAGATGATAAAACAGGAGACTGTTACAGAGGTATGGCCAGAAGAGAGCCATTCTGGAACTGGCAGTGTTTAAATGGACTTTCACATGTTCCATCTGGAGCTAGAAGCCAATGACTTGGACTTTGCCTTCCTTGTATGGATAGGACTGGCCCTGACCCAGGCCTTGTATTCTCAAACAGACTAAGTGCAGGCTTTTCACGATATTTCCAAATGTGGTCATAGGTACAACAAGTCAGTATTTGTATATGTAGGGGTGTATATTAAAGGGATTAATTTGTTACAAGGTTACAAATGCCCCCATTTTTTTTCTTTTTAGGGCTGCACCTGCAACATATGGGAGTTCCAGGCTAGGGGTCGGATTGGAGCTGCAGCTACAGGCGTACACCACAGTCACAGCGATGCTTGATCCAAGCCATGTCTGTGATCTAAGCCCCAGCTTATGGCAATGCCAGAGCTTTAACCCACTGAGTAAGGCCAGGGTTCGAACCCACATCCTCATGCACACTAGTTGGGTTCTTAACCCACTAAGCCACAATGGGAACCCCAACATGCCTTCATTTTTTAAATACGCCCAGAGCTTCAAATCCTGAATGTAGCCTGGGCCTCTTTCAACCCTTCTCTGTCTGCTAGAGCAGCTTTCTGCTTGGGTGGTGCAGAGGGGGTGCTCTCAGAGGCCCTCGGAGGGCACGTGACCCCCTCCATCCCCCTACAACCCTCATGCACCTGCTTAATGATGCTTGGAATCCCTTTGTCAGGGAGCTCTGGCTCTCTTTACAAACTAGGAAGTGAGCCTTAAGTCATATACTTTCCAGAAAGAAGAGCCCCAATGCCCACCATTGCTTGGAGGAGTTGGTGGTGTCTCCGAGGTCTTCTGGAAAGCAGGTTTTATTAGTGCATATTTAGCTCCTCACACATTTCTCCAAAGTGCCCCTCATGTCAACAGTGGGGAAGCCTGAGTCTGTTCAGCAGGGTCTACAGGCTTCCACAGAGAGGATACATGGTGGGAAAAGTCTTATGTTGTATCTTAAAATTTCCCATAAATATTGGACTCTACCTTATCGCAAGTCCACTTTTTTTTTTTTGGTCTTTGTAGGCCTGCACCCACGGCATATGGAGGTTCCCAGGCTAGGGGTCTAATCAGAGCTGCAGCTGCTGGCCAGCAACGCCAGATCCGAGCCTCATCTTTGACAGCTGACAGCAATACTGGATCCTTAACCCACTGAGCGAAGTCAGGGATAGAACCCGCCTCCTCATGGATACTAGTCAGGTTCATTAACCACTGAGCCACTATGGGAACTCCCCTATATTTGTTTTAATATGAACTTCTGTTTGTAGTGGACCCATGGATGCTTTCCCTAGATCCTCTTTACAAGCCTGCCATAGTCACTATCCAGCATTCAAGAATATCGGCTGTTGGAATTCCTGCTGTGGCACAATGGGATCAGCAGTGTCTCTGGGATTCTGGGACATGGGTTCAATCCCCGGCCCAGCACAGTGGGTTAAGGATCCAGTGTTACCACAGAGGCAGCCTTGGTCACAACTGCAGCTCAGATCTGATCCCTGTCTTGGGAATTCCATATGCCACAGGATGGCCAAAAAAGGGAAAAAAAAAAAAAAAAAGAATGTCATCTGTTGAAGGCTTATAGCTGTGTCACTCCCTGGCTATTGACCTAGACTGCAGGCACCTGCCATGCCCAAGGTTATGTTCCCTTTCAAGGGGTAGTCCATCACTATCAACTGACTAAATGATTGGCTAATAGGAAATACAAAAGCCAAGCCCCCTTGCCTCAATTTGGGACCATTTTGAAGGGCTGTCTCCACATGACACCTTCCTTCTTTGCCACCACAGCAAGAGCCAGCCTCTCCCTCCGACTGATCCTGCCTTCCTCACTACTCTCAAGAGCATTTCCTAACCAGACATGTGCATCCCACTCCCTGTCTCGGTCTAGCTCCAGGTGCAACAGCTGTCATCCTCAGAATCGGACTCCAAGATGGTGATGTGGAGCTGGCTGCACTGCTGGCTGGCTGGCAATGGGGACCCCACCACTGCTGATCAGTGGAGTATAGATAGCCCCAGGCATGATGCAGAAGGGCAGTGGCTGAGGCTTGTGACAGCAGAGAACTTGCACAGGATCCCAGTAGAAGAGGAAGGCAGGCCAGTGTAATACCTGATGCTGGAGAGGAAGGATTTGTATTAGTAACTACAAGGACTATGCAATAGGGTGACTATTGCACGATTGGCCTATCGAAGAAAGGTTGTGGCAGGCTCAGGGTGATGGATCACCAGTACATCAAATTTGATTTTATTTCATTTGATCACAAATCAAAGTATGAAGACCCTGGAAGTATGAAGTATGAGGGCCTTGGCAGGATTATGGAATCCAGGAACTCCTGCAGCCAGAGTAGAGGGGCAGGCATAGCTCTGAATTGTAAGTGTAGAAGAGCTTCAGAGAAAGTCGAATGCTCAGCCCAATAGGTCTACTCCCTGGTCAGGGCCTCAAACTGTAAGAAGTGGGACCCTGAGACTTGGAACAGGGACACCTGGGTAGATGCCACTAAGAACCTTGAACTCTCAGGTTCTACTGAACCTGTAGGACTTGCAGTAGTGACTTGCTCCCTCATTTTAGAAGATTTAGGAAATAGTGGTTTCCCACACCCCCTGAGGCTGAAGTTTTGAATGAGATATGTACCCCCCAAGACAGTGTTGGTTCTCATTAGATCTACCCCCGCCACCCCTCCTGCCCCCAGACAAATCACAAGGACCACCTCCCAACACAGCCAGACTGAGGATATACTGAACCATCTAAGGCAGGAGCTAGAAGGTCTAGCTGATAAATACCATCAGAAGCAGGGAGAGCACTGGGCCCTGGAGTGAAGAAGGGATGGAGGTGGGTGGTGGAACACACAGTTGGATAAGGGAAAGTTTATCAATAAGGGAACAACCTTCCATTTGTTTTTTGGCTTTTTTGGGGGGGAACACACCCACGGCATATGGAAGTTCCCAGGCTAGGGGTCTAATCAGAGCTACAGCTGCTGGCCTGCACCATAGCCACAGCAACACCAGATCTGAGCCCTGTCTGCGAACTACACCACAGCTCATGGCAACGCCGGATCCCCAACCCACTGAGCAAGGCCGGGGATCAAACCCGCAACCTCATGGTCCCTAGTCAGACTCATTTCCGCTGCGCCACAATGGGAACTCCCTCCCATTTGTTATGTAGGAGTTAACACGCTAGAAACACCCCGGGAGACACTGCTAATGTGCTGCCAGGATGGTTCTTGAAGCTTAGAATAATTAGTGGCCCACACTCAGCTAGAAACACCAGAATATCCATGGCAGATAGTAGAGGAGGGGGACCAAACATTCAGATAAGGGAGCGCATATAATCCATTTGCTAAGGCAACCACAACAGAGTACCAGAAACTTGGTGGCTTACAACAGCAGAAATTACTGTCTCACAGTTCTGGAGGCCAGTTAAGTCTGAAATCACTGTATTGGCCAGACCGTGCTTCCTCTGAAGACTCTAGAAAGGAGCTCTCCCAGGCCCCCCTCCTAGCTTCTGTTAGTTCTGTGACCTGTGGCAACAAAACTTCAAACTCACTTAACATTCCCCCTGTGTCTTCACATCATGTTGTCTGTCCGTCTCTGAGTTCAAATTTCTTATATTTATAAGGACACCAATCCATTAGGGTCCATTTTAATGACCTCATCTTAATCCAGTCATCTTCAAAGATCCTGTTTCCAAATAAGTTCACATTCACAGGTACAGGGCTTCAACATTTATTTTTTTGGGAGGAGGGACAGGATTTAACTCATAACAATACGCTCATGAGTATGATATGGATTACTGCCACCCTCAAAGACTTTAAACATTTGGGGATTGTAGTTTCCTCTCTTACATCCATTTAATGTCCCAGTCTGGCACTACAAAAGCCAATGGGTTATGCTGGATGACAGTAATCTGTTGCAATATAAACCAAGTCTAAGAAATGTAATAGTTGCTGGCTGGGTGTGTTATCTTCACTAGAACAGATTAGCATGGCCTCTGGCAGGTGACATGGGGATGATATCCTGCAAGAATCTAGTGCCATACCCAGGAAGAGTATATGTCCTAAGTCAAAAGCTATTATGTGTTTCTATGTCCCCCGCACCCCTCCGCCCCCGGTAGGATACGTGATCCAGGAATTTGGAGGTGGAACATGAGTAGTTCTGTTTACCATCACTTCCAGAGACCCATTTGAGGGGGTTCATGTTTCCTGTCCCCACAACTCTAGGCTCTGTGAGCTTAGGCATGCTGGTTCCTTCAAGAGGACACGTCCACCAGAGGGCACAGTAAGTGTTCCACTGGATTCTAAGCTAAGGCTACAACCTAGGCACTTTGGGTTCCAAGTGCCAAGGGACCAAAGAGAAGGGTTCATGATTTTGGAATGAGTGATTCTACTATCAGGAGGTTGGTAGGGTTGCTGCTGCACAGTAGAGGCAGGAAGAATACATATGGCAACCACATGATTCCCTGGAGCATCTCGTAATATCCCTCTGACCAACTTTGCTGGGAAATGGACAAGTGTATCAATCTACAGTGGGAGAAGGGCTGATGACCAAGGACTCACATCTCGTAGGGATGAGGTTCTGGGGAACCCACCAGGTAAACCTCCTAAATCAGCAGAGGTGCTAGATGAGGGTGAGGATAAACTAGATGAAACTAATAAAGGAGATAGATGACAGACATCATTGTAACCATAAGAACATCTTCAATTTGCCCCCAATATATTCTAAGTTTCCCCCAGGAATCAAGACCAGATGGGATAAACATAACAAGGCATGGACTGTAATGGATATTGGTTCTTCAGGACCAACAGGACTCTTCTTCAGGACCTTGGCAACAATCTCCCAGTTGCTGGGTCCATCAGTGCTGAGGGAGCATAGCTGTGTCCCTCCCTGGGCATTGCCTTTGGCTAGCAGCAGGAAACTGTACTGCCCAAGGTTATAGCCCCTCCCAGGGCTCAGCCTGTGTTACAATGCCCAGCCCCCTTGCCTTAACTTGAAACAACTTTGAAAGGCCATCCCAACTCTGAAACTCCACCGTGGCATCTGCTGAGAACTCAGTAGCAATCTTCTAGCAGTCATCTTTTTCCTCTTTCCATTCCTGGCCTCTACTTCCTTACAGGGATATTTCCTGAGAATATTTCCCCCAAAAACTCTTCTTTTACAGAGGCTGTTCTCAAGGAAGCAATCTAAGACAACCTTTGAAACACTTCCTTAAATTACTTTATACCCCAACCCCACCATCATATATTTTGCCACTGTCTCCATTGTGATGCTGGCAGTAAACAGAGGAGACATTCTTCTGGGATTTGGGGGCTAATTAAATGAAGAGACCATTTACATATGACCAGGGTTTAAGCAATCACCAAATGTCAAGGCAATAAAAGACTAGCAATATCAAGAAACCATTATCAGCCTTGAGTCTGCCGGGACAAGTGGCAGAAATGGTTTAACGGGAGCCCAGTGAAGTGGGGACCTGCTGTGAAAGGGGGCACATCCCATATGGCTTTAGTTGTAGAGGCTTGATGCCGCTGCCAGAATATCACTCTGAATGCATAAGTAGCAGAGGAGGAAGCACCCCAACCTCTCTCTCCTCCCACTCCTGACTGCCCCCTGATGCTTGCCATTGTCCAAACCCAACTGGAAACTGGGCAATGCTCTTTGTAAAGACAAACTGCCAGGACACAGAGTAGAAAATGGGTGGGGGGCTTTGAGGGAAGGTGGCAAAAGGAAAACGCTAAGAGCAGCAAACTCCAGGGAGATGTACCATGTTCATTGGTGATATCAATCACATGCCCCACGTGGGTCTACTGCCCTGTACCCTGTTATAAAGGGAAGGACCCTGAACATCCTTAGGCTACATGTGTGTATGAGTCAGGGGGCAGCCATGTGGCTTAGGCATTGCTTGACAAGTACTGACAAAAATTTAATCATTTGATCCAAGGAAGACATGGAAAATTTTATTTGAACCAAATTGATGATCATAACCTAGGAAGGAGCATTTTCAGAAAGTTTTGAGGACTGTCGCACCTGTTAGAGGTCAAAGCACAGTTGTATAAGTTTTTGAGACAGAGGGCTGTACAGTAAATGATACTTTATCGACAGTTTACACAACACAGTGGTGAGTCATTGGTCATCATGGCCCCTGACAAGATTAAGAAGGAAGATTATCTTCTAAGGAGGTCTGGTTAAAGCAGATGCATAACACATGCTAAAGGGGAGAAGTGAGGCCCAAGGAGACCAAAAAAATTTTGTGTTTAAAATTTTCTCCTCTTACCATCAAATATGAATTCTGTTTCATCATATGGAAGAAAGATTTAAAGAAAGGAGTGACTTGGAGAGTAGTTGACAAAAATAACATTTTTCTGAGATGAAGAAATATTGTTGCACCTGTACTTTCATGATCTTTCTTCCCTCTTTTGTTAGGACAGGGAAACAAAGGCCAGAAGGGCTGAGGCAGACAAGCAGTCATGGCCTAAAGATGTTTTTCTCAGAACTGCCAGATTAACAAGAGGAGACAAAGTGAGGTCAGTGCTCAGAAAGCCCAGCCTAATAAAGGCTTCTCAAGTCAAAATAGGAGTGAGATGAGCACACCAAAGTGGCCTTTTTCACTTGGAAATGGTAGAACCTGGTCCAGGCTTACAGAACAGTTACTAGTTGGTCCTCATCAGTCAGTTATCATAACCTCTAGAGTCTTGATGACCTAAGCACTCCATTGTCCTTATAGATGTCCCTGCCTTTCCCAGGGGCTCTGCTTTACTTCACACAGGAAGCCCTCCTGCCTCTGGGACATTCTTTCCCCATTGGGAACTGGTTTGGGCAAGTGAGAAATGACACAGGAGGCAATACGCCCAAGCATCCAGCACCTGCACTGCCTGGTCTGGCCAGGGGCAAGGTCTGTCCCATGCCTGCTCTCCAGGTCACGTGCCACTCTGGTGCCTCAAAGAAGTCTGTTCTCAGTCTCTGTCAACCAACCACAGACATTCCTCAGCAGCAGAAAAGCTCCAGATGCAAATGGCAGACAGCCGCCAAGCAGCCTGTGTGAAGAAGCAGTGAGAAGTGGGGCGAGAAGTGTCCTTGTTCTCCCAGTCATCCTGGGCCTGGGCCACATGTTCTAGTCTCCATTGCAGTTAGCAGTGGTAGTCAGGTGGCTGGTCCTGAGGGAATGTGGCAGAAGGTGTAAGGTGCTACTTCTTGGACTGGCCCATTAGACACATCCATCCCCCACCCCCACCCCACCCCACTCCCCAGTCCCATCCCCACCCCTGCCAATAATTCACATTCAGGAGGCTGAAGAGAAGTGATGGATGACCTGGAGGATTAAGAAACAAAGTGAAGGGAGCAGAGTCCCAGAAGCACAGCTGAGCAGAGCTAAGAAATGTCCCCTCCCAACACCACCACCTGCAGACCCCCTGTGATCAGAACAGCAAATAAACTTACTGTTTTAAGACACCAAATTTTAACTTCACTTAATATGAGAATCTCTAGGTGCATCCATGTTGCTGCAAATGGCATTATTTTGTCCTTTTTATGGCTTAGTAGTACCACATCTTCTCAATCCATTCATCTTTCGATGAACATACATGTGCATGTGTCTTTTTTGCTTTTTAGCGCCACACCCGCAGCATACAGAAGTTCCCAGACTAGGGGTTGAATTGGAGCTACAGCTTCCAGCCTACGCCACAGCCACGGTGACACCAAATCTTTAACCCACTAAGCGAGGCCAGGAATAGTACCTGCAACTTCATGGTTCCTAGTTGGATTCATTTCCACTGCACCACGATGGGAACTCCAGATGCATGTATCTTTTTGAATGAATGTTTTGTCAGGATATATGCCCAGGAGTGGGATTGTTGAATCACATGGTAGTTCTATATTTAGTTTTCTGAAGAACATATACTATTTCCAATAGTGGGTGTACCAATTTACATTCCCACCAACAGTGAAGGAGGGTTACTTGTGCTTGCTGGAGAAGGGTAGGGTGGGGAGAAGTGGGATGGACAGGGAGTTTGGGGTTGATAGATGCAAACTATAACACTTAGAATGGATAAGCTGTGGGGTCCTACTGTACAGCACAGGGAACTATGTCCAATCTCTTGGGTTAGAACATGATGGAAGATAGTATGAAAAAAAAAGAATATATATGTATATATACATATGTATATCTTGTCACTTTGCTGTATAGCAGAAATTGAATGAATATTGTAAATTAACTATACTTTAATAATAATTAAGAAAAGAAACCAACTTTTGTGCTTATGAGACCAATGAGCCAATCCTGACAAGGGATGAAGCTAGAGAGGGAAAATGGCAGGGCCAGTGTGTTTAGGAAGCTGAAATAGGTGATTAAGGAATTTGATATTTTCCTATGAGAAGAATGGGTCTTGAATGCATTCAAGCAAGAGACCTATGTCCCATCAGAACCCCAGCCTGGCCTGTAGGGGGATTGGAAGGAGTAAGCTGTGCCATTTGCAGCAACATGGATGGAACTAGAGACTCTCATATTAAGTGAAATAACTCATAAAGAGAAAGACAAATACTATATGATATCACTTATATCTGGAATCTAATCTATGACACAAGTGGACCTATCTATAGAAAAGAAACAAACCCATGGACATGGAGAACAGACTTGTGGTTGCCAAGGGAGAGGGGGAAGGAGTGGGATGGACTAGGAGTTTGGGGTTGGTAGATGAAACTACTGCATTTGGAGTGGATAAGCAATGAGATCCTGCTCTACATCTAGTCACTTGTGATGGAACACGATGGAAGATAATGTGAGAAAAAAATTATACACACACACACACATATATGTATATGTCAGGGTTACTTTGCTGTACAGCAGAAATTGACAGAACATTGTACATCAACTATAGCAAAAAATAAAAATATTAAAAAAAAAAAGATGAGCCCTGCCCTGAGGCTGCAGCATGAGAAATGCATCTGGAGGCCTGGAGGGTGACAGCCAAGAGTCTGAGCAGAAAGGATCCGCAGGACATGGGATGAGATGTTGGATCAGGGGAAGCATGGCCTTGAAGTGAACTGGGGGTCTCAGAAGAGAAGCCACCTTGGAATAGAGAGGATGACTTCATGTTTGAAGAGATGGGCTTGAGCTGGTCAGTGCTATGCAAAATGTCCAGCTACTATGGGGAATGTCACCATGATGCTGAGGACAGAGTCAGAGTCAGAGGTGACTCAGTCTGGAACAGAGGCCTCTCTAAGCCCCCTTAAGAGGAGATACACCCCAAATACCCATTATTCAACAAACATTCTCAGAGGTAGAAATAGGCTCAAAGACAGAGTTGGTGGTAGCAGGAAGATGTTTGAAGGGACTGAGGAGGTGGTTCTTACCCAATGTTGAATTCGACCTGGGCTCAGCGTTCACACTTCCCACAGGCAGGAAAGGCTGGAGGAAAGATCCCAGCATGGGGTCTGCAGGATGATTCAGGATGGTGACTCATTGATGGAGGGGCGTGTCATCCTGATCTGGAGTAGAACAATGACTATTCCTTGACTCTGGTAAAGCAAGAAATGAGAGCAAAGCCCTGTGTAAATGTCGTTAGTGCTTTCATGGGGATTAAAAAAAAGAAACAACTTTTAAAATAAATGAGGTGCTACTAAATAAACTAATTGCTGGAAATGCACATGTGGGATAGCAGAGATAAATTAAAAAACAGATTAACGTAACATCTGTATATTAACATTGTCATAAAATGGAATGGTAATGGGGGGAGCGTGCAAGGTATTATAAAACAATAATCAGAAACATTATGTCAATTGTTGAAAACTACATTACCAACTGAAAGGTATTACTTAGTCTCAGATGTTTCTGCAACACTTTTGTTCACCCAACTGGCTGTACAGGAAAAGCCTATTCAATGCTGATAAACACCTTTACATTCCTTCACAACATAATCCCATCTCAGGTACACCTTGTGTTTAATTAATTTTTATTGTCACTAGTCATAACAGATCCCATGACCTGACAGCTGAATGCTTTATCTCTGGCATGTAACAGTTAAATACCCCGTTCGACATGGCCAAAATCTTTAGGAGACAACATCCAATGTCTTCAGATATTAATAGCAAAAATAGCAGTCATCTATAGACCAATTTTTTTAAAAAAAAACCTTTGAACCCACTTTCCCATATGAACCTCATGGGACACTTGGAAAGCAGGAGAAAACAAACATACAGAGACAGAGAAGAACATTGGTTGCCAGACAGGGAGGGATTTACTCCAAAGGGAATTTTTGGAGGCGTTCTGGACCTGTTCTGTATCTTGACTGCAGTTACCTACCCCACACATCTGTAAAAACTCACAGAACTCTATGTCAAAAAGAATGCCTGTGACTTTATGCAAAGTAGAAATGAATAAAACTTTAAATAACTCATGAAAATAGAATACCATCTAACATTATGGAAATGTACCAAATTAAAAAGCAAAAATAAAAATGACCCCCAAACCACCAAAATTGACCACATGGCAAGTCAGTGTTTACATATAAATGTTTACTTTGAAGAGTTATATTTTACCTTGTTTAGAGCCATTAATTTCTTAGTTCATGACTAGTTAATCATAGGAATAGAAAGACAAGCAGGCCCTTAAGGGAAGAGGGACAATGTACAGATGAGGTTCAATGGGGCAGAATAAAAGTAAGGCCATCTGGAATAAAGTGCACTTCTACTTAAGAAAAACCCTGGTTATTTTCAATGCTTTTAGAGATCTAGTATTTCATCTCTTATTCCCTTCCAGACACTGGGTTTCTTCTTTTTTCTTTTTAAGTGTTTGTCAAAAAAAAGGACTCCAGTTACACATTTGTTGTTGATTCGAAGAATATTCTTGCAGTGTAGGTATTATTATTCTCATTTCACAGATAGAAAAACTGAAGCCAGAAAGACTTAACGACATATTCAAGGGCTCAAGGCTAATAAGGGCCAACCTTTGATAAGAGCCCAGTCTGCTAATGCCAAAGTCTATGCAGCTGGAACAGTCAGAAGTAGTTCCAACCATCTGGAAGAGCTCTTTAGCTTTCCAGCTTGCTTGTTGATCAGGATAGTTGTATGAATGGAACTGAACTAAATTCCGCAAGGAGTTGGTTATAGACTGGAAGGGAAGAAACTGGAGAGGCAGAGAATATCCTGACCTCCTTAGAGGTGCTGAAGAAAAAAAGGAGTTCCTGTCATGGCTCAGGGGAAATGAAACTGACTAGTATCCATGAGGACGCAGGTTCAATCCCTGGTGCTACTCAGTGGGTTAAGGATCTGGCTTTGCCATGAGCTATGGTGCAGGCCAGCAGCTATAGCTCTGAATTGATACCTAGCCTGGGGACTTCTGTAAGTGGTGAGTGCAGCCCTAAAAAAGACCAGAAAAAAGAACAAAGAAAAATAAAAATAAAGAAAAGCATTCAACCTTGGGCAGGCTGAGGTAAGAAATGAAGGATTAGGCAAAACACAATGTACAGCGCACTCTTATCGTATTTTTCCAATTGTCCCCTTTCCCAGAGCCCTTCCTTCCTACTAAGGTGCAGGTGAAGATTAATGACAATGATAGGTTAGTCTTTGTGATTGGCAGGCAGAGAGGGCATAAGGTATCTCTAAAATAAACCATACCAATTGAAAACATCCAGTCTCCAAAGGCCCCAAGTGGGCTGAAAATAATAAACCTCTTAGGTCTCATTCAGTTACTCATTTATCTAGTCAGTCAGTGTGTTAGTTGACCCACCAGCAAATTTATTAGGTGACCACTATGTGCCAGTTTCAGCCTAGAGGACCACAGAAACTAGGCTCCATTATTAATATTGGAGGGGATCTACCAGTGGTGACTTTGGGCAGGATAAGGCAATGACTTAACAGTTTGTCCCTTACCTTCTTGCTTATTAATAAACAAGGTATTTCTTGAAAAGGAATTATAATTCTTACCTACCTCACAGAGATGCTAAGAGAGTCAATTAGCTGATGTTCATCTGAGACAGAACAAAGGCAAAAGTGGAAAATGAGAAGCTCTATAAACGAGCCTCTCCTCCATTATCATCATTGCTATCATCACCATCATCATTTCTGCTGAGTTACTGCTTCATAAAACTATTCCTGCAATTTCAATCAGGGGAGAAACCTGAATGGAGGCTGGAAATTAAGGAATTAGGAGAGACAGCCCTCTAAGTGTTGAAGAGAGCTTTTCTTCAAATCACTCCTAAAACTTTACATTTCTGCCACTGAGTTTGACCCTAAGAGAAGCCCAGCTTGAAAGTGATATTTTCTTTTCTTTCTTTTTTTCTTTTATTTTGTCTTTTGTCTATTTTTTTAGGGCTGCACCCTTGGCATATGGAAGTTTCCAGGCTAGGGGTCTAATCAGAGCTGTAGCCGCCAGCCTACACCACAGCCACAGCAATGCCAGATCCAAGCCGCATCTGTGACCTGTGGCGTCATGGCAACACCAGATCCTTAACCCACCAAGTGAGGCCCGGGATTGAACCCGCAACCTCATGGTTCCTAGTTGGATTTGTTTCCACTGCACCATAATGGGAACTCCAAAGGTGATATTTGAAATAAAGAGCCCCACTTTCTTGAAATCCACCCCCAAATCCCAAGCCCCTAAATCCATGCTGTCTTTTCTCCTTCTGTGTCTAAATACTCACCTTGCCAGTCATTAATGGAATTTTCCACCAAAGCACCATCTCTGGAAGCTGCAGCCGAAATGGTCAAGGATTAGGCGAGAGTACCTATTCCATCTGCCTTTTTGGCACAAGTGGCAAAGTGTACTAAATCCTGGTCTAAGAAGATGCTGAGGGAAATGGGTGACCCAGAGTTTACTGATGGACATGTGGTTCAACGAGCGCTTGGGGAGCTGTCCAAGGTACCAGGACCGTGACTCAGCTGGGAAAGTATGTTAGGGGATGAAGCCTGGGAAGAAGGCTGTAGGAGGGTGACCCTCAGGAGGAAGGACCTGGCACATAAAGTTTGCTTCATTGCCTCTTTTGCCTGGGATAGTGATGTCTCATATGACATTCACAGTTACAGTCAAGAGAAGACTTTAGAGAGCCGAGAATCCAATCCTGGTGTCAGAGGGCTAACTGAAAAGGCTGAGGACACATAGGCCAGATGTTCCCAAGCTCCTCCTCTTCCAGAAAGCTCCTCTTGACCTGATTTCTCCCACTTTTTCATACCTGGAATTACTCACTCAGGGCCTATCTTCCCCTCTAGTTGGTAAGTTTCATAAGGGCAGGCACAGTGTCTGTTGGCTTAGCATATATTTCTGGTGTCTGAAATAGGGGGTGGTTCTGTGTGTATGCATGCATGTTTTGTGTGTATGTGTGTGAATGTGTGAATATGGTGCATGTACCATTCACTGTCATGTGTTCCTGACTTGTTTCCTCTCCTGAAAAACACGGGGCTCTTTTTGCTCCACTACCTTTGTCTTCAGCAGAGCCTTTTGTTCAGAGTGAGTATTTGCTCTACAGTTGATGACAATTTGTTGATTTTAAAGGAACCTACAACAAAGCAGTGATAATCATACCTACATTGGTCTAGCTCTATTTAGTTTTAAATGCCTTTTGGTGGTCCCATTGTGGCACAGCAGAAATGAATCCATCTAGTATCGCTAAAGATTTGGGTTCCATCCCTGGCCTTGCTCTGTCAGTCCAGGATTGGCTATGTCACTGATGAGGCTCAGATCTGGCGTTGCTGTGGCTATGGCTGTGGCCGGCAGCTGTAGCTCTGATTTGACCCCTAGCCTGGGAAATTCCATTTGCTGCAAGAACAGCCCTAAAAAGATAAAAAAAAAAGTCTTTGCATAAGAGAAAATTAATTGTAATTAATTGTTCATTTTTAGAACATTACACATTTCAAAGCTCTTTTAAATGCACATTAGTTACTACATCAATTAAGTTGATAGGCATTTATGTCTCTTGTAGGGAAATGGGAAGACAAAGCACTGAGTAAAGAGGGTCTCTTGTCAGGTTCAATTTGAAGAGGTCCATGGTCCATCACTCTTCCTTCTAATGAGGTACAAGAGAAAGACAGAGTTGAGATAGAACCTGAGCACCATCACCTTCTGAATGGCTTCCTGAGGAAACTTTATAAATTCTCTCTATATCAGATTCTTCATCCATAAAAGCAGCATAATAATACCTCTCTCCTACACCTGGCTGTGAAAATCAGAGAGGCAGCCTGGACTGGCCTAGCACACAGAAGCCATTCAGTAAGGATAAGTTCTATTCTTGGCTGGAGAAGGCTTACTGGAAAAGCCAAGGTTTAAAACTCTTCTGAATATTGAGAGAGGATCCAGGCATTGGCCTAGTGCTCATCCCATGGCTTCTAGAGCCCCCTCTTCCCTACTTCCTACTTTTAGGGGAAGTTAAACCACACCAAAGCCACCTTCATGCCATTTTTCTCCAGCATACAGCCTCATTCCCCTTCTGCCTTACCCCATTTCTCCCACTTGAAACTCTGGAGGGAAAAAAATCACTCCATCTGTCTCTATTTATGTTTGTTTTTCCAAAATACCTCTGTGAAATGCAAAGTTTTAATAACAAGAAATGATCATTTGGTGGATTACAGAGCAGTAAAATCTAGGTGGGAAGCTGTACAGACACCAAAATACCAGGCCCATTTGGCTCTTACAGGGAGGAAATGGTATATTTAGTAAGCAAAAAAACTCAGGAAATGTAAACCAGGTTTCCCCTTCCCTTCCTTCTCCAGCACAAATTAAACAACTTTTACACACCACGTATTCTTCAGTAGAGGAAGCTAATGATGTCCCCAATGCCCTCTTCATCTGATCAAACTTTATTGTCTGTGTCAGGCTGCCAATTAAGTCAGGGCTCTCCTATTGCACAAACTTCCCAAGCCACCATAAAGGTTAATTGAATCATGTATAGGTGACACTCTGGCGGACAGGAGGCCTTTAGAATTCCTTTCAGTCACTGGATGGGAGGGGAGAACAAATGAAAAACTAGTGTAACTTGTACAGCCAAAGTGGAGGCTCCCGGTAGAGAAGTGACCAGAGTCCATCTTCCTGCCTCGAGCTTTATGTCTCTTGGGGTCAGGTTTTTCCTGCCACTTCTTTCAAACTCCCAGGAGCCTCCTCCATTTCTCTATGTGATGTACTTTGCTGAGAAAGACAAGAAGTTGTTTGAAGCAGGTCCATCCTGGCTATCCAGATGGCCAGCTGTAGCCTGGCTCCCAAACAAGCTTTCCAGCAAAGACCTGCTGCTTCCAATGCATTTGCTTAAAATGAACGTCACACTGCTCAGAGAATTGTCTCTAAGGGAATATATTTATATGACTGTGGACTCCTTTAGGCTAGAAATTATGACCCAAACACAGAATAAATTGCAGTTTTCAGGATTTGCTGAATGAGCAACTTGATCATAGAATCATGAACTGTTGGAGTTGGAAAGATCCTTAGATAGCCTTTCACTTGGTGTTCTTACAGACTACTGATGAGGATTCTGGGATGAGAGAGGAAGAATGGATTTCCCAAGTACATAGAGACATGAAATAGAAGAAAGTGTCTAGAATCCTGGTAGCCTGGACATGGAAAATCCTTCAGAGAGGAAAGGATTTGTCTAAGCCTCCTTGTAAATATGCTTTATGTTCAGCTACCTCAGGGACACCTATCTATGTACAAACACTGAATGTGCTATGAAGAACTTTATGAATTCATTCAATCAGATTCCTCAGGGCCTCTGCTCAATGGCATCCTTAGTCCCCAGTAATGTCTTATAAAACCATTTACTTTTTTAGATTTTGTTCAGATTGTTCTTTCCCACAGTTCATCCAAGTGAGTAAAGCCTAGTAGTTAATAGAACTGACTTATTTTAATTTAGATGAGCCTCAGAGATGGCTACTTTCATAAAGAAAGAAGATTTTTCTGGAGGGCATGCCAAGAAGACTGAGATAGAGACCCATTATGGAGGCTATATTATGGACTCAGAGTCAGAGATTTCGGTGAAGGTCCTTAAAGGCTGCCCTACCAAATTAACACTCAGCACAGTTCCTGGGTCTCAATGGATAACTGGCAAATGCATGTAAACAAAAATGGATGGGCAGGTTGCTGGATGGATGGATGGACGGACGGTTGAATTTCCAACCCTCAACATCCAAGGGCCTCTTACTCTTCAGGGTGGTGAGATTACCACCTGGGGAGCTGACCTGGACAACTTTAGTCAGCTCTGGCTGTTAGAAATTTCATCCTTGCATGAAGCCCATCTCTGTCAATGGCTTACAATGTCTGAGGTGCCATTTCTCTTTTGAAGGGACAACATAGAGTAAATATATCCCTCTTCCTTACAACAGCCTGTCATTTATTTAAAAATAGTTGTGAGATATATCCAAAATTGCATTTCTGGAGTTCCTGTTGTGGCACAGCAGAAACGAATCCAACTAGGAACCATGAGTTTGTGGGTTCGATCCCTGGCTTCACTCAGTGGATTAGGATCCAGCATTGCCGTGAGCTGTGGTGTGGGTCACAGACGTGGCTTGGATCTGGTGTTGCTGTGGCTGTAGGCTGGCAGCTATAGCTCCTATTAGACCCCTAGCCTGGGAACCTCCATATGCTTCGAGTGTGGCCCTAAAAAGACAAAACAAACAAACAAACAAACAAAACAAAAAAACAAATTTGCATTTCTAAGTGACTTTCGATTCTTTTGGAAAAATCATATGCACCTTAAAAGACAAGAAAACTGCAGTTCCCTGGTGGCTCAGTGGGCCAAGGATACAGCATTGTTACTGCTATAGCACAGGTTCAGTCCCTGGTCTGGGAACTTCCTTATGCTATGGGTACAGGTCAAAAAAAAAAGACAGAAAAACTGAAGATATTCGGTGACTTGTGCCCAAATTCTGATAGGAATTCCCAAAGTAGATTCCAGTCATGCTGAGCAAAGTTCACACAGTGGGAACATGCACAAAGCCTCCCAACAGGCCTCTTTGAAGGACAACATTCATTGGAAAAGCTGTATTTTAGATTGTTTTAAAAACTTGATTCTGTTACTTCATAGCAGAATCTCTTGCAGCAGGACTTGGTGATTGATAGTAGACTCTAGGGTTGGTTGGCCTGAGTTCATGTCATGATTTCCTCATTTGTAAGGATTAAAGAAGTTAACGCATGTAAAAGAGTTAGAAAATGCCTGGCACACAGTAAGTACTCAATAAAAGTTAGTTTTCATTGTCTTTCTTCAGCCTTTGTTTGCTCTTTTCATTAATATGTTTCCTCCCATTTAGCTCTTCACAATTCTGAACTTTCCAGTTTATTCCAATCCTAGTGCTTAATGGAATTTCAACAGGAATCCTACAGCTAGTCAATCTGGTGTATTAGGTATTCTGAACCCATAGCATGGAGAGATATCTAAACTTTCCACCACATAGGATAAAAAGGACATTTGAAGAGGGTGATTGCTTGCTGGTTATAAGGACTTGAAAGCCAAAAAGGAGACTAAAATGAATTTAGTACACTGAGTATAATGTCTAAAGTGACAATATCATTTATCCTCCAAATTAGGACAATTTTGAGGTTGAAAAGAGGCCTTTCAATTAAGACAGCAGGTCTAAACCAAGGTTGTCCCAGATGAACCAGAATGTATAATCTCCCTAAAAATGTGCCAGGCACTGTACTAGTTCTTAACTATTTTATTTAATTAATGAACTGACCGTATTCATGTAAGAGTAAATGTCCTTATTCTTATTTTGCGTCTGGGAAAATTAAGTTCATGAGAAGTTAATTAATTTGCCCCTCAGATCACACCACAGTTGGTAAGTGGGAGAGCCGGGATTCTGACACAGGTCTCTGATTGCAAGGCACCTGCCCTCTCCACTGACCTTTCTGCCATCAAGCTCTTAGGACTTCTCCTTGTGTGAATATCCTTTGCTTCTTTGTTTCCCTTTATTTTGAAAAACCAGTGTTAATACAATTTTTAAGGCTTCAAAAAATTATTGAGATCATGACAGCCTACATACCACCACCCTACTTGGAAATAAAACATGGCATATCCATTTGCAGTCCCCTGCGTATTGCTTGTAAGTCCCATTTGCCACCCACCACCCCCACCCCGCAGAGAAGCAGGAACTATCCTAAACCTGGCTTTATAATTCCCAGGTAAGTCTTTATACTATTAATGCATGCAGCTACAAGGGCACACCATTCATTTTTGCAGGTTTTAAAATCACATAAGTGGTGATACACTGCCTAGTTTCCTAGAACTGTCTTCCCTCACTCAGCAGTGGTGAAGTTCTGGCTCATCTGTGTGTAGTGCTATGTAGGATTCCACTAAGGGATACACAAGAGTTTATTAATCCAATTCCCTCTTGATGAATAATTAGAGTAATTCTGATTGTTCACTATTATAAACAATGCTTTGTGTACATTTCCCCTCATGTACGTCTGCAATAGGTTCTGTAGAGTGTAGACCTGAGAGTGGGGTTGCCAGGGCTAAGGGTTTGCATATCTTCAATATTACAAGATATTGCCATATTGCTCTCCAGTGGGGTGTGGCAATATACTCTCTCACTAGACTTGTATTACGAGTTAGAATTGCTTCTATCCTCACCAAACATTGGTGGGATGAGACCTCTTTCTTTCTGTAATAATATATTGGATACCATTGTGAAATAGTATCAAAATGTGGTTTTCATTTTCATTCCCAGCATTTATCTGATTACTGTGATTATTAGAGAGATTGACTTTCTTTGCTTACAGGTGTTTAGGCTTCCTCCTCTATGTAGTATCAACTCTCCCCTTTCATCTCACTTCTCTTCTATCCCCCAGAGCTGGTTCTCTCTTAAGAAGGCTGCCTTTGCATGAGAAAGTCATTATTGTCTCTCCCAACCCTGTGCAAAGGCCATGTGCCTTTGAAGCATAAGGATTATATGCCTTTGCTCTGGAGAAAGCTGCAAGAGATGATAAAAATAACACAGAAGGATGCTATGGATCTCCCACAGTCTTAACGAAATTCTTTGTTTCAAAATATACACTTCTGGAAAAGATTTCCCATCGTAGGATGTCTTTGGACCAAGACCATGGATGTATACTTACAAGGTCCCAAAGTTCTGTAGGAGGAAAATATCAATTCCTGTCTTCATTGTGGTCATAATCTTGAAATTATATGAATATAAGCATTTTCTTGGCCATTTTGGGGTCTTGTGATTAGAGTGCCTACATTTCTGATTTTACAAATGTCTTGGTTCCAAGTGAGACCACTGAACAGAATTAGATCTAATAGGTCCATCTATTAGATAAGGCTCTAATAATAGATACCTACATAACAGTGGATTTAAAAAAGACATGTACTATCTCATGTTAAGCCTGGAAATTGGTGGTCCAGGGCTGGTTCAGAGATTCAAGGATATCATCAAAGATTCAAAAAAGAAAAAAAAAATCCAGGAGTTCCCGTCGTGGCGCAGTGGTTAACGAATCTGACTAGGAACAACGAGGTTGCGGGTTCGATCCCTGCCCTTGCTCAGTGGGTTAACGATCCGGCGTTGCCATGAGCAGTGCTGTAGGTTGCAGACGCGGCTCGGATCTCGCGTTGCTGTGGTTCTGACGTAGGCCGGTGGCTACAGCTCCAATTCGACCCCTAGCCTGGGAACCTCCATATGCCGAGGGAGTGGCCCAAAGAAATGGCAAAAAGACCCCCCCCCAAAAAAAAATCCAGGTTGTTTTTCTTCTGTTCTACTGTCTGATGCATACTGGCTTTCTAAACCCAATTTTGTTGCCTCATAGTCTCAAGAGAATTGCTCCAAGCCCCAGGCATTTTAACTTCATATAACCAAGTTAAAGGGCAAGAAGGGTGGAGCTGTTAGAGTGTTCATCAGTAGAAAAGAGAAAAATCTTCCCCTCAAAGTCTTCCAACAGTCTTCTTCATACCCAAATTAGTTGCAAGGGAAGTTGGGAAAGAAAATATCTAGCACGTTAGCCTCTGTGGTAAAAAGTAAATCCTGCCAGCTTGATAGAAAGAGCAGAGGATGATTTCTGGGTAGGTAAATTTGTGCCAAGATAAAGCTACATGCTCTCAACACATACTATAAAAGCAACAGTTTTGTGGTGGAATAAGTAGAGAAAATTGTGAGATAAATTTAGTCCTCATCCAGGACATGTTACCATAGACAAATCCAACCCAAAATACTGTGCATACATTCAGTTAAACAAAATTTTATCTTCTTTCCCACCCGCCCCATGCACACACACAGACCCACTCTTTGTAGCATATAAAACCTTGTATGTTTATGAGGTCCAACTTTTATGCCATAATTACTTTAAATAATACATTGTTACTTCTTCCTACCTCCTATCTTTTCTGAGGCTCCTCAGCCTAATTCCCTGAACACTTTGTCCCTAGTTCATTACTGAACACACACATGAACTTTCTTCCAGCAAACCTGGTGCTCACCTAACTTTCAATAGGAAATTGAGAGAACTTAAGGTATTTCTTCCTGAGGACTTCATAAATGGCCCCTCCTAGAGAGATTGCATTTCATTATAGGAATAAGATTGCATAGGAAAAAGGGCATAAACTTTGGAGTCAGATAAAATTGTGTTAAAATTCTGGTTCCAGTATTATAGACATGAATAGAATAATAAGAAAATATTGAGTAACATGAAGCCAATAAATTCAACACCTTAAATAAAATAGGAGTTCCCATCTTGGTGCAGTGGAAACAAATCCGACTAGGAACCATGAGGTTGCAGGTTCAATCCCTGGCCTTGCTCAGTGGGTTAAGGATCCGGCATTGCCATGACCTGTGGTGTAGGTTGCAGATGCAGCTCAGATCAGGCGTTGCTATGGCTCTGGGGTAGGCCAGCAGCAACAGCTCCAATTAGACCCCTAGCCTGGGAACTTCCATATGCCATGGGTGTGGCCCTAAAAAGACAAAAGACAATAAATAAATAAATAAATAAATAAATAAATAAATAAATAAATAAAAGAAAAAATAAAATAGACAAATTATTTGAAAGTCACAAATGATAAGAAGGTACTGGAGAAGAAATATAAAATCTAAAAATTCCTATATTTATTAAAGAGATTAAATTACTAATAAAATAATAATAACTTACAAATAAAATATCAGGAATAAATAGTACCATTCCTCCATAAACTCTTCCAGAAAATAAGGAGGAAATAACACTTTTTAAATCATTGTATGATTTAAAATTAGAATTACTCTAACATCAAAACCAAAGACATTATGAAAAAAAAATACTGCAGGCTATCCCCTATGAATATAATCATAAACATCCTTAACAATTATCAGTAAGTTACAGAAAGAGCATACTAAAAAAATTTAAGGGCAATACAAAAAGGCCAAGTGAGATTTATACCAGAAATACACCATAAATGTAAGGTTGGTTTAACATTGCAAAACCAATCACCAATCTGAATTCAGATAGAGAACATGCCTGAAGACTCTATCTCTGGTGGCATGCTACTGAGCTCCATAGAACATCTCCTACATAAGGCCACTTCTTCAGCTGACTTTTCACCACTAAATCAGCCTTACAAGAAATGTTAAAGAGACCTCTCTAAGCAGAAAGAAAAGACCACAACTAAAAATATGAAATTTATGAAAGGAAAAATCTCACCTGGCAAAGGCTAATATACAGCAAAAGGATTGGAGGAACCAGCTGTAAAGGTAATAGAAAGGTTAAAAAAACAAAAGTGGTAAAACCATCTATATTTACAATAAATAGTTAAGGGGCACACAAAATAAAGAGATGTAAAATATAATGTCAAAAGCATAAAGCGTGCTGGGGGAAGGAAGTAAATATAGGGCTCTTAGAATGTGTTCACAAACTAAAGAGGTTATCATATACATGTATGTTGTTATATAAGAACCTCATAGTAATAGCAAACCAAAATCCTGCAATAGATATACCATAGACAAAGAGAGAGAGGGAGAGAGAGAGAGAGGAGAGAGAGAGAGAAAGAAAGATAGAAAAGAATCCAGCATAATACTAAAGATAGCCACCAAATCACAAGGGAAGTGAGTAAGAGAAGAATAAAGGAACAGAAAAGAACTACAAAAACATCCAGAAAACAATTAACAAAAAGCAATAAGTAGGAATTCCCATCATAGCTCAGTGGAAATGAATCTATTATCCATGAGCATACAGATTCGATCCCTGGACTGGCTCAGTGGCTTAAGGATCCAGCATTGCCATGAGCTGTGGTGTAGGTCACAGACGTGGCTCAGGTCTGATGTGGCTGTGGCTGTGGTGTAGGCTAGCAGCTACATCTCTGATTTGACCCCTAGCCCTGGAACTTCAATATGCCACAGATGGGGCCCTAAGAAGACCAAAAAAAAAAAGGAGGCAATGAGTACATACCTATCAATAATTACTATAAATGTAATTAGACTAAATGTGACAATCAAAAAACATAGAGTGGCTAAATGAATAAAAAAATTAAGACCCATATATACACTGCCTATGAGAAACTCACTTCAGATCTAAAGATACACACAGACAGAAAGGTAGGGAATGTAAAACATATTCCATGATATAGAAACTAAAAGAATGCTGCTGTAAGGATACTTAGATCAGACAAAATAAACAAAAAGAACAAAAGAAACAAAAAGCATTATATAATGATAAAGAGATCAATACAACAAGAAGGTTGTAGATATGTATGTATATTTGTATACACATATATATGCACTCAACATAGGAACATTTAAATACATAAAGCAAAATATTTACAAACATAAAGGGATAAATAAACAATAACACAATAATAGGGGAATTTAATACTCACTTATATTAATGGACAGCAAATCATTAAGGGAACACTGGCCTTAAGTGATACATTAGACCAGATGCATTAATAGATATATATATATATAGAACATTCTGGCCCCAAACAGCAGAACACAAATTTTTTTCAAGTGTACATGGATCTTCCTACAAGATAGACAATATGCTAGTTCACAAAACAAATTGAAGAAAATCGAAATATTAGCAAGTATATTTTCCAACCACTAAGGTATAAGACTAGAAATTAACAATAAGGAAAAAAAGAGGGAAAAAAAGACGTGAATACATGGAACATAAACAATATGCTACTAAATAACCAAAGGGTCACACAAAAACATCAAAGAAGAAATTTTTTAAAAACACCAAAATTCAAATGAAGGTGAAAACACAACATTTAAAAATCTATGGGATGCAGCAAAAGCAGTTCTAAGAGGAAAATTTATAATGATAGGGGCCTTGGATCTGGTATTGCCATGGCTATGGCATAGGCCTCAACTGCTGCTCTGATTTGACCCCTAGCCCAGGAACTTCTATATGCTATAGGTGTGGCAATTAAAAAAAAAATCAGGAGTTCCTGTCATGGCTCAGTGGTTAACGAATCTGACTAGGAGCCATGAGGTTGTGGGTTTGATCCCTGGCCTCGCTCAGTGGGTTAAGGATCTGGCATTGCCGTGAGCTGTGGTGTAGGTCGCAGATGTGGCTTGGATCCTGCGTTGCTGTGGCTGTGGCGTAGGCCAGCAGCTACAGCTCTGATTAGATCCCTAGCCTGGGAACCTCCATATGCCATGGGACCAGCCCAAGAAAATGGCAAAATGACAAAAAGACAAAAAAAAAAGTCAGAGCAGAAATAAATGAAATAGAGGCCTAAAAAAAAAAATAGAAAAATCAATGAAGCTAGGAACTGATCCATTGAAAAGATAAACAAAATGGGCAAAAAGCCAGACTCATAAAAAAAGAGAGATGGCCCAAACAAATAAAATCATAAGTGAAAAAGGAGACGTTACAGTCAACACCATAGAAATACAAAGGAACATATATCATAAGAGATTACTATGAGTAACTATATCCCAATCATTGGACAACCTAGAAGAAATGAACAAATTCCTAGAAATATAAAATTTTCCAAGACTGAGTCAGGTAGAAATAGAAAATCTGAACAGACCGATTAGTAGTAAAATTGAATCAGTGACCAAAAAAACCCACAACCCTCCCAACAAATAATAGTTCAGAACCAGATGTCTTCATAGGTGAATTCTACCAAAAATTTAAAGAGTTATTGCCTATCCTTCTCAAACTATTCCCAAAAATAGAGAAGGAAGTAAAACTTTAAACACATTCTTCAAGGCCAACATCACCCTAATTCCAAAACCAGAAAAAGACACCAGATAAACACACAGAGAAAAATTACAGGCCAATACCATTGATGAACACAGATGCAAAAATCTTCACCAAAATACTATCAAAGTGAATTCAACAATACATTAAAAAGATAATATACCATGATCGAGTGGTATTTATCCCAGGGATTCAAGGAAGTTTTAATATTTTCAAATCAATTCATGTGATACATCATATTAACAAAACAAAGGGATAAAAAAGTCATCAGTCAATCTTAATAGATGCTGAAAAAGATTTGACAAAAGCCAGCATCCCTTTATGATTTAAAAAAAAAAAAACCTCTCAGAGTTCCCGTTGTGGCTCAGTGGTTAACGAATCTGACTAGGAACCATGAGTTTGTGGGTTCAATCCCTGGCCTTGCTCAGTGGGTTGAGGATCTGGCATTGCTGTGAGCTGTGGTGTAGGTTGGCAGCTACAGCTCCAATTAGACCCCTAGCCTGGGAACCTCCACATGCTGTGGGTGCAGCCCTATAAAGAGCAAAAAAAAAAAAAAAAAAAAAGAAAAGAAAACCCCAAAAAACTCTCAACAAAGTGGGTATAGGGGATGATACATAATAAAGGTCATATATGACAAAACCATAGCCAACATCATATCAATGGTGAAAATCTGAAAGCATTTCTGCTAATATTATGAAAAAGATAAGGAGCCTACTCACACCACTTTTATTCAACATAGTATTGGCAGTCCCAGGCCATAGCAATCAGACAAGAAAAGGAAATAAAAGGCATCCAAACTAGAAAAGAAGTAAAACTGTCACTGTTTGCAAATGACATAATACTATATATAGAAAACCCTAAAGATGCCACCCAAAAAAACCTTATTAGAATCAATAAATTAATACAGCGAAGTTGCAGGATAAAAACTTAATATACAGAAATCTGTTGCATTTTTATACACTAATAATGAAATTTTGAACTATCAGAAAAGAAATTAAGAAAACAATCTTTACAACAAGCTAATAAAATACTTAGAAATAAATTTAACTTAGGAGGGGAAAGACCTGTACCTGAACATTTATAAAACATTGATGAAAGAAGTTGAAAATGACACAAACAAATGGAAAGATATATGATGGACTGGAAGAATTAATGTTGTTAAAATGACCGTATTATCCAAGACAATACACAGATGAAATGTTAACCCCTATCAGATGTCAATCGTATTTTTCATAAAACTAGAATGAATAACCACCAAGTTTGTAAGGCACCACGAAAGACTCCAATAGCCAAAGCAATCTTGAGGGGAAAAAATGAGCAAAGTTGGAAGTATCTTTTTCCCTTACTTCAGACTATACTACAAAGCTACAGTAATCAAAACAGTATAGTACTGTCACAAAAACCAGAAACATAGATCAATGGAACAGAATAGAAAGCCTAGAAATAAATCTACACTTAAGTGAACAATTTACAACAGGAGGAAAGAATATACAATGGGGAAAAGACAGTCTCTTCAATATATAGTATTGGGGGAGTTCCCACTGTGGTGCAGCAGAAACAAATCTAACTAGTAATCATAAGGTTGCCAATTCAATCCCTGTCCTTGCTCAGTGGGTTAAGGATCTGGTATTGCCATGAGCTGTGGTATAGGTTAGAGATGTGGCTCTAATCCCATGTTGCTATGGCTGTGGTGTAGGCTAGTGGCTATAGTTGTAATTTGACCCCTAGCCTGGGAAGTTCCATATGCCATGGATGTGGCCCTAAAAAGCAAATACACACATACACATAGTTAGAGTTGGGAAAACTGGACAACCACATGTAAAAGATTGAAATTGGACCATTTTATCACATCATATACAAAAATAAACTCAAAATGGATTGAACACTTAAATGTAAGACCTACCTGAAAACACAAACTTCTAGAAGAAAACGTAGACAATATAATATTTGGCAAGTCTCACCAATATTTATAGGATCTGTCTCTTCAGGCAAGGGAAACAAAATAAAAAGAAAACAAATGGGACTATATCAAACTAAAAACCTTTCGCACAGTGAAGGAAATCATCAACAAAACAAAAAGGCAGCCTAATGAATGGGAGAAGATATTTGCAAATGATGTATCCAATAAAAGGTTAATATCCAAAATAGATAAACATACACCTCAACATTAAAAAAAAATTTAAATGGGCAGAGGACATAAATAGACATTTTCTAAAGAAGAAAATGACTCATAGTTACATGCTTAGTGCTCAGCATTGCTAATCATCAGGGAAATGCAAATCAAAACCATAATGATGTATTACCTTGCACCTGTCAGAATGACTATGACCAAAAAGACAATAAATAATAAATGATTGCAAGGATGCAAAGAAAAAAGGAACCCTTGAGCACTGTTGGTGGGAATGCAAACTGGCTAAACCACTAAGGAAAATAACGAAGAGCTTCCTCAAAAATTTAAAAAGAGACTCACCATGCAATCAAGCAATTTCACTTCTGGGTATATGCCCCCCCCCCGCAAAAGCCACAAAACACTGATTCTAAGAAATACATGCACCCCTATGTTTATTGCAGCATTACTTACAATAGCCAAGATATTGAAGCAGCACAAATGTCCATCAATAGATGAATGGATAAAAGATTGTGTGGTACACATACACAATTGAATATTACTCGGACATAAAAAGGAATGAAATCTTTCCTTTTGCAACCACACAGATCGATCTGGAGGGTATTATGTTAAGGGAAATAAGTCGGACAGGGAATGACAAATACAATATAAACTCACTTATATGTGGAATCTAAAAAACAAAACACCGTGAAATGAAAACAGATACAGAGATTAAAGGGATGCTTGCCAGAGCAGAAGGGAGTGGGGAAATGGATGAAGTAGGTGAAAGGAATTAAGACATAGGAGCTTCCAATTATAAAATAAATTTCACAAGGATAAAGTGTACATTGATAACACTGTAATAATTTCATGGGGACAGATGATTACTAGACTTATCACTGTGATCATTTTGTAATGTATTTAAATGTTGAATTATAAAAAAAAAAGGAGTTCCTAAGTTCCTATCATGTCTCGGTGGTTAATGAATCTGACTAGTATCCACGAGGATTCAGGTTCAATCCCTGGCCTTGCTCAGTGGGTTAAGCATCTGGCATTGCTGTGGCTGTGCTGTATATTGGCAGCTACAGCTCCAATTCGACCCCTAGCTTGTGAACCTCTATATGCCGTGAGTGCGGCCCTAAAAAGACAAAAGACAAAAAAAAATGTTGCATCACCATGTTTCATACCTGAAACTACGATGATATTCTATGTCAACTATATTTCAATTAAAAATAATAATAAAAGGCCTACATATTAGAAAGAAACAAAAAAAAATTGCCTTTGTTTGCAAGGGACATGTTCAGGCACTTAAAAAAAAAACTAAGAAATCCATGGAAAAGCTATATCCACACAAAAACTTGTACACAAATATTCATATTGCCCCAAACTGGGGAAAATGTAAATGTCCATCAATACGTGAATGAATAAACCAATACTCAACAATAAAAAGTAACAACTCATGCATGCAAAAACGTGTTTGAATTTTTTAAAACACGCTGACTGAAAAAAGCCAGATACAAAAAAATATATATATTGTATGATTTTGTTTTCGCAAAATGAAAAGAAAGACAAATCTAATGAATGGTGAAGAAAGCAGATCGGTGTTTGCCTGGGATTGGAGTAGGAACTGATTAGGCAGGGGCACAGGGAAAGCTTTTGGAGTCATGGAGATATTTCACACCTTGATTGTGGTGAGTTACCTGTGTGTATACATCTGTCAAAACTCATCATTCATACACTTAAAATGTATGCATTTCATTATTTGAATTATACCTCAGTAAAGTTGGTTTTTAAAATATTCTGTCCTCATCCTTTACCGAGTGGCCCAGGCCAAGTAATTTCTTTCAGAGCGCCAATGTAGCAAAATGGCAATAATATTTTCTTCACTGATTTGCTGTGATGAGCTACATGAGTGTGATGGTGATCTACTTAAATACAGTACTTGGGACAGAGAGAGCAAGTGCTTAATAAAAACTAACTTATTACTGGAGTCCCTGTCGTGGCTCAGTGGTTAACGAATCCAACTAGGAACCATGAGGCTGCGGGTTCGATCCCTGGCCTCGCTCAGTGGATTAAGGATCCGGTGATGCCGTGAGCTGTGGTGTAGGTTACAGACAAGGCTCAGATCCCACATTGCTGTGGCTCTGGCGTAGGCTGGCGGCTGCAGCTCCGATTCAACCCCTAGCCTGGGAACCTCCATATGCCGCAGGAATGGCCCAAGAAATGGCAAAAAGAAAAAAAAAAAACAACAAAAAACATATTACTAAGACATGATATCTGAAGACTCAAAGACATGAATCTCAAATGGTGAAATTTCAGATATGCCAAGAAGGGTGGAAAATAATTTAGGACAGGAATCCTTGGTCAGTTCTCCTCTTGGAGTTCCCATAGTGGCTCAGCAGTTAATGAACCCCACTAGCATCCATGAGGACGAGGGTTCAATCCCTGGCCTCACTCAGTGGATTAAGAATCTGGCGTTGCCATGAGCTGTGGTGTAGGTCACAGATGTGGCTTTGATCCCTCGTTGCTGTGGCTATGGTGTAGGACAGAGGTTACAGCTCTGATTTGACCCCTAGCTTGGGAACTTCCATATGCCACAGGTGTGACCCTAAAAAGACAAAAAAGGAGGGGGGGTGCTTTTTTTCCTAATTCCTCCAAGCTAGCCCTAGATCTGGAATTTAAATTATATGACCTTATATTTTAAAGCAACTTGATTTCCTTTGACTCCCAAAGCCATTTTTGGAAGTAGATATATCATAAACCATAAGACTCTTCAGAGTGCTGAGAAATGAAGGGATTTGCCCAAGGTCACACAGCTCAACCAAGCCTAAAACCCAATGACTAAGAGAAGCCTAGTGTACCATCCAGAGGAGGGCAGGGAGGAGGATGCAGAGGGAAGGCTTGTTTTTGCAAAACATCAAAGGATTTACTCCATTTACTCTAGACAAAAAGTGGTATGCCCAAGATCACAAAGAAAATTTGTGGCAGAATAAGACCATCTCTGAATCTCAGTCTGGCTTGCTCTTCCTGCCTCCCCTTCCTCCCTCTCTCCCTTAGAAATAGTGATAGACATAGCCTTTGCTCTTGACATTCAGCAAGGCTGAGCAGCCCAAGATGCTCTCCTCCCACGTATGTTTTTGCTAACCTTTCCTGGTGGTGTGGTCCTCTGTCTCCCTTATATACAAACAGCTGGAAATAATGAAGGTCAGTGGCCTGTCAGCCCAGCTGTTCTGGCTGAGGACCATGCCCCAGTCCTGGCTGCCAGGGAGCAGGAGGGACGGAGTAATTAATTTCTATGCATATCATTGCCAGGATCACTTACTGATCCAAGGAGGGAGATTAGAGATGTCACCCTGTAAATTGAGTCAGAGCCTTCACCTCGGTGCTTGGCTGGCAATTTTACACAGTGCTTGACACGGTAACAAATGCAGGGTACTAAAAGGCAGCAACTCCCTTGGGTGATGGACGGGGGGAATTGGCCCAATAAATTGTTCGCTGTAAAAAGCCATGTTTCCCTCATTAAAAGGCAGTGAATTCTCTATTGCTTTTCATTAGCTCTGGCCTTGCTAGACATGAGGTGTAATTGACAGTGTGGTTACAGGAGGTGGGCCCTGAGGTGAGGAAGACAAAGAAGCCGAAAAGAGATTCTTATTTATTAAGGTAGAGGTGACAGGCGGCTGCTTAATAAGTTTTTGGCGTGGGGGCCTGGAGGTGGGGGGGCCTGGAGGTGGGGGAGCAGTGGGATCCTCTGAGGGTTGCTCCAAGGACAAGGCACCCTGGAGAGTAAAGAGCTAGTCAGACTCAGGGGAGAAGAGGGTACTGCCCCACCATACCCCAGGGCAGAGGCACACGCGGAGCAGTGGGTGAGTAGAGGTTCCTCATGGTCTCCTCCCAGCCTGTGGAGTCACAAGCACTGGCACCATGTCTGGTCCTGGGGTTGTCCCTGACTAGCCCACTCAGCATCTTGGAAAACTTATTCTGGGTGTCAGTGTCTCCATCTGAAAAATGGGCAAGCCTGGAATCAAGTGGGAATTCCTCTCTGTGAAAGCACTTGGCAGTAGGGAGGGGTGGGAGTTGAAAATACTACAGACGCACTTCTGACTCCCCTGTCTCTTTTCTTAGCATAAGCAGGGACCAAGGAATTCTTTTCCTTCCAAGGATGATAATTCCTTATTGTCACTATTCATTGTGATAGTCACCTTGTCTCAGATTTGGCCCCTGGGAGCCTTCATCCTCAGTGCCTTCCTTGTCTGCTAGAACAGCCAGATGTTCCAGGCTCATCTTGTACACTGTCTGTTTCCCATACCCCAGCCGAAGTTCCTTTAAATGGAACAAAAGGCAAATTAAATAGGAGCTATTCCTCCACATTGAAAAGTGAGGGGTATACCCCTTCCTGACTGCAAGGGTATTAGACAGCTGAAGACTAAGCCATGAAGGATTTTTTTGCAGAGAGAGCTGTGAGTGTGTTATGAGTCCTACATCTCACTGGGAGAGGCAGGAGGTGGCCTCCTTTTCACCTCAAGTCTGGAGGATGTGTGGAGAGCATGCTGGGTCCCCAGGACTTGAGGTCACATTGAGCTAGTGTGTGGCCCATGCCCAAGGGATCTTGAAGCAGGAGGCTCTGTCTCCCAGCCAGGGTTCACAGAGACGAGGCCACCTGGATGCACTGGAGTACTCTGGGGCACAGTGGGTCAGTGGGGAGCTGGACCCTGGAGACCTAGCATCCTAGGGAAGGGGTACATTACCCACCTCACCATCTAAGCAAATGCATCACCCCTCCCAGGAAGTGCCATCCGAACCCTCATGGTATCTCCGAGAATGATCAGTTCAGAACTTTGGCCAACTTGGTATGAAACATCCATTTCCAGATGGGAAAAAAATAAAAGTCAGATTACTTAAGACCTTTCTCTCTCTGTCTCCAACATTTGAGGGATCAGTTCATGATTCTGGAGCCAAGATCAGGGGCAGTGAGGAGAAATGGAGAAAAAGCTGATTCCAACCCACTCACCACCACCAACCCCACTAAGCCAGGCTGCTGGAGAAGGTTTGGAGTATTGAAACATTATTTTACCAGATATTTGATGACTAATATGAGATTATTCTTCTGGATAGATGGGACCAGAAGACCATTTAGTATACGAGAGCCAGCAGATAGGCTCTGGGGCCTTTACGGTCAGCTGAGGCTCAAGCCCCAAGGAGCAGGTTTGTGCCTATAATGGGGAGAAGGTGGAATGGAGAATATAATTATTTCCTAGTTGAACCCTAATGAATTACTTTCCTGGGACTGCTGTAACAAGTACCACAGGATGGATTTTTTTCTAAGTTTTATTGAGATATAGTTGACTTAACAAAGTTGTAATAATTTCTGCTCTGTAGCAAAGTGATTCAGTTATATATATACACACCCATTCTCTTTCAGATTCTTTTCCCACATAGATTATCACAGAATATTGGGTAGAGTTCCCTGTGCTATATAGCAGGTCCCTGTCAGCCAATCATTCCATATATTTCAGTGTGCATACGCCAATCTCACACCCCCAGCCTTCTCCTGCAACCTGTCCCCTTTGGTAACCATAAGTTTTTCAGAGTCTGTGAGTCTCTTCTGTTCTGCAAATAGGTCTATTTGTTTCTTTTTTGTAGATTCATATATAAGTGATATCATATGATGTTCGTCTTTCACCGTCTGACAAACTTCACTTGGGATGACAGTTTCTAGGTCTGTCCACACAGCTGCAAATGGCATCATTTCATTCTTTCTATGGCTGAGTAATATTCCATTGTATCTATGCACCACATCTTCTTTATCCATTCCTCTGTTGATGGACATTAAGGGTGATTTCATGTCTTGGCTATTGCAAATAATGCTGCAATGAACATTGGGGTGCATGTATCTTTTCAAATTATGGTTTTCTCCAGATGTATGACCAAGAGAGGGGTTGCTGGATCATATGGTAGTTCTGTCTTTAGTTTTTTGAGGAACCTCCAAAATGTTTTCCATGGTGGTTGCACCAATTTACATTCTCACCAACAGTATAAAAGGGTTCCCTTTTCTCCACACCCTATTGGGTATGTGGTTAAAAAAACAAAAATTTATTCTTTCACCGTTTTGGAGGCTGGAAGTACAAAATCAAGGTGTTCTCTCAAAGTGTGTTAGGAAAAGATCTGCTCCAGGCTTCTCTCCTAGCTTCTTGTAGCCTCAGGTGTTCCTTGGCTTCTAAGAAACCATTCCAACAGCTTATAAGGATGGCCGTTTCTCCCCATGTTTCTTTACATCATCTTCCCTCTGTGTATCTGCCTTTGCCTCCAAATTTCTCCTTTTTTATAAGGATACCCGTCATTTTGGATCACAGTCTACCCTAATGACCTCATTTTAACTCAATCATCTGCAGAGACCTTATTTCCAAATAAGGTCACATTCACAGGTTAGGATGTCAACACCTTTTTAGGGGACACAACTCATAACACCTAGCATTCCTGCTTGTTCAACAAATCCTTCCTTCCTGAGTGCCTGTATATGTCAGGTGCTGTGCTGAGCACATTCATTAAGTGCAGGATCTGGAGAGACCTGTGGTTGTGGGGAACACAGGAGAGTAGCGACAACATGGGCAGAGAACACCTATGCTGCACCCAGGAGGGGGCATCTCTCTAGAGGAAGTGACTTTCGAGTTGAGTCTTGAATTCCAAGTTGGCAGTAGCTTGGCAGACCTGAGTTGGGTGGGCCAGAGTAGTGGAAAGGTTAGAGTGACCCACTGTCTTGGTTTGCCCAGGACCAAGAGAGTTCCTGGGCTTTGGGACATTCAGTCCCAGGCAAACCAGGAAGAGCTGGCAACCCTAGAAAGTGAAATATTTGACACTACAAGCCAAGACAAATAATAAGATAGTGTGAAATTGGAGGTGAGTTGCAGTTAAGCTTGTGCAAAAGCTCTCTGTGCACTGTTGGCTGGAGTGTCATGGAAAGACTGTGAAGGAAGATGGAGACTTCCTGGGCCTTTGAGGACAGGAGGATTGGATAAGGGAGACAGAGGCTCTCCAAGTAGAAGAAGCAGAGAAACGATGAACACTGAGGGAGTTGCAGATATAGGGACTTCAGGTGAAAGAGGAGGCATAGTTCTTCCCCTGGAGCTTAGAACCTTGTGAAAAGAAAACAAAGTCATGCCCATGTGCAGAGATGCTGTTAGAAAGGCCAATGGTCAAGCCAGACCAGCCATCAAGGACCCTGGGAAGCCAGGCATCCCCAGGGAAATGCTGGAAAAGGCTGGTCATCATGGATAGTGGTCCAAACTCTGCTAGACTCCTGGTCTAAGCTCGGCTCTGCTCCTGTAGGATCCTGGAAGCCAAGATCCAAGATTCTGAAGAGGGTGGGATCTCAAGGACTAAGAACTCCTCATCAATGAGGGAAAGCCCTTTTCTTCCCTACCTCCTTATGGACTTCATTTGTCCTCCCTCCTATTTGTCCATTCCATTCCAGGCCATGTACTGGAAGCCAGATACACAACAGTGGGTAAAAAGAAATGGCCTCTACACTCATGGAAACTATAGATCAGAGGAGAAAGGCATTGATGAAAAACCTAGATAAATAAACATGAAGTCACAACTGGGTCTTTTGAGTACACTGACAGGGCTAAGACTTGATCTGAAAAGCCAGGCCGCAAGGGCTGGTTCTGCCCATTCACCAGGACTCTCCACTATGGCAAAGAGGAGGAGCTCCATCAATGAAAAAAAAAGTTAAAGAATGAATCTGAGAACTGGTGAGGAGTTGGGAGAAGGTACAGGGCAGGGAGAGCCCAGGTCTTGCCTGTTCAGAAAGGGGATTTTAGCAGACATAACCTGAGGACTCTTGAGACAGAATATCTCATAATTCATCTGATTTTTTTCCTCAATTTGACCTGCTCCCATTTGGCTACACAGATAATTGGGAAAACCCAAGAAATGCAATCAAAGCCCTTTCCTCTATATTAAAGAGCATGATTTTCTCTTCCTCCTTGAGGTTTTCATTCTCCTCCTTTCCTTCCTCTTTCTCTTCCTCAGGGATGTTCAAGAAGGACCAGCCCAGACGCCTGGCACTCCACGCCTGGTTGTCCTCAGAAGAAATACTGGCACGATGGGAGCCTTAAAAATTAAATAGCATGGAGTGTCCAGTAATTAATTTGATTTTATACCCATTGTTTATTTAATACAACTTTAAAACTACATTAGGAAGGCAGAACTGTGCACTGTAGCATGAAAACGAGCTGGAAGCTTTCCAAGTGGAGGCCAGGAATTAGCAAATTGGTCAGGATGGCTCCATATACGATGTAATCAAGAAGCCACACATCTAGTGGATCTTCAGCAAGTGATACTATCCAAAAGCATTCGATGTCCTAATTCCTCAGCTTTAGAATGTCCTGGGGCCACCTAAGCAGCCAGAGTGGAGTCAATATCAGCTATGGGTCTCCAAGAAGGCTGTGCTGGGCATCCCCAAACCACAGGCAGAGGCAAGATCTATGCTGCTCCCATCTGGGATAGTTCTTTTTTTTTTTCCTTTCTCGTTTTAGGGCCACACCTGTGGTACATGTAAGTTCCCAGGCTAGGGGTTGAATCAGAGCTACAGCTGCTGACCCACGCTACAGCCACAGCAACACAGGATCTGAGCTATGTCAGCTTGCGGTAATGCTGGATCCTTAACCCACTGAGTGAGGCCAAGGATTGAAATGGCGTCTTCATGGATCATAGATTTGTAACCCACTGAGCCACGTTACAAACTACTGGGATATTTCATTTTAAGTGTCAGCTTGAGTGGACCAGGTGTGACTAAGTATTTGGTTAGACATTATTCTGGACATGTCTGTGAGAGTTTCCAGAAGGGATTTTAGCACTTGAATCAGTGGACAAGGTAAGGTGGATTGGGCGGTCCCATCCAGTCCATTGAGGGCCTGAATAGAACAAAAATGTGGTGGAAGGAAGGATTCACTCTGGCTCTATCTATCAAGTTAGGACAACAGTTTCCTCCGATTGTTGTCCCTCCTGGTTCTCAGACCTTGGACTCAAACTAGAAGCTATACCATTGGCTCATGGACTCCCAGGCCTTCCAACCACATCCCTGGCCTTCTTGAGTCTCTGGGTGGCAGAAGATGGATCGTGGGACTTCTAAGCCTCCAGAATCACATGAGCCAATTTCTTAGAATAAATCTCTTTCTACTGGTTCTGTTTCTCTGGAGAACCTTAACCAATACACCCCCATCCAGATGCCATTTCTCCAGATTGCTTACTGCCATCCGAAAGGAGGACCTTAACAGCACTCTGGTCCTGGTGTCTGCCCTTCCAAAGGTCAGCTAGGTAAATTGATAGCCCTGGGCATGAGGCACAGCCACCTCCATTAGCAAGGGCTTGGTGCCTGTACATTGGTGCCTGAACGTGGCCCATTGTCTGTTGCTCTCTTGCCTATTTGGTGTCTGTGGCTGCCCTGGATTTGACCATCCTCTGAGTTTTTGTTGTGTTGTTGTTGTTTTGTTTTGTTTGTCTTTTCAGGGCCGTATCATGGCATATGGAGGTTTCCAGGCTAGGGGTCCAATTGGAGCTATAGCTGCCAGCCACAGCCACAGCCACAGCAACGTGGGATCTGAGCTGTGTCTGCAAACTACACCACAGCTCACAGCAACACCGGACCCTCAACCCAGTGAGCGAGGCCAGGGATTGAACCCATGTCCTCATGGATACTAGTCAGGTTTGCTACTGCAGAGCCATGATGGGAACTCCCCTATGAGCTTTTCGACCACCCTCTCACCTGAACCCCCAACATCACCTTTTCTTAGCTCTCCTTTGCCTCCAGGACTTCCAGGAACCTGGTCCCAAACCCAGGTCTTAACTCCATCCTACCTAACATTTTTCTGATGTCCAATCAGCATCTATGACTCCTTGACCCTTGATTCCCACTCTACCTTCTTGGCCTACCATGGGCCTTAGTACCTGGCTTGGCTGCATGGAATCATGGCACACTCACCCAATTTAAAACCCTCACTTCCACCTCTGCCCCAAACCACCAGCCTCTCACAACCCCACTTCGCCCCATCTTTCCCCCTTTCTTTCTTTTCTGGCTCCTCATCTGCTTTCACAGCCTGCTGCCCCTTTGACCTGCTGTGCTCAGCATCTGTCCAGAGAAGTCACATCTTCTCCAGTCTTCTAGCAGGGCCAGTTGACAATATGCCTCTCTTCCTTGCTACCCTTAACCTTGAGCCAGTCAGAAATGCATTAACTGAGGAATCTAGATGCCCCTGGCCCAGGTTAGCCTGGCTGCTTGTATCTTTAAGACCTTGGAGTAATGAACCACACCCTCTTCCTAAGGCTGAGTCCCACTTTGTGCCCCAGTTTGGGTAACTGGGCCCTTTTATATTCTCCTGAGTCTTAGTCCTAATAACTGGCCATAATATTAACTTTTCTAGTTCTTGGGTCCTGCCTTGGTCCTATCAGGCCCACCCTGGGGCCAGGACCCAGCTGTGTGATCAGGGCCCTGCCTCATGCCATGACGCCTTTCTGCCAATGCTGCTGCTGCTACATCTCCTGTTGCTTAGCACCCAGATAAGCCGCATCAAGCACCCCATCCCATCCTGGGCTGCCCCACTGCAGACTGTCCTATGGCTCTTCCATATGTGCTCCTGATGCTGCCCTCTTTCCATTGGCTGCAACTGGTGTCATTCTCTGACTCCGAGACCCTCCTTAGGGAGGCATAGGCCTCAATGTCCCCAAACTCCACTTAGTCTAGACCACCAACTGGGCAGTAATATTTAGTCAGTCTTTTCAAATGACTAGTTTCTACACCATCAACTAATAAGGCCCCAGTGTTGATCTAAACTGATGGAAAATGTCATAGCAAATATTTGGGCATTGATTTTTCCACCTGTGTTACAGACAGCACTAGAAGCCCACATATTATCAAAGGCTAGATTATGTGTGAAGGACTCTGACTGCAAAAGAGTTAAGAGAAGGAAGGGAGACATCAGTGCTGGCTGGATCAGACAGATGCTGTTTTAGAGATCTTTGGGGCTTTCTCTTGCTGTACAATTAGAGACAGGGGACTTAGTCTATATTTTTTCACACCTACAATAGGACTAACAATATTGACTCCTACAAGGATGTGAAACTAAAGGAATTTTCATACAAATTTATTTATTTATCAATTCATCAGTCATTTAAACATTTATTGAGGGCCTTCTACGTCTCAGGCGAGGTATTGGGCACTGAGGATATAAAAGTGAATAAGACGCAGTTGCTCAAAAAACTCACTGTCTAGAGGGGAAGATAGATACTTAAACAGAGAATCATTTGTATTCAGTGTTGTGACAGAGATATGCCAACTGCACTATGAGAGCAGTTGGGCAGTGGGAGAGTGGGGAGCAGAGATGAGACAGGAAGGCTTCCTGGAGGCGACAATGATGAGTCAAAAGAATAGATGTGGTTTCATCAGACAAAAGGGAACAGAAGGGCTTTCCAGACAGAAGGAGCAGTGTGAACATAGTACAAAGACACATGGTAGAGGTTCAATTTGGGGAGTGTGTGCGTGCATGCGTGTGTGTGTGTGTGTGTGTGTGTGTGTGTGTGTGTCTGTGTGTGTGTGTGTTCAGAGACATGGAAGAATTAGAAACTGATCAGGGCTCTTAGAGCACAAGGTTAAAGGCAGAACCTAATGAGCGATCAGCCTGGAGATATGCAGAGGCCTAAATTCCATGTTAAGAAGCTGAAATTTACCTGCAGGAAATGGGAAATTACTCAATATTTTAAGAAGAGGAATGGGAGGTCAGATTCAGTGTGAGAAGACTCATGAGGTTAGAGGAGGGAGGAATGGATTAGGGAAGAGGAAGCCTCAAAGCAGCAAGACTCATTCAAAGGTTTAGTCAGCAGGGATCCAAATGAGGGGTTGCGAGGGTCTTAAGGCGTGGTTATAGGTCAGATGATGACATTGGAAGGTGAAAGGATGGGAAATATAGGGAAAAACATGGGGGCCATTTGGGACATGGTGACAAAATTAACTTCACTGGAACTGGAGTACCAGAGCAGAGAAAATCTTTAAAGCAGCAGGAGAAAAAGAGAAATATTACCTTCAAAGAGCAAGAATAAGACCTATAGACGAATTAGAGCCAACTTCTTGACAGAAATCATAGAAGCCAGAGACAGGGAATAATACACCCAAAGTCCCAAAGAAAACAACTGCCAACATAAAATTCCTACAATGAATATATCCTTCAAAAACAAAGATGGAAAGCCTTTCTGTTTCCTGGTGGGCTGCAATAGCTTAAGGCAGTCCAGTATTCCTGCCAAGAACAAGTAGAAGGGCCAGATGAATAGAGAAATCACTCATTTGAAGGCATTGGAGATCTGCTGAGGAAATAAGAACTGGAAAGACTGAGATTCTGGTGAGGAAGGAAATTGAGAGAGGTGAGCTGTTTCTGCAGCTAGCAGGAGATGGAGGATGGGGCTTTGCACCAGTGAAATTCTGCTGGTGGGCACCAGAGAAACCAGTGGAGTTTTGCTGGAAATTTAAGTGTTCTTGATCTCATGGCCTGCTTTTCTTTCAGGTAAATCCCTCTAAATCTCTGTTCGGCAGGAGAGATGGGGGCCTTGGCTTCCTCATCTCTATCATGATGCCCTCTTTAATCCTGCCAAAAGCTGCAGCCCAGGGAAGGGTGGGGCTGGATTCTGCCCTCTATCCTGCCCAACTTTCCCTGGAGCTCAGTGGGGCAGCATTAGTCATGGAAAGCCTTAGAGGGAGCAGAGCTGTTCTGGTTGAATGTGAGACTGGGGATCAAGGTCAGAATTGAAAGCCCAGGAGGAGAGTTGTGTTTAGAAATAGGCCACATCTGGGATAGGTCTTGGAGGCCACGATTAAGGGAAACCCTACCTCCTATCCTCTGACTTCACTCCTCTTGGCTTTCCTCATAGGCATGAGCATTTCCCTTCTGTTTCTTTGCTTACTATTCTTGCTTTTGCTGCCTGGACTATCCTTTCAAACTCCCTCTACCTCTCTCTAGCTGCCCATCATTTCTCCCATGGGCCCTACTGCCACTACGAGGCCATCTGCATCCCACCCAGAGCCCATCCTCCTCAACAGGCTCGGACCACTTAACTTTTGTTACAAGCTCCCTCTTATGGTTGCTACTCAAACTGTCCATGGATAGCTCCCAACTACTCTCTGGCCATAGGTTCTTTGCTGCCCAGCACCTGGCCGAGCATCCTCACTCTTGTCACCAAGTATGGCAGCCTGAATAATGGCCCACAATGATATCCGTATGTTAATTCTTAGAACCTGCTAATGTTACCCTGAATGACAAATGCACTTTGCAGGTATGATTAAAGGTGATGACCTTAAAGATGATTAAGATGTGATTATCACAAACTTAGGGGCTTCAAACAACACAAATACAATATTTCTGTCAGGTCAACAAGAGTCTCCCTAGGTGAGATCCTCATGTTTGCAGAGCTCGGTGCCTTCCAGAGTTTCTACGGGAGAATCAGTTTTCTTGCCTTTTCCAGCTTCCTTTCCAGCTTCTAAAAGCCACCCGCTTTCTTTGACTCGTGGCCCCAGCATTCCACCAGGCTGAGTCCCTCTCATGCTGCAATTTCTCTGATTCTCCCTTCTGATTCCCTCTTCCACTTTTAAGGATCCTTGTGATTATATTGGGCCCAAAGGGATAATGTGAGATCATCTCCCCACCTTGAGGTCAGCATTAGCAAGCTTAATTCCCCATTTGCTACAAAGCCTAACTTTCACAGGTTCTGAGAATTAGAACACAGATCTTGGGGGTGGGTGGGAGTTGTTCTGCCTACCACAGAAGGAGACAGTAAGAACATTCCAGGTATGATGGCAAAGTATACACCAATGACTGGAAGAAGAGATGCATGATGTAGGTTTGAGGGACTTTGAGGGGATGCCTGAGCAAAGAAACTAGGATTCCAGAAGAGGTAGTTTGGATGGTGAGTCAAAGGCTTCGAATGCCAGGATGATGAAGACCTCTGCTGTATAAGTAAGATGGGAGAGTGGTTTAATAGAAACCAAGATGGGAGTTCCCATTGTGGCTCAGTGGTTATCGAACCCAACTAGCATCCATGAGGATGTGGGTTCCATCCCTGGCTTCCCTCAGTGGGTTAAGGATCCTGTGTTGCTGTGAGCTGTGGTATAGGTCACAGACATGGCTGTGGCTCTGGCATAGGCTGGTGGCTCCAGCCCCAACTGGACCCCTAGCCTGGGAAACTTCATATGCTGCGGGTGCAGCCCTAAAAGACAAAAAGACAAAAAAAAAAAAAAAGTAACCAGGATGTGGTAAAAGGCAAGACCACAGAGAGCCTTCAGCAGTCATTTCCTTGACCTTATATCCATCATGGCCCTGGGAAATGAGAAGAGGTCATCCTGGGCATAATATGGCCATCTGTAGAATAGATGTAGGATAAATATGATCAAAATAGCAGGACACTGGAAAAAAGACAGAAAGGTGGGAAGAGAGAAGGAAGAGAGGATGGAGAACAGGGTAGCATTTAACCCATTCATAACCTGCCCCCACCTTTTAATTCCCATTGAATAGGCCTGATTCCGTTTTGATAGAAAACACACCCAGCGCATGGTTCAGAAGGCTATAGAATTGAGAGCTATTAAATACTAAAAAGACAAGGTGAGAAACAATTTGCAAAATCTCCTCTTTTTATAGACTGCAGCGATTGAGAAAAATTGAGTAAATTCCCCAGCTGCCTCAACTGCAGTCTGTTTCAAGATTCCATCAATTTTTTACGGTACAATCAATATTTATGAATCCCCAAAGAAATGTCTCAGAGAGAAACCCAGCACAACATTTTCTCAGTGGTTTGCAGAGATGTAACAGGGGGACCTAAATAACTTTTAAAATAATCTCAATGACAATCAAAGACTCTTCCATAGCCAATATGGTTTAATGTCGGTGTTTATATTAGCGCTGTTCTGCTCAGGGTGGGGGTGGGGGGAGGGGGAAAAGCCTGGAGTTTAATCTCTCCAAAAGATGACACTTGGCTATAATAAGTACACTGTAATATGGTACTTAAAAATTCAAAGGAAGTGCTATATTAAAAAGTCCCTGGATTTTTTTTAATGCATTAAAATATCCTCCATTGGTTAAGCAATGGATTTTTTCAGTCAGCTGGAAAAAAAAGATTTCTGGGGGAGGAAAAAAAAAAACAGACAAACAAATCCACATTGCTTTAATGGCTACTTTAGGTTTAATATCTAAACTTATTTAAATAACTCTGAGCCCTCCTGCTGAGAAATATTGAAACTAATGGATTCCTTTGTGCGTAATCTCCATTTAAATGTAGAGTTTAATTTCCCTTTCGGCTAAACCTGTGTGAAACTCGTCTAGAAATGTCCCTCTAAAAAGAGAGAAAGCCCCATATAGAATATTTAGGGGGATTCCTTTATTTTATTTAAAATTGGTTTTGGGCATTAAAACTAAATAGCCAGCCAACAGTGAGCCCACAGATCGCCTAAGTTTTTACCTGGAAGCTGAGAACACGGTTACAGGGGTACCTACTGGTGTCCAGGGACACAGAGGTCCACGTGAGCAATGGGAGCACCTTGGCTTTGCAAAGACTAAGCACCACCTGTGGGATGTGCTTTCTGGGGCACCTGGCTGACCTCACTCTCTGAGCCAGTGCTGTCCCGGTCCTTCTCACGATAATAACACCAGAAATTCCACTGCTGGATCTTCCTCTCCGTGGCTATGGCTTTGATTTCTGTTCCATGCAAATTACCCCAGCCAGGGTCACACTTCCCGTGTGGCTGAGGGCCATTTTGTGTACATGACTATGCATAGAGTCCTATGATGTCAGAATATGAGCCAAGACCTAGAAATTGATTGATGCTGCTCTTTTATTTGACAGGTAATGAAACCAAGGCCCAGCTAGAGCTAAAGTCACTGGTGTCAGAAGTAGAACAAGAGCCCTTGTGTCCTGATTTCCAGGCCACCAGGCTCTCTTTGCAGGTATATATTCTACACCAAGCGACTCTTAGTGCCTCTGTCTTATAATTCCAGGTGTTAATTCACTTGCTCTTTCATCCTCACAAGTAACCAAGAATTTAAACAGCACATGTGAATGTGCTAAATGTTGGGTTAAAGTACAGTATGTTTCCTATAACCACTCCAAACCATACAGGCATGAGAATATTAGGGGTGTCACCAAAGGATTCTTTTAGCTGTCTTCTCTCAGTTGTGTAGACAAAATTCAGGCTATAAAGATTCGATTTATATATAACTCTTTTCATGACACCCACTGTATGCTTTCATCCTTATGGTTTTAATATGTGTGCTCCATTCTGGGCACTGCATTTGACTTCGAGGTGAAAAGAAAGGAAATACCAAGAAAAAAAGCAAAGTGCAGGTGTGAGCCCAATCTGTTTCTTTTGCTTTTGCTTTTGCTTTTTTTTGGGGGGGGTTAGTTTTTGCTTTTTTTTTTTTTTTTAAGGCTGCACCCAAGGCATATGGAGGTTCCTGGGCCAAGGGTCCAATCAGAGCTGTAGCTGCCAGCCTATGCCATAGCCACAGCAACAGCAATGCAGGATCCTTAACCCACTGAGTGAAGCCAGGGATTGAACCCACAACCTCATGGTTACTAGTCAGATTCATTTCCACTGCGCCACAATGGGAACTCCCCAATCTATTCCTTTTAAAGAAAGATTCCCTAAGAATCTCCATCCAGCAACTTCCTCTGACATTTGATTGGCCTGGGATGGACCACGTGACTGCAGCTAGCTGCAAGGGAGGCTTAGCTCAGGAGTATTTTTTTCTGAGGATACTACTTCCCTGAACAAAATAGAGCTTCTATTAGGAAGGAGAGACACCTGGCTGTGCCTGCCTTAGGATTAGCTTCTACACTGGCCAGGATAATTCATGAGCAATGGTTGGTGCTGATGTTTTAAAGCTGAGAGTGGGAGTGAGATGAAGGTCTTGAATATGGTATCTCTGTGATGGAGAAGAGTCCTGAGATAGAGGCAGGGGTCCTGGGTTTTGGTCCCAGTTTCGTCTTTTAACAGCAATGGGAGCTGGTGCATCCCCTTTGAGCATCACTTGCCCCATCTTTCTAATGGAGATGATGATAATAGTAATTTAGCAGACCAAAGGCAGGACCCTGGACCAGATAATTGCGGGGGTGGGGGGGATTCTTCAGGCTATAGGATTTGATTATACTGCATTATAACATCGACAGCAAGCATAAGACAAAGACAGAATGCTTGAGGTACAAACATACAAACACATATACACACACACAAGCAGAGCAAGACTGAGTTCCTGTGTGTTTCAGCACTTCCATGGAGCCAACTTACTATGGGCAATGAGTAATCAAGGGAGGTGAGAATTGATGTACATTTCAAGATGAGAAGTTTACCTATGGCACCTACCCAATCGGTGTTCCTCTAGCCTTCTGGTGGTGCCACTTGACTCCTTTGTATAGGTGTTCCTGCTGTACCCCCCAAGTCACCCACTGCCAAAGCCTTCTCTAGCCCATTCCCAACTAGTTCTTTCAGACCCAGAATGACCTGTCTCTTTGCTACAGAATTGCTGCTTCTCTCTGTGTGAAATTTTAGGAATGAAATCTAGTTAAATATCATTTGGGGTTCTCTGGCAGCTCAGCGGGTTAGGGATTCAGCATTGTCACTGCTGTGGCATGGGCGGCTGCTGTGGCACAGGTTCAATCTCTGGGCCTGGAAAATTTTGCATACTGTGAGTGCAGGCAAAACAAACCCAAACAAATGAAAAGCAGCATTTGTGGACCTGAACAGTATTTTCTTTTCTTGGCAGCTTTGTGTGCAGCCTCGCCCCACTCCACCTACTATCCATGCCACTTATGTGCACACACACACTTCCTGGCTTCCTTCCCCTGGCTCTGGCCATTTCTGACCATCCGAGGACCTGAAGTAGATATTCCTATTTCTACCTATCTGTTAAGAAAGGAAATGTCGGAGTTCCCGTCATGGCACAGTGGTTAATGAATCCGAATAGGAACTATGAGGTTGCAGGTTCGGTCCCTGCCCTTGCTCAGTGGGTTAACGATCCAGCGTTGCCGTGAGCTGTGATGTAGGTCGCAGACGTGGCTCGGATCCCGCGTTGCTGTGGCTCTGGCGTAGGCCGGTGGCTACAGCTCCGATTCAACCCCTAGCCTGGGAACCTCCATATGCCGCGGGATCAGCCCAAGAAATAGCAAAAAGACAAAAAAAAAAAAAGAAAAGAAAAGAAAAAAAAAGAAAGGAAATGTCACTTCTTACCTTAGCCTCCTCTAGCTTTCCCCAGGGGTGGGGCTGGCTGACGACAGGCTAAAGGAAGACCATGGTTACCATCAAGGAAGGTGGCCCTCCAGCTAGTTTTTTTCCCTCACAAAATAAGTCATTGGGGAATTCCCATTGTGGCTCAGTGATAATGAACCTGACTAGCATCTATGAGGATGCAGGTTCGACCCCTGGCCTTGCTCAGTGGGTTAAGGATCCAGCATTGCCATGAGCTATGGTGTAGGTTGCAGATGCTACTTGGACCCCAACATTGCTGTGGCTGTGGCTATGGCTGGTGGTTACAGCTCTGATTTGATCCCTAGCCTGGGAATATCCATATGCTACAGGTGCAACCCAAAAAGAAAGAAAAAAGAAAGAGAGAGACAGAGAGAGAAAGAAAGAAAGAAAGAAAGAAAGAAAGAAAGAAGAAAGAAAGAAGAAAAAGAAAAAAAAAAAAAAGCAAATAAGAAGAAAGAAAAGAAAAGACGAAAGAAAGAAAGAAAGAAAGAAGCAAGAAAAAGAAAGACCTACACGAAAGACAACGCAGAAATAAGAAATCAAACAAAAAGATACTTAAGGGAGGGATGGAGGGAGGCTGAGTAGGCAGAGGAAGGAAGGGAAGGAAGGAGGGAAGGAAGGAAGAGAAAAAAAGGAAAGAAAAATAAGGCATTGGGTGACTTCCTGCAGCACACCATTGGGTAAATCACCCTTGCTACCCCAGCCACAGCAAATTTTATGCAGGTGCAGTGCAAAACCTGACTCAACCACATAAGGCCCAGGCATCCAGGAATCAGGAACCATAGAATATTATGGCTTATGTTCTGTCACATGGAATGCTGCAAATCAGCCCACTCAAGTCCTCTTTTGGGGAAGAGTGAATATTGGCTGAACAAAGAAAAGACAGGTCACAGAACGTGTGACTTCTTTCCTGCGTGGTACGGAACACCTTTTTCATTTCTTGATAAAGTAGGGGTGTGCATCTCAGTCTTAAAACAGCTACTGAGTCTGGGAAGAAGTTTGCAGTGAATAAGAACATATCTGGAGCGACTCCACATTCCAGGGTGTCTTTCAATGGACTATGGCACCAAAACATGTATCTCTTCCCTAGTAGCATTTAGGAGCCTGATGCTACATAGAGAAAGGGGAGGGTCACAGAGTGTTATTTCTAGCCTAGATCTGTGTCTGCCCACAGGTAATTTCATCAATCTTGTATTGACTCCATTTTTTAAAATAGCCAATTCATTTTATTGATGTCCCCTGCTAAGCTTGCCATTGCTTCTGAATTACTTACAGAACAGTAAGAGTACCTTAAGGTTAATTCAGTTTATGTTTTATGTAATGACAGCACCAAACTCCTCTCCTTTGTCTTCTGCCTTTCTAGCCTAATGGCCAGAGCCTGGTCATCGCCCATAACACAGAACACTCAGAGGGCACCCGGAATGAAGGTGAGTGGTTCATTATCCTTGTCAATCTGGCTCAGAGTTAGAATCCCTGCTGGTGATATTACTTTCAATATATGGGGCCTGCGTTCATGCTGTTGGAATGTCTCTTAATTAAGAATCTTTTTTTGTCTTATGCATAAATTAATCAAGGTAATTATTGTAGCATTATTATTATTACATTGTACTTATAGAGCACTTACCTCCAAGGTGCTCAAAGCAGTTTATAGATTTTTTTTTTAATCTAATGAACTCTATCAGCCTCTAGGCAAGATGGAGAGCAGGGATTATTAGAACCACAGTGTACTTGGAGAAAATGGGTCAGGCCAGAAGTAGGGGCGGCTGCGGGTTGCTGCAAAATAACTCCATCAGATTAGCTTAGAAGCCCAAATCCATGTTCCCTGCTGTCGATGGAGGTATGGGGGTCGGGGATCAGCAGCTTTGGCTGTGGTAGGAAGTGTTCCTTCTCTACCTACTAAAGCTATATTCAAAGGTGCCCAGGGAGCCCCTCTAGTAGGGCTTGGCCTTAGAAAGTGGACCAGAGATATTAGTTTCCCTTCCCCATCTTCCTCTTTTCCCCACCTGCCCTTCCCTGAACCAGCTGCTACTTTGTGGAGCTAGAAGCAAAGGGTGCAGGGGGAGAGGAGGAAAAACTTCCTCAGCACATGGCATCAGCACTGCTCAGTTTACTCTGACCTTGGTTCACATGATCATGAGTTCATGCATCTCTGAGGATCCAAATTCAGTGGGAACAGCAGAGCGTGGGGATGGGCACAGAGCAGATGCCACAGTGGCCTGAGGGAAATTCAAGTGCTGATAGAGGTGGAGGGCAGGTTCCAGTCCACTCTCTTTTGACTAGGGAACAACAGGAGGCAGCAGCATCATGTAAGAGCCTTGACCTATAAGTTCCTATATTTAGTACTGAAGATAATAGTAACAACAAATAACATCAAGGGGGTAAGTAGATGCATAGATGTATTTCCAGGTGTTAATAGGCTTTTTCCTTTCTCACAAGATCACTGGGGAATGCTCAACTACCAACATCCACTTTGTTTTAACCCAGCAGAATCCAGTGGTCATCATAACATAGGCAAACCATGGTGCTTGCAGGGGAAACAAGTGGTAAATGACAATGAGCAAGAAACGTCTAGTGATGCCTTCAGTAACTGTGCGGTCTCTGCCTCTAGGAGACCCTCATCCATTTCGCTAAGCAGATGTAACTCACAGCAATCCACATGTTCCCTCAATGTAGAAAATCTCTTCCCTTTCCTCTCCCTCTTGGCTTAATGTTGTCAAGTCATTCTTGAAGACTCAGCTCACATTTCACTCATTTGTTTCACAGTGATTTTTGACAATAGTGCCTTTACCTTAAGGATCAGGCACTGTTCTGGACACTGGGGTAAAAGTAGATTTTTTTTTTTTGTCTTTTCTAGGGCCACTTCCGCGGCATATGGAGGTTCCCAAACTAGGGGTCGAATCAAAGCTGTAGCCACCAGCCTACGCCAGAGCCACAGCAACGCAGGATCTGAGCTTCGTCTGCGACCTACATCACAGCTCATGGCAACACCAGATCCTTAACCCACTGAGCAAGGCCAGGGATCAAACCTGCAACCTCATGGTTCCTAGTCGGATTCGTTAACCACTGCGCCACGACGGGAACTCCCCATAAAATAGATTTTTTAAAAAGTCCTTGGTAGATGTAAACTATTACATTTAGAATGAATAGGCAAAGAGGTCCTACTGTATGGAACAGGCAACTATAGCCAGTCTCTTGGGATGAACCATAATGGAAGATAATATGAAAAAAAGAATTTGATTTTAAAAAAATCTTTGCCCTCACAGTTTGGGAAAGTAGAGTGGACAGAAAATAAGAAGTAGCAAATTATTTAATAAGTTAGAAAGCTAAAAGTGCCAATAAATGTTAAAGCAAGGAAAAGTTAGCAGGACAATGTTGAGATACAAATAATTCTAATAGGGTGGTTAGTGTAAACTTTTGAACAAGGAATTAAAGGAAATGTGAGAATGAACCATGTAGAAGGTAAGAGAAGAGTATTCCAAGTAAAGGGAACAGGAAGTGCAAGGCCCTTGAATTCAAGACAATTGACTTGAATGTGGCAAATGAATTGAGCCTTTGATGACATGAGGCTTTGATGCCAGAGCTGTGTCCCACTAATACATGATGTATTCCTGCTAGTGGCACTGGCTTTACAGGCTACATTGGTCTCAACCACAGCAGAGATGAGTTTTTGATGAAGAGAAAGGATTTGAGAGTTATATCTTTTTTATTACAAAGTCCCCCTCCAAGATGTAAATCAGCTTCCAGAGTTCAAGGCTTAATTTGGATCCCATTCGGATGATTCAATGTGTACTCCTTTTTTTCCCACTAAATTTTATTCCTCTATAAATCAGACTATGCTCAAGTTTGTACTTAGTTCAGTTTAGCAAACATTTGCTGATAGCTATTGCGTATTGGATACACTGATAGAACTCAGGGACTCAGAGATGAATGAGATACATTTCCTGCCCTCAAGGAGCTCATGGTCTGTTTGGAGAGGCAGGGGTGTGAACTCAGAGGAGAGGCATCCTGAACCAGTCAGAGGAATGAGCCCCTTCCACTTTCCCCTCCACCTATTGCCCCATCTCTCTGTCCCTCTTCTTAGTACAACTCTTCAGAAGTATTCTATGTCTGTCTCCAATTCCTCTCCTTCCATTCTCACTTGAACTTGCCCCATTTAGGCTTTTACCCCCTCAGCTCCCCCGAGAGTGTTCTTGTCAAGTCATATTTCCAGATTGAATAGCCAGTTCTCAAATGTCTTTTATCCCAGTTCTCAGCAGTATTGAACACAGTTGATGTCTCTTTCTCCTAAAAACACTGTCTCCATGTGGCTGTCAGGGAACCTCATACTCTTGTTCTTCTCCCTTCTGTACTAGCTTCTCAGCCTTCTCAGCTTTCTCATCTCTTTGACCACTTAACCTTGGTTCCTCTGGGGCTCCATTCTTGGAGCTCTCCTTTTCTATCTACACTCCCTCCTTTAGTGGAACTATCCAGTCTTGAGTACAAGTTAAAGACCAAAATTTTTAACTTTGGTCTGAACTGCCCTCCCAATTCAAGATTCATATATTCATCTACCTTCCAGATATCTCTACCTGGATGTTAATATGCATTTCAAACTTTCCATATCCCATCGAGATATTGAAGTGTTGATCTCTTAATTCCCAAACCCAAGTGGCCAACAGAGGGTTACCATTTCTGCTTATTTCTTGGACTTTCTGTCACTGGCATGGAGCTTTTTAGGCTACGGACATTTGGGTCAAGATCCACTTGTACTTTCTTTTCCCCTATCATGAGAAGAGAAAAGGGTACCATATCCTGCATAGAAAAGACCAAGGCTGTAACTCTTACCCTCCTCTCAGCTAAGTGACAGCTTGGCAGCTAACACTTAACTCTGTGCCAAGCACTGTATTAAATAAAAATAAAGCCTTTTACATGTATTAACTCAATTGCCCTCTCAACACCTTTATGAAATACATTTGTTGCTGGCTCCATTTTCCAGCTGAGAAAATGAAAGCACATAGAATTTAGGTTAAGTTGTATCTATACTCTGAACCCCATCCTGACACAGTTTCCTCCCCCTCTAAAAGGGTCTTGGGTCTTTAGGAAAAGGAAACAAAACTTTTTTTCACTCTGATGTGTTGGTATTCTCTATGTAAGGACCTGTTTTTTTTTAAACATTGAAGTATAGTTGATTTACGTTGTTTCAAGTGTACAGCAGATTTGTAGCTTTGGGGTTTATTTTTCTACTTTTTAAAAGTATTATTGAAGTATAGTTGATTTACAATGTTGTGGTAATTTCTGTTGTGCAACAAAGTGATTCAGTTAAACACATATACATATCCATTCTTTTTCAGATTCTTTTCCAATATAGGTTATCAGAATATTGGGTAGAGTTCCACATGCTATATGGAAGGTCCCTGTAGACCATGTAAGGGCCCATTTCGCTGGAAAAAAATAACCAGTTCTTGGTTCCATCTTTGAAACTAAAGAACCGTTCCTTCGGAAATTAAATAACCACCACATGTACCCTTAGACGAGTTATTAACTAACCTCATCTCCCCAACCCAGGAAATAGGGATCATTTTACCTGCCCTGATGAGTCCAATTCAGACTGAAGGGCAGTGGAAAAGAGCTTGGTCAAGGACAGAAGAGACCCAAGGCCCAGATCTACCCCTGCCTCTAACTTCCCATATGACCAGGAAATGGACTTGAACCACACTGACCCTCTTATCCTCTATAGTAGGGGTGTGGAAAAGGAAATAGGGAGCTTGGCAAGAATGAAGCCATCTTGCTGCCACTGTCCATCTTGGTGAACTTAAGGTGACTCATATGAGGGCTCTGAGAAAAACAAAGTCATTAGGACTTGAGAAACTCTAGGTCCCCATTGTTCTAAGAATATTTGAAAATAGCTAGATTGTACTTGAGGTTAATCATTAAGGTAACAATGTAAGACATTCCATACAGCTGTACATCTTTTTGTATCCTGCATGTAACTAAAGGTTAATGTAGCATGTTAGACATGTAAGCAAGCACTATAAATGTATCTCCCGCTTTCTGTTTGGGGTCCATGATTGCAAAGTGATTCCTGGTGGACCAACTGGCCTAATAAAGCTGTTCTCCATCTTCCGCAAGTGTCCTCTGAGGTGATTTCTGAGAATTCTATGACACTATACCTTATATGGATTTTATAGTCCTTTAATACTCTAATAGTCCTGTACCAACACTCTCCGTTTTCTGTGAAATTGTTCAGTTTGTTGGGGTGCTGTTCCTTTATGTCGTATGCTAACATTGCCATTGGCCTTGGCACCCTAGACATCTCCACCCTGGGCCCATCACTCGGTGCAGCCTGAAGTCTCCATAAAATAAGCAGAGGGGTGCACCCGCATGTGCTCATGGAGGCACTCTGAACAAGTAGCATATGAAGGATTCCCAAATTGCTTGTAATGAAATGGGTTCATTGAAGTCTCTTCCAATTTAAAGAGCTTATAACTCTAGAAGTAGTCTGACATTTGGTAAGGAATCACACAGGCATAAATCTTTTAGGAAACCCAAAGTGAGACCCTTCATGAGAATAGCGTCACCACATAGTTTCTAATCATTCAAAGTTCTGCAGATGAAACTGTGCTGCCTGGAGTAACAGCACATGGAAGGTGATCCTGGGCTCAACCTGACTTTGAAAGAGGCCTCACCTGTGTTTCCATACTGATGACTGCCACTTTCTTTTTTTTTTTTTTTTTGGTCTTTTTGCTATTTCCTGGGCCGCTCCCACGGCATATGGAGGTTCCCAGGCTAGGGGTCCAATCGGAGCTGTAGCCACCGGCCTACACCAGAGCCACAGCAATGCAGGATCCGAGCCGCGTCTGCGACCTACACCACAGCTCATGGCAACGCTGGATCATTAACCCACTGAGCAAGGGCAGGGACTGAACCCGAAACCTCATGGTTCCTAGTCGGATTCATTAACCACTGCGCCACGATGGGAACTCCGGCTGCCACTTTCTTAATTGCCTCAAACAGGACAAGGGCTTCCTCTGGGACCACATCATTCTTGGATGTTCTTGCTTGTCTTTGCAGGAGTCTCTGACTCTCCCACTATGCACCTGTGCTCCAATCCCAAGATAGACACTAGATTACTCAGCTTTTATGCTTTTGCATGCTCTACAGACATAGAGACATGCCTCATTTCCTGCACCTCTGGAAGGTGCTGATCCCAGATGTGCACCAACATCCTCTTGGTTATACTCACTGAGATGAAAATCTTCCTAAAGTGGTTTAGGCTTCCCTGCCTTCTTTAGAGAGTAAACGAAATATGAGTTAGGCTTTTCCTTTCATGGCATCTGGAAGTAGACTAAAGAATGTAAAATGCTCAGCATGGACCTTTTGTGTGATTGCTCAATCAATAATTGCTCAAAAGTAAAGCCAGAACACCATAGATTTTACCCAGCCTAGTGCCCCATTTCCTCACTGTTGGCATTCTTTTGGCACTTAAGTGTTCTTGGAATGAAAGAACGAATAAATGAATTCATATGGAGCCTTGATACACTGATTCCTTCAAAAGCTAAGAAAGTATTTAGGCCTGCTTTCCCCTCTCTCATAACCCAGATGACCATACACCTTTGAGTCCATGTCTCTTTCTGTAAGTCTCCCACCCCTTCCTTCTTTGGGGGGCTTCACCTGTCATGTGTTACTACAGTCCCTGTCCACCTCTGGCAGCAACTTCTCTTCTCACTTCACCAATTCTGATCTATTGATTATCCAGAAACCAGATAATTGATCTCCCTTCAGCAGCACCTGGGTAAAGTAAAGGTACCCAGGCTCTGAGATGGAGACTCAGAAGCTCTTCCATTGATAAAGGGCTTAGTTTCTGGGTATCAATAGGTGAAACCTACTTTGGCTGAAACTTATACCATCTATTCATTCATTAATTCAACACATATTTGCTTCCAAACATTTGGGACCACTGGGTAGCCGAGTTTCAAAAAAAAGTGAAATGTCACCCTAAAAGTGAAACTGATGCTATACTAGTCCATAAAAACCAGTTACTCTTGACATCCTTGATGTGATATGAATGGATTTCCCTCCCCATACAGGCCTTTGTCTTTCGTCAGTTCTAAAGTCTAAAAATGGAAAGAGGGGGAAAAGATGATCATTTTTTCAGCTCCAAAATGGTATCTTATGGAAGTTTTTAGTCCTTGGAATTCTTTTAATACTACTTGCTTCTGAGGCTTAAAATGAAACTGCTTTTGGATTTTATTCATCTGGTACATCCAGCAAGACCTGAGGCTTAATTAACATTTTTTTTGTATTGACACTTCTAATCAAGGAACACCATCTGACTTCAGCCAGTGATGTGTGTTCTCCATAAATGAATCGCTATCAAGGCCTTGGTTGAAGGGTTCCCGGGGTCTTTTAGCATAACCTTCTGATGGCATGTGTCCCTAAGTTACTGAGGTAGCCTGCCTCCTTAGAGTCAGTTGTCCTCCACGTGAGGGCCTGCTGGCTCTCCGTGACACCCTGATGTCTAAATATATAAATGTGCAAAGACAGTTAACTAGGACTTATTTGTGCCTTGGGAATTAAAAAAAGTAATTAACTGGTATTTTTAACGCATTTTCTCTTTACAGGGTGATCTAGTTAAATAGTTCAGTTATAAGATCAGGGAATTTGGTACCTTTTGAAATAGCCCATCTTAAGTGGTTTCAAAGTTATCTTAATGGGCTGGTAGCTTATGCTTTGTCTCCTGGAGAAGCTAAAGGAGAGGCAGAGCAAATCTGAGAAGCAAGCAGAGAAGGATCCAGGAGCACAGGGCACGGAAGTGTCAATACCACCACTATCAAGCCAGAAGGGAGCACGTCTCTCTCTGGGTGCAAGAAGATTTTAAACTATTCTTGCCAATTGAGGAAATGATTTCTTCCTATCAGCAAAGCATTTAAAATACTCACTGCAATATTTAAGAAATGGAACCAGCTCTCATCCCTTTAGACATCAAACTCCATTCCTCCTTTTAGATCTATTGGTCGGCCCACACTATGAGCTTAGAGGTCAAAAAACTTGAGTCGTGGCTAAGGTGTGATACCCACCAACATTGGCTGTGCGTAAAAATGTACATAATAACACCACTTTGGCAAAAAGTATAAAGATTTATCTGGTAGCCAGTGTCCAATATGGTCCCCAATGACCCTGCTCCTGGTAATCATACCCTCGAAAAGTCAGTCTCCTCTTATATTAGACCAGGGATTGGTCATTGTTACCTGACGGTGTGGCAGCTCCAGATTAGCTTATAGAAACACTGCAGCTTCTGTCTTGCAAGCCCACTCTCTCTCATTGTTTTCTCTGAGGGAAGCCAGCCAGAAAGAGAGATCCATAAGATAAAGAAATGAAGCCTCCTGCCAACACCCATGTGAGTGAACTTAGATCTTCCAGCCCCACTGAGCCTTCAGATGACAGCACTTCCACCAATACCCTGAATGTAACCTCATGAGCAACCCTGAACTAGAACCACCTCAGTCTTCTGCTTCTAGATTCCTGATCCTCAGAAACTGTGTGCTATCATAAATGCTTATTATGTTAAGCCAGTACGTTTGGGGGTATTGCCTGACACAGCAATATGTAAGTAAATTGAAATGTGAAAATCCATGAAATTCTGAATCATAACAAAGTTGGTATTAGGTGTAGTTGAATGGTCACTGTGGGTCATTTCCGCCCTCTTGTATCCCAGAGTGATAATGCCCTTACAATGCTACTTCCTTTCTCTCCCTGAAAATCTTGGTGAGGGCATGACCTTCCAGGAAGCCTGTCATAGCTCTTTATTCTCAGTAGTTTTATTGATGGCGCTCAGTGTGTTTGGCAGCTTTGGGACTGGTGCTTTAGGACATCAGCTGTCTGGACAGGAGAGATCTTGGGGCTTAAAGGATCTCTCACTTCCTAACACATGGTGGCTGCTGGGCTTTTGACTTTGTGTGCACATGTCTGAGGAATTATAACTGGCTGAGGCAACTTGGGACAGAAACCATTTACTAAAGGAGCAACTGTAACCAAGATCCCAAGCCCACGCACTGCCCTCTCCTGCTGCTATTTTGGGATAAATATTTCGGTTCTGACATGTGTGAGCTGTTAGAGTCAAAGAGTGAAGCAGCACTCCCATTGATGCAGATGACTAACATTTCCCAGACTGGATACAGGAGACAAGGGACCTGAGACAGGGAAGCAGGCCAAGTACATGGGAGCATCCCCCAAAGTTCATGTAGGAAACAAAAATCTGTCCATTTATATTACGTGGAAATGATTTAACATGAGAAATGGGTGCTTATAAAGTTAAGCAAGAGCTGGAGGAGTGTGCTGGAGCCTTCCCCTCCCCCCAAGAATGACACCCTGAACATCCACAACCACACCAAACTGACCAGCCCACAGATAAGGGGATTGGGAGCCCCCAGGGGACCTATTGAATTGAAGCATGCCCTCCCCTCCAGTGCAATCTAGAGCCAACGCTGCCCTCCCCACAGCTGCCCCTCAGCACCCCCAGAGCTAGCGTTTGCACCCAAAACTGTACTACAAAAACCCAAACTGTTCACATTATGCTTCTCTGTGGCAACAGCCAGACGCTCAGGAAAACTGCTTGGCCTCACTTCTACCAAACACATTGCACACAATATATCCTCTACAGCCACTGAAAGTAATTTAATTCTCTGCCAGGACCATAGATGCAAGGGAGTCTTGAAAGTGAGGTTTTAGCTTTCTAAAGATGCTGAAATTCAGATAGGTGCCTTACAAAGAGGATTCCCAGGGAAGATGAATGAGCCACGCTTTAGTATCTACATGATTTTATTTCTGTTTTCTCCCTTCCCTTTGGTTATCCATATGCCTTTAAAAAAATCTCTTCTAAATATTCCAGCTGGGGATTTCCCACTGTGGCATGGCTGCTTAAGGATCTGGTGTTGTCTCTGTGGTGGTGCAGGTTTGATCCCCAGCCCAGGGCAGTATGTTAAGGATCCAGTGTTGCCGTAAGTCACAGCTGCAGCTGGGATTCGATCCCTGGCCTGGGAGCTTCCACATGCCATGGGTCCAGCCATAAAAAACAAACAAACAAATATTCCAGCTGTACTCACATGGAATTTAAAGAAGATTTGTGTGATCAAACTAGGAGCAAAACATAAAACGAGAAACAGGAGTGTGGCAGCAGTGACTATAGTGACAGTTTCTCAAAGGGGAAGTGAGCCTTGCTGAACAAGAGTCAGGCACATCCATGATGTAGAAATCCTTCCCCTGCACTGGTGGGGCTCCTGATGTCAGAGACCACAGCTGGGACTCCATCCCTCCCCCCATTCAGGTATAGGAAATTAAGCAAGACATTGCTGGCCCCCTGCTGCCTCATCCCCAAAGTCCTGGGCTGGACCAGATTTGTTCTCCATTTCCTCCCACTTTTAAGCCATGAGTCCAGGCTCTGTGCTTATGTTAGTGGAATATCCATTGAGGGTTGGCAGGCACTAATGCCTCTACCACCTCTCTTGGGGTGTTGAAGAGCAGGACCAGGTGAGACAAGTAAGGAGCTTAGGGCACAAATTGAAGGAAGGGCATCATGCTCAGGGTCCTGCAAAGGATAACCCAGAACTTTCTTCAATTTGGCACCTCAGGTGCCTACTCCCCTCACCCTTGTCCCAGCCTATAAAGGGATAACAGGAGACAGAGGGCTGCCATTTGAATAAATAAAATAGGATCATAGAATGGGGTGTGAATTGAAGAATGAAAGCAGGCCCTCTAGTCCAAATATACCCCTCCCCAGCTGCCACTCTATGGCAGATCAGGCCCCCTACTTAAGACTGATTTTTTTGGCTAATGTTAGCTGTTGAATCTTCAGCTCCCTGTGAAAATGGGAACACATTAGGACTCACCTCCAGCAGTTGCCAACCAGCACTTGGTAGAGTGCAGTCATCTGAAAGGTATGAGCCACAGGGCAGTATTGGGCTCCTTAGGGGAGTCTTGTGGGAGAAGAGAGATTTTGAAAGAGAGAAATATTGCAAAGACCAAATATGACAACTTTGCAGTTGGGGCCAGGTCAAAGGCCACCTCCCCTTGTGTGGGTTTCCCAAAGGGTATGTTCTGATCTCACACAGTCATTGGGGGAACTTCTGACCCTGCACAGAAAGCCAAGGTTAGTGGACTCCAGATCAGCCATTTTTTAGGGTTGCATTCACCTTGCAACACCCAATGGAGGTTAAGCTCTCTGTGGGCAGGCCTTCACCCTGCTCTTTTTGAGCTCTGTCTCCAAGGATAAACTCAGCCCTCCACACTCAGAGAAAAATGAGAAAACCCCAGACTCCCTCCAAACCTCTCTGTAAAGACATCCACTGATGTGTACCATCAAGTTTAAATAGGAGTAGGGAGAAGGGGAGAAAAGTTAATTTAAGGGGAAAATTATTTCTCTTCTCTGTTAATGGAACCTGTAAATTAGGGCATTTAATTACCAAAGACAATGTGTTCATTTTGGAGGCTAATATTTACATTAGCAACTGCTTTGAAAGCATGAAATCTGATGAATTGGCAAAACGCTTGTACTCTTTTTCCCCAAATTAATCAAATGAGCTGTGATCAGGCTATTTATAAGTCTAGTTAAGTATATCTCCCTAGTGAGGGCTTTTTTTTCCTCCCACCTCCTTCACATTTTGTGAGCTCCTGCAGATATTCAGCTTTTCACCTAGATACTTGGTACCAAAGGATCTCAGTGGAGAGGTGTTTGATCTATTTCTATATTTAATGACACATTTCATCATAGCAGAGCAGAGCATTGTGCCACCTTTGTCAAAATTATATTTCAGTGATAATCCCTTCCATTTGTATAACCCTGAGTGACTTCCAAGGGGCTTTTATGGAGATGAGCTCACCTCCAATACCCACTGGTAAAAGCCCCTACTTCAGACTCTGATGCTGATGGCTGGTAGGTTTAGATGGGCTCTCCTTCTATAAGAACAGGAATGGGTAAGAAAGCATTAATTTGGAAAGGGAAGAGGCCAATGGATGGACCCAGAATGGACACCTGAGGGTCATCAGAACAGGGAATCTCCAGGAGCCATGACCTCTGCTGCTGGTCATTCTGATCCCAGAAGAGCCTCTGGTCTCAGCCGGTGGCCTTGATACTAGCCTGCCTTATTCTGACTGCTACTCTTGCTCACTCAGCCCTCAAGAGATCCCTCTCCTCAGCCAAATGGCATCAAGGGAGATGGCAGATATATTAGCCCCATGGTCCTCTCCTCCAACTAGTTATTCCAACTACCATAAAAATTGAGCCTGCACTCATGGAGCTTAGAGCTGGGAAGAACCTGGGGAGACCATCTGGTCCAACCCATTGACTTTTGAGGATGAAGAATCCAGGGCCCAAGATGTTAAGTCTGGAGGGGTGTCATGAAGGGATATTTAGGGAATTCAGGATGGCCTTGATGATAAAGCTCTTTGACTTTTAATACCACTCCCTCAGCCCTAAGAAGACCCACCCTGAGGCAAGACCCACTGATCTCCCAGGTCCCCAGCACATGAATATAGGATGAGAGTACAGAAAGGAGACTGGATGTCAAGAGGGGTAGAGAAGGATGGAAATGGAAACAGGGTCACTAGAGCTCCTGGCCTGGCCTCGTGGATTAAAGATGTCTTCGTTGATTAAATAAATGAACAAAACCAACAATGATCAAAATCTCAATAGGAAAATTTAACACATTGGAAAAAAACTCAGTAGGTTTTCATGTATTGAGAACCTACTAGGTGCCTAGGCTGTTCTGGATATGAGTGAGGAGGCAGAGGAAGCAGATAATGTATGGCACATAGCTTGCCCTTAATGCATGACTGTCCTGTTGTGGAGAAGAGAGAAGCATGACAAGTAAGCCAACCATGTGGGTCTGGACATGCCAGGAGGCACAGAGAGGAAGTGCTGGGCACTTAATCTGCCAGGCAGATTAAGATTCCTTGAGGAAGCAGGTGTATTAGTCAGGATAGGCTAAGTTCTGCTGGGGTAACAAAGGACCCTGAACTATTTGTGGCTCACAACAGCAACAGTTCCTATCTGCTTTATTTCTAACTGAGTCTATGTGGGCCAGCTGCACTGCTCCCTGTCATCTTCTTTCTGGAACCCAGGCAGCAGTCTGTCTAGGACATTGTTGCTTGTGGTGGCAACCTGAAATGAGAGAACTGGCTGGTAAAACTTCTGCTTGGAGGTGATCCTTGTCATTTTCATTCACATTTTGTTAAGTTCCACATTTTGCTAAGCCCCACTCCTATTACAACCAAAGCAAGCCACATGGCCATGGCTGCAATCAAATGGAACAGGGACATATAACCTCTCCAGGGAATATAGAAAGTATTTGTGAATAACAATATGATCTCCTATAGCAGGGAAAGCTCCCTGGCAAAGAAACAATGGATGTGGGCCTTGAAAGACAAATACAATTTAAAGAAAGAAAAGATTAATTCAAAGAGGCAGCTAAAAGAATGGGCTCTGAAGGCAAACTTCCCTGGATTTAAGCTCCCTGTACCTCAGTTTCCTCATCAATTTTATGGTAATACTATTCAAACAGACTTGATATGGTTGCTGTGAGGCTAAATGAATGCAAACCGATAAATTTGGAGGGTTAGAGCAGGCTTGGAATATAGTAAATGAATACTAGTAAAAATATACTAATAGGTAACTTACTGTTATTTCAGATTTTGTGTTAGCCCAAAGGAATGAAAATTCAAGGTATGTTTGGAGAACAAGGCAGTAGACAACATTTTTATAGCTGTAAAGGAGTTGTGGTAGACAAGACTAGCAGACAAGCCTAAAAAACGGGTAGAATGGAGCCTGGTTGTGGAGGAATGTGGATGCCAAGCTGGGAGGCTTAGACTTGATTCTGACTCATAAATATATGGATCAAAGAGCCCCATCTCTATGGTCACTTGGAGGAAACGTGGTGATTCTCACTGAGACCAGGCCAACCCTGGTCTCAAGTCACAGGGACACAGTGGGATGCTGTGTCCCAGCTCTTTCCAAGCCTGGCTGTTTGACCCTGGACAAATTCCTTCACCTCTCTGGATCCTGAATCTCCTCTCTGTGAAAGGAGAGTGGACTTCAAGGTCTGCAAGAACCCTTCTGGTTCCCTATCAGCCATGCTATTGGGCATCTTTACCTATCAGACATCCCTAACAAGCATCTCTTATCAGCCATCCCTAAATAGGCATCCCTATCAACCAACCTATCAGCATCCCATCAGTATCCTCTATTCTTTCTTCCAATCCACACTGGGCCTGGAGTTTTCAAATGCTCCCTGACATCGCACCCTGCCAACCTCTACCCACTCCCTTCCACCCCCCCTTTCCCCAACAACTCAGCCCTCTTGTTTCCCAGGAAACCCCATCTTGCCAAAGGCGCCCAGAGCACAAAAATGCAACCTAAGCAGTCCACGTGAGCTGCATCCCCCCTCTCCACCCAACAGAGGAGCAGGCCGGTATTTAATTAGTTTGCAATATTACATATCTTTTAAATCTTTTAATCCATTTAATAAAAAAAAGTTAAAACACATACACACAACTAACCAACTAACAATGGCCCCAATTTGTGTTTTGTCTGACGGGGAGTAATATTCATGTCTACATGAGGATGGCATGTAATTAACATGTCATAATCAAAATGACTAAGTTTGACACATTATAATCACTGCATGGAGATTATAGTATAGCCAGGGGCGATCCACGCAGCCTATCTTAATATCATTTGCATAATGAAAGCATGGTGGCAGTAATAGCTTTTTTCTCTTGTTATCATAATTTCACCCAGGGCTGCAAGGGGCTCCCGCACTGTCAGATGTTGCCTGTTTAAAGTCATTGTGACTTGAAGAAGGCAGCAAAAGTGACCCAGAGGCTTCCTCTTAGAATAATAGCTCAATGGCTGGCCCCTGATGAACAGAGTGGGCAATCCAGGGGACGGGACCCCAGACAAGTCTTCTACAAATCCATGCCCAGCAGATATTTAGACAGTCTGCTCTCCCCAGGCCCCTGGCCTGCAGTAGATGTGACATTACCTTCTTTTTTAAAAAAAAAATTTAAATGATTTTTATTTTTTCCATTATAGTTGGTTTACAGTGTCCTGTCAATTTCTACTGTACAGCAAAGTGATCCAGTCACACATATATTTACATTCTTTTTCTCACATTATCTTCCATCATTTTCCATCATAAGTGACTAGATATGGTTCCCTGTGCTATACAGCAGGATCTCATTGCTTATCCACTCCAATTGCAACAGTTTGCATATATTAACCCCAGACTCCCAGTGCATCCCACTCCCTCCCCCTTCCCCTTGGCAACCACAAGTCTGCTCTCTAAATCCATGAGTTTCTTTTCTGTGGAAAGGTTCATTTGTGCCATGTATTAGATTCCAGATATGAGTGATATCATATGGTATTTTTCTTTCTCTTTCTGACTTCCTTAGTATGAGAGTCTCTAGTTCCATCCATGTTGCTGCAAATGGCATTATTTTGTTCTTTTTTATGGCTGAGTAGTATTCCACTGTGTATATATACCACATCTTCTGAATCCATTCATCTGTCAATGGACTTTAGGTCATTTCCATGTCTTGGCTATTGTGAATAGTGCTGCAATGAACATTTGGGTGCACGTATCTTTTTTCAAGGAAAGTTTTATCCAGATATATGCCCAAGAGTGGGATTTCTGGGTCATATGGTAGTTCTGTATTTAGTTTTCTGAGGTTCCTCTAACTGTTTTCCATAGTGGTACCAATTTAATTCCCACCAACAGTGTAGGAGGGTTCCCTTTCCTCCACACCCTCTCTAGCATTTGTTATTTGTGGACTTGTTAATGAGGGCCATTCTGACAGGTGTGAGGTGGTACCTCATAGTAGTTTTGATTTGCATTTCTCTAATAATTAGCGATGTTGAGATTACCTTCTGATCAATGGCAAGTACAGACATCCTTAGACCCCAGGCAAATGTGGCCTGATGTGCAAATCACCCAAAGCAGACCATTTGCAGGTTGACAATTGCCTAAATGGGTTTCCTGACCATCTAGGGCCATGATGCTGACCAACAAGGTCCAAGTCATGGGTCTAAGAGCCACAGAGGCTAACCAGCCAGCTTTCTTTTCACAACCGCAGATGGCGTTTCTAACCTAGATGAATTCCTCATGGAACAAAGCAATCAGTGAGAGAGAGAGGGTGGGATCACCCATTCACACAGTGTCCTCTCTTCCCCTAACTTGCACAGTTCCCAGTTAAACCTGCTATCCTTAACCTCCCAAAGCACTTTGAAAGATGACAGTATTTCAATCTCAGAGATTCATATTCCTTAGGCTAGGAAGAATTTTTTTTATTAGGACCCGGATCAGGACATCATATCCCCAAATAAATTTAAAGCACACAAAAAATAAGCATGCTCACTTCTAACAAATGAAAAGAGGAAACATGGCCAATTAAGACTCCAACCAAACTTTTCATCACCAGAGATAACTCATGTTGCTAGTGTATACCTTCGATATCATACTATGCAAAGGGTGCTTCGCCTCTGTGGTACTTCTTGCCAAATCCAAAACCCACTCTGATTATGAGAAAACAACAGAAAAATCAAAATTGAGGGCCATTCCTCAAAATATATGAACAGAACTGTTCAAAAGGATCGAGGTCATAGAGGGGAAAGAAACACAGGATTTGTCATAGGTCAGAAGACATTAAGAGCAAAGGATGACTGCATGTACCATAGTGTCCTGGTTGAAACCAGAACAAAGGAAGATTGTGGAAAAACTAGGGAAAGTCAAATAAACTACAGAGTTTAGTTAATAGTATCATACAAATGTTAATTTCTCAGTTTTGATAAATGCTCCGTAGTTACATAAGATGTCAAAGTGAGGTAAAACTGGATGAAGGGTATAAAGAATGCCCTCTGTACTCTCTTTGCAACATTTTAGGTTATTTTGACTCTCTTAAAGTAAACAGTTTTAAAAATACATTCACAAAATTTCACAAAAAAATTCTGAAAATGCAGAAGTCTCACAAGCTTTTCACAAACCATCAGAGAATGCTTTCTTCTCAATCTCAGTTGCCCATGATTTGGCAAACTCTGCCCCCCCCCCCCGCCTCCCCAGCTGAGAATATGCTTGTGACTCCAACTCTAAGTAAAATTGGGGGTGTATATGAGACTGTGGGAAAGAACCTGAATCTATGATCATAAACTACCCCTAAATGTGGAGGTTTCTCATTTGATGGAATCCTGTCAAATAGCAAAGAATCTTGTTTTCCACCTCATCTGTGATGTCATCAAGACACGGTAAAGATGAGTTGATAGTGCTTAAATGCATAAAAAAGAAACTTTTGGCCAGTGGGGAGCTACTGTCCCCCATACAGGAACCCCATAGGGAACTCTACCCAATATTCTGTGATTAATCTGTAAGAGAAAGGATCTGAGAAAGAGTGGGTGTGTATATACATATAACTGAATCACTTTGCTGTACAGCAGAAATTATCACAACATTGTAAATCAATTCAAACAAAACTTTTTACATTTTTTTTAAAAATTGGAGTTCCCCTTTGTGGCCTGCAGGTTAAGGACCCAACATTGTCTTTGTGAAGATGCGGGTCCAATCCCTGGCCTCGCTCAGTAGGTTAAGGATCCTTGCTCGGATGTGGCTTAGATCTGATGTTACCATGGCTGTGGCATAGGCCATAGCTGCAGCTTCAATTCAATACCTAGCCTGGGAACTTCCATATACCACAGTGCAGCTGTCGAAAGAAATAATAATAATAAATTTAAAATGTTTTTAAATAAAGCTATCACGATAGAACTAGAAGTCACTTTGGAGCTCACAGAGTTGAATCCCCATTTTTATGTTAGGAGACTGAGGCTTACAGAGCTCTGTCACTGCCCAGTGTCCCAGAGCAGGTCAGCAGAGTCGGGACAGGGACACAGCTCTTCAAATTCCCAGCCCAGGGGTCAGAGTAAAAGCTTATGTCCAATAGGGACTGGGAGGTGGTGTCCTGACTCTCCACCTGCGTCCTGAGAGACAGGGTACCAGCAGTCCAGCTTGGAAGTCATCCAGGATATCCTTGCAAAGTCACGTTCTTCCTCACACCTCACCCCGTGTGAGCCCCTCTCTGCACTGACAGCCCCTTCACTGGCGGCTCTTTCCCTGGCACCTGCAACTGTTTCCCCTACACCGACCCAAAGATGCATTTTCTGGATGTGGCTAGAAGCTACTCATACTGTCCCCAGAGCTAAGAGTTTGTTGCCAAGTCAGGGGTTTTCGCCCCCTGCTGACCCTTCTTCCCTTATTTTCAGGGCTTGTCATTCACAGCAGCCTGCCAGTCATCTGGGTCCTGGGAAGGAAATGAGGCCGAGGAACTCAGGCACAGAGCCCCCCACTGTGAGGGAAATGTTGACTCGCAGCCAATGCATTTTAACACAAGAAAACTCCCAGGAAAGCCCGAGGGTTGTGGCTGGGCTCCTGGGAGCACAGCTTTCTGTTCTTCAGCAGGCCTGGAATTAATGCCAATGCTCCTGGGCCACGAGATGGCAGGAACCTCTCCACCAACATGGGCAGCTCCAACCAGAGGACCACAGCTTCCCTGCTCACATTTCACAAGCATCTTCTTACTCAGAAAGGCCTTAGACGTGGCAATATTATTTGAAAAGTAAGGAGTTCTCATTGTGGCTCAGCGATAACAAACCTGGCTAGTATCCATGAGGATGCGGGTTCAATCCTGACCTTCCTCAGTGGGTTAAGGATCCAGCGTTGCTGTTAGCTGTGGTGTAGGTCACAGATGTGACTCAGATCCTGTGTTGCTGTGGCTGTGGTGTAAGCCAGTGGCTACAGCTCCGATTTGACTCCTAGCCTGGGAATTTCCATATGCCACAGGTGTGGCCTTGAAAAGCAAAAATAATAATAATAATAATAAAGCAATGAGAAGGCCTCTCCTCTCAAAAATATCTCCCATCACCTCCTTTTCTAGTGCCTGGAATTTCTTCCTTTGATGTAGATTTCTTTGAATTCAGAAGAGCTTGTGTGTGTGTGTGTGTGTGTGTGTGTGTGTGTGTGTGTGTGTGTGTGTGTGTGTGTTGTGTTGTTTTGCTTTGCTTTGCTTTGCTTTTTAGGGCTGCACTTGCAGCATATGGAACTTCCTAGGCTAGGGGTTGAATCAGAGCTACAGCTGCTAGCCTACACCACAGCCACAGCAACACCAGATCCTTAACCCACTGAGCAAGTTCAGGGATCAAACCCGCATCCTCATGGATCCTCCCAGAGCATCCTTCTCTGTGTTGGGCACTGTACAACCCCAGAACTAGCACAGTGCCCAACACAGAGAAGACCAACAGATGTTACAGAAAGAAAGAAAGAATGAACGAGGGGTTGGCCTGGCCTTCACAGAGAGAACAGCAGATGGAGGAGGAACAAGACATGGCCAGGACCAGCCCATCTCCTGCCATGACGTCGGTCCATGCTGCCCAGAATGTGGCCACCTAGCCCATTCCCGAGAAGCAACTCCAATGAGTCACTCCATTCCCAGCATTGTGAGATAAAAATCAACATACCTAAAAAGCAAACTGAATTCTTCCATATTAGAATTCTGTTTTCAACCCGAGTCACCACAGAGATCAACTTTCCCACAAAGAAGTTCTTCGTCTGATTAATCTTGCCTTTTGCAAAGGCAAGCCATCCCCCAACCAGAGAGAACCCATGTGCCCTGAACTGTTATGGGATGTGTCCAAATGAAATCCAAGATTTGATGGTATGGAGTTTTTCAGTGAGTTTTATTTTTGTGCTGTTTTCCCCCAAGACCTCTAGCACCACATATGAAAGCAAGAAATATGGCTTGAGGAGTTCCCGTTGTGGCGCAGTGGCTAACGAATCCGACTAGGAACCGTGAGGTTGCGGGTTCGGTCCCTGCCCTTGCTCAGTGGGTTAACGATCCAGCGTTGCTGTGAGCTGTGGTGTAGGTTGCAGATGCGGCTTGGATCCGCGTTGCTGTGGCTCTGGCGTAGGCCGGTGGCTACAGCTCCGATTCGACCCCTAGCCTGGGAACCTCCATATGCCGCGGGAGCGGCCCAAGAAATAGCAAAAAGACAAAAAAAATAAAAAATAAAAGAAATATGGCTTGAGTTAATCTATAAGTTATGGAAAACCTGTTTATTGTGCCTTATATATCTGTGTGTTTAGCTCACAAGAAGTCAAGAGCAATCACCTATGTAGCACCTGTGACAACTGCAATGAATCATTTGTTAAAATCTCTTTATAACAAAATTATTTTCAACGTTTCAGATTAGCATATTTTATTACATATTCTTTTTTTTTTGTCTTTTTTTTTTTAGGGCCGCACCTGCCTAAAAAGACAAAAAGACGCATGTGGAGGTTCCCAGGCTAGGGGTCAAATCAGAGCAGAAGCCACTGGCCACAGCCCCAGCAGCTCGGGATCCGAACCTTGTCTGCGACCTATACCACAGCTCATGGCAACACCAGATCCTTAACCCACTGAGGAAGGCCAGGAATCGAACCTGTGTCCTCATGGATACTAGGCGGGTTCATTAACCACTGAGCCACAATGGGAACTCCTACATATTCTTCATGAACATCATACTTGGCATGGAAGTTAATTCAGAGAACTCCCAATATGTTGGTAACCATTAGAATCATCTCGTTTTGCTTTGTGTGCACTGTGTCTCCAAGCCTTATACAAAACCCTGTGTTTAACCAGTAGATTCGAAATAAACAACGGTAGCACAATGATTGTAAAAGGAGGCAATCTGCGTTGGAGTTACTTCATTTCTGTTATGGTACACTGCCACTCTGAGTTTCTAATTGTGTGACTAAAATTTAAAAGAAAGGAACAGAGTGGCTGGAGTGATAGTTGAAAATCTCAAATGAATCTGAATCTAGAAGAAATCCCTCTAGTTTACTCCTTAAAGAAACACATGTATTTCGGTCCATAAGCATCCTGCAGGTGACCAACTGTAACTTACATGCATGTTATTAAACCTCCACAGTAACTGGAGCGATTGTCCAGAACCTAGAATAACAAAAGATTTACTGCGGAGAGGAGGAGGATTTTATCCTTGGAAGCTTTTAGAACTACTGCCAGGAAAAGCAGACTGACTGCCAGTGGGTTTTGTTATTGTTTTAAATTCTTTGTGGACAATGCAGCCTCTTAATACCTGGACATGGTGTGGATGCCTTCTACCCTTAGTGACCACTAGTCACCATGGTCCAGGGTCCGGCAATGCAGTAAGACCCCTATTCTGTTCACATCTTCTATCCACCAGCCTTGGCCTGTTGGCATTTATCTTTAGCTTCTCTTCTCAAGTCACCAAATGGCAGCTGCACCTCCAGCCATTGCCTCCATAGTCCAGCCAGGACAAAGTGGGAAGGCAGTGGGGCTAAGACATAGGACAGTAACAGTCAAATTGGTCCCTTTTTATAATTTTTTTTTATTTACAAAGAGTAAAATACATTTTATAATTGTGGTATGGTTTTGTGAGTTTTGACAAATGCATTGAATTGTGCAACCACTACCATAATCAGGATACAGAACAGTTCACCCACCTCCCAAATTCTCCCTTGCTGCCCCTTTGTAGTCACACCCCCACCCCAACCCTAAGCCCTGACAAATACAGGCTTGTTCTCTTTCACTGTAGTTTTGCCATTTCTTGAGTGTTGTATGAGTGCAGTCAAACAGTGGGAAATATTTTGAGTCTGGCTCCTTTCACTTAGTACAATGCATTCAAGTTGCTGCACATAACAGTTCATTCTTGCTTATGCCAAATATTATTCCATTGTGTGGCACTGTGTAGAGGTGCCATAGTTTTTTATAGTTGATTTACAGTGTTCTGTCAATTTCTGCTGTACAGCAAAGTGACTCAGGTATACATTTATATACATTCTTTTTTTCACATTATCCCCATCATGTTCCATCACAAGTGATGAGATATAGTTACCTGTGCTATAGTTTGTTTATTCAAGCACCTGTTGAATTATATTTGGGGCATTTCCAGTCTTTGGCAGTTGGGAGTAAATCTGCAGTAAACATTCACAGGCAGGCTTTTGTGTGTACAAAATTTTTCTTTTCTCTAGATATATACCTAGGAGTGGGGTCGCTGTGTCATATGATTAGAGTAGGTTTAACTTAATAAGAAACTGCCAAACTATTTTCCAGAGGGACTGTGCCATTTCGTATTCTCACCAGCAATGCACGAGACTCCCAAATGCTCTGTGTCTTAACCAGTACTTGGTGTATTATTGGTTTTATGGTTTTTGGTTTTTTATACTTTAGTCATTCTAACAGATTTGTAGTGTTATCCCATTGTGGCTATAATTTGTATTTTCATGATGACATCTGCTTATTGCCATCTGTATATCTTCTTTGGCAAAAGATCTGTTCAAAACTTTTCTTATTTTTTAATTGGGTTGTTTGTCTTCTAATTGTTGAATTTTGAGAGAACTTCATATATTCTGTCAGATAAGTGATTTGCAAATATTTTCTCTCAGTCTGTAACTTACAGTCTCTCTTTCACAGAGCAAAACTTTTCATTGCTGTTATCCAATTTACCAGCTCACTCTTTCATGGATCATTCTTTTGGTATTTAGCTGCCTTACCCAAAGTCACAAAGGTTTTCGCCTTTGTTTTCTTCTAAAAGTTTTATAGTTTTACATTTAACCTTTAGGCCCATGATCTGTTTTGTACTCATTTTTATATTAGATGTGAAGTATTGGTCAAGGTTTAGTTTTTTGCCCTTGGTTGTCTAATGTTCCATGATCATTTGCTGATAAGACTATTTTCAATGAAATTACTTATGCACCTGAGTCAAAAATCAATTGCCCATATCTGTGTGGATTTATTTCTATGCTTTCTGCTCTGTTCCATTCATCTATGTGTTTATCTTGACACCAATGCCATACTTTTGTGGTTACTGCAACTCTACTGTGTGTCTTAAATTCAAATACTGAGTCCTCCAATTTTATTTTTCCCAAAATTGTTTTGGCTACTGTAGTTCCTTTGACTTTCCACCTAAATTATTTTAATCAGCTGGGGAATATTTACCAAAAAATTCTGCTAGTGTTTTTATTGGAATTGTGTTTTATCTACATAAGAACTTATGGAAGACTAACGTTACAACACTGAGTCTTCTAACCCATGAATTTGGATAGCTCTCCAAATATTGGGGTCTTTGATTTCTTTTATCAGAATATTGTCTTTTTGAGCATATTTTTAGAATATCTTACACATATTTTGTTAAATTTGCACCTATTTTTAAAAAGCTATTAAATTGTGCTTAAAAATTTTGAGGGGTTTCCAAGTGTTCATTGCTATTATGTAAAAATACTCTTGGGTTTTGTTTTTGTTTTTGTTTTGCATATTGACTTCGTACTCTGTGACCCTGCTAAGGTCACTAATTAGTTTTAGAAACTTTTTGTACATTCCTTGAGATTTTTCTGTACAATCTTGTCATTTGGAAATAGAATCAGTTCTCCTTCTTATTTTCCAGTCTTATTTTCCAGTCTACATTTCTTTTTCTTGTCTTATGGCACGGACTAACAATTCCAAAACAGTACTGTAGAAAGAGGACTGGTGAGAGTGAATATCACTGCCTTGTTCTTTACCTTAGCAGGAAAACATTCAAGCTTTCATCATTAAGTATGATATTAGCTCTAGGGATTTTGGGGGGTTTTTTGGAGGGTTTTGTTTGTTTGTTGTTGTTGTTGTTTGTAAATGCTCCTTTTTGAGTGAAAGAGTTTCCCTTCTATCACCAGTTTGCTAAAAATTTTTATCATGAAAGAATGTTAAATTTGTCAAATGCTTTTTCTGCTCTGTTGACATGATCATGCAGTTTTTCTTCTAAAGTCTGTTAGTATAATAAATTACTTTGGAGTTCCCATCGTGACCCAGTGGAAGCGAATCCGAGTAGGAGCCATGAGGTTTGGGGTTTGATCCCTAGTCTCGCTCAGTGAGTTAAGGATCCAGCATTGCCATGAGCTGTGGTGTAGGTCACAGACACAGCTCGGATCTGGCGTTGCTGTGGCTGCTGTGGGGTAGGCCGGCAGCTGTAGCTCCAATTAGACCCCTAGCCTGGAAACCTCCATGTGCTGCGGGTGTGGCTGTAAAAAGACGAAAGACAAATAAATAAATAAATAATCTTGGTTGGTTTTCTAATGTTAAACCAGCCTTACATACCCTGAATAACCAACCTTATTTATGATGTAATATCCTTTTGCTATATTACTACATTTTGTTAGATAATATTTTAATTTTTACATTTTTTTCGTTGGTTTCTAGGGTTTTTTTGGGGGGGTTTCTAGTTTTTTTCTACTGTTCCGAGTTTATCTTGTTTATATTTATTAACTCTTTCTTCTGTCATATCTGTTCTCCCATTAAGCCTCTCCAGTGAATTTTCAATTAGTGTAATTTTCAGTTCTAAAATTTCCATTCATTTCTTTTTTATAGGCTCTATTTCTTTGCTGAAAACTTTTCCTCTTTGCATTCATTTCAACTTTTCCTCTTTGCATTCATTTCTTTTTTTTTTTTTTTTTTTTGGCTTTTCTAGGGCTGCACCCATGGCATATGGAGGTTCTCAGGCTAGAGATCCAATTGTAGCTGTAGCTGCCTGCCTACACCACAGGCACAGTAATGCCAGATCCAAGCCGTGTCTGCGATTTATACCACAGCTCATAGCAACACCAGATCCTTAACCCTCCAAGCGAGGCCGGGGATCGAACCCACAACCTCATGGTTCCTGGTCAGATTCGTTAACCACTGAGCCACGACGGGAATTCCTGCATTCTTTTCAATAGTGTTTGATCTAACTTCGTGGGGCATGATTATAATAGTTGTTTGAAGTCTATCTGATAATTCTGTATCTGTCATCTCAGGATTGGTACCTTCTTATTATGTTTTCTCTTGAGAGCTGTTCAGATTTTCCTTGTTCTTTGTATATCAACTAATTGTGTCCTAGGTATCTTGAATATCATGAGGCTTTTGGTCCTGTTAATATCCTTTGGACATGGTGATGGAGGTAATTTTATTTTAACAGACAATTAACCCAGCTAGGTTCAGAATGAAAGTCCTGATCTGCTTTCTTTGGGTGGTGGTTCCAATGTTAGTCTTCTTCTCTAAGCCTTTATAGTGCCTCACTGGTCTACCTACTATACGTATTTCTTAAGGCCTTTGTTTTGTTGCTTTGAGTCAGTTTCTTTCTTTCTTTCTTTCTTTTTTCTTTTTTTTTTTTGGTCTCTTTGTCTTTTAGGGCCACACCTGTGGCATATGGAGGTTCTGAGGCGAGGGGTCCAATCAGAGATGGAGTTGTAGCCGCCGGCCTAGGCCACAGCCACAGCAATGCAGGATCCAAGCTGCATCTGTGACCTACACCACAGCTCATGGCAATGCCAGATCCCTAATCCACCGAGCAAGGCCAGGGATTGAACTACATCCTCATGGATGCTAGTTGAATTCACTAACTACTGAGCCATGATGGGAACTCCACTTTGGGTCAGTTTCTATTCAGGGATTGAATGAATCCCTGACAATTCAGGGATGATCCCAAGGCTTCATATCCAGATTTAAAAGACCCCCTTCTTAAATTTCTCGGTGATTTCCCTCTACATTCAGGCTCTGAAGGGGCCTTTTCCCCAGCACTTTGGCTAGGAAGCCCAGGTTTTAGCTATCTCATATTTACCATGACTAGGTCCATCTTGGGGTGAAGTGGCAAAAGAAAATAGAGAGAAAATGGATATTGTTTCTCATCTAGATTCTTCAGACTTTAGGCATTCTTCTTCCCAGTTTCTCTGGTCGGAAAGATATTTTCTTTCATAGTTTTTGCATGTGGGGTCAGCCTTGTCATCATTTCTGATGCTACTATGACAAGGGTACAGCTCTGTGACTTAGGCTTGCCTTGGGGCAGAACCAGAAGATTAATAAGAAAAAGAATAATAAATGTAAACCACAACTACCCCTCCATTTTCTATCCTGAAGGACCCTCCTTCCCAGTTCATTAGCCAGAAAGAGAGAGTTTTTCTTGGAGCTTTTTGATTCTGTGACAGTTTAGAATTAGGGCTGCGCCAGAATCTATAACAAGATCCCATGAAAGAAAAAAGGTGAGGATTCCCCCATGGTATGGATTATTCCTTGAGTTCTGGTTTCCCTCTCCAACTCACCTGCTATTATTTACTTTTCAAAGTCCTCAGATAGTTTTGCATTTCTGTCCAGAGTTTTTCACCTTACTTTGTGGGAGAGATAGGGTGGAATGTGCTTACTCCATCTGAGTTGCCTCCAGAAGAGCCCAATCTCTTTCTTCGGAAAGGAGAAGCAAAGACTTCGAGAAACTCAAGAGTACACGAAAAATCTCTTTAGCATAATTATGTCTCATGCCTCTCACCACCTTGGGTAGCAGATTAGTGGAGAGAGGGAAGTTGAGGTTGGATCAGCCAACAACAGAGTCAGCTCCACAGAGTGATGCCTGGCCCAGGTGCATGGGCACAATTCTCATTCTGGCTGATTGTTTACCTCTATTTTCTGAGTCTCTCTCTCAGAAAAACACATGTCCAGGTTAGGTCATTGATGTGTACTTGGTATTTCCAATGACCAACTTTGTCAAGTCTGGGTACTCAAATGGCAGGGCTGTTTACAGAATGACGGAGGACTGAGAGAGGGCAAAGGGGTGTTAATTGCAGCTTGTTCCTATTAGTCACTTAACACTTCTTTCCTTTTAACTTTTGGTGTGAAAATATTGCTTAAGGGTTTGTGTCCACTTTTGGCTTTGGTAATGACAAACAATCTGACTCTCATATCTCTCCTGTCTGAGATGTATGGAGCCTGTTATAGCTAATTTCATGTATCAGTTTGGCAATACTATGTCCCCAGTTGTTTCGTCAGCCATCAGTCTAGATGTTACCAGATTTTTTTTTTTTTTGTCTTTTGTCTTTTGTTTTTATAGGACTACACCCACGGCATATGAAGGTTCCCAGGCTAGAGGTCAAATCGGAGCTGTAGCTGCTGGCCTACGCCATAGCCACAGCAAGTCCGATCAGAGCACCATCTGCAACCTACACCACAGCTCATGGCAATGCCAGATCCTTAACCCACTGAGCCAGGCCAAGGATTGAACCAGTGTCCTCGTGGATATTAGTCGGGTTCATTACCGCTGAGCCACAGTGGGAACTCCTTAGCTGTTACTAGGTATTTTTTAAAATCTAATTAACATTTAAATGAGTATACTTTGAGTAAAACATATTACCCTCCCAAAATGGGTGGATTCATCTTATCAGTTGAAGGACTTAGAGAAAAGACTGAATTCCCTGAGAAGGAAGAAATTCTATCTTCAGACTGCCTTTGGTCTCCAAACTGTGACACTGATAGATTCCTGCCAGAAGTTTGTGCATGTTTCAGACTTGCTAGCCCAGCCCTTATAGTCACATGAGCCAATTCCTTTAAGTGTCACCCTCTCCTTCTTCTCTCAGTGTGTGTGTGTGTGTGTGTGTGTGTGTTTATGCATGCCTGTGTGTATCCTATTTCTCTGTTTCTCTACAGATCCCTGACTAATACAGAGCCCAGAACCCCAGGTCAGTTCTCAGTGTCCTGGCTGGAGGTGGAGATTACCTTGAGCAGGTATTCATTCCTGATGAGCCAGGGAAATTATTGGGTTATTATTAGTTATATTTATTATAAACACCTCATTGTTTTCTAGTACGTGATTTGATTGGTTTATTTCTTCCAATATGACATGCTATTAGAGATAAAAGACTAACTGCGATCTGGTTACCTGAAGATTTTGTTTAATAAAGTTTTATTGGTAAAATAATGTCCCCTGTTGCTGGCCTCTGCCAGATATGTGGGTTGGTTTGTTGATTATGGGTATTTCATGGAACAAAGAGACTTTTGCCCTGTCTAAGATAATTGAGGGTTTCCTCTACTGAAATTTCTCAGAACTTCCTTACCTGAGATGTAGAGTGGGGCTGAGGGAAGAAGAGAGATTTTTAGGATGGATCTCTGGGTACAAACAGACTTGCATTTGTCCATGGTCTTTTGCAGCCTTGAATGGCAATGAGCAGAAAGCTTGGGGCTTCAGCTCATGAGAGCAGCAAACTTCTGCTCCATCCCTAGCCCAGGGTCAGGGAGTAAGTTTGCCTTCTGATATACCAGTGGTGGCCAATATTGGAGCCCATTTCTGACACAATTCCAGTTGTTGGGGTGTGTGCCTTTTATACCACTGGTATGTTGTCAAAGCTAAGAGGTCTATACACACCACACACACACACACAGGAGTTGATGCTGATTAAAGGTTTACGAGAAGCAAGAAAATCTGATAGGATTTGGGCAGAATCCGACCAGTTTTAAGTTTTCCATTCCCTAAGCCGTTAAGTCCTCCCAAGCCATTATTTTGTCCTTGATGTAGAAGGCAGACTAAGTTGGGGAATGTAAATGGAAAGGCCCTGAGTTTTTTGAGACGATTATCAGATTTGTGTAAGATTGACTCCGCTCTTTAAAAAAGATCACACACACACACATATGCACACATACACTGGTTTTCTGCAACCACGACATACAGATTACATGTGCAAATTCACTTTCAAGTGAGAATTGTGAGCCAGAGTGCTGGCAGAACTCCACACCCAAGCTGATGAACTGAACGTTCAGAAAAGAAGCTTCCAGGGGCCCCTTAGAGTTCCCAGAGACAGCCCCGCTCACAGGGAGTCAGGTCTATCTCTCCAAAGAAAACCCTCCCCGTTGGCTTAAAGTTTTAACTGAAGTGAAGTTTCATTCATTTGTCTGTGGTGCCTGTTGGTCTTTCAGAGCTCCCAGAAAGGCAAGCCCCTGTGCGGGGTGCCTTTCTAAGGGCCAGCAGACAAGCTGAAAGCCAGGTGGTCATAGGAGCTACCATTTTTTAGCACTTAGCCTGGGCCACCTGCCAAATGCTCTCCTGTCATTCAGCCCCTCCAGCTGCAGCCCCAGGTTGCCAATTCCCTTTTCCAGCAAACCTGTGGGCAAGCTGATGTTCCATCACTCTCACCACCCCCTTCCCTTGTGCTGTCCCCACAATCCACTCCACTAGGGCACCAGCTACAGGTCCCCAAAACCAAAACATGACAGTGTCACCAAAACCTTCAATGTTGCACCAGACAAGGGTCGGTTTTCTGACTCCTGTGTTTACCCTCCCTCCTAGAGGTATTACAGCCTCTGGGCTTCCACGGTAATTCCTGTCTAGGATTTCCTCCTCCTTGCTAGCCATTCCTTTTCACCAGTTCACCCTACCCTTTCCCACTAAACTCTCCTACTAAATGTTGGTATAGCTCAGGGCTCAGACTTGGGTTTCATTCTTATCTCCATCTATAGAGTCTCCCGAGGTAAAACTGTACAGCCCTATGGTTTACACATCATTCATCTACAGATGCCCTCATTTATTTCCCCATTCTAACTTCTCCCCTGAGCTCCATCCAGTTTCATGGTCTCAGGAGCCTGCCTAACCTCCCATGTGGATATAGTAAAGGCCTAAGGGACCTCCCCCAGATCACACAGCAGTAAATGGGGAAGCAGGACCTGACTCAAGTAGATCTGATTTCAGCACCTCCCTCTTTTTTTTTTTTTTTTCTTTTTAGAGCTGCACCCACAGCATGTGGAGGCTCCCAGGCTAGGGGTGCAATCGGAGCTGTAGCCACTAGCCTACACCACAGCCACAGCCACAGCTACACCAGATCCAAGCAGCATCTGTGACCTACCCCACAGCTCACAGCAACGCCAGATATTTAACCCACTGAGTGAGGCCAGGAATCGAACCTGCATCGTTATGGATCCTAGTCAGATTTGTTTCCACTGAGCCACAATGGGAACTCTAGCACCAGCCTTCTTAACCACTCTTGCACCAGATTCAAAGTCAATGGCTATAAACCTGCAAAGGAAGAGCATGTCCATTCCAAAGATTTCCGAATGGCCCAGGACATAATTATTCCATCATTTCTCACCCTGGGGGACTACCTCCCCTAAGTCTAACTACACAATTTCAAACAGGACAGATGTGCCAGAGGAAAGATGGAACCTCCGTGGAAACCTGGTGTGTCTTCCTGGAGCATTAAATCCACTCAGAGATTGACACCAAAAGGCAGAGGGCAAGAGGGGCAGAAGAAATAATTTTCCTACAAAAACAGGATGGATCCATCATGCCGAGCAAATTCATCTCCTTATACATTGAAAATGAGACTTCAGGAGTTCCCATTGTAGCTCAGTGCTAACAAACCCAACTAGTATACTCGAGGACAAGAGTTCGATCCCAGGTCTCGCTCAGTGGGTTAAGGACCCCGCAGTGCTGTGAGTTGTGGTGTAGGTCTCAGATGCAGCTCAGATCTGATGTTGCTGTGGCTGTGACGCAGGCTGGCCACTTTAGTTCCAATTGGACCCCTCGCCTGGGAACTTCCATATGCTGCAGTCCTAAACAAAAGAAAAAAAGAAAAAGAAAATGAGACTTCAAAGAGACCTCAAACTTGAAGTGGGCAGCTTTGTCCTGCTCCTCCATCTGAAGGGTAAGTCTGAGGAGCAGCAGTCATAGGCCCATTTGGAAAGGAGAAGAGGAGGAATGTCTGTCAGACTCATGATCTTAACCTCCACAGAGTTCAAGTCCCACTTTTCAGAAGCTGGGTTTTTTTTTCTTTTTTCTTTTTTCTTTTGTTTTTTTTTTTGTTTGTTTTTTAGGGCTGCACCCATGGAATATGGAGGTTCCCAGTCTAGGGATCTAATTGGAGCTGCAGCTGCCGGCCTACACCACAGCCACAGCAATGCCAGATCTGAGCCGAGTCTGTGACCTGCACCACAGCTCACGGCATCGCCGGAGCCTTAACCCAATGACCAAGGCCAGCGATCAAACCTGTGTCCTCATGGATACTAGTCAGGTTCATTAACCGCTTAGCCATGACAGCAACTCCCAGAAGCTGGTTTCTGATATCTGCTCCTATCAGCCTTCATTTAAACCAGCTGGGCGCCACAGACTTTCAACCCAACTGTCAGTGCACTTTGGAAAGAAGCTGATAAACCAGAGATTTTTGTCAGGTCTCTGATGTCTTTAGCTGAGCAGAATAAATCCGGAAAGAAAAACAGAATATTCCCCTAAAACTCCCTTCAGGAAGAAAACAGAAAGCCTTTCAGAAGTTCCCAGAGACACAATGGGTATTTTCCAAACAAAAGTTGATTAGAAACTTTAAGAAACCAAAGATGGAGTTCCTGATGTGGTGCAACGGGATCAGGGGTGTCTCTGCAGCTCCAGAGCATAGGTTTAATCCCTGGCCTGGCACAGTGGCTTAAACGATCAGGTGTTGCCTTAGCTGCAGCATAGGTCACAACTGCGGGTCAGATCTGATCCCTGGCCCGGGAATTCCATATGCTGTGGGGCAGCCAAAAAAAAAGCTAAAAGTAATTTTGAAAACCAGTGAAGGAGGTCAGATAACACTCAAGAACTTAGGTTAGCAAAGCAAACAAAGCTAAGACAAATCTGAGGTGGCCCCTGAAAAGCTTGGCCAGCAGAATAAAACCTAGAAGCCAAATCAATTTTTTTCTCTCAGATTAAAACTACAGGTTCTTTAAGTTGAAGGCAGAGGCCTATAGGCAAAACTTCAGAAATTTTTGGAAAACGGAGTACACATCATGGCTCAGGGGTTAAAGAACCCAACTAGCATCCATGGGGACATAGGTTCGATCCCTGGCCTTGCTCAGTAGGTTAAGGATCCAGCGTTGCCATGAGCTGTGATAAAAATCAAAGATGCCACTCAGATCCCCCTTTGCTATGGCTGTGGTGTAGGCCAGCAGCTACAGCTCCAATTTGACCCCTAGCCTGGGAACCTCCATGTGCCATGAGTGGGGCCCTGAAAAGACAAAAGACCAAAAAAATAATAATAATAATAAAATAAAAATTTGCTTTTTTGGGTATCTATTTGAGATGACGTATGTTAACTAAACCTATGTGGTAATCGGGTCACAATATATATGTCATCTATACACCTTAAACTTACACATTGTTGTGTGTCAGTTGTATATGTCAATAAAATTGGAAAAATAGTGACCCCCCCAAAAAAAAAACCAACAAAAAACAGAAGCCTGGAGTTTCCCTTGTGCCTCAGAGGAAACAAATCTGACTAGTATCCATGAGGATACTCCATCAGTGGGTTGATGATCTGGTGTTGCCCTGAGCTGTGGTGTAGGTCACAGACTTGGCTCAGCTCTGGTATTGCTGTGGCTGTGGTGAAGGCTGGCAGCTAGAGCTCCAATTCAACCCATAGCCTGGGAACCTCCATATGCCAAGGGTGTGGCTCTAAAAAAAAATGACCAAAAAAAAAGCAGAAGCTGCTGTTGTTATTAGAGGTGTCTTAGTCAGACCAGAGGTGTCTGACCAGGTCATAGTAATCTTTCAATCCATGGTGTTTCGTTCATGCTTTGTATGTACAAACTGTTGGCCAGGAAACATTGAGTGATGTCAGTCAGTGGTCTGTGCATGTGCAGACCTCTTACACTTCTAGCATCTTAACCTCCCCTGAATTCCTTCCTCCAAGAGACTTGGGGATGGTGACACCATCAAAGAACTCAGAGCCAGAAACTGGGTCTCAGATTCTAGACCAGGTGGTGAACTATGGCCCAGGGGCCAAATCTCCTCAACCACCTCTCTCTGAAAATAAAATTTCATTAGAACACAGCCTCTCTTCGTTCATGTCCATAGAGTTGTCCACAGCTGCTTTCATGCTGCAAGGGCGGAACTGAATAGCTGCCTCAGAGACTGTATCATCTGCAAAGTCTAAAATGTTTACTATCTAGCCCTTTACAGAAAAAGTTTGTCAACCTCTGCTCTAGACCCTTCTTTTAAACCCTAGGAAGCTTCCTAGGGTTTAAAAGAAGGCCCCTTCCTACTGTCTTCTGGTGTAGAAGTTGTGCTTGCTGGGAAGGACTACTTGCCTTCTGTTTAGAGACGTGGAGTAGTGATGATAAGGATTGTTCTGTTTGTTCTTTCCCTATCCACCCCCATTTCTTTCTTTCTTCTCTCTTTTTTTTTTTTTTTTTTTGGAGATGTGGCTAATATGGCTCAGATCCTGCGTGGCTGTAGCTGTGTCCAGCAGCTGCAGCTCTGATTCAACCCCTAGCTTGGGAACCTCCATAGGCCGCAAGAGCTTCCCACATCTGCAACCTACACCACAGCTCATGGCAACGCTGGATCCTTAACTCACTGAGTGAGGCCAGGGACTGAACTGACACTCTCATGTATACTAGTCAGGTTTATTACCACTGAGCCACAATGGGAACTCCCACCCGAATTTCTTGAATAGTTTATCTCAAGTTAAATGTGTATGATTGGCCAACAATTATGACCTATTAACCAACTTTTCTCAATGTGCTTTTTAAAAGAATATTATAATTTAATTTTAGAATTTCAATAATTTTTCTTGAAATGTACAAACTATGATTTCCCTCTTTTTTATTGTATTTTTAAGATTGAGGTATAGTTCATGTACAGTATTATACAAGTTACAGGTGTACAATATAATGAGTCACAATTTTTAAAGGTTATACTCCATTTAGAGTTATTATAAATGTAATACATATATTTATATAAATGCAATATATATAATGTAATATAACGCATATATTTTCTGTGGTGTACATATATCTTTGTAGCTTATCGTATTTATTTATTGTTTTGGCCATACCCATGGCAACCACAGCATGTGGAAGTTCCAGGGCCAAGGATTAAACCTGTGCCACAGCGGGAACTCCTGCAGCAAATTTTAAATGTGCTGTCTTGAATTTCCCTCGTCAGAATCATCTAGGATGCTTGTTATAAAGGCAGATTCCCAGTCCCGTCTCAGACTTTCAGAATCTAAACCCCTAAGATGGGTCCCAGGAAACTTTATTAAAAAGAAAGCAATAATATTCTCCCAGGTGGATCTCAAATGCATTTATTTAGGTTTGACAATCTCTCTTCTTAAGTTCTGAGGTTATATCGTATTCAAATATAAATCCTCACACATAATGTCCGACACACAGTAGGTGTTCAAGAGACATCTTCTTATTAAATTTTGAAAAAGCTCTTGCTGAATATGTGTTCCTGCAGAGTTAGGTGCAAACCAGAGCCAGTAAATGAAGCCCACTTTGTCCCCTTGACTTACTTATTATTGTATTAGAGATGCTTTTTTTGTGTTTTCATTAATTTCCTGTGGTCAGTGGCTCATAACACTTTAGTTTTATTTTATTTTTTTTCTATACATAGAACTACCATATGACCCAGCAATCCCACTCTTGGGCATATATCGGGACAAAACTTTTCTTGAAAAAGACTCATAACACTTTAGCTTTAGGGTTTCTGCCTCCGAGACCTTAGTTAAGTTGCTGATTATCTATGAACACTCCTTTGAAAGGTTCTTCTATGCAATGAACAGTTCCCTTCCAACATGTCCCTTGAATTACAGGGGGATTTTTCTACCTGGGAGGCCTTGAAAGCACAAACTCCTTCAGGCAGTGGCCCTTCAGGCAGTGGCTCTGAAATGAGACCTTTGGCCACCTTCAAGTCCTTGTTCAGCTCCAGCCCCATTTTGCTGAGAATTGCCTCCCTCTTGGACCAGGAGCCCCCTCACACGGAGATCCAGAGAGGGGACAGGACTTGGGCAAGATCACTTGAGGAATTTCAAAGTCAGAGCAAAAATAGAAGTCTGGGGAGTTCCCATTGTGGCTCTGTGGTAACAAACTCAACTAATATCCATGAGGACACAGGTTCAATCCCTGGTCAGCCATCTGGCATTGCCATGAGCTGTGATGTAGGTCGTGGATGTAGCTCAGATCCTGAGTTGCTGTGGCTGTGGTTAGGCTGGCAGCTGCAGCTCCGATTCCATCCCTAGCCTGGGAACCTCCATATGCCCCAGGTGCAGCCATAAAAGACAAAAACAAAACAAAACAAAACAAAACAAAAAAAGACACAAAAAAATTTCTTTAAAGAATAGAGGTCTGGGTACTTCTGGGGCTTTAGTCACCCACACTGAACCCTGGAAAAGCCTCTGTTCTCCAGAAAACCTTGCTAGTTCGCTCATATCTCCAGACAACATGGCCCAAGTATTTACCTAGAAGTCATGGTCACATGGCTCTGGGCAAAGAAAATGTGAAACGTCTCAAATTTGCTAGGATCCCTGACCTTTGAAGGCTCACACACACTCACACTCACACCCAAACACACACCTGCATCCACACCCAGCCTTAACCAAGACTCACCTCTAAGAAAAAGGAGCCCCTCCCCCTTTCCAGGCCAATCCATCCATTTGTGCTCTGAACACCCATAGGAACTGAGTTTTTATTTTCTGTATTTGGATGCCTTGACATTTAGGGCTTTGCTGACACCCCTCGTCCTCCAGGATTAGCCTGGTCCTGGAGATAATAAACAAGTTTGGAGTTCTTGTTGTGGCTCAGCAGGTTAAGAACCCAATGTAGTGTCCATGAAGATGCAAGTTTGATCCCTGGCCTTGCTCAGTGGGTTAAGGATCAGGAGTTGCCATGAGCTGCGGTGTAGGTGGCAGACCTGGCTCAGATCCCAGGTTGCCGTGGCTGTGGTGTAGGCCAGTAGCTACAGCTCCAATGAGACCCCTAGCCTGGTGCAGCCCTAAAAACATAAAATAAAATAAAAAATAAAAATGAAATAACTCTCCATGAGCACCTTTTCAAATACAAAGCAGCCAACCCAGAGTCTACACCCCCAGCCATTCCAGGCCACTACCCTCCCTGCCCTAATCACTCCAGGGCCACATGGCAGACAACAAGGGATAGCTTTCTTCCCCAGAGTCAGCTGAAATTATTCAAATTAGTCAAATTAGTCAATCCTAAATCTGCCACACAGCCTTTTGTTCCTTCCCACAAAAACCAGAATAAAGGCTCTTGTCCATGTTCTCCCCTCCCTCCTGCCTCCTGACTGGCCCAGGTGCTTCCCTGTGTGCCCCTGCCCCAATCGCATGGAGTGACCCCCCCCTCTTGGGGACTGTGAGTCCCATATAATTGATTGATTGATTGAATGATTGATTGATTGCTTTTTTAGGGCCACATTCACAGCATATGGAGGTTCCCAGGCTACGGGGCCAATCAGAACTACAGCTGCCAGCCACAGCCATAGCCATGCCAGATCTGAGCCGAGTTTGTGACCTACACCACAGCTCACGGCAATGCTGGATCCTTAACCCACTGAGCAAGGCCAAGGATCGAACCCGAATGGTTCCTAGTCGGATTCGTTTCAGGAGCTCCCACTATGTAGCTTTATTACATCAATGTTTGTCAAGTGGAGGTTAGGCGGTGGGGTGGCTAGTCCCCACCCAGACCACAAGATTAATTGAAAGAAGTTTGTTATTCACAGGTCCTGGAGGAAGTACTTGGCACACTTCCAGGAGCCATATGGGGAGGTCAAACCAGACAGACAGGAAGGTGGATCCTGGGGTACATGTCTTCATTAGGGTCTGTGGGCGGCATGCTTGTGGGTTCCTGAGCTAGGGCAGGATTGGTCAATTCAAACCAAGAAATGAAGTTTGGCGAGCCCCCTAAGGGTCTTATCAAGGGGTACACAAGACATACAGGCACTGAAGGCAAGGGAGAACTTTGGGAAAATAATACGAGGGGCTCACAGGTTCTCGTGACTCTGTGGCTACTGCCACCCAGGGTATGTGTCTGCATAAGGGGGCTAGTGTCAGTTTAAGGTCCTTGTAGGCAATTTGGCCAAACAAAATGGAATATTGAGGTGGCAATACCGTGGAATAGCTTAGCTTACCTCTCAAGGGTAACTAATTTGCTTTTCAATGACAATTGGCTCCTGATTTGTTGGCCTTAAAATAACTCAAATGTTCTATTAATGTACTACCTTAATATCTTAAACTAATACCATCCCTCCTCATCTACCAGACACCTCAATCTATGAAGTATCTTCTTTTTTTTCTTTTTCTTTTTAGGGCCGTACCTGCAGTGTTTGGAAGTTCCCAGGCTAGGGGTCAAATTGGAGTTGCAGCTACATACAGGCCTACACCACAGCCATGGCAATGCCAGATCTGAATCGTATCTGAGACCTATGCCACCAGCTTACACCAATGCTGTTTCCTTAACCCACTGAGAATGCCAGGGGTTGAACCCGCATTTTCAAGGAGTCTATATCAGGTTCTTAACCTGCTGAGCCACAACGGAAACACCTGAAGCATCTTCTCTCACTGTATACCCTGCACTCCCCCCCACTGGTTCTTTCTCTTGGGATAAAAACATGCCCAAGTTGCTCTTGTACATTTAGGATGTGAAAATTCCTCCTCTCTCCTCCCTCACTTTCCAAGCAAGTTTCTCAAAAGTCTGTGTGTATTGTCCTTCTTTCTCCCTCCATTTAATCACCCAGCCCCTCCAATCTCCATCCCACTGAAAACAATCTGGCAAAAGTCACCTATCCTTCATGACAAAACCATGTGGGTGTGTCTCCGTTGGCAGGACCACCTGCAGCACTGGACATCGTCCCTCTCATTTTCCTCCAGTGCCCTTCCATTGCCGCCCTCTCCCCATTCCTACCTCCTCACTCCCCAGAGCCATATGCATGGCTGCCACCTCCTCCTCCTCCTCAGAATTGTCATTGCTCCCAGGACTCTTTCTTTAGCCCTTTCTCCCCTCAGATGCCCACAGGCCATTTGGAGAATCTCATGAGAGCTGAGGTGCCTCTCTGCAGAAAAACACACTAAGCACATTCAAACAAATGTTTGCATAAATTTCCAGGGGTTCCGCAACCCTCCTAGGTTCATCCTCTGATCTTTAGGGGAACCAAGAACATCTGGTCTCTACATGGGCCAGCCCAAATTCCTCTCTTACTCTCCAGGTGTTCATATCCTAAGGTTTATTGGACGGCATCTCCCAGTTACCCCTACAGGCACCTAAGTTTAGAACATCCAAGGCTGAAGCTATCAGCCTCCCCCATCAAATCTGCTCTTCTTCTGGAATTCTTCCCCCCCTCCCCATAATGGTACCATTACCTACTTGTCATGCAAGACAAACACCTGGGAATTCTTCTCAACTTCTCTCTCTCCCTCAGCCCCTAAACTCAGTCAGTCTCCAACTGTTATCCATCCTACCTCCTCAGGGCTCCAATCGAGATGGTGGAATGAGGAGGAGCTCATCCTCCCACCTCAACACTTTTCAGTCTGCTTCCCATTCCCATCCCTAGTGCACTGCCCAGGTCCACACATTTATCATCACACACTGGATTACTGTGAATTTTTATCTTTCTAATTAGCCACCCACTCTGCCAACAGAGCAGTCATTCCAGCACACGGAGATTTGTTACCAGTAGAATAATAAATGGATGAATACTGGTGGCAAAAACAAAACCAGAAATGCAGCAGAGAAAGATTGTTTAGCAAGAAGTAACTTTGCTTTTAGATTTGTGATTAAAGACAAGCCATCAAACAGCCCTACACTGTTGTGGTGACATGAAGAGTGAGCAGGTGGGGGCACATATTGAAGCAGGAAGAAAAATAAGAGGCTACCGAAATGACAAAATTAGAAGGTAGGAGCAATAGAACAGAGAGATGTAGTATTCAGAAGAAGAACTAATAATACACACTACCATACATAGAAGAGAAAACCAAAAAGGACCCAGGGAACTCTACTCAATATTCTGTAATAGCCTATATGGGAAAAGAATCTGAAAAATCAACTATAATCCAATAAAATATTTAAAAAGAACTAATACAACACAGAGACCTACATGTGGAGGTTTGCAGGAGCAGAGTAGGTCAAGGGGTAGAAAGATGAATTCTGTTTAAGTAATGTGACATCTGAGAGGGTCAAGGAATCTGCCTGTGGAAAGACTCAGAAATTGGTTGTATAAATCGGGTCTGGAGCTCAGGAGAGTAACACGAGTTGAAGATACAGGTTTGGGGGTCGTGAGGACATAAAGCTAAAGATATACACAGGATCTCCCAGATAGAGAATGTGGGAGACAGAGCAAAGGGCTGACTCCAAACCACAGTGGGGGACCCATGCTCAAGGAATGAGCAGACAGAGAGGAGCCAAAGTGGAGGAGAGGCCTGAGCAACAAGAAACCAAGGGAAATGAAGTTGTGGAAGCCCAGGAAGAGCGGGCTGCAGGAAGGGGTCAAGGTCAGCAGGACCAGATGTTGCCAAGAGGTCAAGTAAGATGCATTGAAAACAGGCCCATTGGATGTGTTCACAAGTAGGTCAATGTATCCTTGGGAAGGGCAGTTCCAGTGAAGTGGTGGGAGAATTGAACAACGAGGGGGAAGTTGAGTTCTAAAGAGAGAGAAACAAGGCAGAATCTGGTGAGAGAAGCTGGCGGGGGGGTGATGTTTAAGATGGGAGGCTGGGCATTTGAGAAGATGTGATTTATCCTTTGTACAACTGAGACGTGCTAGAGGCTATTGCTCCGCCTCTAACTCATCTTCAGCAGCATCTCCTTCTTCTCCCTTTACTCTTTTTTTTTTTAAATTTAATTTTATTGGAGTATAGTTGTTTTATAATGTTTTCTTAGTTTCAGGTGTACAGCCAAGTGGATCAGTAATATATATATACATGTATATATATATTCTTTTTTCCCATAGAGATTATTACAAACTGTTGAATAGATTTTCCTTTACTCTAATGGAAAAAAATATCAAAGGAGACAAACAATGTTTAGGGGTCATTCTAATCCAATGCTTCATTTCTACAGATGAAAGAACTGGGACCAGAGTGACTGGACTTTGAACAAACAACTTATTCAAGGTTTTATAAAAAAATTAGTTGTGGAACTCAGAACTTCTGACTTCTGGACCAGAGCTTGTCCTTTCTCATTCCTGTGGGCCTGAGACCCCTGACACAGGACCTCCTCAAGACCCACCAGCCCAGCTGGACCTGGACAATCCTGTTATAGCTGGATACCTAGAAATGATCCTGCTGCATCTTGACCCCTCAAGGCCCTGTTTGCCACAAAATTAATGCGTGAGAGTAGATCCTAGGTCTGTTGCATTCTATCAGCATCTTCGGTGGTTGGACCGTGAACCTGAGGATGTTTTCTAAGGGCAGCCCTGGGTCAATCAGGCATTTGGGGGAAAGTAAGGCACATTAGTCCTTCATACCTGCTGGGAACGGAAAGGGGCTGTGTGCGCAGGCGTGAACACGCACACACAATTTAGGTATTGTGTTTAGAAAGAAAAAGAGTTTTCAAAGGCACCCTTCAAACAAGAGCATGTATTTCATCATTCAGAGGGCTGCCCTACCTGTGGAATGCTCAAGCACTCGCCACACCAGCTTTCAAAGCAGATGGGTATTTACTGCGCACAAATGTTCCACTGACTTTGAAATGCTCTCACATGTGCTCTTGTAGATTAATGAGCTCCTAATATTGTGATAATAATCATTTTCCATAAATATGCATAGTCAGCTTTTAGAAGTGTCACATGGGGTAATTATTAGCTGTCTGGGTGCTAATCACTTGGGGAAAACATTTACTTGCATGTGAATCGGAACCTGTGTTTGTTTTGTTAAATGCACTGCCTTGCAGCAAGCCCAGAGCAATTACCAGACTGATTTAAAAGGACTTGGATGCCAGGGAACCAGGATTGAGGGATGGGTCTCTGCCAGTTATCTGGGGACTTATCCAGCTTCAAGACCTCATTCACAAAGGCCTGTGAAGTGTTTGGCTGGATTTAGTTGAATAAAAACATTCGGAGAACCTACTATGAGTAAGGTATTTTAGAAAGCACCAACATTGAATCTAGAGAGAATGAGCTTAAATCCCCAGCATCTTGTGACTTTGGGTAAGGTTTTTTTTGTTTGTTTGTTTGTTTTTTGAGTTTTTTTAGGGCCTCACCCACAGCATATGGAAGTTCCCAAGCTAGGGGTCGAATCTGAGCTGAAGCTGCCACCTGCACCACAGCCACAGCTATAAGGGATCCGGGTCACGTCTACAACCTACACCACAGCTCAAAGCACACCCAATCCTTAACCCACTGAGCAGGGCCAGGGATCAAACCCACATCCTCTGGATACTAGTCGGGTTCATTACCACTGAGCCATGATGGGAATTCCTGGGTAAGTCATTTAATTTTTCTGTACTTCAGTTTGCTCACCTGGAAAATAGGAGAATAGTCATGTCCTAAGGTTGTTAGAAAGGATGAAATAATATACGTAAAACACTGAACACAAAGCCAGGCATACGTTAGGCCTTCAGCAAATGTTAGATCTTTTTTTCTTCTCACATACACCATGGGGGATATATGCATAACAAATGCATATCTCCCACCCTCCTGGATTCTTCTAAGTCAAATGCCCATAGGACTAAATCCAAAGAGAGCTTGATGAAAGATATTCTGCTGAGTGGTAGAAGATATCATTACTTAGGGAAAAATCAAGAATGGGTTCAAGTCTGCAGGGGACCTGGCCTTGACCGGGGACAGAGGACACACCATGATGTGGAGAAGTATCTTCATCTGCATTATTTCCCTCACTGGTTCCAGAACATTTCACTTTTATCTACTTATTTCTGAGAAACATCACTTTCCTTGCATACCACCTGCCTCCAGGGTGGTGAGACAATAAGGCCCTAATACTTCAGGGTAAATAAATGCTTCCCAAAGCTGTGGGCAAAAGATAAATGGGGCTGGGATTCATGAAAGGGGGGGTTAAAAGGTATTTGAAAAGAAAATGAGGGAAAGAAAGACCATCTTTTCATCTTGGACTAGAGTGGGAAGTCTCTGTCCTACAGAGCAAACCCATGGCTTCTCCTGCCTTATAACCCCAGACCTTAACAAACAAGGTAAAATAGTACAAGTGTGTGACCAATAGACATGGGCTATCATCAGATGTCATAAGATAGCCTCTACTTGACCACGCTCAGGAAATGGTGCACGTAAGACTTCATGGAGTAGGCTTGCAACCCAAGAAGGCGAAGTACTTTAAAGCACACTAAAAGCCTTCATTTACCTATTTAAAAACAAAAAACTGCAGAGATGACCATTCCAAGTTATTCTGGTCTTTAGAAGTTTGCATCATGGCAAATCCCCAAAGAATCTGATCACTTTATTATTTGAACTAATGTGTACTTGAAAATAGTCCTGTATTTTCTTCCAACTTATCTTCCAATTCAAATTTCCTCCTATTCAGAGCATTTTCTCCAGTTGCAATGAACCCTAGCCCCAAGAGTTCAGAATTCCAGACAGAAAGCAGAGATATGACCTCAACAGTTCAACCCTTTGGGCCTCTGTTTTCTTCAAAGACAGACAGATGACCAAAAAATACATGAAAAGATGTTCAACATGACTAATTATTAGAGAAATGCAAATCAAAACCACTATGAGGTACCACCTTACACCAATCAGAATGGCCATCATCAAAAAGTCTACATACAATAAATGCTGGAGAGGGTGTAGAAAAAAGGGAACCCTATTACACTGTTGGTAGGACAGTATGGAGATTCCTCAGAAAAATAAAAATAGAATTACCATTTGATCCACCAATCCCACTCCTGGGCATCTATCCAGAGAAAACCATGACTCCAAAAGATATATGTACTCCAGTGTTCATTGCAGCACTCTATACAAGAGCCAAGACATGGAAACAACATAAATGCCCATTGACAGAGGAGTGGATAAAGAAGATGTGGTACATCTACACAGTGGAATATTACTCAGCCATTAAAAAGAAAGAAATAATGGCATTTGCAGCAACATGGATGGACGTAGAAATTATCATGCTAAATGAAGTTAGACAGTGAGACACCAACATCATATGCTATCACTTACATGTGGAATCTTAAAAAAGGACAAAATGAAGTTCTTTGCAGAACAGATACTGACTCACTTTGAAAAACTTGTAGTTTCCAAAGGAGACAGGTTGAGGGTGGGGGGGATGGCCTCGGGGTTTAGCATGGAAATGCTATAAAATCAGATTGTGATGATCATTGTACAACTATAAATGTAATAAAATCCATTGAGTAATTGTAAAAAAAGAAAGAAATTTTTTAAAAGTAGTAGCTCTTTCCTATGAGAATTGAATGAACTGAAAGGAAACCACCAAAGTTTCAGGCAGGCCTGTGAGAACAATAGACTAAAACTATTCTGACACTATGTGTTCAGGTGTGTGGCTGCTGAGGATGGGGTGGCCTGATTGATGTGCTCCAGCTCATGAATTTAAAATTAAAATGTGCCAATCAAGCAGACATGCTGAGGAGCTCCAAGTTGCACCTCCTACTCAAGGGAGACTCTTCAAAGGTGAGGAGAAAAGATCTGCTCCCATCTGGGGAAACTCGGACCAGCCTTCCTTCAATATGAACCTGGTGCCCATGAAGTTGGTCAGCAGTGTAGAGGTGGGAAGAACAAGCAGAAACAGATTCCCTGGGGAAACTGAAACAATTCAGATAACTCCTAACTTTTTTAAATCAAAATATCATCACACAGAGTTCCCGTTGCAGCGCAGTGGCTAACAAATCCGACTAGGAACCACGAGGTTTCTGGTTCAATCCCTGGCCTTGCTCAGTGGGTTAAGGATCCGGTGTTGCTGTGAGCTGTGGTGTAGGTTGCAGACGCAGCTTGGATCCTGCATTGCTGTGGCTCTGGTGTAGGCCAATGGCTACGGCTCCGATTAGACTCCTAGCCTAGGAACCTCCATATGCCACGGGAGCGGCCCAAGCAATGGCAAAAAGACCAACAACAACAAGAAAAACATCATCACAGAGATTTCAGAGCACATTTCGTCAACTTAAGACCAGAATGCTATGAAAAAGGAGGGATATTTTTTCAATCATAAAGAAAGGAGTTCTTATAAATGTAAATTTTGTGTATTTCTGGTTTTTAAAATAGAAAGACCCACAAAAAATAAAGGAAATGTCTCAAAATATAGGCTACCCCCAAACAAGTGGGGGAGAGTTGGAATATGTGTGAAATGATAAGAGACTTAGAAGACTGAGTCAGGAGGGAGAATGTTTGACTAGTAGGTTTCCTAGAAAGACAGAACGGTGAATACAGAGGAGAGGAAATTATCAGAGATATAATACAAGATAACTTCCAGAGCTGAAGAAGGACACTGGTATTCAGACCACAGGCCCCATACCATGAATGAAAAGATTCCCACCTAGAGATATCCTCATGGAATTCCAAAACACTAAGGATAAGAAAAGATCCTGGGAGTTCCCATCCTGGCACAGTGGAAACGAATCCAACTAGGAACCATGAGGTTGCGGGTACGATCCCTGGCCTTGCTCAGTGGGTTAAGGATCCAGCATTGCCGTGAGCTGTGGTGTAGGTCACAGATGCAGCTCAGATCTGGCGTTGCTGTGGCTGTGGTGTAGGCTGGCAACTGTAGCTCTGATTCAACCCATAGCCTGGGAACCTCCCTATGCCGTGGGTGTGGCCCTAAAAAGCAACAAAAAGGAAAAAAGAAAAGATCCTGGTGTGACTGGTTCACTTTGCTATACAGTAGAAAGTTGACAGAATACTATAAACCAACTATAAGGGAAAAAATAAAGATCATTAGAAAGAAAAGAGCCTGGAAGCCTACAAAAAAGAACAAAGGAAGAAAGCTCAGGTCCCACTGTGCACTGAGAATAGAACACTGAGGCAAAGATCTGAAGGAAAATTAGAACCTAGTTTTATACACAAATATCTAACAATCCACAGTTAGGGTAGAATAAAGATATTTTCAGATAAGTAAGAACTCAAAGCCTGCCTCCCAAATACTCTTTCTAAAGAGGTTACTTGAAAAAGGAAAAGCTATCACTTGAAGCTGTAGTACAACAAACAGTGAAATAAAGCTAGAAAGAGAAAAATGTAGGGTCTAGAAAAAAAGAAGTCCGTACTCTCTAGATGATGACTAAATAGCAGCTACAAGGGTAAGTCTCAGGTCAGAACAGGGGATGGTCCTGGGAGGGAAACCTGGGAAGAGGAGGTAGAGGAATAAATGGCAACAGATTGTGTAATTAAGAATATTTGGGAGGGAGTTCCCATAGTGGCTCAGTGGTTATTAACGAATCTGACTAGGAACCATGAGGTTGCAGGTTCAATCCCCGGCCTTGCTCAGTGGGTTAAGGATACAGTGTTGCCGTGAGCTGTGGTGTAGGTCGAAGACGTGGCTCAGATCCTGCATTGCTGTGGCTCTGGTACAGGCCGGTGGCTACAGCTCCGATTGGACCCCTAGTCTGGGAACCTCCGTATGCCACAGGAGCAGCCCTAGATAAGGCAAAAAGACCAAAACAACAACAACAAAAAAGAATATTTTGGGGACTTCCCATCGTGGCTCAGTGGTTAATGAACCTGACTAGTATCCATGAGGACGTGGGTTGGATCCCTGGCCTCACTCAGTGGGTTAAGGATCTGGTCTTGACTCAAGCTGCACTATAGGTCCTGCGTTGCTGTTGCTGTGGTATAGGCCAGCAGCTGCAGCCCCAATTCGACCCCTAGCCTTGGAACCTCCATACACCTCAGGTGTGGCCCTAAAAAGACAAAAGACAATAGACAAAAAAAAAAAAAAGAATATTTTTGAAAGTTGAGGATATGATAGCGCTATATTTGACAAGTAAAATTAAAGATAGCAATTAGGAGCATCAGGGGGTCAGAAGGAAGCTGTCCAAGAGAATAATGCTCCAAATGAGAAGCAAGCTAACCTGTAGCACAATTTTAATGCATTTATGGAGAGTCTGTACAAGTTCAATGCCACTCAAGAGAGATGAAACAGCCCTTCCTTGGCCCAGTGGAGTGCACGGTTGTAACAATGCAAACGCTGTTTTCCACTTTAGTGCCAGTTTTCAGTTACTTGAAATTCTCAGTTGGATATTCGGGGCAGGATGGAAATGTAAACACCCTTTTTTGTGTGTGTCTTTTTTTTTTCTTTCTTTCTTTCTTTTTTTTTTTTTTTTCAGGGCCACAACCACGGCATATGGAGATTCCCAGGCTAGGGGTCTAATTGGAGCTGTAGCCCCCCGCCTATGCCACAGCCACAGCAATGTCAGATCAGAGCTGCATCTGTGACCTACACCATAGCTCATGGCAACGCCAGATCCTCACCCCACTGAGCGAGGCCAGGGATTGAACTGGAAACCTCATGGTTCCCAGTCAGATTCGTTTCCACTGCACCACAACAGACACTCCAAACACCCTTGATTTGGGGTACTAGTCAGAAGAGTCTAGTCATTTCATTAAACAGCCCTCAAATCTCAGAGCCATCATCCTGAGGGTTGATTTCTTCCTCATGTCAAATGGTAATTAGGAGGTGAAGTTGGAGTTTCTGCTCTTTGAAGGGACCCAAGGACCCAGGGTCCATCCGTCTAAGAATGATACTTTCATTTTAAGGTCTCCAAGTCCTCCACCAAATTCTCCACACCATCCCACAGACCCGAAAAGAGAATGTTCGGAGGACCACATGGGAAGTTTCCAAGGCCAGGCCCCAAAGTGGCACACATGTTTCTCCCTACCTTCTGTGGGCCAGACTCAACCACTTGGCTTCAGTGAACTGCAGGGAAGCTGGAAAATGCCATTTAGTTGTGTACCCAGGGGGGGTTGTCTCACTTTGCCATGTGATGCAAAAGAACAAGTGCCAGAGGGAGAGAACTGCAGGGAAAAGCAGAAGCCTCATTCCAGATCTTACAAACTGCAGAGTCAAATGACAATGATGAACATCAGAGGGACAAGAAATAGGGATTTAACTATATTATTTAAAGTTCTTTTTTTTTAATAGATATTTCCCCAATACAATTTTTTTTCTTCTGTACAGCATGGTGACCCAGTTACACATACATGTAAACATTTTTTTTTGCATGTTATCATGCTCCATCATTAGTGACTAGACATAGTTCACAGTGCTACACAGCAGGATCTCATTGCTAATCCCTTCCAAAGCAATAGTTTGTATCTATTAACCCCAAGCTCCCCAACCACCCCACTCCCTCCTCCTCCCCCTTGGCAACCACAAGTCTATTCTCCAAGTCCATGATTTCTTTTCTGTGGAAAGGTTCATTTGTGCCTTATATTAGATCCCAGATATAAGTGATATATGGTATTTGTCTTTCTCTTTCTGACTTACTTCACTCAGTATGAGAGTCTCTGGTTCCATCTATGTTGCTGCAAATGGCATTATTTTGTTCTTTTTTATGGTTGAGTAGTATTCCATTGTGTCTGAAGAGTGATAACACTAGAACCAAAAGTAGTCCTGTAACTTCAGAGATCTGTCATCAAAGGACCTTGCTATAGGTTGAGTTGTGTCCTCCAGAAAGATATGTCTACGTCCTAACCCCTGGTATCTGTGAACATGACCTTATTTGGAAGTAGGGTTTCTGCAGATGTAATCAAGTTAAGATGAGGTTGAGGTTGGCCCCATCCCAACATGACTGGTGTGTGCTTATAAGAAGAGAAGAAGATAGGAGTTCCTATCTTGGCTTAGCAGAAACAAATCCAGCTAGGAACCATAGGCGGGTTTGATCCCTGGCCTAGCTCAGTGGGTTGAGAATCTGACATTGCCGTGAGCTGTGGTGTAGGTTGCAGATGCGGCTTGGATACTGCATTGTTGTTGCTGTGGTATAGGCCAGCAGCTGTGGCTCTGATTCTACCCCTAGCCTGGGAATCTCCATATGCTGCGGGTGTAGTCGGAAAAAGACCAAAAAAAGAGAAGAGGTGTAGAAGACAGACACACACAAGAAAATGATGGCCACATGACAAGGAGGCAGAGATCGGAGTGCTGTATCTGCCTGGGGTTGCCAGCCCACACCAAAGAAGGGATTCTCCCCTACAGACCTCAGAGGGAGGGTGGCCTCGCTGATGCCTTGATTTCAGACTACTGGCCTCCAGAACGGAGAGGCCATGCATATCTGTTGTTTTAAGCGACCCAGTTTGTACGACTCTCATGGCAGCCACAGGACATTCATCCAGGTCCATTCTCACCTGCCCAGAGTTGGGGTGAGCTCGTAGGATTGGAGGCCAGGAAAGCTCCTAGATTGGATGGAACAGGATGCAGTCTTGGTTGGGGTCTTTGGAAGAAGATATTAAATGGAGAAGAGGGAGCTGGCCAAGGAGAGATTTGAACTTGATTTTGCCTGCAGTGTGGAACCCCCAGGAGGCTCTTCCCAGGGCAAATCTAGTATCTGCACAGCCAACGCCTCTCCCACCTGTTTCCATGTGACCTGGTGAGGGTCTCCCACTCATGACTTTAAAGGAGAGTCTTGACATTAAACACTGAAAAAACTTAAAGAGACAAAAGTTGACGCTTTCTTCTCTGGCATTCAACAGCCAGCATTGCTAACTTCTAGAAAATAGAGGAGCCCCAGGGAAATCTAATAACAGCCCTACTTAAGAGCACACGACAATTATTACCTCCAACTGTGAGGGAGGCTGAGTAATTAAAAAGGGTTCTTTATTTTGATTAAAAAGATTCCTTTTAGTGTTTCTGAATCTTTAGTGAAAGCCCAGAACTCTATTTTTAGACACAAAACAAGCTACGTGGCCGGGGGCAGGGGTGTAATTTAAAACATGGGATGAGCATTTGTAACCTGAAAAATGAGCACGTGCCCCCAGTGGCCCCCAGATTGAGCCCCTCCCCACCCAATGGCTTTGAGGAGGTACAGCAGCATGGCGGCCCCAACCCCACAGCCTGGATTAATAGGAGGCCCAAATTAATTGGTTTTAATCACTATAAATTTCCTTCCCAATAAAATTTCAAGAATTTCCAATCATGCTGATTTACATGTGTAATTAGAAATCCATTCACAGATGTCACACTGCTAGGTGGTGGGTAGTATAAGCCCCGGCTTAACTCCAGTGTGAGGCCCGAGCCATAAAAAATGGTGGAGAACTTGGCTGGGAGAGGGAGCACGCCCCTATCCCTGGGTGCCCCACACTCAAGGTCACACACTGGCTCTTGATCACCAAGCATAGATGTGGCCTTCTCCAATGCCCATCCCTTCCCTGCCCTGGAGACCCCCAAGCCTCAGGCAGGAGCAGACCAAGGGGCTTGGCACCCACCAAGCAGACAGGCCCTTCTGAGATAACCACGCTGGGTAAAACGACAGCACAGCACCCAAGCCTCCTCCTGTCCAGAGCAGCAATGAGCATAATAACCATGGGAGGCCAGAACCACAGCAAGAGGGGACCCAGCCTGCCAACTTCCCACACCCACCGGGCAGATCGGTGCCCTTGCAAACTGTCCACATTTAAGATTAGCCACGAACAGGCTTGTCTGCTGCCAGGCTGGCTGGACTTTCAATGCCTGCTCACTTCCTTTCTTCTTCTGCTGCCATAGTCCCTCTCTCTGCACATGGCCCAATGTCACAGGGGGAAATCTTAGCAGAAAAAAAAAAAGACGGCGAAGGCCACATTTCAGGCCCTGAGAGGACTGCAAATCAGCAACTGAAAGTCACCCTTTCCATGCTTTCCATACAGGAACAGGAAAGTCCATGGATGAAGAAAGATGTGCAGAGTTTTATATCAGGTCTTTTAAGAGTATCAAGTCTGGACAGCAAGGAGAAAGAAAAAGGAGGTGCAAACCGAAGCTCAGAGTGGCCATGTGACTTTTCAAGGTCACTCAGCAAAGAAAAGGGCAGGGAAGGAAATTAACACTTATTGAATGTCTTTGATATGCCAGGTACTCTATGAATTATTCTCAACAGAATCCCAGTGAATCCTAGAATCCTAAAGGGACCAAAAAATGAGGCTCAGATAAGTTTCATATTAAATCTTTTGCTCACAGCCACACAGAAGGTAAAGTCGTGGGGGTGCCCCCCTCAACCACCTCAGCCGCGCTCCACCCCGCCCAGAAGAGAGTGCCGGCTGGCATCCCAGCTCCCGCCTCGCCAGCACCCATTGGCGTGAGCTGAGCATCATGAAGGTCGTCAGCACACTGGGGAGGGTTTGTAAATTTGGGGGCAGCAGAAGGGACCATGAAGGTGGCAGCTGGCGGTGAGTAGGCTGAGGGCAGCGACAGTATATTCTGTGTCTCTTCTCCTTATCCACTGCCCCGCACAGGGCTGAACTTGGAATCACTGCATCACCTTAGCTCTGCATTTGGGGTGCAGGGGAAGTGGCAATAAAGGGTTGAGTGTAGGAGGAGAGAGGCAAGAGGCCATTCGGTGGGGAGCTGGGGTGTTAGACCCTAGGATGGGATAGCAAGATCAAGGGGTTCAGAACACCCTCCTCTTCCACTCCATTTCTGCAGCCACTGAGAAGTAAGACCCGGGAATCCAAAATGACTGCATCCTCGGTAAAGTGGGTTTGGAAATACTCCCTGATACTTGACTCCTGAATGAAGCCTGTATCCTTCTCATCCTGGGGATGGCGATGGGCTCTCCCCACACCAAGCTGGACCTGCCTCTATCAACCCACCACAGGGAGGACAGAGTGATGCTGCACCCATCGGAGTGTGACAGAGCTGGAAAAACAACTGACTCACATGGAGGCTAGCAGCCCTCTCCAATATTCCAAACGCCGGATGGGAACTCTAGAACGGCTCCCCCTACAGAGCAGACCGAATGCTGACAAAAGGAAAGAAGGCGTTGGTGGCACCGGGGGCAGACCTGGTCTCCTGCCTGGACCTTTTGCTGACCACTGTCCGTGAAGACCTCTCCAGGCTCCTCTGGAGGCCACCGAGCGGCTACCTGGGCATGCTTGCTCGGTAATGCTCCCCGCCCCCACTCCACCCCAAATAGACCCGCTCTGAATTATGCTCGACAGCGTTCCGTCCTCGATAGTGATTGGTCTGTTTGCCTGCTCAGCCCGCCTCCCTGCGAAGAGAGAAGAAGATCATCTTTGCTCTGGCCTGATCCTTTAATGCGCTTGAAAGCTGTTGCTCTGGTGGAAAACAGACCCCCGGCCCCACACGGGGAATAGGTGGAGAGGTCTTAATGGGGAGATTAGTGTCTGCCAGGGCCATGCCAGAGTGGGGTCCTAAGAGGAGATTTTAGAGGTTGGGCAATTTTTAAGGGCTTAAATGTTTGATAATGCAGGCTCAGTTGCGTTTATGCATGTTGGGGACTCGGCAGCACGGTACCATCCAGGGCATAATGGATGTTGCAAGATTTGATTTTAGGAGTTTAAAAATACCCAAGTAGTCTGCAGGCTAATGGCCATTGGATAGACTCATTAGTGTATCAATAATCATTCGGCATTCTAAAATCCTTTTAATGCTCTGGGACAACAAGGAGCAGGGCTAAGAGAGAGGAGGAAGGTCATAGGGGAACCACAGGGGCCAGTTAAACAAGTAAAGACAATGGATGACCTGAGCATTGTTTTCTGTCATTACCTCCCCCCCAACACACACACACACAGAGCCTGGTTTAAACAGTGCATCTGATGGAGCCTCGTTGTTACTGATCAAGGAAGAGATGTTTCTGGAAAAGCTTAAACAAAGTCTCCTGAAGCCCTTGACCTGCCACAGTTGAAACAGATTCTGCCTGAACCTTGCTCCAGCCAATCCATTCTTCACAGTCTTGTGGCTGATACAAACCTTTCCTCCTTGGCTTGGCTCACAACCTTACTGGTGCAGTAATTTCCTCCAGACAGCTGACTTCCCAGCCATTCTTTGTCTTTTTTTTTTTTTTTTTTTTTGTCTTTTTAGGGTCGCTCCTGCAGCATGTGGAATTCCCAGGCTAGGGGTCCAATTGGAGCTGTAGTTGCTAGCCTATGCCACAGCCATAGCAATGCCAGATTCGAGCCACATCTGTGAACAACACCACAGCTCTCAGCAACGCTAGATAACCCACTGAGCAAGGCCAGGGATCGAACCTGCATCCTCATGGATGCTAGTCCGCTTCGTTAACCGCTGAGCCACAAGGGGAACTCCCCATTCATTCTTTAAGCTCCCACCTCTGCCCAAGCCCTCCCCTGCTCCCCAGACCACAGGCCTGAGCTGGTGGCTCTCTGTCCCTAGGCATCACCTCCACTGAACTCCAGCTCCTGGTGAGGAGTGGTACCCTGTGTGGTGGGTGTTCCCTTAAGCTTGAGATCTCAATCTCTTTTTTTGCTTTGGCCGCTAAAACCTTGAGTATTGGTCAGAGTTCTGGACCACTGCACATGTGCACAGAAAACCATTGACAGACAAGGCTGCATACAGGTTCGGGGATACCCCTACCCCTTGTCCCTTCCCAGAGCCCCAGGGATCAAGTTCTGGAAAGAGGAGGAAGCCTATGTAGCCTGGGCATTTAGTTGTAAAGCTCTTCCCTTTGAATGGGAGATTGTGAGTTCTTGGCGCTAATGAGTCACACCCTGGGGAGCAGTGCCTGTGATGCTTTTCTGATCTTGCATCCAAGGGGCCCACAGCACAGCTTTAGGAAAGAAGGAGCTTCCATGCCCTTGCAGATGGAATACTCAATTGTCAAAGTTGCTCTCAAAGTCCTCTGGGAGCAATGGCCCCTCTCCATGGAGAACTAAGGGGTAGGGACCAACGAGGTCTAGGCTATGGCCAGGTGGGAGCTATTTCTACCCCTCTGCATCCAGCTCACTGCCAACTAGAGCGGCAGCCTGGCTGTAGTCAAAGCTCTCAGAGGACTTGGGTGGGCAATGGAGAAGAGTAGGAAGCCCAGGAGGAAGCAGAGAGGTGCTCTGGGCAGATTCCCTGGCCTGGCAGCTCTGCTGAGGATAGGCTTGCAGAAGCCTCTGAGCCCTCATCAGCCTTGTCCATTTGGCCCCCACCACAGTGACCTCAGGCTCAGCACTGTGCTAGAAGGACAGTCTCCAGGACACCCATCCCTGCATCTCCTCACCCCTTCAGATGGCTGGCTGTGCTCCCTACTTTAACTCCACAGCAACCCCGTTGGGCATGCAGGTCTAAGAGCTTCCTCTCTGCAGTTCTGGAAACTGAGGCACTGACAGGGACAGAAAGCAGTCATGGGAAGCGGCCATCGTGGCTCAACAGTAACGAGCCTGACTAGTATCCATGATGATGTGGGTTCAATCCCCAGGCTTGCTCAGTGGGTCAGGGGTCCGGTGTTGCCATGAGCTGTAGTACAGGTCACAGACCTGACTTGGATCCTGCATCGCTGTGACTGTGGTGTGAGCTGGCAGCTGTAGCTCTGATTCAACCTCTAGCCTGGGAACCTCCATATGCTGCAGGTGCAGCCCTAAAAAAAAAAAATGCACACATATACATCACATGTCAGGGGGCAGCACACTTGAGTTGTCACTGGAGGAATCTTGTAGATGAGATTTTCTTTTTTTTTTAATTTAAGTATAGTTGATTTACAGTGTTGTGCCAGTTTTTGCTACACTGCAGAGATGAGCATTTGCAATACATTACTAAAGGGTCCAGCCTCCTGTCCTACAGAGCCAGCCATCTTCAACCCTACACTCAGAAGGTGCTCCTTGCATTTAAGGGAGAGGGGAATGGATTGCCATCTCCTTTTTTCCAGCTGGCACCACACCTCTCTCTGAGCAGCTCCACTGCAGGAAAACTAATAAGGCCAGCATTTTATGATCCCCCAACCTCCGATGACAAGAGGCAATTTGAAGTCAATAAAAGGTGTGCTGCACAAGGGTGTTTTATGGCTCATCAAACCATAAACCTCCATGACCATGTGACTACAATGCCAGAAAGGGGCCATGGAGTAGATTCATCAGCCCTCCGTCCAGCAGGGCTTCCGTATTAAGACAGCGATGGATCAATTGCAGGGGGCTGGGGGTGGGGGGAAGCTCTGGGAAGGGGGACCCCTGAGCATGCTGGCCACTGGGCCCAGGCTTTGAGAGTCCCCCAGTAGACAGAATCCTCCCAGTCTGAATATAAGAGCCCCTGGGAACCCCTTCCCACAAATCTTTGCCCCAAAGCACGCCTCCTCCTACCCTGGGGATGTTTTGAATCTTTCCCCTGGACCCAGCTTTCAGACCACACTGAGGTCAGTGGCCTAGGGGAGTAGCTGCCTTTTGGTCTGGAACACTCCCACCACCCACTGACTCTGTGACCTTTAGCAAATCCCTCGTCTTGAGGCAGCTCAGTTTTCTCCTTTTTTAAGCAGGGAAAATGATTGCTACATGGCTGCCTTATTTAGAGGGCCAGGCACTGAGAAAATGCTCAGGACTGGAAATCAGTTAGGAGAGAGGAACATTTCCTGAGAGAGAGAACTCAAGCCCACTTATCCATACCCACATGTGCCAACTGCCCTCAGGACATTTTCTGAGACCATTCATCCACCCACCTCCTATCCACCTACTCACCCCCATCCATCCATCCATCCATCCATGCACTCCCTCATCCACCCACCCACCCACTCATCCATCCATTCACCCACCCACTCATCCATCCATCCATCTACCCACCCACCCATCCATCCACCCACCCACCCACTCATCCATCCATCCATCCACCCACCCACTCATCAATCCATCCACCCACCCAAAATCCATCCACCCACTCATCCAGCCCCCATCCATCCATCCATTCATCCATCCAGTGACCCATCCATCCATCCACCCATCCCCTCACCCACCCATCCACCCATCTATCCACTGGCTCACCAATATATATTGACTGTGCGGAAGCATGATGCTGATGCACTCCCTCATCCATCCACCCACCCACCCATCCATCCATCCATCCTTATGCCCACTCATCCATCTATCCATCCATCCATTCATCCAGTCCCCATCCATCCATCCACCCATCCCCTCACCCACCCATCTACCCATCTATCCACTGGCTCACCAATATATATTGGGGCCCCTTCTGTGGCAGGGACTGTGCAGAAGCATGATGCTGAGCCAACACTTAACCCCTGCCTTATGGAACTGAAAGAGGTAAACCATGTATGAGGAGGGAATAAATTCTGTGAAGGAAGATATAGCAGAGTCAGAATAGCACAATGTGAAAAAAAAAGGAAGTTTGAATTGTAGCTCAGCTGTAATGAACACAACTCGTATCCATGAGGACGTGGGTTCGATACCTAGCCTTGATACCTAGTGAGTTAAGGACCAGGTGTTGCAATGAAGTTAGCAGACACGGCCCCAATCTGGCATTGCCGTGGCTCTGGCATAGCTGGCAGTTATAGCTCCGACTCGACCCCTAGCCTGGGAACTTCCATATGCCACAGGTGTTTAAAAAAAAAGCAAAAAAAAAAAGAATTTTCTCTTCCTTGGACCTGCCACTTCCCTACCCCTATGCCCTCCACCATCACAGCCCCAGCAGAAACCTCTACCCCAGGGCAGGAATCCCCTCAGGCTGCCTGACTCCATTGTTCTCTGACTCAGGCCTGTAGCAGATTCCCCCTGACTCCCCAGGGAACACATCTGGCTCTGGCTGGGGGGCGGGGGGTGACACTCCCACAGCCCCCCACCAGGCACAACTCTCCTAGGGCCTCACTCAGCCACTTTACCCCCCACTCCTCACCCAGGTCTCACCTCCTCTGGGTGCCCTTCCTCACCATTTATTTATCTAATCCATAAGGAGGCTGTACACTCAGTGGTCCTGCAGATCTGTCTCTTGCTTCAATAGTGTTTGGACTGAACAGACCCAGGGATGCCCCTTGCTCTAGGCTCTGATTATCCTTCAACATTTTTTCCAGTCATAACCTTTGGAATCAGCCACTCAGTTATCCTGGGTTTCCAGGACCAGCCAACACCATTTTTGTGAGCCTAACTCTTCATTACTGATCAACCAAGAGCTCCCAGATTCATCAGAATTATCCCACAAAGCTGGAAGCTGTCGTCAACTGCCTGATCATCATGTATCTGCAGGCCTCCTACACCTACCTCTCTGGGCTTCTATTTCAACCTTGACGATGTGGCTCTGGAGGGCGTGAGCCACTTATTCCTTGAATTGGCTAAGGAGAAGCAAGAGTCTCTTGAAAAGTGTCTCTTGAAAAGGCAAAACAAGTGTGGAAGCTGCTCTCTCTTCCAGGATGTGCAGAAGCCATCTCAAGATCAGTGGGGTAAAACCCAGGATGCTATGGAAGCTGCCATTCTCACAGAGAAGAACTTGAACCAGGCCAGACCCTCATCTCTGTGACTTCCTGGAGAACCACTTCCTGGAGAAGGAAGTGAAGCTCATCAAGAAGATGGGCAACCACATGAACCTGGCTGGTCCCTGGGCTGGGCTGGGTAAGTATCTTTTCAAAAATCTCACCCTTGGAGTTCCCATCGTGGCGCAGCGGAAACGAATCTGACTAGGACCCATGAGGTTGTGGGTTTGATCCCTGGCCTTGCATAGTGGGTTAACAATCCAGCATTGCTGTGAGCTGTGGTGTAGGTCGCAGATGCAGCTCAGATCTGGCATTGCTGTGGCTGTGGCGTAGGACGGCAGCTACAGCTCCGATTAGACCCCTAGCCTGGGAACCTCCATATGCCTCGGATGCAGCCCTAAAAGAAAAAAAAAAAAAATCTCACCCTCAAGTACGACTAAGAGCCTTTGCAGCCCAGTGGCCTTTTAAGAGTCCCTCTGGTGTCAGGGCTTCTGCTGGAAGCCCCTCTCTGCAACCACAAGGGAGTTTTTAACCACCCTAGAGCCCTCTCCCAAGCCTTGGACCAAATGGAAACAATAAAGCTATTTGCAGAAAAAAAAAAAATCCATAAGGATGGGCAATGGTGGGATGCAGGGATCCTGGCTCACAGCGGAAGACCTTCTACCACAAGTGGGAGGAGCAAGTGGGTATCAGGCAACTTTTCAGGGGAAGATGTTGGGGGTGAGGCTATGGGAGTTCAGAGGAAGTCCACATTGCTGGGCCATTAACTAGGGACATCTCTGGGGTGGGAGGCAGCCAGGGTACCAGTCCAGCCCTCAGTGACCCTCCCTGTGGACCACATGAGCTACACCTGGTAAGATCATCCTGTTCCCCATCAATCATCCACACAAAGGACTGGCACACACAGTCCACACAAAGTGGGCACTTTGAAGGAGGGGTCCTGGGCATTACTTCTACCACACAGGGCACAGCACAGAGCAGGTACCTTCCCAACCTCAGTACCTGCCTGCTCAGAGCCAGAAAGTGCTGCAAAGATGGATGTAGACAGGCAGAGAGGGGTAGACAAGGAGCCAATCAGGCTCCTCCCTTGGCTAAATTTGAGCCCCTCCTCATCCTGCCTGCACTGATTTTTAATCATACATGCCCCTGGCTCCTTCTCATCCCACTTCTGTAAGCTGGAGCCAGGAGGCCGGGACGGCTGCTCCATCAGGCCTTAGGTATGGGAATTAGTTGCCTTGTGGCTCCATGGGGAATGCTAATGCACCTGTTCTTTCTGAAGCCAGTTGCCCTGGCCCTCCTCTACCTCCTCCCTGATGCTACCCTGACCCCAGCCCCTGATGCTGAAATGGTAGACCAGTCCATCTCTCCTGCTCCCCACCTTGCAAAGACTAGGACACATGTCTGTGCAACTGCCTCAACCTACCCCATGGGTGGGTCAGAATCAGTGATGTGCTGGTAAACAACTGGCTCTCTGGGAAAAAAGCTCTGGTTTGCAGTATTTGCCAACTGCCAGGGTGTAAATACACCCACGGTGGCCAATTGCAAGTTACCGGTGGACTAAACGCAGAGTTGGGAGGAGATGTCCAAAGACCCAGCTCTAGAGTGCCCTGACCACACAGTGCTGAAGTGATTCAGCTGCCCCCACAGCCTGGCACTGTTCTCTCCATCAGAGTCACTCCTGTCCATGAGGGCGGGACCCTCTCCCAAGCTAGGGTGAGGTGTTACGGGTATGGCCTTTGAGTCAATCTGATCTCAGGTTGTCCCCCAGTCGGCTATTTAATTAGGTGGATGGATTGGGACAAGTTGCTTAACCGTATTGAGCCTCACTTTCCTTATCAGTAAGATAAGGTTAATATCACTCATACCAGAGACATGTGAGGATTGCATGCGATCGTGTGCAAGTCACTTAGCACAGTGCCTGCACAGTAAGCATTCAACAAACACAGCCAGTATTGGGCAGGGAGACCCATGGAATGGCACGCTGCCTAAGCAAATGCTGAAGGAGATGCAGGACCTGGCACAGTCCCTGGCATGTTGTCCCCTACACATCTCTTGAGTATTAGACTGAGGTTGGTTCTTTGTCTTAGAATCAGAAAGATGTTACTGCTAGATGTCTAGATGTCTAATTTGTAAACAAGGAAAATGTGAGCCCCACATATAGACTGATTCTCTTACACTTTGTGATTGCTTTAAGAAGATCTCCTGTCCCCAGTAATACCTTTCACACCTGCCCAGTGACACCTGAAATCCTGCCATTGCCCTAACGCTGAGCTGTTCTGCCCTAAATCCCCAGGGTGTGTGAGCATCCAGATGAAAGCATTAGAGCAAAGGTCCTAGGGTCACCTGAGGTGTGCTGGTCAGAGGAGGGCATCAGGTGCAGGGGACAGTGTGCAGAGAAAAGTGAGGCCAGAGAGGAGGGGGGCCTCTCGACCATTGTGACAGTGTCCCAGTTTTGCTCAGACAAGCCAGTCCAGAGGGATGGCTGCAGCTCACGGCACCTCTGTTATTTGGGGGAGCTCTCAGTCCAGGGCTGTAGAGGACAGGGGATCCAAAGACAATGGCCCATGAAGTTGGCATCCACCCCAAGGCCGGCATGGGCTGTGCAGGGATCCAGGCTGGTGTGATCCCTGGGGTTCAGAGAGGCTGAGAACTTGCTAAGAATATAAAAGCTTCATTTGAATTTCTTTAAGCCACTCCATCACTCCCAAGATCCTTTTCCGGGACATCCAAGGATCCCAGGAGAGACAAGAAAGGGCGGAGTGACAACACAGAATTAAAGCACCGCTGAAGTAGTTTGGTTTGAAATAAAAATCTTCACCACATAACACATGGACCAGGCGGGGCCGGGGAGTGACAAGGAGAAGGGCTGTGCATTAGAGAAAATCCTGGACAGGGGGAAGGAGGAAGGAAGGAGAGTGGAGGGAAAAGAAGAAAGACAAAGGAAGCGATGGGTGGACTAAAGGGGAGAAAAGAGGCGGGGGGCGGGGGGAGGGGGCAAAGGGAGAGGAGGAGCCGCATTTGGAATCAAGGTACCCGGAGGAAGGGGGGAGGGACAGGAGGAAGAGGAGCGAGAAGGCGGAAGACCTGAAGAGTCTTACATCTTGATCAAGGCATGACTGATAACATTCCAGCGGACCATCCTTCAGCCCCCTTGTTTGATGACAAAGCTCATCCCCCACCCGCCATCCATTATCGGCTCTCCCTCCCTGAGGCGAGAGAATCAATAACGCTCCCTCTTCGAGATGCTGCGCCTCCCTCATGCCGCGTGCTGCTGGCCCGGCCATCGCTGGTGGGCATTCTCCGGCCGCACCTCATTACCGCCCTCCCACCCTTCCCCCACCCGCCGCGCAGCTGACCCCCTCCCCAGACGCCCCACTCCCTCAGCGAACCCCTCTTCTGAGGCCTGGGTCCCTGACAACCCGACAGGCGGTCACAGCCTCTACCACTGCTGGTGGATGATCCCTGACATCTTGGCGCCAGGGCTGGATTTTTAAAAATGATTGTTTAGTCTTGTTTTGCTTTAATTAAGAGGGAGCCCGAACTTCCCCATGCTGGTTGGCTCTTCCAAGAGACCTAACAGTTTGAATTTGAATGCAAACATCTCCTAACATCTGTTGCTGTAATTTGGTTGGATTAACTGTCTAGCTTGCTGGGCCATCTGCTCTTCTCCCCCGACCCCCTCACCGCTTTCCCCCTGCCTGGGCCTGCTGTCTCACCTGGTGGAGGAAGGGTCCCAATAAGGTTATCCCAGGTCAAAGTCACAGGTCTTCTGCTTGGGAAAAAACCCCCGAAACAGGCTGGCCATGCCCTGCTGGATTCCAAATACCACCAGGAACCTTAGTGAGGAGAGGGGGTGAAGTTGCCCCTTTGAGCTGTCTGCCCAGAAAGAGGCCTTTCCCCTGGGACTAACCTCAGCCCGCCTGTCCCGGGCCAGGAGAGCCTTTGCCAGGCTGGGTAAGGACACCAGGATTGCTCCCACACCCCTCTGGGGTTGCTATTCTGCAGGAAAGGCCTCTCTCCAGTTGGGCAGTAGACACTAAGCAGCCACAAGGGGCAACCCAGCTCTCAGACTCTGCAGGACCTTCCCTGCCTGTTTTTTTTTTGTTTGTTTTTTGTTTTTTTGTATTATGGGCCACACCCATGGCATATGGAGGTTCCCAGGCTAGGGGTCAAATCAGAGCTACAGCTGCTGGCCTACACCACAGCCATAACAACACCAGATCCGAGCTGCATCTGCAACCTACACCATAGCTCAAGGCAACAATGGATCCTCGACCCACTGAGCAAGGCCAGGGATCAAACTGAGTCCTCATGGACACTAGTCGGATTCGTTTCCACTGTGTCACAACAGGAACTCCCACAACCTTCCCTGCCTTGCTGCTCACCCTTCTATAGGTCAAAGGCGAGGGAGTCAAGAAAACTAGTGTTTTTCCTCTAGTCCCTGGGGTCAAGACAACGTGACAAGGCTCTCCCAGCTCCTGCCCAGATACACCCACTCTGCCCCAGAGATGTCCTTTCCCCTGAGTTGGCCTTGGCTCCTGCAGCTCCCACGCCCCACTCTGGCTCTGCAGGAGCACAGGATACCAGAGGTCCCGGCCACCCGCAGACTGGGCTGCCTTCTAAGCAGGACTCCAGAGGCACCTGCGTGGAGAGCCTTGGGTTCTGCTTCAGAGGCTGAGCCCAGGGACTCTATGTTTCCCAGTTTGACACCATAGAACCCATGGCCCAGCCATGCTCGAGCAGGGCAGGGCTGCGGAATAAGCAGGAGAGAGCAGATATCTTTGGACTTGCTCTTCTTCCACAGCCTCCCTGCCAACCTGTCTTCCTTTCCCTCCCCCATCTGTCCCTTCACCAGATCACCATCTCTTCACTGTCCCCAGGCTGGGTCCACCCTTTGGCTGATCATTCTTGGACCCTGCACATGCCTAATTCCATCTTCTAACATTCAGCTCAAGTGCCTCGTCCTCCATGGAAGCCCCCAGAAACAATCCTCTTGCTTCAAACTCCCATGACATGTATCAGTGTTATGTGAGTGACGATGATCATCTACTTCCTTGTGTTATTTAATTGCCTGTTTCATCCACACAGCACGCTCATGCAATATTTGTAAAGCATGCATGGTCAAATGGATGAATGAATGAAACCATCTGATACTGGCATTATAACTAAGACCCCAGTACCCTTGCAAAATGTGTTGTAGGTTTGACATGCAGAGGCCAGACCTACAACCCCTTCACACCTGGCACCGACTCCAGGGTGGGTAGGGGTTGGCGGATGCCACTGAGAAAGTGGTCCATTTCACTGGAGGCTGCGAACAAAGTCAGCCAGTTAATAGAAACCTATTTCTAATTGCTGACATATAATAGCTACACCTCCAACCAGCTGAGACCACCGGATCCCATTCAAAGCCCTGCTTCCCGGCTTACACCTAAGCCTTTCATGTTTTATTAGAGCTCCACACATTTCATTTCCTTTTATGTGGGGAAGAAAATGGACCCTTGGTTCTAGGAGGGGGCATTCACAGGCGTCTTTTACTTGTCGATGGGCAGCTTCGTAGAAAACAAACCCCGAGCCTCGGGTTTGTGAATTTAAGTTCAGCAAAAGTAGGGAAGACGGGGCCACTCTCCATCCTGCAGTATCACCCAGAACCAGGAAGAGCCCAAATACAGCCCAGGGGCAGACTGCGTGTGGACAGAAGAGTACACCCCTGCTCACCAGGGTTGAAAACACAACCATCCCAAGAGCCTGGCAGCACCCCAACATGTCCTAACACTTCCTAATATCTCAGCAAATGCAGGTGATGCACCAGCGCTCCAGGGGGCCCTGCCTGTCCCAGCTCCTCCCAGCCTGGACCTTGAGCCCACCTACACTGGCAAAATACCAGTGACCATGACCCATCAGCCTGCAGAGACCTGGAACCCACCGCCCTGCTTAAGCTGGGCATTTGCTGTGAAGGGGCCTCAGCCCCAGAGGGGACCAAGAGTTGTAGGATCCCCAGCCTGACCTCCTCCCCCAGTCAGAGCATCATGAGGGGCTTGTGTCCCCCATCCCTGCCAGGTCCCCCCATCCCAGCTGGACCAGAGCTTGGTGTGGTGGGTGGTACCCCAGACCCAGCCTCCCCAAACCATACTCCTTGTCACAACTACCATCCAATCCTAGCCACGAATAGACCCATCTCCCCAAAACTTAGCTTGACAACCACCTCCAACATGGACTTTCACCCATGCCCATGCCCAAGCCTCTGCAAGCCTGAGCTCCTAGGAGAAGCACCAGGATGCTAGGACACCAGTGGCTCTCTGTAACTGGGCCAGGGCTTTCAGCCTCCCACTCCCGTGCAGGGACCAGCATGCCCTGGGTCAGATATCTACATCTTGTGACTGTGAAGCCATTCAACTTTTATGAAACCGTGTGTCACTGCCCGGTTCTGCCTTTCCACTCATATTACCCATGAGCAGTTTCAAGCACCTCAGAAGCTCACCATTGAGTCTCCTGCACAGCAGTTCACTTGTCTCAATCACACAGGCACCATGTGGCCAAGGGGAGATTTGAACCCTGGTGTCTAAAGCTGGGACTCTTCCACGTTGCCTCAAATATGAGGAAGGGGACAGGACAGGACAGTGTCATCAGCCCCACTGGCCTCACTTCTCCACATCGGTGCCTCCAGTATGGACCAAAAAATGACCTTCCCCAGGTGAACAGGGTCATGACCCCATCGAGGGTAAATGAAGAACTGGGCTTGGCTGAGAGATCTTCCAAAAATTATAACTTCAGAGACAGGGGACAAGGATAAGTGGAGGACTGCATCCAGATCAAGGGCAGCTGGGTGGTTCTGGGAGAAGCCAGAGCGGGCAGTGAACTCTTGCCCCTTCCTTCAGCCAGAGCAAGCCTGCAGGAGGCAGGGTGGACGCCAGCATTTGCCTGCTCACTACCATTCAAGGGATCCCAGGAAAAAGTCCAAAACCCTGGTTGGCCTGGTGCTGCCCCCTCCAGCCTCCTCTTGCACCACGGGCCCTGGTTCAGTGCACCCTAGACCGGCCCAAGTATCCTCTAGCTCCTCCCACCCCAGCTCTGTCTGACCTCAGTTCTCCCTTCCTTCCGCTCGCTAGGCAACCCTTTCACTTTCATCCTCATGTGGCAGCTCTGGTATATGTCCCTTGTGGAAGACTCCTCTGAGCCCCAGAATAGATCAGGCCCTTCCTTCTGCCCACTCTCCCAGGACCTCCTACTTTTTCCTTTTGCAATCACTACAACCACTATAATCTTATTTTGTTTTTTGGGTTTTTTTTTTCTTTTCTTTTCTGTCTTTCATCCTTTCAGGGCTGCACCCATGGCATAGGGAGGTTCCCAGGCTAGGAGTCTAATCAGAGCTACAGCTGCTGGCCTACACCTGAGCCACAGCAACACCAGATCTGAGCTGCGTCTGCAACCTACACCACAGCTCACAGCAATTCTGGATCCTTAAGCCACTGAGCAAGGCCAGGGATCGAACCCACAACCTCACGGTTCCTAGTCATATTTGTTTCCACTGCGCCACGACGGGAACTCCATTATTTTAGTTTTTTGATTATTTGGTTCAGTCCACCCTCCTATGGACTGTAGGCTACATGAGGGCAAGCATTCTGTGTTTTAGTCCTCAGGTTACCCTCAGCATCCAGCATAGTACCTAACTCATGAAATATACCCAAAATCAGTTTGTGTATGAGTGAATGAACCTGAGGATGCTTCATTAAAAAGGAAGGTTCAGGAGTTCCCACTGTGGCTCAGTGGTTAAGAACCCAACACTGTCTCTGTGAGGTTGCGAGTTCGATACCTTACTCTATAGGTTAAGGATTGGGCATTGCTGCAAGCTGAAGCGTAGGTCGCAGATGCAGCCAATCTGGTGTTGCTGTGGCTGTGGTATAGGCCCAGCTTCGGCTCCAATTTGACCCCTACCCTGGGAACTTCCTGCAGGTACAGCCATAAAAAATATTTTTTATAAAGGAAGGGTCAGCAGAAAAAAGATAACTGACAAGAACCTACTGTGTAGCACAGGAAAGCCTACTCAATAGTTTGTCATAACCTATATGGGAAAAAGAATGGATATATGCATATGTATAACTGATTCACTTTGCTATGCAGCTGAAACTAATACAACATTGTAAGTCAACTCTACTCCAATAAATTTTTTTTAAAAAATAGAAAAAAAGAAAAGGAAGTTTCAGGAGCTGGTGAAATGATGACCAGACACTGCCTGGTCAACTGAAACATGGCCCCCATGCTCAAAATATCTGACGTATTCCAGCCCTGTCCCAACTCTGCACATTCTACAGTTCACGGCCCTCATATCTCTCATGTACAAAAGTCCCAGCCCCAGGGAGACAGAACTTGTCCAATAATCTCACTTTTCAGATGAGAAAAAGCCAGCTTGGGGCTTGACAAAACTAGTGAACATGGTGTTAAGTGGCAAAGTCAGATGTAAGCCGAGGGCTGCTCCCCACCTGTTGCGGCTGTTTCCAGGAGCACCCAGTGCAGGTGGGATTCAGGCAAAGGTAGGGATGAGGGGAAAGCTGAGGCTCTCGGTATGAGGTTTCTCATGGAGTCCCCCTGTATTCAGCTGAGGAAGCCACACCCCCCTCCAATGGCCAGTTGTCAAGTGTGGAGCCTCTTTTTGTCCAGAAAATAAAACACTTTGATATAAGAGAGGTTACAGGGACAAAGGGATGTCTGGTTGCCCAGGGAGGGGAGGCACCCTGGAAATTCTGACTATTTTTAATCAGACCTTCCACTGGTCCTTTGGGGATGACCTGGATCTCTGCTTGGGTCCCTCCATAGTCTTTCGAGACACACACACTTCTCCTGGACCTTCTCCTCTGCAGGCCTCTGGATTGTCACACCCTCCACCCCAGTATCTGAAGCAAATGCCTCAGTCTGCTTTGCACCGCCCCCCAATAGCATTGAAACCCTCTATGCACTGTTGTCCCCTCTCCTGTTTTCTGAGTCATTGTGATTTAACATCTTTCTTCATTTCTCCACTAATACTGGAATGCACTTTTGTTTTTGTCTTTTTTGTAGGGCCGGATCCGCAGCATATGGAGGTTCCCAGGCTAGGGGTCTAATCCTACGCCAGAGCCACAGCAAAGTGGGATCCGAGCTGCGTCTGAGACCTATACCACAGCTCATGGCAATGCCAGATACTTAACCCACTGAGCGAGGCCAGGGATCAAACCCACAACCTATGGTTCCTAGTCAGATTCATTAACCACTGAGCCACGATGGGAACTCTGGAATGCACATTTTAAGGTAGAGGAGATAAAGAGGGTTTATTGGGGGAAAAAATTGTTAAATACAGTACAAAACTTGGATTCCACTAAGATCTTCCCCTCTAACTAATCAATAACTAGTTGATAACTATCAAGTTAGTATCACCATCAGTTCTAGCCCATTGGAACTTCAGTTTCTAAATGAATACTTCTACCCGGCCCATGACAAAAGCAGAGGGTTCTATAATCTTTCTGTTCTTGGTCTATGGCTCCACCATTTCCCAAGATGCTCCAGTTTAAGACATGTGAAACCCTATTACGCATCTCCCTTATCCTGTTCCTGACCACATGGGGTTGAATCATGGTCCTCTCAAAATTCGTGTTCATCTGACACCTCCGAATGTGACCTTATTTGGAAATACGGACTTTGCAGATGTACTCGAATAAAGGTGAGGCCGCATTGGATTCAGTAGAGCAAGCCCTACGCCAGTGACTTGTGCCCTTACAAGAAGAGGGAGACTTTGGACCCAGAGGCATAAACACAGGGAGAAGGCCGTGTGATGATAGAGAGAAGCACTAGAGGACCTCGAGGATTGCCAGGAATCAATAGAAACAGGAAGAGGCAAGAAAGGATCCTCCCCCAGAGCATTCAGAGGGGGAGTGGCCCTACGACACCTGGATCTTGGGTTTCCAGCCTCCAGATCTGTGAAAGAATAAATTCCTATTGTTTTGAGGCACTTAGTGGCACTTTGTTATAGCAGTCTTGGAGACTAATACAGTGATCATGTGCCCTTTTTTCTTTGCAGTGTTTCTTAGGTTTTATCCATTTTTCTTCTTTTTTTCTTTTTTGGCCACACCCATGGCATATGGAAATTCCCAGGCCAGGGACTGAATCTGAGCTGCAGCTGCGACAAGGAGGATCCTGAACCCACTGCGCCACAGCAGGAACTCTGATTTTTTTTTTTTTTTTAGTCATTATGGAGCTACTACTATATGCAATACATAGGGCCAGGCCCTGGAAAGGCAAAGATGACAAAGGTCAGTAAGTGCAAATCAACATCCCCAAGAAGGTTCGGGTTTAGTCTAATTGGAAGATACACACGGACATGGCCTAAGTACAAAGCGGTGCATAATAAAGCCCTATGCAGGACAAAATACTTGCTAGGCGAGTTCAGAGGACAGGGGAGTCCTTCTAAGAAGAGGGTGCTGTTCTGGGATGGAGGGAGATTAAAGGGGGATCTTTAAGGATGCAAATGATTTTGCTGAGTACAGCTGAGAGGGACATCCTACGTAGCTGCAGAAGGATCACATTTGGGGAGTGAGTAGTGCCAGAGAAGCCTGGACAGAGGGACTGAGCCTGGGTCCCAGAGCACTCAGATGCAAGCTGAGCATTAGGGCTGGGTGGGGAGGCTGAGAAGGTGCGGTGCTGAAAGGTTCTCTTTGTAGACTGACTGTCAGGCAAGCTGTGCGTTAGAATGCTAACCAAGCAGCAACTGTTACTGTTTCAAAGTCTTGCTGAAAGAAGGAGTAGAAATGTCTGTAGTTAGGACCACACTCCTCTCTGCTCTACTGGTGCAGTCACCAGGCACCCAGTCCCCTGCACTGTTTCTTTCCAGACAATTCTTTTCCTGGTTCTGAGAACACGTATTGGGGGCAGGTTGGGCAGGGGACAGGCCACTTCAGTCTGGGGCATTATTGGTGATCAATCAGGATGAGAAGAACAAAGCTCTCTGTCACTGCCAAAACAGGATCCTGGTGACCAAAATACCATGCGTACCTCACTTTTATGTAGCACACGGCTCCAGGGGAGCTGAGATGATGGATATGAGACAACTCTGTCCTTCCAGGCACCAGGACAAATCACAGGTAGCGCAGGGACCCTCTCCTTTGGCTTTCGCACAAGTTCAGCACTGGTGTTTAACTTTTTTCCTTTTTTTTTCTTCCTCCCTGTTATTTAAATGGTTTTAAACATGAAACTAGGCCAGGAAAAGGGGGTAGCATTGTTTTAATAATTAGCAATTATGATCGCTGCAATATTAATTGCATATTTCCATAGCAAACACTTCCCCAGAGGGCGGAAGGGAGTGGTGGTTAGAGACTGCCAGAGCCTAAAACTGGAATTCCTAAGAACAGAAAAAGGAGAGAAAATCAACTTCTTCCATTTCAGCAAATTACCACGGGGACTGCAGGCCCCTCTAATTAGCCCAGCTCAGTTCACAGTGGTGGTAAGCGGGCGGGTGCAGAGTCTCACGGTACAACCCGCTTTCCCTGTGATTTCTTTTATTTTTGTCATTTGGGCAAGACAGCAGCTTATTTCCAGGGGTCTGCGGGCTGGGCCCGGAAGATGACACTTCAGATCTCGATGCCCTGGACCCCCAGGCTGGGGCTGGGGGTTCATTTGTGCAAATCCTGACCCCAGAAGGGTAAAATGGGACAGGACCACAGGCAATTCCGCGTGGTGGCGCTCGGGGAAGGCCTCGGCAGGAGAGGCCACCAAGCTGCTTTGCCATCTCTGTGACACAGATTACGGGGTTCAGGGTGGAATGAGGGGGTGGAAGAAAAAGCAGGGGTGAAGCAGGAAGGAAGAAGGAGGGGAGGGGAGAAAGTAGGGGAAGCCCAAGAGAAGGTGGTGACATAGAAGGAAGAAGAAGCAAATAGAGGACCCAGAAGAAGAACTGAACAAGAAGGCAGAGGAGAGATATCACAGAGAAGAAAGCAAGATTAAAAAGAGAAGGCCGGGAGTTCCCGTTGTGGCTCAGTGGTTAATGAATCCAACTAGGAAACATGAGGTTGAGGGTTCGGTCCCTGACTTCACTCAGTGGGTTAAGGATCTGGCATTGCCGTGAGCTGTGGTGTGAGTCCCAGATGCTGCTCAGATCTGGGGTTGCTGTGGCTGTGGCGTAGGCCAGGGGCTGAAGTTCCAATTAGACCCTAGCCTGGGAACCTCCATATGCCGCAGGGGCAGCCCTAGAAAAGCCCCTCAAAAAAATTAAATAAATAAATAAATAAACAAACAAACAAATAAATAAAAAGAGAATGTCGGATTTCCCGTATGGAGCAATGGGATCTGGTGGGCGGAGTCACTATAGCACCAGGATGAAAGTTCCATCCCCGCCCACCCAGGACTGGAGGCTTAAAGGATCTGGCCTTGCAGCAGATGCAGTGTAAGTCGCAACTGTGGCTTAGATCTGATCCCTGGCCCAGAACCTCCTTATGCCTCAGGGTGGCCAAAAAATAATGAATAAATAAATAAATAAATAAATAAGGCCATGGCACCACCAAGGCATTGGAGAGATCAATCAGAGAGGACTTCTGGAAGTGGGGTCCCTTGTGATTTCTTTGCACTCAGCCCAGGAAGGACTTTTGCCAGAACAAGGCACTCCCACTGCAGCCCCCACCCCCACCCCCCACTTTAAGAATGCTAACAGGCTCATGCAGGCGTCCGAAGATGAGTCTGGAAAACCAGGACAGCAGCCAAAACACCCAGTCTTCCCCTGGGTGCCCCTGTCACAGAGGGAAGAGGTAAAAAGACAGTGTCAGAGGCCAAACAGTTTCTTGTGTTTGCAGATCTCATGCCTGGCACACACAGTAACTCCTTTCATCTTCATAGCAACAACGAAGGCAGGAATTACTATACCTGCTTTATATGTGGGAAGACTGAGGAACCTGTCCAAGGTCACATAGAAAGAGACAGAGGCTGAGCTCTTTCCCACACACAGCACTATTTCCCCAGCATTACCTTTCTTTAGCCTCTGAGTCCTTGAAACCAATTTGCCTAACAGAAGCAAGCCTGCCAGGCTGCATCCGTGGTCAGGACCATCTCAGAGCATTTGGAAGATTCTCATCCACCCTGCTCTTGGTTGGCTTTGCCCAGGACATGCGGGCTCCATTTTAAAGTAACTTGATAAGCAAAATCCCAAATTCCCGAGTAGAGACATTATTACAGGGCAATAATTCTCATTGTAAAAGGGTTCCCCCTAAGGTGCCTTTAAATGGGGGCGCTCCCCTGTGTATGGAAGCGTTTGTTTACAGATCATCAACTCCTTGATGGAGAAGCTGGGAGGCTTGACAGAGAAACTTACAAAATGTCTCTAGCTGCTTCCCATGGAAAAAGATAAACAATGAAAATAAAGGGCACGTGCTCCAAGAGAGGGGAATCCAAGTGTGCAAAGATAATGAGGACCATCACACTTCATGTGCATAAGCACCTGTCATTTTCCTGTGCTCTCCACACCTCCTGCCCCAGCCCAATGTCTGGATGGCTGTGATGATGTCACCTTGTACACAGGCAACCCCATAAGGACAGGCAGAAAGTGTCATCCCCCATGAGCAGGTGAGAAAAATGTAGCCCAGAAGATCCTAGTGCCTATTTGAGATCACCTGGCTCTTGCATGACTCTGAACCTCTCCACTGCTCCTGATGTCTCTGTGGCTATTGTTTAATGCCCTCCTGCTCCCCTAGTTATGAAGGAGGAATTTCCACCCAAGGGTTATGCGGATGGCCGGGCACACAACACCCAGCACTGGACAGGTGAGCTGGACAGCTGTTCCTTAGTCATGGATGCTCAAAGCCCAGGGGAGAAAGGCAAGGCACAGCTCACTTGTGGGGGGTGCACTTGTGAACAGAGTGAACAGCCGGGGCTGGTAGGAGGCAGGCTATAGAAGCAAGAGGGTGAGGTGACCTCCGGCTCCCACAGAAAGATGTGGTTGGCTTGGTTGAATAATCCTGAGGCTGACTGGGGACTGAAACCCGCTCAGGGAAGCGTGAAACAGAAACTGTGCAGGAACACCCTCCATCAGGGCTGATTGGTTAGGGAGCCCTATCTGTGGGCTCAGGGGCATTCAAGGGCCTCCCAGTTTCACCAGCCATCAAGGCTCATCACGTCAGACCTTAATCTCAGACCTTACACCATAGAGGTCGCCAGCCTCCCACAGCCCCAGAGAGCCCACTTTCAGTAACACAGCCACGGGCTTCTAAGAAACAATACCAGCCAAGTCCAGAGCCAGGTCAGGAAGCAAAATGTCCTGAAGGAGACCCAGGGCCAGCCGCTTTGTCCTTGAATGGCTTCCCCCATGTCCGGCTGGGAGGGGGGTGGGTTGTTCCAGCCCTGGGCGATAAAATGCACTCCCCCCACCTTCCTCTATTAACAAGTCTGTAAGGCTTTGTTCGCTCTGTGTGTGTACAAATATTACCTGCTATATTTTTTATCCTACTTATCCCCAGGAATCTATCTCAAAGCCGCCTTCGGAAACTCCTAAGTAGGATGTAATGCATGGATTTCAGCCTCTGCTCAATAGTTTGCAATGTAGTTATTCCCCAAGCCTTAGCAGGTGGTCAAAGCAGAAACATGTTTAACCAAACAGCAGCCTGTGGGGAGAGAGACAGGGAGAAAGGGAAGGACAAACGGAAGTACAGGGTGGGAAGACCCAGGGCAGCCCCCATGCTTGCTCCTTCCAAGAGTTTGCCGAATGATTTCTATCTACGCGTCCCCATCAACTTCATATACCTTGAAGGGATGCTGGGTATCGCACAGGGAGGAGAGTCCGGAGGGAAGTCCAGAGGTGACCATCCTGAAATAATGTGGAATGTGCTCTTGACTTAATGTTTAAAGGGTATGTCAAAGAAAAGAATGGAAAGCTTGATTGCACGACAATTATACCTACAAAGGGTCAGCATGAATAGAGCAACAATTAGATGACAACCTAAGAAAACAAAAACAGGAGTTCCCATCATGGTTCAGCGGTTAACGAACCTGACTAGTAACCACAAAGTTTTGGGTTCAGTCCCTGGCCTCGCTCAGTGGGTTAAGGATCTGGTGTTGCCATGAGCTGTGGTGTAGGTTGCACACGTAGTTCGGATCTTGCGTTGCTGTGGCTGTGGTGCAGGCTGGCGGCTACAGCTCCGATTCAACCCCAGCCTGGGAACCTCCATATGCCGCAGGCGCAGCCCTAAAAAAAAAGACAAAAAAAACAAAAAAGAAAAAGAAAAAAACAAAAACCCTTAGTAATAATTGTGTAGCACGTGGGATTGTTTGTTTTTTTGCTTTGAAAAGTCCTTTATTATAATAATATTGTTTGGATAATTATAATTTTTTTGGTATAATTATAAAGAGTTTAGGAGTAACTGGTAAAAATCCGGAAAGAGAAAAGGGTGTGGTAGCATCCTCTGAGAACTAGTCGTATCCAGTTAAGATACGACTTGAAGCCATCACATAAATATCTCTTAATTAAAAGAAGATGAAGTGGGGGGGGTGCTCCCACCGTGGTGCAATGGGATCAGGGCATAGTGGGAGCTCTGTGACACAGGTTTGATCTCTGGCCCAGCACAGTGGGTTAAGGATCTGGCCTTGCCACTGCTGTAGCTTAGGTCACAACTGCAGTTTGGATCTGATCCCTGACCTGGGAGCTCCATATGTTGCAGGGTGGGCAAAAATGGAAAAAATAAAAATAAAAAAAGATGAAGGGAATGCTGGGTAGGCTTGAAATTAAGGATTGGCCTGTAAGCAGAGGGGCTCTTCCAGAAGGAGGAAGACCTGGAAATAAATAGAAACAGATGCATAGCTCTTCTTCCAACTCAACTTCTAACCGGGCCAGGTCTCCAGATGTGATGGGCTTGTCCCCAGGGTCTTTTCTTCGTTTGTGAAAGACACCCCCCTCCACAACTCCCATCACCAAAGAACTGGAACTTGTATGTATCACCGAGTCCAAAGCACCCCAGGCAGGACCCTGCAGGGGGACATGTGAAAGTGAGAAGATCCAACCAATGGCAATCAAAGGCCTCCCAGGTGGCTCTGGGAACCTTGACCGAAGGGAATGAAGGTCAGCGTGCTCTCTGCTGAGCTCCTCTCTCTGACACATTTCTCCAAAGCACATCCATACCTTGTCAGCATGCAGCAAGCTTTCCAGAGAACCCAGGATCCAGGGAGGATCTGGTGGCTGCGTGAAGCTCCGGTGTCATCTTCATCACTGTTCTCACACTTCAAAATGATGCCACAGAGAGATCAATGAATGTTTACTGACTGGAGCTGGGAGGAAGTAAGTCCACGGGGATGTGAGACTGGGATGTGGGGATAGGTTGGACTGGTCCTCCAGCTCTAACCCCTGAGATTTCACCAAGTTTCTCATGACCCTCCAGCCCAGCTTCCTTGACCTGACTCAACTCCCCTTCCCTGCCCAGCTCCCCTCCCCAAGTCCCACCACTTCCTGCTCTGGGATTATTAGGTATCAGCACACCCTGGAGCTTCCTCCACATTGCACCTGGGTGGAATATTTTATATGATGCCATGTTATGTTCTCCAATAGTATCATATTCTCCAATATTATTATGGCCAATATTATTATCTCCATTAGCGTTATTAGCTCTGATATTATTATTACTTCTACTATTATTATTCTCTCCAATATTACTATGCTCTTCAATGTTACTTTTACTGTCTCCAATATTATCATTTTCAATATTATAATTATCTCAAATATTTATAATTATTATTTGCAATGGGTGCAGTAGATGACACTGTAAAAGTGGATATCTGGAGGTACATGGGCCACAAAGGTCAAACAAGAACAAGTCTATGCTCGAGGGGACAAGTACAGTTGGATGGATAAGGTCAAAGGTCAGGGAAGGTCAGCCTTGGGTTAGGACTGGGAAGCTGTGAGCTGGGGGCAGGAAGTAGTAATGTTGTTTGTCAAGTAGAGGGACTCAGGGCAGGAATGCATTGCAGGGACTAGAGAGGCCTGGATAAGGGGACGGCTGAAGCCCTTGGCTCTCATTCCCACTTCTGCTGAATGCCACTCCCCCTGGGAAACTGGGATATACTGTGCCATGGAAGAAGGAATGTTGGTGTTGGGCAACAGCCTCAATCGTTTGAGGAGTGAGTGGAAATAGCAAAAAGTAAGTAAAGAAGAAGATGAACTACAAGGTAAATTTTCAAAGACAGAAATGCCAGAGCTGGGTTGAGCCTCCAAATCAACAGACAAGTATACTGAGCTCCACGAATCTGCAGAATTTCCCCAAGGTTTGTAATGGATCCAGGATTTGAACAAAGGTCTTCAAATCCCCAGACAGTGTCTGCCCACACCCTCTGGTTGCCGCCAGTGTGGCTCCAGGTCCAAGGCAGGCCACTGTTTGCCATCTGTCTCCTCCACAGGAATTCCAGCCCCCTAAGAGCAGGCGTTGGGTCCTTTTCTCTCTCCAGCACCTAGAACATGACCTTGCACATGGTAGGTGCTCCTCAAATGGAATGGAATCCAATGAGTGAAATGGAATGGAAAAAAAAAGAACTGGGTGAAATGCAGACATAGAGAAGAGACTTGTGGTTGCCAAGGGGGAGGGGGAGAGAGAAGAAGGGACTAGGAGTTTGGGGTTGGTAGATACAAAATATTACATTTAGAATGGATAGACAACAAGGTCCTACTGTATAGCACAGGGAACTTTATCTTCATATCCTGGGATAAACCATGATGGAAAATAACATAAAAAAATGTGTGTGTGTGTGTGTGTGTGTGTGTGTGTGTGTAACTGAGTTGCTTTGTTCCATAGCAGAAATTGGCACAACAGTGTAAATCAACTGTACTTTAATAAAATTTAAAAACAAAAAAACAAAAAATGGGTGAGATGGATGGACTAGAGGGGACAGAATGGAATGGGATAGAGTTAGCAGGGCTGGGATCAGGATTGGGATTAGGTCCTAATTCACACATAAGGATACAGGCAAAAGAGAATCCCAAACTCCCTCTCTCCTCTCCCTGCAGCTAAGGGATTCATTCCCTCTGTCTTCACCTCTCATATCTCCAGCCAACCAGTCTCTCCCCAGACAAGTAAGGACAAGGTTTCTGCACAGGCTGGGGTGCAGGGCAGTAGAGCCAGTCCCTTGCCTCGGGGCTGGAGGACAGAAAACTGAAGTCCATGTCCTTTGTGAGAGCAGCTCTGGGATGTGAGGGGTAGTGGGCTAACCCCAGGTGGAGAGGCAGAACCTGCTCAAAGTCGACTCTTTAGCCAGAGTAGCCAAGAGAGCAGAAGGAAAGCTTGAGAAGTAGAGCCTAGGACCATTCCCTGAGCCCACGCTGCAAAGACTGTCAGGGGAGTACCAGCTATGCCATAGACACAGAGGGACCTGGGAAAATCCTGGGCAGTATTGGGTGCTATCTGTCCTGTTCACTGACCTCTCTTCCAATTCACCAATCCCACAAGATCTGTCAGATAGCCTTAAGAAAAAAAGATCCTGGGATTTGCATGTAGTTCAAGTGAAGAGGGGGGACATTCCATAGCAACCATAGTAACAAGCCCTTGGACTCCCTCTTGCTGATGTAGCAAGACACATCTTCACAGTGCTCTGTTCTCTCCAAAACTGGGGCTGGATCTCTGACCACTTCCACTCCCGTCCCCGTCATGATCTGCCCTGACTCCAACCCCACAACCGCCATTCACAAACCATTAAGCCCTTATTATCTTAAACCTGCTCCCACTTGCAGAGCCCAAGCTAAGCTTGTCAGTGACTCTTGCCAGTGAGAGAATTCAGGCTGAGATGAGCATGAGCTCATTGTCTAGTCTCCCTGGCACTACTATCTCAGGGAAGTTTTGGGGACGGCCTGCCCTTCAGGAATCTGTGCTCCACTGCCATCACACCATGGAATGCCCACTGCCATCACATTACTACCAAGGAACCCTGTGATTGCTGTGTGTCTACTGACCCCATCAAACCCCCTGGGCTTCAGAGTCTGTGTCTTGGCAATTGGCTGCCTGGTCCTTGTCCCTCCGACTTTGCTCCCGGCCTTGCCTCAACTCCACCAGCTGTGACTCCCCAGCTAGTTCCCCACATAGCCCACCATCCAATATGGCAGCCCTCTGCCACCCCACTCCTCACCCAGCCTGGGAACCAAAAACTAGCCTACCATCCTCCACTGGCAGGGGCAGTGGGGGTGGGAGAGAAAGAGCCAGCAGAACAATGGGCTATTGACTACAAATTCCATTTCCCTTCCCAGCCCCGGCTATTTAAACAGTTAGAAGACAGGCTTTGTTGACTATGTGTGTGTACACATATTAGCTACACTACCGCCTAGCCTACTTATCCTGGGGAATTTGTTTCAAAGCCGCCTTTTGGAAACTCCTAAGTAGGATATAATTCGGTGGATTTTATGTTCAGCTCGCTGTCTGGCAAAGCAGTTTATTCCCCAAACCCCTAGCATATCAGAGAAAAAGAAGATGCATGAAAAATAGGGCTGCCCAACCAACCCCATCCCAGCCCAGGCTGAGGAAGGCTCCTGGCTGACGCAGGAGTTTAAAGTTTCCTAATGCCTAAACTTTATGTTCTCAACTTGGGTGGTTAGTATGAAAGAAACTGTCTGTAAATGGCATTGAAAAGCCAATTGGATTTTCCTCCCCCCGCTGATACAGCCCTGAGTTCGCTTTTTGCCAGAGGACGCAGTTTACTCCTCATCTGAAGCAGCCATTTGTCATGTGTCAGAGGATCTGAAATAAAATTCCTTTGTGTACGACAGTCTAATAAAGAGGTTCTTAACATTAATAATTTACTCTAAATGCCATTCACACATTTTTTCACTCCTGCTTTCAATCCTCGTCATCGAAGCTGGAAGGTGTACTAGGATTTCTGAAGATCCTGAATATGTGTCCTGGAATAACATTCGCACCTGCTTGCTATGCGAGGCCAGTGGCTCTGCTGCAGACCTTAATGTGGGTCAGGAAAGCCACCCGCTTGGTGGGGAGGAAGCTTAAATCCTTGGAACCCAGGAAGCGAGCCTGAGTTCTTGCAAGCAGGAGGCCTGAGCACAAAGAGCAGAAGGAAGATGGCAGGGAAGGGGCCCTGGAACACTCAACATTCAACAGTATTTACTGGGGGGTGGCATCATGGGCCAGGCTCTCTGCTTAGCATTGGAGCCACAGCCACAAACCTAAAGGCTTCTTCACCTTCAAAACCTTTCTGGAATGAGATGGGCCACAAGCTGACAAATTGATAAGTGTAGACAGACCTATTGAACTTTGTAAACATGGTGTATGTGTCACCTGTCCTGGCCCTCCCCGTCCCTTGCATCCCCTTTCCCTGGCTTCCTTTGCTCCTTGGGCTCATTGCCTTTAGGAACCTGGGTGTCTTGGTTTGAGTGGCTGTAACAAATTACCAAAGACTGGCTGGTGTAGACAACAAACACTTGATTCTCACAGTTCTGAAAACTGGGAAGGCCAAGATCAAGGTGCTGGCAGATCCAGGGTCTGGTGAGAGCCTGTGTCCTTGTTCATGGATGACTTCCCATTACATCCTCACACAACAAGAGCAGAGAGATGGAGAGCACGGTCTCATGTCTCTCTTTAAAGAGGGCATTAATCCCATTTGTGAAGTCTCCACCCTGATGACCTTACCACCTCTCAAAGGCCCACTTCTTAACACCATTATATCAGAGGGTCGGATTTCAGCATAGGAATTTGGGATGGGGGACCAGGCACTCAATCTATAATAGACTGGACAGTTCAAGGTCCAGTCTCTGCATCCCCAGAGTTTAGCACAGCGCTTGTCATATAGAACAGTTAGTTGTTGAGTAAATGAAAGGACCCAGCCTGGCTCTCAAGTCTCGTGCAGGAGACAAATGAATGATCACAGAACAGGAGATCTACCCATCAGCTCAGGCTAAAGAGCTACAGTGACAAGTGACCCCAGACCTCAGTGGCTTCCACCTGGAAAGATTTACCTCTTACCCACATTTGTGAGCATCACATTTGTGACCCTCTTCACTTCAGAACCAAGGTAGAAGCAGCAGCCACCCTTTCAGACATGCAGATCCCATGGCAAAGGGAAAAGAAAGATAGTAGAGCAGCATGAGGGACCTGAAAGCCTCTGCTCCAAAGTGACACATGTCATATTTCATTGTCCAAAGGATATTGCCTGGCCCAGCCTGCCATCATGCAGCCAAAAAAATCCTCCTCCCAAGGATGGCCTGTTTGGGAGAGAGCAAACATGGAACCATAATATAAATGACCCCAGAGGCTATGATAGCAGAACACCATGGGCCTTGGTGATCAGTCAGGGATGCAGTATTGCAGCTACATGAAGTATGAGGAGCAACTGGTTTCAGAGCTCTGTCCTAACCACAGGGAGGTGTCCACAGGGGCCTCATGGAAGCCTATTAATTATCCACATTTCCAAGGATGGAAGAAGTTGTGGCTGTACCCAGTTAGGTGTTGAGCATCATCTGCTCCATCCCACCCAAGGATACCCAGTTTCTGAGGACATGGTGGGCCTTTGTCCTGTGGTACTTGCATTCTGAGCGGTTCAGAGCTCATTCGCCTCTCCCAGGGGGCAGGAGGGGACAGCCAAGACCCAGACCCTCTAAATGACCTGCAGAGGAGACTATGGTCACGCTCCTGGGCAAGCATGTCAGCCTACACCAGACACGTCTGTCATGTCAGACACCTCCACACCCCCTTCCGACGAGAACTGGCCGGCGCAGACCTCCTGCTGCCCACACTGCCTGCTCTGAATGGTTGGACCCCTGGTCTCACCTATCTGGACAAGCAGTGGGCACCCAGCCCAGGGGCAGACCTGCCTTGGGAGGGACGGTGATCTGTGAAGGCCTGGTGAGGAGATGAGATGAAGCCTCTCATCCAGTTTGGACCAGAGACTAGTGAGGGATGTGGACTGTGGACTAAGTCAGAGACACATTAAGCAGATGTGACAAGGGAACACATGTAACAAGGAAGGCTGTTTGTGGAAACAGATAAGTGGAAAGGACTTGAGATTCAAGGAGAGAGAGTTGGGCCCTGACAGATTTCTGTTCCCAAGCTCGTTCAAATGTGACTTGACAAAGACCTTTTGTTTCTGAATCAGTCTCTGTTTATTACAACCAAAAGAATCTAGCATGGGTAAAACCACTGAACACCCGCAGGGCAACACCCTCAGAGAGTAGCCCAGAGCAGCAGAAGAGGCCCAGCAGAAGAGGTGCTATTCGACAGGTGACTTTTCCAGAAAAGATGAAACCACGGGGCCAGGATGGGGGAGGACTTTAAAAGAAAAATGAAACAACTCATGGACTTGGAGAATAGACTTACAGTTGCCAAGGGGGAGGGGCAGGGAGTGAGATGGACTGGGAATTTGGGGTTAGTAGATTTGGAGTGGATAAGCAATGAGATCCTGCTGCATAGCACAGGGAACTACATCTAGTGACTTGTAATGGAAGATGACGGAGGATAATGTGAGAAAAAAAAGTACATATATATATATAACTGGGTCACTTTGCTGTACAGCAGAAATTGACAGAACATTATAAATCAGCTATAATTTAAAAATTATTTATTTTTAACTGATTTTTATTTTTTCCATCATAGCTGGTTTACAGTGTTCTGTCCATTTTCTACTGTACAGCAAGGTGACCCAGTCACACATACATATATTCATTCAAAATTTTTAAATAAAAAAAATTTTAAAGATAAAAATAATAAAAAAAATAGTAATTCCCCCATAAAATTAATAAAAGAAGAAGAATGAAAACCTGGAAATACATACAAAATACAATGATGCCCTTTATAAATCCACCATTAAATTTTACTAATACTGCCTGATGGGAGAGGGAGGGAGTGGGAGGGATCGGGAGCTTGGGATTATCAGACACAACTTAGAATAGATTTATAAGGAGATCCTGTTGAGTAGCATTGAGAACTATGTCTAGATACTCATGTTGCAACAGAACAAAGGGTGGGGAAAAAATGTAAATGTAATGTATACATGTAAGGATAACCTGATCCCCTTGCTGTACAGTAGGAAAATAAAATTTAAAAAAAAGTAAATAAATTTTACTAATAAAGTAACCACTTTGTTGATGTATTTATAGCGTACTTATAGACATGAAATGCTGACGGTAGGAGTGGAAATTTAATTTAATTTAATTTTATTTATTTTATTTTATTTTATTTTATTTTATTATTTTCTAGGTCTGCACCCATGGCAGATGGAAGTTCCCAAGATATGGGTCGAATCAGAACTGCAGCTGTCGGCCTATGCCGCAGCCACAACAGTGCCAGCTCCAAGCCATATCTGTGACTTACACCACAGCTCACAGCAACACCGGATTCTTAAGCCACTGAGCGAGGCCAGGGATCAAAACCACATCCTCATGGATACTAGTTGGGCTCATTACCATTGAGCCACAACAGGAACTCCTGGAGTGGAAACTTCAATGTGAATATTTCTTCCTAATTCAAAATTTATTTTTCTATCTTCCTCTTGTTGTAATTAGATCCATTTTTAGTTCCTTCTATTGCTTATTTGTATTAACCCTTGTTTTTTCATCAATCCTGGAAAAGGATTGTCTATTATAATATTGCCTTTAAAAAAGAAAGTTTTTGGCTTTATGAATTAACTCTGCTATAAGTCTTCTATTCATTTGAGCTTTTATCTCTATTAATTCCTTCTCTTTACTAGCTTTGGTTTTCTATTGTTGTTCTTTATCCAATTTCTTTAGTTGAAATCTCAGGTTATTTATTTTTAGACTTTGTGTTTTCTAATTAATGGATCTAAGGCTTTAAATTACCTTCTGAATAACCACACTCCATATGTGCTGATATATTTGTGTTCTTATATTTCTACTAATAATATGTAATTCCCATTGTGATTGACCCTTTAACCTGATAATTATTTAGAGAATTATGTTATTTAAATGACAGGTGCACAGATTTTATTTTTGCCATCATTTTATTGATGATTCCTTGTTTTATTGCATTATGATTAGTGAGTGTGTCATTTAGGGATCTTAGTCATATTTTAAAATGTATTGCTATTTTATTTGTGACCTAACACATGGACAGTAATGTGAGTGTTTCATGCATATTTGAAAGTGATTTTCAAACATTGTCTATTTGTTCAGTATAAATCATACATTTTATATTTCATCAGCCTTGTTAATTATGTTATTTGTATCCTCTATATTTTTGCCTGGTTATCTTGTTGGTCTGTTGAGAAGTCAGTCTCTATGATATTGTATTTTTCTATTTCTCCTAGTGGTACTATCAATTTTTGCTTTGCATATTCTCAAGGTTTCCATTATGTGCATTATGGCATATATCATCTTAACACATAACATAACAACATAACATAACATAACATAACATAACATAACATAACATAACATAACATAACATAAAACATCTCTATTTTGTTGCTGTTATTATGGAGTTTCCATCATGGTGCAGTGGGAACAAATCCAAATAGGAACCATGAGGTTGCGGGTTCAATCCCTGGCCTCCCTCAGTGGGTTAAGGATCCGGTGTTGCAGTGAGCTCTGGTGTAGATCAAAGACACAGCTCAGATCTGGTGTTGCTGTGGCTGTGGTGTAGGCCGGCAGCTGCAGCTCCGATTGGACCCCTAGCCTGGGAACCTCCATATGCCATGGGTGCAGGTCTAAAAAGATCATATATATATACATGATTTTGATTTCTTATGAGCCTTCCCTGATATACATATTTACTTATTTCCTTTTGTTTTCAATTTTTGATTTCTTATGAGCCTTCCCTGATATACATATTTACATATTTCCTTTTGTTTTCAATTTTTCCATTAGCTTCTCATATGTATCTTGCTAGAAAAATTTATGAAACTGGATTTTTAAAAAGCCAATTTGAAAAGAATTGAACTCATTCACAAGTATTATGATTACAGATATGCTTAGTTTTTCTAACAATGTTGCATATGCATGTCTCTGTGTATATTCTATTTATGATGATTTCTGATTTGTTGTTTACCTATTTTTCAGCCTCTTGGTTATTTGAGCTGTCCTCATTTGATTCCATTCTTTCTAATATTTTGAAAGTGATACCCTTTAAAATTGGGGTATGGTTGATTTACAATGTTGTGTTAGTTTCAGGTGTATAGCAAAGTGATTCTGCTATACAGATATAGATATAGATATACACATGCATTTTTTTCAGATTCTTTTCCATTATAGGTTAGTATAAGATATTGAATATAGTTTTCCATGCTATACAGTAGGTCCCTGTCCTCACAGACTTTTAAAGGTATTGCTCTGTTATTTTTCTGTTTTACCAGTGCTTACCCTTAAAATGTGTCAGCAATTCCTTGTATTGCTATAATGCCTACAAATGTTCAGTATCTATACTCACTCCTAACTCAAAGTAAAAGCAAACTAACTGCCTGTCTCTCCCTTCCTTCTTCATCACCTCCACCCAGATATCTCCTATATTTGATAGTATCGGATAGTTCTGGTTTTGACTTTTTAAGCACTTTTTTTAAAGTGAGAATTGTAACGATTTTTAATTTATTTATATTTATTTATTTATTTATTTTGCATTTTAGGGCCACACCCACGGCATATGGAGGTTCCCAGGCTAGGGGTCAAATTGGAGCTGTAGCGCCAGCCTACACCACAGCCACAGCAACGCCAGATCCGAGCCTCATCTCTAACATACACCACATCTCACAGCATGGCAAGATCCTTAACCCACTGAGCGAGGCCAGGGATCAAACCCACAACCTCATCGTTTCTAGTCGAATTCGTTTCTGCTGCAGCAGGATGGGAACTCCTACGCACCATTTTTTAAAAATCTTTTTAGGGCTGCATATGGAAGTTCCCAGGCCAGGGGTTGAATATCGAATCGGAGTTGTAGCTGCCAGCCTACACCACAGCCACAGCAACTCAGGATCCGAGTTGCATCTGCAACCTACACCTCAGCTCATGGCAACACCGGATCCTTAACCCACTGAGCAAAGTCAGGGATCAAACCTGCATCCTCATGGTTACTAGTTGGGTTCATTACCACTGAGCCATGATGGGAATTCCCACTTTTTAAGCACTTTTAGAATAAAGCACAAGTTTTACTAATTTCTACTCACTTTATTTGTGTCTTCCCTGTAGATTCATTATTTGGCATTTGACTGTATGTGAGATACTCAGTTGTAAGAGACCCATCTCAATTTTATTCAAATATATCTTGAGAGGAAAGAATCACATGCTTTTTAACCTAATTACATGGAACATTATTTGAAAGTGTTTTAAAAGTGATTTCATGGAGGAAATGTATCTTTTGACTATTTTGTCATTTAGCAATACGTTTGGGTTTGTTTAGCAAAAAGCCCATAAAATAGTAGCCTAAAAACACTGAAATTTTTCTTTCAAGTCAAAGAGATCCCAGAGGGAATCAGCTCAGATTTATTATGGTCACAGCATGGTGTCAGGAACTCAGCCTTTTTCAATATTGTTAATTCATAGAACATGGTTTCTATTCCCAGAGCCACCTCATGGTTCAATATGGCTGCTAGGACTCCAGCCATCACATGTGTACCAAGGCAGCAGGAAAGAAGAAGGTAGAAAATTAAGGGCACCCTCATCCTTTCAAGAAGACTTCCCAGAACACAATAACTCTACTTATGCTTATAAGCTTTGCCTAGTGCAAATGATGCTAAGAAATGAGATGCTGTTTCATTTTTTTAACTGGATTGCACATCGTAGTGAAATTTAAGAATAGCAGGAATCAATAGCTGATCTTAAAAGCTCACAGAGAACAAAAAAAGATCACATTAAAAATAAAGGGTCACATTCAAATGACTTGGAATTAAATATCTATAGCAATACTAGAAGTTACAAGACAACAGAGCAATACCTTTAAAAGTCTGTGAGGACAAGGACCTACTGTATAGCACAGGGATCTATATTCAATACCTGGTAATAACCCATAATGGAAGAGAATCTGAAAAAGAATACATATATATATATATACACACACATATATACATATATATATACATATATATACACACACACATATATATATATACACACACAGACACACACATATATATATGAATCACTTTGCTGTACACCTGAAACTAACACAACATTATAAATCAACTATAATTTTTTTAAAGTATGTGGGGAAATGATCAGCAACGGAGAATTCTTTATCAATCACACCTCCAGTGAGAGGGTTGTTTTTGTTTTTGTTTTGTTTTTTATCTTTCATGGGAGGCTACTGAATGATGAAAAAGTAACTCAAGAAACAGAAAGACACGGGATCCAGGAAATAGGACCCAATCACGTAAAAAGGTGTAGAAAAAACTCCAGTGCAATGGCTGATATAATAATTAACACATTTGAACATACTAAGAAGAGATTCTCATGTCTGCAGGAGAATTTGAGAATGGCTTAGCAATTCTGTACTAACAGGTATGCAAACTAAGCAAATAAAAATGAAAACAGGTATTAATCCAGAGGGAATTTTAAAAAAGAATTATAATCATAACACACTACATGACTTAGCTGTGAATAATATTGTGCAGTCATACTAACATAAGCACCCAAAAGTAATTTTGACCCAAACTTGTGATACAGCTACACTGAAGGATAAAGGAAAAGGGTAAGTCTATGTGTTTAGGGAAGGAGGAAATGGACAGAGAGAGCTAAAATCTATGGAAAGTCAATAGACAATTCTTAAAATGGAGAAATCAAGAATTAGCTACATATACAAGAAAGTGAGAAATAGAGAAATAAATAGCAGAAGAATAGCTAAAACAGGGGAGAGTTTTGTTACTTTGGGGAATAAGAATTTAGACTGGGGAGAGACAGGGTAAAAAACTAGAGATATTTTTGTCCATATACATGCAGCAGTTTGCCAGACAATATCAATCAAATATATTTAAAGAAACACAGCAATGCCAGGAAAATTGGGGTTACTTTCTCTTTGCTGGCAGGGGAGGTGATGGGGAAAGGAAGACATCTTACACACTAGCCAAATACAATAATTCTTCCAAAGAAGAATTGGAAGGCTGGTAAATGTTCTGAGTCCGTACTTGTCTGATAGGGCTTCATTTCCCCCTCACACTTGAATGATAATTTATGTTCAAAGCCATTTCCCCTCAGAGCTTTGAAAATATTGCTTCATTATTTTCTTGGATCCAATTTAACTGATGAGGAGTAAGATCTCAATCCAATTCTTGTTCCTATGTATAGGGGGTTGAACAGTGTCCCCCAAAAAAGATATGTCTGCGTCATACATATGTCACCCCTCCCCCAGCACCTGTGAATGTGACCTTATTTGGAAAGAGAGTAGGTGCAGATATAAGTAAGTTAAGGATCTTAAGAGGATATCCTTTGGGATGGACCCTAAACCTATAGACAAGCATCCTTATAGGGAAGAAGACCACATGAAGACAGAGGCAGACCTACTATACAGCACAGGAAACTACATCCAGTCACTTGTGATAGAACATGACAGACGATAATATTAGGAAAAGAATGTACGTATATATGTATGACTGGGTCACTTTGCAGTACAGCAGAAATTGACAGAACATTGTAAATCAACTATAATTTTAAAAATTAAAAAAAAAAAAAAAACAGAGGCCGAGGCTGGAGTGAGGCAGTTGCCAGCCAAGGACACCAAGGATCTCCAGGAGCCACCGGAGCCAGGAGACAGGTGTGGAAGGGATTCTTCTGCAGAGTCTCCATTAGGAACTAACCCTGCCAACACTTTGCCTTCGGACTCCTGGCCTCCGGAACTGTGATAGTTACATTTCTGCTGTAACAAGCCACCCAGTGTGTGGCTTTGCTATAGCAGATCCAGGAAACTAATACACATGTGTGTCATTTTTCTTCTCTCCAAAGGCTTTTAGGATGTCCCCCTGCATCTTCAGTGTCCTAAAATCTCACAATAACATGGCTATGTTTGTGGGGTTCCCATTTTTGCTGGCCATGCACCAGCCCTTTAAATCTAAGGACTTGTGTCTTTCTTTAGTTCTGGAGAAATTCATTTCTATGCCCTAAGTATTGCCTCATCTCCATTGTGCCTATTTTTTCCTCACTATGTGTCCTCTTGATTAGTTTTTCTTTCATACTATCTCCTTACTTTTTGCACTATATCCCTGGAGAAATTCTTGATTTGTTGTTTCAGCAATTATTCTTTCTTCCTCTGTGCTTATTTCACAATTGAGTCCAACAATTCCTTTTTTTGTGTGTGTGTGTGTGGTCTTTTGTATTTTTAAGGCCACACCTGCAGCATATGGAGGTTCCTAGGCTAGGGGTCTAATCAGAACTACAGCTGCTGGCCTATGCCACAGCCACAGCAAAGCTGGATCCGAGCTGCATCTGCCACCTACACCACAGCTCACAGCAATGCCAGATCCTCAACCCACTGAGTGAGGCCAGGGATCGAACCCGCAACCTCATGATTCCAAGTCAGGTTCGTTTCCACTGTGCCAAGACGGGAACTTCGAATCCAACAATTCTGAGATTTATAAAATTTCAACTAACAAAATTTAAATTTCCATGATCTCTATATTTTTCTGATTGTATGGATCCAAAAGTCTGTATCTTTTAGATAATCTTTTTTGGTTAGAAAAAAATTATAGTGTGTCTTCCCAATGCCATCATCTGTGACATTCTCTAGGCTTTCATATTTCTAATCAGAAGAGTCTAGGGAGTTCCTTTTGTAACTCAGCAGTTAACGAAACTAACTAGTATCCATGAGGACGCAGACTCAATTCCTGGCATCGCTCAGTGGCTTATGGATCTGGTGTTGGCGTGAGCTGTGGTATAAGTTGAAGATGTGGCTTGGATCCTGTGTTGCTGTGGCTGTGGTGTAGGTTGGTAGCTGCAGCTTCTATCTGACCCCTAGCCTGGGAACTTCCATATGCTGCAGGTGCAGCCCTAGAAATATAAAAGCCAAAAAAAAAAGGAAGATTTCAGAACTTATCTTCTGATTCTGATGTTTGCTCCTGTTAGTTGTACCCTGGTAAGAAGCCAGGGAATTTGCTGAGAACTTAACATGCACCATCTTGTTTAGTATTCATGACAACCCCTAAGGATGGAAATATTGATATTCCCATTTAATAGATGTGCAAACTAAGACAGGTAGAGAGGTTACTGGCCTCAGAGCTCAGTAGAGCTAGTCAGTAGTCAGATGGAACTTGAATCTAGGCTGATTCCAGAATCCAAGCACTTGGCCACTATTTTTGCCTTAAATTACGTTTCATATGTCACATCCTATTTCTAGATATCAGTCTGGCATTTGTTAAAGGAGATTAGTTGTAGAGCAGTAGTTCTCAACCGGGAATGACTTTGTTCCCCCAGGGAAACTTGACAATGTCTGGCGACATTATTGATTTTCACAGCTGGGGGGGTGCTGAGAGGAAGGTGCTACTGGCATCTTGTGTATAGAGGCCAATGATGCTGTTAAACAGCCTGCAGTGCACAGCAGAGCCCCACAACAGAGAATGACCCAGCCCTGAGTGTCAGTACTGCCAGCATGGGGACACCCTGGCCTTAGACCCTAGTCCAGAATGTCAGTGGGAGGTGAAGACCTGAGTGGGCCCAGGCTCGCCACTGTCATGAGAGGACAGACATTAAAGGTGACAGAGATGTCCCTGCCAAGCCAGAGAGCCTCAGTGCACACGATTCTCGCCCAGAGGTCCCCAGCCTCCACACGAGCCCCCGGCACTCTGTTAACATTCACTGCGTAATGTTAGATGGGACTCGGAGCCTGATTACACGTTGGAGTTTCTCTCTTTGTTTCTTTTCCTTTTTCATTTCAAATAGGCAGCCGTGCCCTGGTTTGCTTCTTAGTCCCAAGGACTCTTGCAGAGTGGAAAGCAGAAAAAGATCCAGGAAGACAAGGGCCAGAAATGGCACTACCTAAGGGAGGGGGCCACATGTTGTGGGGGGGCCGGGGGGAGGGAAGCTGGCAGAGGCCAAGAAGCCCAGGCCCCAAACAGGCCTCCACAGCAGGAAGACCCGGGGATTCTCAGGCAACCATAGCTGCCTGGAGCAGGACACATTGGAGGCAATGTCCTGGGTGCCTGGGAGTCTGGAGGTTTCCACACAGCTGTGTTCAGACAGGAGCTAAAGCACCATCTTTCCTGAATGAGCTGCCACTGAGGCAGGTGCTTGGGAGAAGGCAAAGCAGGAAACCTGTGAGCAGAACGGGGTGGAGTGTCAAGCCAGGCCCTCTCCGCCCTGTGGTCAGAGTGCCCTGTGGCTGGTACAACTCCAGAGCTGCCTGGCCTCACAGGCCACTGGGGACAGACGCTGGCTGAGCCATCTCCCAGCCTTTCTTCTTCTCTGGCACTTGGGAACTTGTGTAAAACTGCCTGCTGCCTTCCCTTCCAGCCCCTCCTAGAAAGTCGGTCTTGTTGAAATGAAGGCAACAGGGCGGGAAACAAGGAAGGCCCCTTGAAGGGGTCAATTTGACCAGTTAGAGTGGTGGTGAGATGAAGCAGCCCAAATTTCTCCTCCATCCTCCCCTTGCTGATGAGGAACCAAGGCCAGGAGGAGGAGACAACCAGTAGAGAAAGTTTCCAGTCAGAGCCCCACCCCCAAATCTGAGGAGCCCTCTTAACCCTAAAGGCCTCGCTCTGTGCAGAGAAAAATGGAGGGATGAAATCTCAGCTTAGCAGACCCCTTTTTTTTAAACTCAAATCCCATTTCCCTATTGACCCACAGGAACATCTTGGAGATCGTTAATCTTCATTTCTGATTGATTTTCTGTCAATATTTCCCTGTCTTGCCCCCACCCCAGCCTTTCCATCAAGTAGTTAATGAGCTGTAAACAAACACTTGGATGCACTGGGGGGTGGGGGGCGGTCTTCCAAGAAGCCGTTTGAATAGTGGATCAACCTTGGTGACACAAATGGCATCCTCTGGTTCTGCTAGAGGTGCACAAGTGTGTGGGGCTTTTGTTTTCGTGTTTTTTTTTTTTTTTTTTTTTTTTTTTTAGGGCCACACCCATGGCAAATGGAAGGTCCCAGGTTAGGAGTCAGAGCTGTAGTCGCCAGCCTACATCACAGCCACGGCAACACTGGATGCCACCCGCATCTGAGACCTACACCACAGTTCACCGCAACACCAGATCCTTTAACCCATTGAGCAAGGCCAGGGAGGGAACCCACGTCCACATGGATACCAGTCCCGTTCTGTTGCTGAGCCACAACAGGAACTCCTGCACAGGTGTGTTTAGTTTTTCTCACTTGGGGTCCCCAAGACTAATGAATTGAGGACAACCCCTCCCCTTCCTCAGGGAGGGTAACAACTACCCAACTTAAAGGCAGTACTTTAACAAACCAAACTCCCCTCTCCTCTGCCTCTCACCACCCGGGACGCTCCTTGGACTTTCTCCTCCCTCCCTTCGCCCCCCCCGCACGGCTGACAAGGAGCCAGCTGCTGCTCTGGGTTAAAGGTTCCAGAAGGAGGAGGCTAAAGCCAGGAGCACAAGGTAGGCGGGCTTACCTGGGATTGAGCCACGGAAGTTCCAACTTGCCCTTCCTGTGGGAAGAGTGGCCTGGGTGGGGCCCCTCGATGGTGTCCCGGGTGCCCGGGGGGGCTCTGGTTTTGGAAGCTCCCATAGATGACAGTGGACTGGAGAAATCGAGCTTGACTCCACAGTTTGGTTTCAGGTCACCCAGGGCATATCACAAAGACCACGCGAGGGGGGGGGGGGTCCTCAGTTTTCTCCCCCCCTTCGATGGGGTGAGACATTCCTTCCCTGCCTACCTCTCAGGCGGTTCTGAGGATCCTGGAGCGCAAGATTTGGGAGCAGTCTAGAGGTGTCACAGATGTCTAAGAGGTGACCATCCCTCCCTCGCCCAGTCCCTCTGGCCCCAACACCCCCCGAGTCCCCATCTGTCCGCCCCACCCGCCAGAGCCCGGGAGTTTTCCTGCAGCCCGCCTGAATGTTAACACGCAGGGAAAACTTCAAGGAAAACATACAGCTGATAAAAATTTAATGCTATATGTAACAAAGCAGAATGAATATTTAATCCGTGCTTTTATGCGAAACCACATAACCAACTGGCCCCACGCGGCGGCGAGGGCGGCGCTGCTCTTCCCCGCTCGCGGCGCCCCGCGCCGGCACCGAAGCAGTTAAGCTGCTGGCAACAAGCAGCTCCTAATAAACACTCGGCTAATTCTGTAGGAAAAGCACTAATTAGAAAAGCAATAATAATCGGTGTAATTGCTCTAAATTACCCTCCTAACAGAGAACTCCGCTCGTAGCCGGCAACACAGCTGCCGCCGCCTACCCCGCTCCCCGCGTTCTCGGCCCCGCGCTCTGCTGCCCCCTGGTGGCCGCCGCGCGCCGCACCCTCCTGGCTGCGCGGAGCCATCAAGCGAACCCTGGCGCTCGGGCGCCTCCTGGTGACCAATTCGCCGCGTTGACCTGAGGACCGGCCAGAGGCTCGGGAACCCGGGCACCTCTCCTTGGACTTTCTCCTCCCGCCTCCTCTCTCCCATTGGACGGCTGACAAGGAGCCAACTTCACATTGGCTGGACGCCGGAAGAAAGAACGATATCAAAATAATAATGGAATGAGGGGCCCTCTAAAGAGTTCTCCGGGATAGTGTGGATTTGGGGGATTGCTTTTGGGGAATGCGTTTGGAACAGACAAGCCCAAAGTGGGAGCTCAGGATTACAGGAGAAGATGCCTAGGAAGAAGGCCAGGACATTTTCTGAGAGCCCAGTCCCACACAAGCCTTTGGAGAACCGTGGGTGGGAGGGCCTTCATTTGATCTGGCCTGAGATTAACGAGGGCACGATGGTTTATGGACCGTTGCAGAAGTTTCTAATTAGCCTCCCTTCTACCATCCGTGCCCCCCTCCCCAGCCCATCCTCCACCACGCAGCCACGTCCTCGTAAAACACAAGTCTCATCATGTCACTTCTCACTCAAAATCCCAGTGGCTCATCTCACTCAGAGTTAAAGCTGAGTCCTATCAGTGGCCCTCAAGACACTGCTTGCTCAGACCCCACCCTCTTCCTCTCCTTTTCCACTCACTTGATAGTCACAAACGCCAAGCACAGTCCTACCTGGGCCCTCCCCTCTGCCTGCAGTGCCCTTTGCCCCCTTAGCCACAGAGCTGGTTCCAGCCCAGCTTTTCCATGGCTGCTCAATGCCCCTCCTCAGAGGCCTGTCCTGACCCCCATATCTAAAAGAACATCCCCATCATGCCTCATCCCCTTACCCACCTTGGTTTCCTTCATAGAAATTCTTCATTTGACAAAATATATATTTGTTTATTTTTGTCTCCCTCACTGGACTGGAGGATCCATAAAAGCAGGCATTTTGCCTCTTGTTCATTCGTGTATCTTCGCATCTGAAAGAGTATCTGCCGTATAACGTGAGTTCAGTAAATGCTTGATAAATGCTAAATTATTAAAACATCAAACACCACAAAGAAATGAATTTCTAATGGTGGAATTTCAGACACTACAGGAATTGCTAATAGACACAACACAGTACGAGGCACGTAAGTGCTAGAAATGGTTTGTAGAATGGTGGGCTTTCTTGATGTCTCTGTAAGCATCCTTTGTCTCTATCAGGTAAGTGGTTGGTTTACCTCTTCCTTAGAAAAGCATTCAATATACAGTTACCAATTTATTGTTGTTGGATGGTTTGTTTGGCTGATTCTCTGACAGTGAGTATCTGGGGCAGGGGGTGGCAGGGTGGCACACCTGTTTTCTTCCCCCAGGCGAGGTTCAAGGAAGCACATACACAGTTGGCATCATCCCTCTTCCCAATGGTCTCTCTGGGCTTTAGGTGCCTAGACTAATTGTTCCTGGCCTAGCCAAATGGAAAATATAATTTCTAACTAATTAGCCTTGAATTTGGTGCCCCTCATCATGTTACGGGACTGCCCCTCTCCCAAGAGAGGTGGGTTCCCCACCCACATGTGGCCAATATTTGACACTGCCTCTGTGGAGAGGGAGACAAAGGCCCCCAGCCTGGCCATTGTCTGCACTCAGAGTTCATGGGCAGGCAGACACAAAAGCCTGATGAATTCTTCATGACCCTCTGAAAGGGTGGCTCCCCCAGCCCCCCATCATGGACCACAGGTGAGCACTTGAATGGAAGAAGAGAGAAGGACATGATATTTTCAACCCACCAGTTCCCTCTCTCGAGTCTTTGAACAAAAAGTGCCCTGAACCTCCTTTGCCAGCCTCTTCACCTTGGAGATGCCAACCCTGCAGTTTGGCGGAAACCAGAATCTCCGCCATCAGGTCAAAGCAGGGTCACCCCAGCATCCAGAGGAATGTGCCTTCCTTCCACACCACAGATGCTGCTGCTGAGCAAGGCTTCTGGGGCCATGGGGTGAGACCCTGGCTCTTGGCAGGACTGTTACTTCCTCTGCTCTGGAAAGGGTCTGCAGGGAGAGATCTGCCCCTCCTTCCACAAGGAAAAGCCTGGGGAGAAAGCCTCCCCCAAGCTTCCTCTCCATCCCCCAGGAGTCCTGCCCAGACTGGGCCTGAGCTCAAAGGGGTGCCCTCTTCCAGGGCGCCCTCTGCCAGTGGATCCCAGGCGGTGTGAGGACTACAGGTTTCAGCCCCGTTCTGACACTGAGGGTCCAAACCTCACTGCTTTCTGCCCTCAAATCACTTCCTCACCCAAGAAATCCTTGAAGAGAAGAGGCGACAGTTCTCTGGCCAAGTCCTTTATCCAGTAACAAGTGGAGAGAGGAGGGACGATGCTGGGGGAGGGGCTGGATTTGAATTAATGAGCTATGTACTTTCCTTACCCCATAATCCACAGCATTTGATGCAGCGGCCAATTTAACTTAGTGGTGGGATAATTTGTCATAAGGTTGTTAGGCTGGATAAACTGGGGTGGGATGAGAAAGGGTGGGCAGGGCAGGGCCAAACAGAACAGGGGGCTCTCCCAAGCGCCCCCTAGAAATCCTCCCTGGGGAGGCCCACTCCATGGACCAGGAGCCCAAGGGCAGGGCTCCTCAGGGGCAGAGCTAGGATAGGATCAGGGAGGAAGGGGCCCAGCCTTTGCTTACCTCTCCTCTGAGGACAGGGGTATGTCTGTGAAATTCCCCAAGGACCGGGACCTGCGTGCTTCATACAGATTTATTGGGTCTATATAATCGAGGGAACATGGATGGATGGATGGAAGGATGGATGGATCCAGGGACCAATTTGAGCTCCACCCAAAGTGTCTACGCAGCTCATAATGGGACAGAACCAGGACATCTGGCCTCATTTCTGTGTCCCAGCCACATGCTTCCCTTAGAGCCAAAAATTAGAGGACCCAGAGTTAGATGGTTCTAAAAAGGAAATTCATTTTCAGGTAGGCTGGGCGACCACAGGTCCTGGTTTGCCCAGACAGCTGTCCCAGTTTCTACCTGTGTCCCAGCATTAATAATTACTGTTAATAGTACCCACTTTCAGTTGTAAGACTGTCTTGGTGTGGATAGTACATTGTATGGTCACCAGCAGAACAGGAAGTTCTTCCTGCTAAACTGAACCATCAAGGCCTGGCACTCAGATCCACAGAATTGGATCCCGCCTACCCTGTGGGACCCTCCTCCTCCAGGAAGCCCTCCCTGACCAGGGGCACCTGCAAGGACCCGCCCAGGTCTGAGCTCTGCCATCCCACTTCTGGGCACTGACCACGTTTCTGCACCAAAATGTGACCAGGCCAGAGAGGAGCATGTGGGTGGAGGAGTGTGGAAAATGTGATGAGATGGGAGGCCAGGATTTGGAAGCAATCACTGCACGCTTCTCTTCTGGGACCTGAAACCCAGCAGTGGCCTGAGACCCCACCTGGAATTCGGGAGCCATACACCTGGACAGTACTGGAATTCCAAGTCCGATTGGGCCACTTGCATGGTGTGGTCCTGAGCAGGCAAAGGCCAGGCCCTCTCCACCAAGAGCTCCATACACAGCTTTTGTGGTAGCCCTGTGGCCTAGACTTGTCTCCTCCCCACCCTCCTCACGTGCCCCCGCCTTCCCACTTCTGAAGAGACCGTGCTCTTTTCCCCTGTCAGGAGCTGCAGAAAGCTTACGTCTTGCAAGCTGAACTGGCCCCAGCCGCCGTCCACTGTCTGGAATGTAGCGCCACCTAGTGGCGGTCGGCGGCCTAACAGTGCAGTGGCGAAAATTCAGTGAGTCGTCAAGTCTTTATGGAAAGTCAACCACATAAAAGACATTATGCAGGACATGCGATGGACAGAAGATCAAAAAGAAAAGCAAAGACACAGAAATAAACACCTAAGCCATGCTCCCTGCACCTGAAGGCGCCTGTTTTACATTGGGGAACTGAGTCTAACCCACGGTGCTATAGAAGCAGTACAGCCGGATGGTTCTGAGCCCAAGCTTCTGAGTCAGGCATCTGGGGTAAAAACCTGGCTCTAGCACTTGTTGTGCTGTCCTGGACATGTTGTTTAACCCCTATAAGCCCCAGTTTCCTCTTTTGTAACACAGGGATATCGAAAATCCCTCTCAAAGTGGTGCTGTGAAGATCAGCTAAATTGTGGGATGAAAGCACTTAGCACAGTATTTGGCAGACGGTAAATGATTAAGTGCATGCTATTATTACTGAGATAATAAAATGATTAACGCAGGCTAAGTGTCGTAAGAATTCAGGGAAAGGTCAACCCAATTACAAATTGGAATTATGACAGAGAACTCAATGGACCTGATAGAGCCCTGAATCAGCCTGCAGGAAATGCAAGGCCTGTGCCATGAACAAATCACTAAACCTTTTTAGGCCTTTTTTTTTTTTCTTTTTCTTTTTAAGGGCCACTCTCATGGCATATGGAAGTTCTCAAGCTAGGAGTCAAATTGGAGCTATAGCCACTGGCCCACGCCACAGCCACAACGCTAGATCCAAGCTGCATCTGCAACCTACGCCACAGCTAAAGGGAACAATGGATCCTCAACCCACTGAGCGGGTCCAGGAATCAAATCTGCATCCTCATGGATACCAGTCGGGTTCATTATCACTTATCCACAACGGAAACTCCTAGGCCTCATCTTTAGATGGGGATAAGACAAGAACCTGGAGGTAGAGAATGCAGGCAAACTGTCTTTGGGGTAGCATCTTCTAGCTATTAGCACATATGGCACACCTACTAAGTGTCAGGCTTTGGAGCCTCATGAAAGGGAATGGCTGACCTCAAAGTCACAATCTGGCTCACATCACAGAGAGAAACATTGGTAGGATTCCTCACACCAACCTCTGATCCCACCCCAAACCCCATACCGACCTCAGAAGGCCAGGGTGAGGGCTGCATGTTAGTACTTTGTCCTCAGCAGGCAGAACATCCAGAGTCTCTTCTCCAAAAAGGGCCAGGTATTTTGTGACATCAGATGACCATTCACCATCAGGTCATAGGCCCAGCTTTTTACTCTCAGACTGCTCCCCTGAGGGGTCTCCCCAGCCTGCCCCACCCCACCTCCCCGCTCTGGTCCTGAACCGTTGCCTGGAATGTGAGCTTCATGAGAGTGGGGATCTCTTGTTCACAGTGGGACTGGTACAGCATTTGGCACTTGGAGTATAGAGTGTTCAAAAATATCTGTCAATTGGATGGATGAATGAATTAAAGTTTTAAGAAAAAACTCATTGTAAGCCCTTCCTTAGGTGTGGCAAGGCCTTTCAAAACTATTCCAGCCCTTAGATCCTTCATCTAGTAAGTGAAGTACATCATCATTAGGCTCCAACTGCATACTTTTATTTATTTATTATTTATTTATTTTTCTTTTTAGAAATGCAGCTGCAGCACATGGAAGTTCCTGGGTCAGGAGTCAAATTAGCTGCAGCTGTGACCTATACCACAGCTATGGCAGCACTGGATCTGAGCTGCATCTGTGACCTATACTGCAGCATGTGTCAACACCTGATCCTTAACCCGCTGAGAGGCCAGGGATCGAACCCACATCCTCACAGAGACAATGTTGGGTCTTTAACCTGCTGAGTCATGATGGGAATTCCACCACCTGCATACTTTAAGTATGCCCTAGTAATCCTTTAATCTCCTTCCTTTTGTCCCGCAAGTTATATGATAAGTTCCTTGATAGGCAGAAACTTTCTCTTACATATTGAATATACAATTCATGGATTTCCCATCATGGCTGCACCATCCCTGGCTCCCATGCTAAACTTATTTTTCAGAGAGCTTCAGGTCTGAAAAGCTTGTGTCAGAAAAAAATAAAGTGGATGGTTCTTTGAGTCAGAATCCTTTCTCCAGACCTCCAGAGTTACTTATAAAATGGTGGGTCAAGATTGAAAAAGACTTGAAAATTTTATAATGCTGAGCAGGAATTAATAACAGAAATGTAAAATATGGAATGGATAAGTAATGGGATCCTGCTGTATAGCACTGGGAACTATGTCTTGTCACTTGTGATGGAGTATGACAATGTGAGAAAAAGAATGTACACATATATGTGTGACTGGGTCACCTTGCTGTGCAGTAGAAATTTGACAGAACACTGTAAATCAGCTATAATGGAAAAAATAAAAATCTTTATAAAAAATGTAAAATACTAAATATATGTTCATTATGCTTTATGTTCAGGAATTCCCCTTGTGGCTCAGCAGGTTAGGAACCTGACTAGTATCCATGAGGATGCGGGTTTGATTGCTGGCCTCTCTCATTGGGTTAAGGATCTGGTGTTACCATGAGCTATGTCATAGGTCAAAGATGTGGCTTGGATCTGGCATTGCTGTGGCTGTGGTGTAGGCTGGCAGCTTCAGCTCCAATTTGACCCCAAGCCTGGAAACTTCCATATGCTATAGATGCAGCCTTAAAAAGAAAAAATAATAATAGGCTCTATGTTCAGAATGTTAACCATACAAGGGCAATGTGGTAGAGAATACAGTTGCTGGTAATTCGTGGGGAAGGCAAGAACACATTTATTGTACAATAAGATTAAAAACAAGATTTAGGAGTTCCCGTTGTGGCTCAGTGGTTAACGAATCCAACCAGGAGCCATGAGGTTGCAGGTTTGATCCCTGGCCTCGCTCATTGGGTTAGGGATCCAGCATTGCCGTAAGCTATGGTGTAGGTTGCAGACGCACCTCGGATCTGGCATTGCTGTGGCTGTGGTGTAGGCCAGTGTCTACAGCTCCAATTAGACCCCTAGCCTGGGAACCTCCATATGCTGCAGGAGCAGCCCCAGAAAAGGCAAAAAGCCAAAAAAAAAAAAAAGATTTAAAATTTCAAAGAAAAAAATAGAAAATTACTTTAGATTTTTATTTTTACTTTAGACTTTTAAATTAAAGATTCTAGAAAAGTAAAATAATCCAAATTAAGAATTTAATGGATGGGTTTAACAATTGACTAGATAAAGGTGAAAAAAGAATTAGTAAAAAGAAACAAAGTTCAGAAAAATTAACCAGAATGAATCATGGAAAGACAAAAAGGATGGACTACACATAACAGTGTAAGGGAAACAAGAGATACATTGAGGAAGTCAACACATGCAAGTGGAATCCCAGAGAAAAGAGGATGGAACAGAAGCAATATTTGAACAGAAAATAATTGAGATTTTTCAAAAACCAATGAAAGATTTAAAGCCACATAGTAAAATTGGTGAAAAATAAAAACAAGGGTAAAAATCTTAAAAAGGAGCCAGAAAGAAAAGGAAGATCATCTTTGAAGGACTTCTTAGTAGAAATATAGAAGCCAGAATGGGAAGAGATCTAAGTGTTGAAAGAAATAGCTGCCAGCCTAGAATTCTGTACCCAGCAAAAGGTATCCTTCAAGAATTAAAGTGAAATAAAAACATATTCACACATACAAAAATTTAGACAAATTCATTAAAGCAGACCCAAGCTAAGGGAAATACTGAAGAGTATTCTTTGGGCAGAAGGAAAATTATTTCAGATAGAACCTCAGAAAGTCAGGAAGGAATGAAGCACAACAAAAATGATATGTATTAAAAAATATTGATTATATAAAACAATAATGATTATATCTAATATCAATGGAAATAAAATACACAACAGCAACCTTATATAGGTCAGTTGAAAACTATTTAGTGTTCAAAGGTTCTTGTATAAAAATGCCTATGGGACTCAGAGATGTAGAGAACAGTCTGTGGTAGCCAAGGGGGTGGGGAAAGGGAGTGGGATGGATGGGGAGTTTGGGGTTAGTAGGTGCAAACTATTATATGTAGAATGGATAAGCAGTGAGGTCCTACTGTTTCACATAGGGAACTACATCCGGTCTCTCGGAATGGACCATGATGGACGATGATATGGGAAGGGAAATATGTATATGTGCATGACTGCCTCACTTTGCTGTGCAGCAGAAATTGGCACAACGTTGTAAATTAACTACACTTTAATGAAATAAAATAATTTTTTAAATGCCTGTTGGGAATTTCTACTTCTGTGCAAGATGAAGTAATAGAGACCAGATTTACTCCACTGCCTGCGACAATCAAAAAAAAAAAAAAATGAAACAATGGTTTTTAATAAGGGGAACATCAGGCAACAAAAGGGATCCCTCAGTGACGGAAACAAATTATCATCTCAATAGCCACAGAAAAAAAAAAGCATTTGACAAAACCCCAATATCCATTCCATTCCAGTTTTTTTTTTAAAAAGCCTCAGAAAATCAGGAGCAGAATGGAATTTCCTCAATAAAAGCACTTATAAAAAACCTACAACTAAGATCATACATATAAATGAAAGACTGAATGCTCTCCCCTAAGATCGGGAACATAAGAAAGATGTCTTCTCTCACCACTAACAATCAACCAAGTGCTGGAAGTCTTAACCAGTGCAATAAGGCAAGAAAAATGAATGAAAAGCACATGAAAAAAAGAAATAAAACTATCATTATTTACAGATGGCATGACTTTCTGCAGAGAAAAATCCCAAGGAATCTACAAAAAAAAAAAAATCATCTTAGACTTAATAAATTAGTTCAGTATGGTTGCAGGATACAGGTGAACACACTAAACCAATCACAATTTTTTTTTTGTCTTTTTGTCCTTTTAGGGCCACACCCACGGCATATGGAGACTCCCAGCCTAGGGGTCTAATCCAAGCTGTAGCTGCCGGCCTACGCCAGAGCCATAGCAACGCGGGATCCAAGCCGCGTCTGCGACCTACACCACAGCTCACGGCAATGCCAGATCCTTAACCCACTAAGTGAGGCCAGGGATCGAAGCCGAAACCTCATGGTTCCTAGTCAGATTTGTTAACCACTGAGCCATGACGGGAACTCCAATCACAATATAAACACATGCTAATCACATACTAACAGTGAACTTGTGGAAACCAAAATTAAAAACACAATATCATTTACCATTATTCCAAATAAAATGAACTACTTAGGTATAAATTTAACTACATATGTATGAAACATCTAAATATATATGGAGTTCCTACTGTGGCTCAGCAGGTTAAGAACACAACATAGTCTCCATGAGGATGAGGGTTCAATCCCTGGCCTTGCTCAGTGGGTTAAGGCTCCAGCATTGCTGTAAACTGTGGCATAGGTCACAGATGTGGCTCAGATCTGGTGTTGCTGTGACTGGGGTGTAGATCTGCAGCTACTGCTCTGATTAGAAACCTCCATATGCCATGGGTATGGCCCTAAAAAGACCAAAAATAAAAAGGAAAATCAAAGGATTTAGAATAATTAAATCAATTTTTAAAAAGAATAAAATGTGAGTAATTATGCTGTCCAATGTAAAATTTACTGTATCCCTACAGTAGCCAAGAGAGTGCAATATTTATGGAGGGATAGACACACAGATCAATAGGACACAATAGAGAAACCAGAAATTTACCCACACAACTATGTCCAACTGATTTTTAACAAATGTACCAAATCAATTCAATGAAAGAAGGATGGTTTTTTTTTAAACAAATGGTGCTGGAACAATTGGACATCCATAGGACACATATACACACACACAAAGAACATCAACCTAAACCTCAAACTTCATACAAAAATTAATTTTAAATGGATCATGGACTTATATATAAAATATAAAACTTTTATAAGAAAATATAGAAGATGGAGTTCCTGTTGAGGCTCAATAGAAATGAATCTGACTAGCATCCATGAGGATATAGTTTCCATCCCTGGCCTCGCTCAGTGGGTTAAGGATCCAGCATTGCTGTGAGCTGTGGTGTAGGTCGCAGATGCGTCTTGGATCCGGCATTGCTGTGGCTGCGACGTAAGCCAGTGGCTACAGCTCCAATTTGACCCCTAGCCTGGGAACCTCCATATGCCATGGTGTGGCCCTAAAGAAAACAGAAGAAAATCTTCAGGACCTAGACCTAGGAGGAGTGTTCTTAGGACATCGAAGCATAATTCATAAAAGAAAAAATTGATAAATTAGACTTCATCAAAATTAACCTATTTGCTATGTGAAAAATTCCATTAAAATGCTGGAAAGACAGGGATTGGGCTGGGAGAAAATATTTGCAAACTATGTATCTGACAAAAGACATACAAAAAACTTTCAAAACTCAACATTATTGTGAGCAAAATGGGTAAAGGAAGTCAAAAGGTAGAAACTTCCAATTATAAAATAAATAAGTCATGAAGATGTAATGTACAGCATGGTGACTGTTGTTAATAATATTGTATTGCATATTTGGAAGTTGCTAAAAGAGCTCTCTTGCGGCATAGTAGGTTAAGTATCCGTCATTGTCACTGCAGTGGCCCAGCTCGCTGCTGTAACACGAGTTCAATCCCTGGGCTGGGAACTTCCACATATGGCAAGTGTGGAAAAAAAAAAAAAAAAAAAAAGGAGTTCCCGTTGTGGCTCAGCAGTAACGACCTCAACTAGTATCCATGAGGACTCGGGTTTGATCCTCACTTAGGGCTTAAGGATCTGGCATTGCCGTGAGCCGTGGTGTATGTCGCAGATGTATCTCAGATACTTCGTTGCCATGGCTGTGGTGTACACCGGCAGCTGCAGCTCTGATTCAACCCCTAGCCTGGGAACTTCCATATGCGGCAGGCACAGCCCTAAAAAGCTCACACACACACAAAAGATAGTTGCTAAAAGAGTAGATCTTGGAGTTCCCGTCGTGGCTCAGTGGTTAACGAATCCGACTAGGAACCATGAGGTTGCAGGTTCGATCCCTGGCCTCGCTCAGTGGGTTAAGGATCCAGCGTTGGTGTGAGCTGTGGTGCAGGCCAGCACTGATTCGACCCCTAACCTGGGAACCTCCATATGCCACGGGTACGGCCCTAGAAAAGACAAAAAAGAAAAAAAGAGTAAATCTTAAACTTTCCCATCACAAAAGGGAAAAATTCTGTAACCATGTATGGTGATGGTCATTAACTAGACTTATTTGGGTGATCATTTCATAACATATACAAATATAAAATCTTATGTGGTAAATCCAAAACTAATATAATGTTGTATGTCATTTACTTCAACATTAAAAAAAAAAATCCAATTTGAAATTGGCAAAAAAAAAAAAAAATGAAGGAAATGTAGCTGAAGAGGTCAGCTGGGTGGCAAATAAGCACATGAAAGGATATTCACCATCATTAGCCATGAGGGAAATGCAAGTTAAAACCCTCAAGAAGTTGAACGGCTAAAGTCTCAAATAGTGACAGCACCAAATGCTGAAGGATGCAGAGGGACTGGATCTCTCATACCTTGGTGATGGAGATGCAAAACATTACAGCCATTCTGGAAAACTGTCAGTTTCTTAAAAAATTAAATATGTACTACCATTTAGCCCATCACTGCACTCCTGGGCATTTGTAGCAGAGAAATGAACACTTACATTCACACAAAAGCATGTACGAGAATGTTCATAACAGGTGTATTAAAATTACCCAAGAACTGGAGTTTCTGTTTTCGTGGCTCAGCAGAAATGAACCTGACTAGTATCCATGAGGACGTGGATTTTATCCCTGGTCTCGCTCAGTGGGTTAAGGATATGGTGTTGCCATGAGCTGTGGTGTAAGTTGCAGACATGGCTAGGATCCCACATTGCTGTGGCTGTGATGCAGGCCAGCAGCTGAAGCTCCACTTCAGCCCCTAGCCTGGGGACTTCCATATGCCACAGGTGTGACCCTAAAAAGACAAAAAATAATAATAATAATTTTTAAAATAAAATAAGCCAAAAACTGGAAAGAACACAAATGTCTTTCAATAAGGAAATGCTTAAATAAACTAAGGTACATCCATACCTTTGAATATTACTTAGTAATAGAAAGGAATAGACAATTGGTATACACAATTTGGATGTATCATTATGAAATTATGCACTGTGGGGAAAAAAAAGCCTTTTGAGAGCAAAAGGTTACATAGTATATGATTCCATTTATATGATAGTTGCAAAAGGACAAAGTTATAGCGATAGGGCAGATTAGTGTTTGCCAGGGGATAAGGAATGGCAGGAATGGCCGTAAGAGTGACTGTAATGGGGCAGCACAAAGGAAATATTTGAGGTGATGGGACAATTCTGTACATTGGTTGTGGTGGTTGATATACACATATAACTCTAGGATAAACTTTCTAGAATTACATACACATATGCACATACACAAACTAGTTCCTATAAACCTGATGAAATCTGAATAAGCCCTGTGGATTGGACCAATGTCAATTTCCTGGTATTAATATTGTATGATAGTTACATAACAGATTACCATTGGGGAAAACTGGGTGAAGAGTACCTGAAACCTCTTTACTATTTTTTGCAACTTCCTGTGAATTTATAATAATTTCAAAATAAAAAGTTTTAAAATGGGCAAAAATCTCATACAATGCTTCACACACAAAAAAAAGATATGCAATTGGCATATAAACACATGAAAAGTAATCTATGTCCTCAGGAAAATGCAAATTAAACTATGATGAGATACCCCACACCACCAGAACAACTAATTAAATAGACTGGAACAAATTATGTAGCCGGTAGAATTCTTTCTTTTTTTTTTTTTTTTTTTTTTTTTGCTTATGGGGCCACAACTGGCTAGGGATTGAATTGGAGCTGCAGCTGCCAGCCGACACCACAACCACAGCAACGCAAAACCCAGGTCATATCTGGAACCTATACCACAGCTCACAGCAATGCTGGAACCTCAACCCACTGAGCAAGGCCAGGGATCGAAAACACATCCTCATGGACGCTAGTCAGATTCGTTAACTGTTGAGCCACAACAGGAATTCCACCACTGGAATTCTTTAACCTATCTGGTAAGCATGTAAAATGATACAACTACTTTGGAAAGCAGTTTAGCAGTTTCTTACAAAGATAAATATACACCAATATTGTGAATCAGAGACTCTATTCAGAGTTATATACCCAAGAGAAATAGAAATACATATCTATGAAAAGACCTGTACAAGAATTCTCATTTACTATTCACTACAGCCAAAAACTAGACATAATTTTAATGTTCATCAAAGGAGAATGGACAAGAAAAACTGGTATATTCATAAAATGAAATATTACTCAGCAGTATAAAGGAATAAATACATAATAGCATGGATGAATCTCAAAACTGTTAAGTTATGTGAAAGAAGCCAGATGTAGAATGTGTACTGTGTAACATCATTCATATAAAATTATAAAACAGAAAAAAATAAGCGCTGGTGACAGATACTGAGAGTAGTTGCCTTGAGCAGAGGGTGGAGGGGGTGAAGGTAGATTAACTGGAAAAGATCATAAAGAATTTTTTGAGATGTTGGAAATGTTTTGTATCTTAATTGCATTATCAGACACATGGGGGTATATTTTTGCCCAAACTCATTAAACTACACTGAAAGTCTGTACAATTTGTTGTATGTAAATTATACCTCAATTTAAAAAAGAAAACAAAACTATGCTGCGTATGTTTCTAACCACAATTAAATTAAGTCAGGAATTAATAATAAAAATATAACTGAAAAGTCCCCATGTGCATGGAAATTAAAGACATACATTTCCAAAACACTCATGAGTCAAAGAAAATAATTACAATGGAAATTTGGTAATATTTTGAACTGAGTAATAATAAAAATGCTCAATACCAGAATTTGTTGGTTGCTGCTAAAACACTAGAGAGACATTTAATAGGCTTAAGAGTATATATTACCCATAAAAAAAAGCTAAAGAAAAATTCATCTTAAAAATTTAGAAAAGAAATAACAAAGAAAATCCAAAACCAAGAGTTAGAGTTTAATAACAAAAGAGCAGAAATTAAATAAAAATCGTATGCAGTATAGATGATATGGATAAAAAATGCTTTTTAAAAATAAAAATTAAATTGGTAACCCTCTGGTGGGGGTAATTAAGAAAAAAAAAGTGAAGGAACAAGTACCAATATAATGAATAAATACATCACTACAGATCCTATCCATACTAAAAAGGTCAAAAAAGTATACTGAAAAACTTTGTGCCAATATAATTTAAAGTTTAGAGGAAATAAATTCTTAGGAGCATACACCTTTAAAATTGACACAGGAAGAAATGAGATCTGAGTAGTCCTATGACTGCTGTAATAAGTAAATCTATAATTTAAAACCTTGACACATGGGAGTTCCCATCATGCCTCAGTGGTTAACGAATCTGACTAGGAACCCTGAGGTTGCAGTTTCGATCCCTAGCCTCACTCAGTGGGTTAAGAATCTGGCATTGCTGTGGCTGTGGTGTAGGCTGGCGGCTACAGCTCTGATTAGACCCCTAGCCTGAGAACCTCAATATGCCTCAGGTGCAGCCCTAGAAAAGACATAAATAAATAAATAAATAAAACCTTCACACAAAGGAAATTTCAGGTTCACATGGCTTTACCAGGAGGTTAACTAAAACATTGGAAAAATTATGATATAAAGTGTATTCATTTTCAATTGCTGTATAGCAAATGGCCACAAACATAGCAAATTAACACCCATTCATTATCTCACAGTTTCCATGGATCAGGAATCCAAGCACGTCATAGCTGGGTCCTATGATCCAGGTCTCACGAGACTGCAGTTCAGGGGTCAGAGATCACAGCCTCCTCAGGTGCTTGACCGGGAAAAATGGGCTCCTGGGCTCCTTCAGGTTGTCAATAGAATTCTCCTCCTCATGGCTGTAGAACTGAGACCTCCATTTTCCTGCTGTCTATATGCATTTAAGGGTTTCCCACTATTCCCTGCCATGTGGCCTTATCCATAGGTGGTTTGCAGGTGATTTTTTGATTCTTTTTTTTTTTTTTTTGTCTTTTTGCCATTTCTTGGGCTGCTCCCACGGCATATGGAGGTTCCTTGGCTAGGGGTCCAATTGGAACTGTAGCTGCTGGCCTACACCAGAGCCACAGCAATGTGGGAATCCAAGCCGAGTCTGCGACCTACACCACAGCTCATGGCAACGCCAGATCCTTAACCCACTGAGCAAGGCCAGGGATTGAACACACAACCTCATGGTTCCTAGTTGGTTTCATTAAACACTGAGCCACGACGGGAATTCCTGATTTTTTGCTTCTTTAAGACTGGCAGGAAGCTCCTTCTTTTCAGTCTGCTGGGACAGAGTCCTATAAAAAGAAACATACTCATGGGAGTGATATGTCTTCATCTTCACCATATTAGACAGATTTGAAGCAAGTCATAGATCCCATTCATACTCTAGGGGAAAGCCTTATACAAGAATATGAATCACTGGGGAGTTCCCGTCGTGGCTCAATGGTTAACGAATCCGACTAGGAACCATGAGGTTGGAGGTTTGATCCCTGGCCTCACTCAGTGGGTTAAGGATCTGGCGTTGCCGTGAGCTGTGGTGTAGGTTGCAGATGCGGCTTGGATCCCGCATTGCTGTGGCTGTGGTGTAGGCCAGCAGCTACAGTTCTGATTGGACCCCTAGCCTGGGAACCTCCATATGCCATGGGAGTGGCCCAAGAAATGGCAAAAAGACAAAAAAAAAAAAAGGAATATGAATCACTGGGATGTGTCTGCCACAAGAAGTCAGACAGGGAGTGACTGGGATTGAATCTATGACCCTTGATTAGGAGAGTAAAGATACAGATTCACTTTTGATTTTACTAGCTTAAGTATGATTATTAAAGTTTCTAAGGTAAGGAGTTCTCATTGTGGCACAGGGGAAACAAATCTGGCTAGTATCTATGAGAATGCGTGTTCGATCCTTGGCCTCACTCAGTGGGTCGGGGATCTGGCATTGCTGTGAGCTGGGGTGTAGGTCACAGATGCAGCTCGAGTCTGGCGTTGCCGTGGCTGTGGCATTGGCCAGGAGCTGTAGTTCTTATTCCACCCCTAGCCTGGGAACTTCCATACGCCATGGGTATGGCCCTAAAAAGCAAAAAAAAAAAAAAAAAAAAAAAGGTTTCTAGGGTTAGATATGTAGCTCCAAACTAATGAGGCAGGGGAGTCCTCAGTACACAAGAAAACAAGAAAGAGGGGGGAAAAAAGAAGGAAATTGGGGAGATAGAAAATTTGAAATAACATAAATAAATCCACATTTATCAGTAATCATAACACCTCCTCAATTAACTTGCCAATGGTAAATGTTCATATAACTGAATTTTTAAATAACCTAGCTATAAGCTATCTATAAGAGACATTCCTAAAACATAAAGGCAGAGACAGTCTGAAAGTAAAAGGGTGAAAATATATATATATGGAGTTCCCATTGTGGCTCAGTGGTTAACAAATCCGACTAGGAACCATGAGGTTGCAAGTTCAATCCCTGGCCTCGCTCAGTAGGTTAAGGATCTGGTGTTGCCGTGAGCTGTGGTGTAGGTCATAGATGCAGCTCAGATCCCAAGTTGCTGTGGCTGTGGCATAGGCAGGTGGCAACAGCTCCGATTAGACCCCTAGCCTGGGGACCTCCATATGCCGTGGGTGTGGCCCTAGAAAAGACCAAAAAAAAAAAAAAAGAAAAGAAAGAAAGAAATATATATATATAGAAATACCATCAAAATATTATTCAGGGAGCTCCCATTGTGGCTTAGTGGGTTAAGGACCCAATGTTGTCTCTGAGGATTCGAGTTCCATCCCGGGCCTCACTCAGTGGGTTAAGGATATGGTGTTACCATAAACTGCAACATAGGTAAACAGATGGGTCTCAGAACTCCATATGCTGCAGATGTGGCCATTAAAAAAAAAAAACAAACAAACAACAAAATATTATTCAGAAGAATAGATAAATACATTGTGATTTGGTCATAAGATGGAATGTCACCCAGCAGTGCAAATGAGTAGCCACAGCAACATGGACAAAGACTACAAAAATGTTGAGTGAAAAAAGAAGGTAGGAGTTCCCGTCGTGGCTTGGTGGAAACGAATCTGACTAGGAACCATGAGGTTTTGGGTTCAATCCCTGGCCTCACTCAAGGGGTTAAGGATCCGGCATTGTGGTGTAGGTCAAAGATGTGACTGGGATCTGGCGTTGCTGTGGCTGGGGTGTAGGCTGGCAGCTGGGGCTCCAGTTCAACCCCTAGCCTGGGAACTTCCATATGCCACAGGTGTGGCCCTAGAAAGACAAAAGACAAAAAAAAAAAGAAGAAGAAGGTGTGCAATAAGACTCCATTTAAATACATCTCAAAAACACTCAAAACTAAATAATATATTATTTCTGATACATATATATGTGATAAATTATAAAGAAATAAGGAAACTGTGAACATACATTTTTCTCTGGAGCTGGGAAAGGAATTTGGAAGGGATATACAGGAAGTTTTAAAGTTATTACAATGGGAATTTGGCATTATTTGGAATTAAATAATAATAGTACAATATGAAAAAACATTTTCTTCACCTTGCAGCACAGTAGATGTATATTCATTTTATCTCTATATTTTCCACATGTTCATATGCGTATTCTTTCAAAGGACTCTAAAATCTAATAACTATTTAAAATGTACTGAAAGCCTGACAGTTTAATCTTTTCTTGACCCAGAGAAAAAGTACAGCAATGGCACCATGAGGAGAGAGGCCTTCCCCTGGGATTGCCATGAACGTCACAAACACCAACTTGTAGATTCCTGCAAGGTCAAGTCTCCAGGGACATAGCCGACAAAAGCACAGAACCACTCATGACCATGGCAGCCAGGAGAACTAATCATGCTGGGGACTTCAGACAAGACCATGGGATCCTCGTTCCTTTTTGTCCTTTCAGTCACCCTGACAGATGTCAGCTTCCCTCTGGTCATCTCAGAATTGTTGTCCAGGTAAGAAACTTCCTTGCAAATCTATGTGATACTATGCGATTGACTTACTTCCTCATTTAATACATTTTAAATTTTTTATTATACTTTATTAACAATGTTCTGTCAATTTCTGCTGTCCAGCAAATTGACTCTGTCATGCATCTATATACACTTTTTCTCATATTATCTTTTATCATGTTCTATTGCAAGTGATTGGATATTGTTTCCTGGGCTATACAGCAGGACCTCATTGTTTATCCATTCTAAATGTAATAGTTTGCATTCTTAATAACACCTCCCGTGTGCCAGACCATGGACCAACTGCTAGGAATATGAACACGGCACCAAAGTGTCACAGTATCACAGGACCAGCACGATCCCATGCTCAGAGCCTAAGAGGGCTGCAGACAACCACATGGGCTAATGCAACAGAGAAGGTCAATGCAATGAGAGTGTGAGCTCTACACAGGAGGGGAGAAGACAGAAGAAGGTGCTCAGAGTCAGTAGACATCAGGGACCCTGGCCCAAGGAAGTGGCATCTAAGGTGAGAAGCCAGAGGGTTCTTTGATGCCATCCTCCCAGCTTCAGTAACATTTCATGGGTCAGTCACCCAGGGATCAAGCCTTTCCTGGCTCCTAGTGTGTACTCAACTTGGGGTGATGAATCCCCTTGTTTTATACCCTGTTGTAGGAACTAGGGCCTTGGGACTGTCCTAAAGCAGCCACCTTGCAGCCTCAGGAAGGACAGCCCTGCTGAGATAGGCAGCAGGTTCCCACACTGTCCTGGCCCAGATCCTCAGCAAGGGCTTGGTCCTACTGGCTGACTGCACAGCACAAAGGACTGAAGGGAGAAGCACTCAGGACCTCACCTTCCCAGACTGAACTCCCTTCGTCAGAAGCAGTAAGGCCAGTCCAGGTTCTAGACCGCAGTCAGCCCAAGCTGTGGGTGCCCAAGGAGGAGGCAGAGAGGCTGGGAAAGGCAGAGGGCTTCATCTCCAGCGAGAAGACTGGCTCTGCAACTGTCTAACTGGGTGGTCTTTGGAAAATCACGTCACCCCTCTGGGCCTGTTTCCTCATCCGTGAATTGGGTATAAACCGGGTCTGCCTCTCAGGATGGAAGTGGGTGAAGGAGTTGCTTCAAGGGAAGCCTTTTTTTTTTTTTTTTTTTCTTTTTTCTTCTTTTTAGGGCCACACATGTAGCATATGGAAATTCCCAGGCGAGGAGTCAAATTGGAGCTGCAGCTGCCCGCCTACACCACAGCCATAGCCACACCAGATCTGAGCTGTGTCTTTGACCTACACCACAGCTCATGGCAACGCCGGATCCTCAATCCACTGAGTGAGGCCAGGGATCAAACCCACATCCTCATGGAGACCAGATCGGTTCTTAATAGGAACGCCAAGGGACGCCCTTTGAGAGAGACACAGTGTTTATTCTCAAGTCTGGCCAGGGTTCCTCAGCCCTCAATCCCCAATCCCCACTTAAACCAGAAACTCGTCTCTTCCCACCCAAGGCCACTCTTGGCACACTGTCCACCCAGAACAGACCCAGGCTCACTTGGTTCCCAACTCTGGACTCCCAGCACACCTCCCAAGGGGGCTCAGAGGAAACGGAACGCAGCGTGGGTGGAGAAGTGATCCAACCACCCAGGCCTTCCTTTCCAGGACCTTCACTGTTCTCACCCCTTCAAGAAAGAAGATCACCACACCCAGATTCCAAAACCTCCTCCGGGACCTTTTCCTAGGACTGGTCCAGCAGGAAGTCAGCCCAGGACTTTCCTTATTGCCCAAGGGATGCTATGCACCCCATCACCACTAGATGGCCCCAAGGAATCAGCCACTGCCCATCTCTCCACCCTGGGGGCTCCTGAGACACCTTATTGCAGAAGTAGGGAAGCCTGAAATAGAGGGGACCGGAAGAGAGAGACTCCAGGCCAGCCTTCTTAACTTCTTGGAGGCTACAGACCTCTTAAAGAAACTGATAAAAACCACTGGCCCACTCCCCAGAAAAATGCCCCAGCCTTTTTTCAATAGTGTCATACAGCTTCAGAACACCCATGGACCCTCTCCTGAAACACATCTGTGGATCCCATAGAATATCTTATAACTCAGCCTAGGAATTCCTGTCCGATCTTGGCTGCCTCCTTCATTGTCTAGATGATAAATGAGTCCCACTCTCTTCACTCCTTATGATCAGACCCATACCCATGCTATCCTGGTGAAATCTGGGTAAACTGCCCACTAGTGGAGCCTGAAAAGAAAGTCATCTAAGATTAACCCATCTGAAAGAAGGAGCTTATAAAAGTGAGGAGAAATTTGTGGTTTGGGGGATTATGGACCAACTGATTGTTTATGAGCCCCAGGAGTGACCTTTTTTTTGTCCAATTGAGGCTCCTTTTCCCAAGAGAAACTGAGTCCTCACTACCACTTGGATATTAGGGCACAGAGATGGGGGTGATTGGAGAGGGAGGGAGGAGGAGAAAGGGAAGAGCTTAGGACATGAGAGAGACTTCCTCTTCCTGGTACTCTGTACTTAGCACAGGCCCTAAGATCAATCTCTGGAGACACAGTACCACCCCCGCGTTGAATGATTTATCACTAATGAAATTATAACTGATCAAAAGCCTAGGAGAAAGAAAAATAAAAGCAAACATTAAACCCTGGTGGGGGAGGGGGGAGTTCCCATTGTGGCTCAACAGGTTATGAACCTGACTAGCATCCATGAGGATGCGGGTTCAATCCCTGCCCTTGCTCAGTGGGTTAAGAATCCAGCGTTGCTGTGAGCTGTATGTAGTATAGGTCTCAGACGCAGCTCAGGTCCTGCGTTGCTGGGGTGGCTGTGGTGGAGGCCAGCAGCTGTAGCTCCAATTGGACCCCTAGGCTGGAAACTGCCATATGCTGCAGGTACGGCCCTAACACGACAAAAAAAAAAAAAAAAAGAATTGGAGTAATTCATCCAAAGCCCTCCATCCCTCTCTCCTTCCCTCTCTCTCCCTCCCTCCTTTTTCTCTCACTCTCTCTCCCCAGAGCCCCACCCTGCCTCCTTGGAACCCAGGCTCCTGTTATGAGAAAGCCTAGGCTTCACAGGGAAGCCACACGTCTGTGTTTCAGCCAACAAGGACCTAAGGTCTTAGTCCACAGCCAGCATCAAGTAGCAGAAAAGTGAAGCAGGGAGCCATTACACAATTCAGTTCCCAGCTTCCACACCCAACCTGTTGACAAGTCAGAGAGACAAGCTCTCCTGGCTAAATCCTCCTCAAACTGCAGATTCCTGAGATATTACTTATCTATGACCGCATAACAAATTACCCCACCACATTGTGGCTTAAAATGTTTATTTTCCCACAACATCTGTAGATTAGGAATTTGGGCCTGGGGTGGCTGGCTTCTCTGTGTCAGAGTCTCTTGGGGGCTGTCGTCAAAGTGTCAGCTGGGACTTTAATCACCTGGAAGTGCCACTGGAGAAGGCTACACATCCAAGCTCATTCACCGGTGACTGGCAAGACTCCTGGAAGCCTGTGGAGTTGTCGCCTTCCGTTCATTGTCACATGGGCCTCACGTCATGAGGTGGCTTACTTCTTGCAGACCAAGAAGGCAATAGAGTGAAAATGGAGCAAGAAGGAAGTCACTGTCACACCACCTAACCACACAAGTGACTTTTGCCATATTCTGTTCATTCGAAGCAAGTCACTAGGACCAGCCACATAAGGGGAGGGGGTGAAGCCAGGAGCCATATCAAAAGATGCTTTCACACTGAGCAAAATTAATGCCTTGTTATTCTAATCCACGAAGCCTTGGGATGGTCTGTTATGCAATGTTAGAAAACTAGAAAACACCAAAATGTAGAGAGAGGGGAGAACAGAGGTAGGAAACCTGTATTTGTTGAATATTTACCATGTACCAGGATCCATGTACCAGATTATGTGGCAAAACTGAGGCTTAGAGACATTTAGTGACTTGCCAAGGCTGTTAGTGGCTGAATGAGGATGAAACCAATTCTACCCGATTCCAGACCCCGTGACCCTTTTCCCTTTTACACTCTACTTCCTGTCCTTTGAAGAGAAACAATCCCAAACCATTTGACTATCGAATGGTGTTTTACCGATGGCCTTTATTTTTTCCAAATTCCTAAGTTTAACCAGCAGGGATTATTTCTAGGTGTTCTTTCCCTCCCCCACCCCCCTTCGACTCTCAGTTAGGAAGGGCTTTCCTCTCAATCTGTGTTTTCCTCAAATTCTGTATTTCATAAAGCTGGCGGGCCCAGCCCACTATGCTTAGCTGGATTTTCCTCCATAAAAACAAGCTTTTCTGGAATACTATTGCTTGCCCATGGTAAGGACATAGATTCCAGGAAGTTGGTTTCAAATGCTAAAAAAAGAACATGAGGCAGACATCTGCTTGAACAGAGAAGAATTTAAAACCCAACTGCTCCTACTGCTGGTGTCTCCACTCAGAACCCACAACCCCCACCAGTCCCTCAAGACTGGGTTTGGGCTGAACACATAAAAAACTTCAGCTCGTTGATTCAAGGATCCAGAAGAGGAGGGAAGCTGCCTTTTCACTGTAAGTCTTTTTACAGAATATTTAAAATACACAGTGTGCATGTTAATTACCTTTTTTTAAAAAAAAAAAAAATCTGTTTAAGAGTTCCCTGGTGGCCTAGTGGTTAAGGACTTGATGTTGTCACTGCTATGGTTCGGATTTGATCCTTGACCTGGGAACTTCCATGTGCTGTGATCACAGCCAAAATTTTTTTTTAATTTTTAAAAATAAGAAAACTAGGGAGCTCCCGTCATGGCTCAGAGGTTAACGAATCTGACTAGGAACCATGAGGTTGCAGGTTCAATCCCTGGCCTCGCTCAGTGGGTTAAGGATCCGGCGTTGCCATGAGCTGTGGTGTAGGTCGCAGATGCGGCTCGGATCTGGTGTTGCTGTGGTTGTGGCTGTGGCATAGGCTGGCGGCTATAGCTCCAGTTCGACCCCTAGCCTGGGAACCTCCATATGCCATGGGTGAGGCCCTAGAAGAGACCAAAAAAAAAAAAAAGAAGAAGAAAACTGTTTAAAAAATAATCTCAGGGAGTTCCCATCTGTGGCTCAGCAGTAACGAGCTGACTAGTATCCATGAGGATGCAGGTTCAATCCCTTCCCTGTCTCAGTGTGTTAAGGTTTCAGCGTTGCTATGAGCTATGGTATAGGCCGCAAACACAGCTCTGATCCTGTGTTGCTGTGGCTGTGGTGTAGGCCGGCAGCTATAGTTCTGATTGGACCCCTAGCCTGGGAACTTCCATGTGCCAGAGGTGCAGCCCTAAAAAGACAAAAACAAAAACAAAAAAAAACCTAATCTTAGATGAGAGATTTCTATTAAGGGAAACTGGAGCATTTGTCAGGATGGAGCCAATGATCCCTATACCCTCTCAATATACTGATATATACGGGTATACTATGGGTATACTAATAAGGCATGTACTGATTCTGGGCTGCTGACCTGTGGTTGGGACTGTGCTCTAAGCATCCTAGGTGAGTTCAAGCCAGGGAATTCAGCAGAGAAAGACAAGGCACAGAGATACTCTCTGTTTTTTGGGGTTTTTTTTTTTTTTTGGTTTTTTAAAATGTTTTTGCTATTTTAGGACTGCACCCTAGGCATAAGGAGGTTCCCAGTCTAGGGGTCAAATCGGAGCTGTAGCTGCTGGCCTACGCCACAGCCACAGCAATGCAGGATTCGAGCCGCATCTGCGATGTACACTACAGCTCACAGCGACACTGGATCCTTAACCCACTGAGCAAGGCCAGGGATGGAACCTTCATCCTCATGGAAGCTAGTCAGATTTGTTAACCACTGAGCCATGAAGGGAACTCCGCAGAGACGCTGTCTTTAGGGGCATCCTGCCTGCCAGGGAGACAAGGAAGCTTTTTCCCAAAACCAGCAGATAATTCAAAGCCAAACCCTAGATGATCAAGGGTTGAGTGATATTCGTAAAGAGGAGTCAAATCAAAGGATGACCCCACTCTTCTGCAGCCTACAGTCATAATGAGGTTAATAATAATGAGAATTGCTCTTGTGAGTGCTTAGTCCATTAGCATTTAATTAAATTGATGGTATGATTGGAATCAGGTCTGCCATTTTATCATATGTTATCTGTTTCTTGTTTTTTTTTGTTCCTCTGTTCCTCTTCCTTCCTAATTTAGACTGTTTAAATATATTTCAGAATTCTCTAATGTACAAATTGGACTTGGAATTAGAACTATTCGCATTATGTTTTAAAGGTTGCCCTAGGGATTACACTACACATCCTTGATTTTTCAGAGTTAATATTGTACCATTTCATATAAAATGCAGAAAATTTACACCTGTGTTGTTCCTTTTATTCCTCACACTACGCCACCCATAGCACTCTTTATGCTCTAGTTACCATGTATATTACATCCACATGTGCTGTAATCTGCAAGAAAAAATTTACTTTTTATATATAGTCATAGGTATTCTAAAGAAATTGGGAGGAAGAAACGCTTTATACATTTACCTACTTAATTACCATTATGAATGTTCTTTTGGGTTTTTTGCTTTTGTTTTTGTTTTTTGTCTTTTTAGGGACACACCCACAGCATATGGAGGTTCCCAGGCTAGGGGTCCAATTGGAGCTGTAGCTTCGGGCCTACACCACAGCCACAGCAACCAGGGAACCGAGCCACATCTGCAACCTACACCACAGCTCACAGCAACGTCAGATCCTTAACCCACTGAACAAGGCCAGGGATTGAACCTGCATCTTCATGGATGTTAGTCAGATTTGTTTCCACTAAGCCACAACAGGAACTCCACACTAAAGTTCTTTATTCCTTCGTAGAGGTCCAGGTTTCTCTCTGGTCTAATTTCCCTTCAGCCTGTAGAAATTGCTTGACCTTTCTTCCAGCGAACCTCTGCTGTCAGTATAAAAGAATACCTAATGTACATTCTTTTTTCTTTTCTTTCTTTCTTTTTTTTTTTTTTTGAAGGATATATTTACTGGGTATGGAATTCTGTGTTGATAATTCTTCCTCGTGGCATTTTAAAGATGTTATTCCACTACCGTCTAGCCTCCTTATTTTCTCATAAGAAGTCAGTGGATGCTAAAATTATTGTTGTCCTGTATATCATGTGTTGTTTTTCTCTGGCTGCTTTCAAATACTCTCTTTATGTCTAGTTTTGAGTGTTTTGATTCTAATGAACCTAAACGTGATTTTCTTTACCTTTATCCTACATGGGATACCCGGGGTTTCTTGAATCTATAAATTTATGTCACTAAATTTGGAAATTTTTCAGTCATTATTTCTTCAAATATTTTTCTGACCCGTTCTTTCTTTCTTCTTCCTCTGAGACTTCAGTTACATGAGAAGTTTTGATACTGTCCTGCAGGTCCTGGAGGTTTTGTTCACTTTTTAAAAGTCTTTTTATCTCTTTCTTCTTCAGGTTGGATCATTTCTTTTTTTTTTTCTTTTTTTTTTTTTTTGTCTTTTCTAGGGCGACCCCTGTGGCATATGGAGGTTCCCAGGCTAGGGATCTAGTTGGAGCTGTAGCCACCAGCCTATACCACAACTACAGCAATGCGGGATCCAAGCCTTGTCTGCAACCTACACCACGGTTCATGGCAACGCTGGATCCTTAACACACTGAGCAAGGCCAGGGATCAAACCCACAACCTCATGGTTCCTATTTGGATTCATTAACCACTGTGCCACGACAGGAACTCCAAGGTTGGATCATTTCTATCAGTGTCCCTTTACATTCACAGATTCTTTTTTTTTGCTATCCCCATTTGATACTAGTTCTGAGGGCCAGGCTCTTCAGTGTTGGAGAAAGAAGGTAAAAACAAGCAAGAGAGGAAAACTAAAGTGAACCCTACTACACTGGATTAGGGATAAGGATCAGCAGAAACTCATTTCTTATGATGATGGAAAAGAAAGATAAATAGATGGGTTTGCATGAGTTAGTGTACATACATACATTCCTAACTCTATTCACTGAGAGGACTTAGAAACAATAACTCTTCCATAGCAATGAGCACACCTCGTGCCCAGATCTTTGTTTCTAAATACCAATGTCTAATAAAAGGAACAGGGCTCCTTGGAGAAATGGTTAATTCCAGGGATTGGGCAAAGAAAATCAAAGATGAACTTGAGCATCAAAAAGTAAGGAAGTGCTCAAAAAAGTTATAGGGGTTTGCCAAAGGCCCCAAGGCACTCTGAAAGAGCTCCTAATATAATAGTATTGAGTTATATCCCACATAACAAAATAAATAGTTATGGTTCCATTCTGATATAAATTAATTGTTAAATAAATGAATAAATGGAGAGGGTGTGACCATTCCTCCTTCATAAGATATTCCAAGGAATAAATGTGAAACAAAAGACGGAAATCAAAAACCACCATGAGAACATTGCAGTAACAATGACTGCAGGCAAGATTCACCAGTGAATGTTAAAAGCAGTGGGAGAAGGTTTAAGACAAAACAGGATATAGCTTCAAAAGATCATCCTTAAATATTGATCAATTACTGTGGTGGGATATGATCACAGATTCTATGATCCTTCTCCCTCCAAGAAGGGGACTTTATCTTTCTCTCTGTGAATGTGGGCTGGATTTTAGACTCTCATCTCACAAGCAGAATATAAAAAGAGAAAAATACTAACTGGATAGTGGGGAAACCTGGGAGGTACCACCTGAACCAAGGGCTTGGGGTTAATATCATCAGTAATAAGACATATTGACACCATGTACCCTGGGATATGAGGCAATGAGAACATGTCACCTCTGCGGGTATTCCTCCCCAAGATGATCACTCTAATTGAGAGAAAGCATTACTCTAATCCAAATTGCAGGAAATTTAGAGTTCTCCTGTGGTACAGGAGGTTAGGGATCTGGCACTGTCACTGCAGTGGCTTGGATCACTGCTGTGGTGTGAGTTCCATCCCTGGCCTGGGAACTTTCACATGCTCTGGGTGCAGGTGAAAACGAACAAACAGGGAGTTCCCATTGTGGCACAGCAGAAATGAATCCGACTAGGAACCATGAGGGTGCAGATTTGATCCCTGGCCTCGTTCAGTGGGTTAAGGATCTGGTGTTGCCATGAGCTGTGGTGTAGCTCACAGATGCAGCTCGGGTCTGGCATTGCTATAGCTGTGGTGTAGGGTGGCAGCTGTAGCTCTGATTGGACCACTAGCCTGGGAACCTCTGTATGCCACGGGTGTGGCCCCAAAAAAGAAAAAACTGCAGGAAATTCTGCAAAATATCAGACCAGTACTCCTAAAAAGTGACAATGTCATGAACAACAAGGAAAAAGGAGTTCCCACTGTGGCTTAGTAGGTTAAGAACCTGACATAGTGTCCATGATGATGTGGGTTCAATCCCTGGCCTCGATCAGTGGGTTAAAGATCTGGCATTGCCGTGGGCTGTGGTGTAGATGGAATGTGTGCCTTGGATCCAGTGTTGCTGGGGCTATGGCGTCTGTAAGCGGTTACAGTGCAATTCAACCCCTAGCCTAGGAATTTCCATAAGCCACAGAAGAAAAAAGAAAAAAAGAAAGAAAAACAAAGAAAGAGTAGGGAGTTATCACAGATTGAAGGTAACTAAGGTAAACGTGAAAATTTTGCAACATAATGTCTTGAATTGGATCCTGGAAAAGAAAAGGAACATTAGTAGAAAAACTGGGATAAGTGTTCCCTTTAAGATGTAAAACTTCTTTAAAAAAAAAAAAAATAGGAGTTCCCATAGTGGCTCAGTGGTTAACGAATCCGACTAGGAACCATGAGGTTTCGGGTTTGATCCCTCCCCTTGCTCAGTGGGTTAACAATCCGGCCGTTGCTGTGTGCTGTGGTCTGTGGTGTAGGTTGCAGATGCGGCTTGGATACCTGCGTTGCTGTGGCTGTGGTGTAGGCTGGCAGCTACAGCTCTGATTGGACCCCTAACCTGGGAACCTCCATATGCCATGGGAACGGCCCAAGAAATGGCAAAAAGACCAAAAAAATTTTTTTTAATTTAAAAAAAAGAAAGAAAAAAAATATATATGTAAAATTTCTTAAGCATCAGGACAGCTATTCTACTCCCAAGGGTTTAGTATAAAACTTTCCACACTGACTTCTTGGTGTAGTAATAATAGATATAATTGCAGTGGTCATTTATTGCATACTTAATTTAGTCCAGATACTCAGCTCAGGATTTTATATACAATGTCATTTAATCCTTCCAACAACATCATCAACTCCATTTTACAGGTAGGGGGTTGAGCACAGAGAAGTACAGTAATTGGCCAAAGGTCACACAGCTAGTAATTACAGGAACCAAGAACTAAACCCTGGGAGTTTGGCTTTCAGTACTCAGACTCTTTAACTGCTATGCTTGGTCTGTGGGAGTGTCCACCAAATTATTGCCTGGAAGAATTAGGAAACTCCATTACGAGAATATTTTCAATCATCCAAAACAAGAACCATAAAATATTGGAGGAAGAAATGTTTGTATAATTCTTTCTGAAGCAGAAAAATCTATACCCTTGTTTTCCAAGTTTTAGTCATTCCTCTTTCAGCCTCTTCTTTGATTTCTGCCATGGCTGACATAACCTGTACGCTTAGTCACTTAATATCTTTTAAATCGACTCAATTGTTTCTGCTTAAGTAAATTATTTAAAAAAGAAAGTGACCTCATATCACTATTGTAAATGGAAAAGCAGTATCATTTACTTTAAGTAAATGGTAACCTAAAAATAAATACCATAGAAACAAAACAATTATCAATAGATTACAGTTAGATGCTGGTGCCTGCCAAGGGCCTGAGCCTGAGTGAGTTCTGTTCTCTCTTTGCTAAAACAGGGAAGATTTAGCCTGTTAGAGAGCTGTCTACAACAGATCAGTACCAAAAGGTAATCAGAAGAATTTTCAAAAAACTGGGGGGAAAATGTCTTTTTTGTAATTTTGGTATTAGGTGGTAGAAATGCCATAGTAACAGTGGCTTAAACAAAGTAAAAAATATTTCTATCTCACACAAAAGTCCAAAGGTAGGTGAACTGGCTGGTATGATATCCCACAATGCTTGAAGAGGCACCTCTGTCTTGTGGTCCCATTAGTGAGGCTTACAAGGCTACCTCATGGCTAAAGATTGCTGCTTCAACACCAGCCATCACTTCTGCTCTCCAGGGAGCAACAGGATGAAAAAGGGGAGCTCCCACTGTAGCTCAGCGGTAACGAACCTGACTAGTATCCATGAGGACTCCAGTTCGATCCCTGGCTTGCTCAGTGGGTTAAGGATCAGGCATTGCCATGAGCTGTGGTGTAGGTCACAGACACAGCTTGGATCTGACATTGCTGTGGCTGTAGCATAGGCTGGAAGCTACAGCTCTGATTCGACCCTTAGCCTGGGAACTTCCATATGCTATGAGTGTGACCCTAAAAAATAATAACAAAATAATATAATTTTTTAATTTTTTAAAAAAAGAAAGAAAAGGGAAGAAAAAGGAACACCTCTTCTCTTTAAGAACACTTCCCCAATTTTGCTTGCATCTCATTGGCTAGAATTTAGACATACAGCCAGGGAAACAGGGAAATGTAATTTTTATTTTGAGTAGCCAAGTGCCTAACTTTAGAAGAGGGTCAGGGAGAATTCTATTATTAGAGAAAAAGAAGGAAATAGATAGGCAATGGCAATCTGTGATTTTATGATTCTCCCCCCATCCGTCTTCTTCCCAGATTCACCTTAGGACCAGGCCTTGAGCTGACATCTCCACCTGCCCCTGAAGTTGGCCTCAACCCCACTTTCCGCACCTTCCAAGCTAAGGAAAACACTTCTCCCTTTACTCTAAGGTTATATTTTGTTATGAGTTCCCTTAAACCTGTCCTGCCCTCTGAGTCTTGACAGGCCCCCTGGGCTGAGTGGGCTATGGAGCTGCCCAGCACTGCTATAGAGGAAGGAGCACTGCTTGAGGAGTCATCCAACTTGGGTGTGTTCCCAGACTCTGCCCCTCTCTGGATGTGCTGGCCACCACTGATTCACTCCAACAATGATTCACTCCATCACTGATTCACTCCATCACTGATTCACTCCACCACTGATTGATTCACTCTCGGAGACTTCATTGAAACTGACCTCACAGTGCCAAAGCCCAAGGGCTAGAAGACTCCGTGGCCCCAAACTGAGTTAAGGGCTCTAACAACTGTCCTGAAGCTCAGGGAATTTCACATCTTAAAGGGAAGGTGTGTCACATCTAACACAAAGACATACAAAAGTCATTCTCAGGAGTTCCTATAGTGGCTCAGCAGTAACGAACCTGACTAGTATCCATGAGGACGCAGGTTCCATCCCTGGCCTTGCTCAGTGGGTTAAAGATCTGGCACTGCAGTGAGCTATGGTGTAGGTCACAGATGTGGCTCAGATCCCACATTTCTGTGGCTGTGGCGTAGTCCAGCAGCCACAGCTCCGATTGGACCCCTAACCTGGGAACTCCCATATGCCATGGGCACAACCCTTAAAAAAAGTCATTCTCAACATGAAGATATATACAAAAATTGCTAAGGATGGTCTTGGCAACTACCAGCAATTTGGAAATGGGAATCATCTTATGTCAAATGACCTTGAATTATTATCTGAAGAGGGATGATGTGGCATGACCAGGGGAGGGAGGGAAGTTATGGGGCACTGCTGTTGGCAACCTCAGAGATGGGTCACAGTTGATGAGATTACCAGCCATCTGGACCACCCAGACACGGGGCACCATCCATGGTAGGGCTAGGACCATAGGCTTTGGGAGCGAGAGGAAATCTGGAGACTCCTTGACCCAACAACAGGTTTCCACATTTTAAAAATCAAAAACTTTTTTTTTTCGGCTGCCCCAAAGCATATGTAGTTCCCAGGCCAGGGATCAGATCCAAGATGCAGTTTCGACCTATGCCACAACTGCAACAACACCAAATTCTTAACCCACTTGCATCCCACTTGCATCCCACTGCTCCAGAGATGCCCAATCCCATCTCGCCACAGCAGGAACTCCAAAAATCAATAGCATCTTTTAAAAAACATCACCTCAAGGAGTTCCTGTCGTGGGGCAGTGGTTAATGAATCTGACTAGGAACCATGAGGTTGCAGGTTTGATCCCTGGTCTTGCTCAGTGAGTTAAGGATCTAGCGTTGCCATGAGCTGTGGTGTAGCTCGCAGACGCGGCTTGGATTCTGCATTGCTGTAGCTCTGGTGTAGGTCAGCGGCTCCAACTCTGATTAGACCCCTAGCCTGGGAACCTCCACATGCCTCGGGAGCAGCCCTAGAAAAGGCAAAAAGACCAAAAAAAAAAAAAAATCACCTCAGTAAACTTCTGTGACTTGTCAGTTACATTGTACAAATTAAGAATTCACATTTTCTTGAGGTTGTGGGTTCGATCTCTGGCCTCACTCAGTGGGTTAAGGATCCAGCATTGCCATGAGCTGTGGTGTAAGTTGCAGATGCAGCTTGGATCTGGCATTGCTGCGGCTGTAGTGTAGGCTGGCAGCTACAGGTCCGATTCAGCCCTTAGCCTGGGAACATCCATATGCCTAGGGTGTGGTCCTAAAAAGACAAAAGACAAAAAAAAAAATCATGTTTTCTGTATTTTCTACCTGAGACACATATCTACTGGTCAGAGGGTCTGGTGAGCATGGGCAAAATGACAGGACCATGCTGAACTGCCATATGCTGGACATTTACCTCTTACTCAGGCTCAGTCTGGGGGAAAAAAAAAATCATATTAGATGGGAAGTTGAAAAACACCCAAAAAAGCTGATGAGCCAGCCCCACTCTTGGCATCTTTGCTGGTCTCCAGGATCCTCCTAGGTTGGTAAGAGCTAAACTTTCTGTCCATCTCCTTGATTTACTGGTGGTAAAACAGGGGGCCCAGGCAAGGAAATGGGCTCATGCAAAGCCATGCAGCAATGGATGGAGAGACATGTCCCAGAACTCCTGACTGGGGACCATGTCTATACCTTCCAATTGCTCAACTCCAAAACTCCAGCTGACAGCTTGACAGCAGTGTGGGAACCAGCTTAGCAGAGTCACAGGGAAGAGAAGGGTTGCTCCCGAAGAAAAGAAGAATCAGCCACACCCAAGTATATAAACGAACAAAAACGCCTGGATCAGAAAGCCAGGCCTATGCCAAAATGCCATAGGTGCCGTAAATGAAGCGGCTAAACATGCCAGACTGGTTATAATGATCCAGCAAGCTGACAGGGTGTCTGAGGGCTGCAGCCTTTATGATGGGTCCCAGGATGTTCATCTGGCTTGTTAGATGATCTTGGACTGGTGATAAGTGAAAGTATTGTTTTCCCCAAACACCATCTAGATCTAACTCAGGAACAGACCACCCAGAGAGCAGCTATAAGCTGTCACTCTTAATAAAAGAATAAATTGCAATATGGTTTTATTCCCAGCCCTTGACGAAATCACTGACTCTCTCATGTAAAGTGTCAAACCAGCCTGTGACACCGTCAGAGAAACCAAACATCAGCTCAGTTTCCTTAGTGGTCATGTGACCTTGAGCAAGCCCTGGCTCGCAGAGGTCCTCAGTGCCCCAGACATAAAGTAGTACCATTAGTCCCTGTATTTGTTTGCTAGGACTGCCGAAACAAAGTACCACAGACTGGGGACTTAAACATCAGAAATGTCTCTTAGCTCTGGAGGCTGGAAGCAGCAGATCAAGTGTCAATAAAATTGCTTCCTTTAAGGGCTATGAGAGAGTTTCTGTTGTCTGCCTCTCCTTTAGCTTCCAGTAGTTTGCTGACAATTTTTCTTTTTAGAGCCGCACTCATGGCACATGGAAGTTCCCATGAGGGGTCGAATCAGAGCTGCAGCTGCCGGCCTACATTGCAGCCACCGCCAGGCGGGATCGGAGTTGCATCTGTGACCTACACCTCAGCTCACATCAACATCAGGTCCTTAACCCATGGAGCGAGGCCAGGGATCAAACCCTCATCTTCAGGCATGCTTGTTGGGTTCTTACCCCACTGAGCCATGACAGGAACTCCTGCTGGCAACTTTTGATGTTTCTTCCCTTGTAAATGCATCACCCTGGTCTCCACGTGGTATTCTCTCTCTGCCTATGTGTGTGCGTGTGTGTGACTCTTGTGCCCTTTTTTTATAAGGCCACAAGTCATAATGGATTAGGGTCCACCCTAATGACCTCATCTTAACTCATTACCTCTGCAGTGACCCCATTTCCAAATAAGGCTACATTCTGAGGTACTTACTGGTCATTAGGATTTCAACATATGAATTTGGGTAGGAAACAATCCAACCCATAAGAGTCCCCATTCCTGCCATCCCCAGATGGACTACACGGGTCACAGAAGGCCATGCATGTGAAAGTATGTAGACGCAGATAAGGCTGACAGGAAGGAAGAGGCTGTGGGTTTCTTCAGGTTATGGCTGTAACCCCGAGAAGCAGAAACTTCAAGGTGCCAGGAGTTTGTGCCTATCGTGGAATGCTCAGCAGAGAGCCTGGGTGGCCAGCTTACCCATGTTTCCCTAAGGTGCTTGGCCTAAAAAAGCAAAACCAGGAAAGGGTTTGCACAGAGGCAAGACCTCTTAGTTGGTCTGTGACTGGCTGAGGAAACTCTGGTTTCTTTTCTGCTCCATCCAAGAGTCTGCTGCAACCTACAGCAAACTTGCTTTAACAGGCATTCTTGGAATTCCCTTCATGGCTCAGGGGTTAACAAACCCAACTAGTACCCATGAGGATGCGGGTTTGATCCCTGACCTCACTCAGTGGGTTAAGGATCCGCCATTGCCATGAGCTGTGGTGCAGGTCACAGACGCATCTCAGATCTGGCATTGTTGTGGCTGTGGTGTAGGCCGGCAGCTATAGCTCTGATTCGACCTCTAGCCTGGGAATTTCCACATGCCACAAGTGTGGCTCTTAAAAAAAAAAAAAAAATGGCAGTCATTCTTTGGCGCCCACCCTCTTGCACCCCATGCATGTTAGCATTGAATGATGTGAAGATAATTCAATCCCCCATGTGGTTTGCAGCAGGTGGACAGAGGGTTGCCATTTCCTGTTGCCACATACAAATAAGATGTGGTCACTCCGTGGGAAGTAGCCTACGACCACCTAGGATGAGGGTCACCAGCCCCCTGAGCTGCCCCTGTTCACCTCACCAGCCACATGGGCCACTCTCTCCTCGGTCAGAGCTCTCTCCACTCCAGGGCACGCAGAATAGGAGCAACTTAGAGTTCCCATTGTGGCTTGGTGGGTTAAGAACCCAACTAGTATCCATGAGGATATGGGTTCGATCATTGGCCAAGCTCAGTGGGTTAAGCATCCAGCATTCCACAAGGTGTGGCTTAGGTCTAAGGTGCAGCTCAGATCTGATCCCTGGCCCAGATTCTCCATATGCCTTGGGGTGATCAAAAGAACAAAGAAAGAAATGGAACAACAAGTGAGTTGAAGTTCCCTGCATATCATTTCCCACTTCCCAAGGAGAAACCATGTCATAAAGTTGGTGTTATCATTCCCATGAGCATCTTTATACTTTAATACACATGTATACATCCATACACATTTTACAGCACTGACTCGCAGTTGTCCTAAAACTTTGTCCCAGTGGAATCCTGCTGGACATTCCTCCTGTGCTTTTTTTTTTTTTTTTTCCACTCAACATTATGCCTTTGTTCGTATCCATGTTTATACATGTGGCTGCAATTCACTTATTTTAACTGCTATATAAATAGGCCGTAATTTTTAAAATTTGATTCCTGGTTGTTTGCATGACCTTGCAAGAAGATTTTTGTACCAATGAGTCTCCCACGCTCCTCTGCAGCAAGACCTAGAAGTGGGATGCCTGGGTCATCTTCGGTTCTTCTGAGTACCGTCAAACTTCCCTCTGAAGTGGTTCTACCAATTTCTACTCCCACCTGTAGAACTTTGAACTCTCCGCATTGTTGTCTACACTTGGTCTTATCAGCCTTTAAATTTTTGCCAAGCAAAATGAAAAAGTATCTGAGATTTTAATTTGCATTTTCCTTTATTAGCAGTGAGACTGTACATCTTTTCTCTTTCTTTCTCTCTTTCTTTCTTTCCCTTTCTTTCTTTCTTTCTTTCTTTCTTTCTTTCTTTCTTTCTTTCTTTCTTTCTTTCTTTCTTTCTTTCTTTCTTTCTTTCTTTCTTTCTTTCCTTCTTTCCTTCTTTCTCTCTTTTCTTTTCTTTCTTTCTTTCCTTTCTGTGTCTTTTTAGGGCCGAACCCTCAGCATATGGAAGTTCCCAGTCTAGGGGTCAAATTGGAGCTGTAGCTGCCTGCCTATACCACAGCCACAGCAATACGTATCTGAGCCGCATCTGCAACCTATACCACAGGTTGTGGCAACATTCCATCTTTAACCCACTGAGCGAGGCCAGGGATCGAACCCACATCCTCATGGATACTAGTTGGGTTTGTTACTACTGAGCCATGACAGGAACTCCATGTGCACCTTTTTATGGCTTGATTTTACTGGCCTGAGTTTTTAGGTATCTCCCCCCCGCCCCAGTGAGATTCAAGAGTAGTGCAGAATAGCCAGAATTTAAATCTTAGTCCTGGCTCTCAGTAACTCCAGAAACTCTCCTAATCCCTGGATATGAAATTCACTGTTCCTGGAGTTCCCTTCGAGGCTCAGTAGTTAGCAAACCTGACTAGGATCCATTAGGATTCGGTTCGACCCCTGGCCTCGCTCAGTGGGTTAAGAATCCAGTGTGGCTGTGGCATAGGCAGGCAGCTGCAGCTCCAATCTGACCCCTAGCCTGGGAAATTCCATATGCCATGGGTGAGGCCCTAAAAAGTAAAAAAAAAAAAAAAAAAAAAAAAGAAAGAAAAAAAGAAAAAGAAATTCACTGTTCCCAAATAGCCTGCAGGAGTTGATCTTGGGGAGGCTGAAAAAGAGTAACCAGAGAAGGGGCCTGTTCCGCGGTATCCATCCACCAAACAATTGGAGTCTTGCACAGCACCTCTGGTGGTGATCTAGGGCATGACTTATGCAAAGCTGGTCCTGTATGGCACAGGAGCCCTCATCTCTGCAGGAGCCCTCATCTCTGCAGGAGCCTTGGGGAAAGGATGTGAGCAAAAGAAATGGCAAAGTTAAGAGACTAGCACCCTACTGAGCAGAAACCACAGGAAAATTCTGTGTGACATATTTTAAGTAAACTCTATTGAAATATAACAGATACATAACAAAGTACACAAATTGTGCCCAATCCAGTTGAATTTTCACAGTTAACATATTTCCATAACCCCCACCCAGATCTAGAACAGAATATTACCAACACCCTAAAAGTTCCTCTCATCTACCCTCCAAGTCACTACCCCCTCCCCCCTCAGAAGCAGGTTCACATTTTTTTTTTAATATATTATCCTGGAGTTCCCTGGTGGCCTAGTGGGTTAAGAATCAAGCATTGTTGCTGCTGTGGCTCAGGTCACTGCTGTGGCACAGGTTCAATCCCTGGCCTGGGAATGTCTGCATGATGTGAGTGTCACCAAAAAATAAATAAATACTATTTTTAAAAAATAAAAAATAAATAAAATGAAATATATTCTCCTGGCTGTTGAAGGGTAGCCAGAAGTTTTCTGGATTTTTCCCTTGAATCTCACTAGGGAAGGAACCTGGAGTCTTATGTCCACACAATGCCATATCAATTTTTAAATATTTGAAAACATAGACCCAAACCATAGCAAAGCCTCAGAGGTTCCTTGCTTGGCCAGGCTTGGTCTCCTGGATGGAGGGAGGTGTTTGGTTGGGGTGGCATGGAGCCCTGGGGTGGGAGTGGCTAGAAGAGTGATCATTTACTAACCTGCAAGAATGTATATTCTACTGTCCAGAGTGGACCTGCTGGTGTGCTGCTGAGGGTCAGAGCCGAGGGTGCAAGTGAGAGAAGCAAATGTGTTAAGAGTCTCTTGGGGTTCAGGAAAGAGTGAGTGGCAGTTTGGCTTGGCTGTAGAGATAGACAGAAATAAGTTTTTGGAGTTCCCATAGTGGCTCAGTGGTTAATGAATCCGACTAGGAACCATGAGGTTTCGGGTTCGATCCCTGGCCTTGCTCACTGGGTTAAGGATCCGGCGTTGCCGTGAGCTGTGGTGTAGGTCACAGATGCAGCTCGGATCCCGCGTTGCTGTGGCTCTGGTGTAGGCTGGTGGCTACAGCTCTGATTAGACCCCTAGCCTGGGAACCTCCATATGCCGCAGGTACGGCCCTATTAAAAAAATTAAAAAAAAAAAAAAGAAGAAGAAGAAAAGAAAAGAAATAAGGAAGTTTTCAGCGTATTTTAGGTTTATTTGGGTAGAGCATTCCCAGGATCTGGTGATGGACTGGATAAGCGGAAGAGGGTGAAAGAGGTGTGAAGGCCAAGGAGGACATGTAGGCAAAGACCAATGCCATTTACCAAGATGGGGTCCCCCAGAGCAGGCGAGGACTTAGGGTGGAAATCACGAGTTCTGTTTTGGACATGTTAAATCTGAGGTGCCCCTGAGCCCAGCAGGTGGAAATGTCAAGCAGAGAATTAGAAATGAGATTTTTCAGCTGAAAGGAAGGTCTAGATTGAAGATTTAAGCCTGGAGTCATTGGCCTAAGGAGACTATTTATTCCCATGATGTCAGTGAGATTTCTAAGGAGACAGGACCAAAAAGGACTATCAGCTACTGTTCAACAGTCTTTAAGTACATATTAATGATACTGAGGCTACGTTTTTAACAGTCCTTGTCTTTTAGAAAGATATACTGAAATGTTTAGTATAAAGTATTATGGGAGTTCCCATCATGGCTCAGTGGAAACAAATCTGACTAGTATCCATGAGGACAGATGTTCGATCCCTGGCCTCACTCAGTGGGTTAAGGATCTGGCGTTGCTGTGAGCTGTGGTGTAGGTCGAAGACTCGGCTCAGATCCCACATTGCTGTGACTGTGGTGCAGGCAGCAGCTACAGCTCTGAATCGACTCCTCCATATGCCAAGGGTGCAGCCCTAAAAATATAAATAAATAAACAAACAAACAAACAAACAAAGTAATAAAGTAATATGAAGTGTGGAATCTTCCTAAAAATAAAGCAGGAGAGGGGAGTGAATATTTAGGAATATTATGAGGAGTTACCGTCATGGTGCAGTAGTTAACGAATCCGACTAGGAACCATGAGGTTGCGGGTTCAATCCCTGGCTTCGCTCAGTGGGTTAAGGATCCAGTGTTTCCATGAGCTGTGGTGTGGGTCACAGACATGGCTCAGATCCTGCTTTGCTGTGGCTCTGGTATAGGCCGGTGGCTACAGGTCCGATTAGACCCCTAGCCTGGGAACCTCCATATGCCTCGGGAGTGGCTCAAGAAAAGGCAAAAAGACCAAAAAAAAGGAATATTATGAATATTTAAGCCATAATTTGGTAACTGTTGAAAACAGATGATGAATACACAGGGGTTCATTATATTATTCTTTCTATTTCAATGTATGTTTGAAATGTTCTGTACTGAAAGGACTTAAAGGAAGACAAGGACACAACACGGAGTCTGGAAGACCTCCAGGCTTTAGCAGTCAGATGGAGGGAATAGGAAAGTTCGCAAAGGAAACAGAAGTGGCCCGAGGGGCGGGGAAGGAGGTTGACCAGCAAAGGCTGGGTTCTCTGGAGTGAACAGGGAAAGGGGCTGAAGAAGGAGCGAGATGGCAACTGACCTGTTAGGGACTCAGAGGGCAAGGCCAATGAATATCTTTTTTTTTTCTTTTTTTTTTTTTCTGCCACTCCCGCTGCGTGTGGAAGTTCCTGGGCCTGGCATGGAACCCAAGCCTCAGTAGCGACCAGATCCACAGCCGTGACAATGCTGGATCTCTAACCTGCTAGGCCAAGGCTGATGAGTGTTTAATTCTGTCTGATAGATTTGGCAAGTTGGAGGTCCTTGGAGAGCTCCACAAGGCAGCGCCAAGGGAGCAGGTTCAGTGTCAGAAATCTGCCCCAAGTGGGGAGTTCCCTTTGTGGCTCAGCAGTTAATGACACCAACTAGCATCCATGAGGATCTGGGTTCGATCCCAGGCCTCACTCAGTGGGTTAAGGATCCAGCGTTGCCATGTGCTGTGGTGTAGGTTGAAGACCGTGGCTCTGATCCTACATTGCTGTGGCTGTGGTGTGGGCCGGAGGCTACAGCTCTGATTCGACCCCTAGCCTAGGAACTTCCGTATGTTGCTGGTGTGGCCCTAAAAAAGATCAAAAGGAAAAAAAGAAATCTGCCCCAAATGAACTGAGGGAGAGCAGAAGGGTGTATAGACTCCTCCTTTGACAAGCTTGACTGTGAATGAGAGCAGGGCAAGGAGTTGAGGGAAGCGTTTTCTTTCACAAAGGGAAAGTCAGAGCGTTAAACTCCAAGAGGGAGGTCAAGATGCAAGGGCAGGGCCAGGAACCACCAGAGTGAGGCTCCGAGTGATCCACCATCCAGGGTCACAGAGGGAGAGGCTGATGCAGGTGAGGCTGGAAGGTCTGCAGGCCAATGCCCCTCTGATGGCTGCTCCTCCCTGTTCTTGGGGCAGGACACTTTGTCTTTGTCATCAGATGCCCGAGAGGGGAGGTTACATAGGAAAGCTGAGGAGGTGGAGGCCGGCTTGCAGCAGTCATGGAGAACGGAAGGCTGAGCTTGCAAGTTCCTGTTGTGGTTCAGCAGTAATGAGCCCAGCTAGTATCCATGAGGACGCAGGTTCCATCCCTGGCCTCGCTTCCGTGGGTTAAGGATCCCGTGTTGCCGTGAGCTGTGTGTAGGTCTCAGGTGAGGCTTGGATCTTGCATTGCTGTGTCTGTGGCGTAGGCTGGCAGCTGTAGCTCCAATTCGACCCCTAGCCTGGGAACCTCCATATGAGTGCAAAAAAAAAAAAAAAGGAGAGAGAGAGAGTGCCGCCTCCCTGCCACCACTTTGTGATGGCATGTTTTAATTCTCTCTTAAACTCTGCAGTCCTGACTGTTCTTTGATGTTGTAGGCGGCCAGGGAGGAGGAGATGCTGACGTAAAGTATCTCTGCACTCAAGTTAGAAGTCACTGTGACACTGAAGAGAGAGGACCCATCTCCCTCAGAGGCAGAGGCCACCTCTGAATAAGAGTACGGGTCAGAGGATCGCCAGACAAGGACCCAGGAGGGACTAAGATTCCTGAACTTGGGGTTCCCATTGTGGCACAGCGAAAATGAATCCAACTAGGAACCATGAGGTTGCAGGTTCAATCCCTGGCCTCCCTCAATAGGTTAAGGATCCAGCTGTGGTGTAGTTTGCAGATGTGGCTCGGATCTGGCATTGCTGTGGCTGTGGTGTAGGCTGGTGGCTACGGCTCTGATTAGACCTCTAGCCTGGGAATCTCCATATGCTGTGGATGTGGCCCTAAAAAGAAAAAAAGAAAAAAGATTTCTGAACTTGGCAACAGCCGTGTGAACATGCCTTCATTCCACATCGAAGGGTTAAGTACCAATGGTGATAGCCTTGATTCAATGGCAAGTGATTTGCTGATGCTATAAATAAACATTTTTCACATATTGTCTTTCTCCATCAACTGAGTATTTATGTAATACGGCAGAAGGAAAAAAAAAAGTGAGCGATAGTTTTGGTTAACTCCAGCAATTTTTCTTTATTGCTTAAAGCAAATTAATATTGACTTAAATACATTTCATTCCCTCTCCTTTTAAAGGTTTATCACCTCCTCAACTCTGTCTCTCCCCAGGCTGGCATCGCCCAGAGAAGAGCAGGGCTACAATGTTAAAAATAAAAACAGCCCCCAGGAGTTCCTGTTGTGATGAGTTCATGAGGATGCGGGTTCCATCCCTGGCCGAGCTCAGTGGGTTAAGGGTCCAACATTGCCGCAAGCTGAGGTTCGGATCTGGCATTTCTGTGGCTGTGGCGTACGCTGGCAGCTGCAGCTTCAATTCAACCCCTAGCCTGGGAACTTTCATATGCCATGGGTGCAGCCCTAAAAAACAAACAAACAAACAAACAAACAAAGAATAGCCCCCATCTTGTATCTGCAGACTCTGCCCTGTATCTGCCCTGCCCTTTCTAAGCCATATCTTCAGCTTGGCTAACTGGAGCTTCCAACAGGCTCCTACTCCATGAGGTTAGCAAGACACAGTGGTGGTTTTTCAAATGTTTTCTTTTGAGTTCCCATTTAACCGACCAAGAAGCTGGAGGCTCTGGAGGAGATATGATTTGCAAAGACTCCCCAGCTTGTCAAACACAGAGTTTCCACTCAAGCCCATCACTTCTGGCGCCCAGGGTTGGTGTCCGAGGGATGAGAGATGGGGACTCCAGTGGTGGCAGACAGGACACGGGGATGAGCAGTCTCTGGGGCACAGGGGTGACTCCTTGGGCGCCCTCTCCTGGTGTCCCACATGTGAACAGGACATCTCCAAAGACAGTGGCCCTCTCAGGGCAGAAAGCTGTGGACAGCACCTCCGATGCCAGAGAAAACCAGATACCTGCCAAGCTTGACGGTTCCAGGCCAGAACAGAACTTGGTTTTTATTGAACCCAAGAAAAGGCCAAAGAAAACAATTAGGGGACTCTTACACTCTAGAAGCCAGCGCCCTGCCCCCAGCCCCTCTGCAGACAGACTGACAGTGGCGACTCACCCCTCCCCAGGGAGCGGCCTCAGAGGAAACAGGCCCGGAGCGAATAGGGGGAGCTCTGTGAGGACCGATCTCCGGCAGGTCCTGGTCTCCAGGAAGGAAAAACAGGATTAAAATCACCACGGTTGGCAACGGTGCTGCTCCCCAGGGTCCAGGGGCGCCTGGTGAGGGGTGTGCAGGAAGGACAGTGAGGGAAGGGGCGTGGGCCTGTTGCACTCCAGAGCCCGTTTCCTGGCCATGGCTGGACAAGGACGGAGATGGACCCGAAGGGGCCTGTCTGCTGCTACAAGCACAGATCATGGATCCCTGACCATCCACCATCGTGGATCCCTGACCATTAACCCATCACTTCCCCAAGTACCATACTGTGGGGAGAATCATTTCAGCTTTGCCTGACCCAGGCTAACATTTTTTCTTTTTATGGCCACCCCTGCAGCATATGGAAGTTCCAGGGCCAGGAGTCAAATCGGAGCCCCAGCTGAGGCCTATGCCACAGCCACGGCAACACCAGCCACACCAAATCTGAGCTGCATCTGTGACCTAAGTATGCTGCAGCTTGCAGTAAGTCAGATCCTTAATGCACTGAGTGAGGTCGGGGATATCGAACCCATATTCTTAGAGACTACCTCTGGTCCTTAACCTGCTGAGCCACAGTGGGGACTCCAGGCTAACATTTTTAAGGATTGTCATTTTGGAGTTCCCTTTATGGCTCAGTGGTAACAAAAAAACTAGTCTCCATGAGGACGCAGGTTCGATCCCTGGTCCTGCTCAGTGGGTTAATGATCCAGCGTTGCCATGAGCTGCGGTGTAGGTGACAGATGCTGCTCGGATCTGGCATTGCTGTGGCTGTGGCATAGGCCTGAGGCTGCAGCTCCAATTCAACCACTAGTCTGGGAACTTCCATATTTTCATATACCATGGATGAGGCCCTTAAAAAAAAAAAAGCCCCAGAGCTGTGCTGCAGGAACACATGGGGCATCTCCCCCTCAGGCCTCCAGGCCACTCTGGCAGAATACCTGCTTCCTCATTTACTTCAGGTCTCTGCTCAAATTCCTCTGTCCTGGATGCCCTCCCTGGCCACACCCATCGCCCCTGTCCCCTGACCCTTCTTTCTGTCTCTTCATGGAACTTACCTCATCCTGATCTCACAGATTCTCTTGCCCAGGATGTCAATGCCGTGAAGGCAGAGACCTGGTCCTGCTCTCTTTGGAGTTCTCAGCTCCTATATTACAGACACTGTTCACTAAATTTTTGTCAAAAGAAGGAAGGAAGGGAGGAAAACTATAGTGACACACCATTTGTGGCAAATCTGAGAGGGATTCCAGGTGGAGATGACCGAGGGCCAGGAATTACAGTACAGTAGGATATCCCAGGGGCAGAGAGAAGACCAGTAGGGGCACCTACACAGTTAAGGAGGCCAGAGAGGTGTGGGGACAGCTCCCGAAGGGCCTCGAGGCCATGAAGGGGTCAGGGCCTTTCCTTGGGTTGTGCGGAATACGTCCAGAGTGGTTAAGCAGAGGACAAGGAAGGGCAGGTGCCCTGGAGGGGGAGAGATAGAGCCTGGGAGGATGGCCAGGAACTACCAGACGGTGCCTGCAGAGCAGGGAGGTAAGTTCCTGGGGGCCAGAGGGTCCCTGAGCACAGAGGTACAGCCTGGATGGGGCCTGGGAGGCTTCCTGGAGAAGGTGAGTCCTGCTCAGTGCTCTGGAGGCCACACCAGACATCAGGGCGGCAGGAATGGGCAAGAGAGGGCAGGGTGCCAGGAGCCAGTTCTCAGTGGCTGACAGCACCCATTCCTCCCACCTCTGCACCCCCATGAACACCAACACATTCACCCCAAACATTCTGGATGGACTTAAGCTAATTATCCAGCCAGGAAATGTCTGTGTGGACAAGGCCATGTCTCCCAACACCCCCTACCCCCGCCCTGGGCGGCCTTGAGTGTTCTCTGCCCATCTCCTTGCCTGGGGCCAGCCCAAGGCCGGGGACTCGCCCCAGACACAACTCAGATCCTCCCCCTGCTCTGCACCTACTTGGCTCCCCACCCCCTGCTTGGAGGAAGCTTTCTGTTTGGGTCTTTTGGGGTAGCGTGTGGGTAAGCAGGGGCTGGGCCTCCTCCCAGTTTAGTCTTTCATACGCCCTCTTGGGTCCACCGCCCTCTCCACCCCTTCTTCCAACCTGCACATGGGCAAAGAGGGCAATACACACTCCCAACGGGCACCCCCCTCCCCAGGACCCACAAACAAGGCCTTGAGGAGGGTGACAAACTCTGCAAATCAGTCCAGTAATGCCACCCACCCCACTTGCCAGGGTAGGGGAGACACATCATACTTACACAGCACTGCTCCTTATAGCTTCCAAGTCACTTTGGGGTGTAAAAACATTTTAAAAATGTATTATATGTTACTCGGTACCACGTTTGATATATTTAGATCATTTTTCAAAAAAGAACACCAGCAGAACCTCACCCTGGAAAAGAAATCCCCTTTCCCCCAAACTTCCAGGTTATTTTTGGAGGCACCTCCCTGGCTCTGCTCTGGGGAGGGAGGCGGTGAAGACCCCACCCCCACCCCTGAGCCCACCCCCGGGGGAGCACAGCTAGCTCTTCCCTGGTGCACCACCCCACCAGGGACGTCAAATTGATTAACTTCATCATGGCAGCGAGCTCCCTAATGTTTTTCTTCGCAGTGTCTCGGCTCTAAACGATCGTGACCCAAGGCAATTTACAGTTACTTCCATTTTTTTTAATGAAGTCTGATTTAATAGTCGGAATGGTTAATGGCTTCGTCTGTCACACATAATAAAACAGAGCCTAATTGTATTTTAAAAAGGCCCTTTTGGTATGAACAGAAGCAACAACTTGATTGCCTTGAGAGAAGGGGCTTTGCGGTGTGCTGAGATGGCTTCCCAAGGGCGCCACTTTCTCCCTGGGTCACCAGTCCCCCTCCCTCAGAGCTCTTCCTTCTAAAGGAATTTCCTAACTCCCCAGCCACTTAAAACCCTTGGCCAGCTTCCTCAGGTGGCCCCACCCGCAGGCTTCCAGGGTTTGACACACCCTTGCATAATTACAGCCCTTCAGGCCCTCCCACACAGCCTGATAACCCATTTTATACCTGGGAACACTGAGGCTGGCTTGCCCTACCTGTCCAGAGCCCCAGGGTGGTGAGTCAGTGCCTCTTTGGTAGGCATTCTCCCCAGCTGCAAGCCCTGACCCTCCCCACTCAGCCAGACACCCCACATGTGCTCCTCCCCTGTGAAAGTACAGGGTGTCGTCCCTGAACAGGCCAGGTGTCCTGTCCTTTTAGCACCAAGCTTGACCACTGAATCCAAACCCATGGGGAAACTGAGGCAAAGGACAAGTGATTCATGCAAGAGCCAGAGCTTCTTCAAATGGACCTGAGGCTAAATGTTGGTCCTTGAGCCAATAACACACTTGCCTTCTATAAAATATAAAAGCCAGGCCCCTCCTTTAGGGGATCCTGGGAAGCCCCGCAGAAGCCTGGCCAGGGCTGGCCTCCTGCCCGCCTTGCCACTCCTGCTGTCCTCTCTTCACCAGCCCCCTCCAGGGCCCTGCCCACCTCTGCCCAAGCATGCCCTGAGTAAGCCCATCTTGGAGCCTTGGACAGGGTTTACCAGTTGGCTGAGCAGGTGTCCCAGGGAAGCCCCAAGCGGTTTCACTGACACCACACTGAATGCATAGTGGTGCTCCACCTGGGAGTGGGGGACAGTGAAAACAGAGCTCTGGACTTGGTGTCATGAGCCATGTGACCGGGCTCCTTCTCCGAGGGCCAGCCCTCCCTCTGTGAAACACATCCTGGCTTCTCACGCCTGCCCCTCCATAGCCTCTGTCTTCAGTGGGCACTTTGATGAGGGCAGACCAGGGTGCCAGGAAGGCCCACAGGGCCCGGAGGAAAGACCAGAGTCCTGTGGAAGAAGTGCCCCGCCGCAGGGGTGGCTTGGCTCCCACCAGGGCATACCCTGCAGGCTTGGGAAATGGGGCCTGTCTGGACACTCCTGCCCTTTGTCATGTAGCCTCTTTTAAGTACCTGTGCCCAGGTGATGCTGAGGAGCAAAGAGCATGTGGGCTCTTGTCCAGTGTCTTGGGTTGGAGGGTTTATGGCTCAAAGAGGCATCCAGGCTGGACTGCAGCTGCTCCTCGGAGATCAGCCTGGCAGAGGGCCTCAGCTGGGAGCCAGACCTTGCAGATCTTCTCTAGGGCAGAGCCCGTAGCTGTGCAGACCCATCTCTAAAAAGGGGAAGGAGATTATGGCAATGGGGAGCCCTCTAGACCCTCACAGTAAGGTGCAAGAAAAGTGGGTTTAGAATTGATAGACCAGGTGGTAGCCTGCCCAGCTTCCAAAACGTGTGATCTGGACCCTGTCCTCATCTGGAATGGACAGCCAGTGATCAGGGCCGGGAGGGTGTGGGCAGACCACACAGAAATAGCCTCAACCAGGCACACGGAGAGTCTGTAAGAAGCATAAATCCTACCCTCCCAGAGGGAAAATGGGGAGGGAGCTTGTATTCTCATTTCTCACTCTCTCTCTCTCTCAATCTCTCTCTCTCTCTCTCCCCCTCGCCAGTCAGCTTCAAACTGAAAAGGACAAAACCAGGACTCAGAATAGCTGTGGCAGAGGATCTGCTGGAAAGAAAAATTAAAATGAGCCCTTGCAAAAAAGAAAGCTCAGTGGCTCTCACTGTTGCCAGAAGCTCCACCTGGCCATGGGGCACATCCTCCTCAAGGAGTTGAGAGGAAGCATTTTCTCCTGACTGTCTCTGGCAACCCTCTCATAACTGTCAGAAAAGGAGCCTCAGGATGAATCTAGCACCCCCCTCACCTCCCTCCTCTTTTCAGCTCAAGCCTCATTAAACACACACTCAATGTCCTGTCCCTTGCTCCCCTCTGTCATGCCTCTCTGGCAAAGCCTCAATGCTGGTTAAATCAAGAGTCCATCCTCTCTGAACCTGCACTTAGGAAAGTAAATATCATTGGATATTTATCAGGCTGTATCAGTCAGTGTATGTTATGCTGCAGTAACAAGCAACCCCTCCGGGGCACCACTTCAAAGGCCCACAGAGAGCAGGTCCACTGAACATCAGCATGGCACTGATCACCAGCAGCACGTGACACAATCGTTCTGTCCTCCCTGAAACTTGTTCTCAGGGACGACACTATTCCTTTCTTCCCCTCCTGTGTCACTGGTCATCCCAATGTCCTTACTGGTTTCAACTTCCCTTTCCAAAACTTTGGAGAATCCAGAGATGAATCCTGATACCTCCTTCCTGCCGACACTGCTCGCTGGGCTCGTCAGGCACGTGGCATTGAGTACCACCTGCACTCCCATATCTCTGCTTCTCTCTTTGCCCCCTCATGGCCCCTAAACTTCAGATCTGCACATCCAGCCGTCACATCAATAGCTCCACTTGGACAAATTAAACACTTTTAAAACTAAACTCTCGGTTTTAACCCCCAAACCTACTAGCCCTAACCCCCAGTCTCCTGTCCCAGTGCCATTTTTCAAGTCATTCAGGTCAAAAACCTTACGTGTTCCTTAAGTCCACATCCAATTCATCAGCAATTTCTGTTTGCCTCACCTTCAAAACATATACATGGAATCAGATGACTTCTCATCCCTTCTGCTACCACCCTGACATAAATAACCCTCTCTCTCTCACCTGGACTACTATTGCAGGAGCCCTCTAACTGGGCTCTCTGCTTCTGTCCCTGCTCATCACTGAGGATGGAGTGATTCTTTTTTTTTTTTTTTTCCAAGGGCTGCACTGTGGCATATGGAAGTTCCCAGGCTAGGGGTCTAATCAGAGGTATAGCTGCCGATCTATGCCACAGCCACAGCCACAGCAACATCAGATCCAAGCCGAGTCTGTGGCCTACACCGAAGCTCACGCAATGCTGGATCCTTAACCCACTGATCAAGGCCAGGGAGCGAACCTGCAATGCAACCTCATGGTTCCTCGTTGGATTTGTTTCTGCTGTGCCACGACAGGAACACCCGGAATGATTCTTTTTTAAAAATTCATTGAAGCTGGAATTCCCTTTATGACTCAGTAGGTTAAGAACCCAACATTGTCTCCATGAGGATGCAGGTTTGATCCCTGGCCCCACTCAGTGGGTTAAGGATCTGGCATTGCCACAGTCTGTGGCATAGGTCACAGATGCAGCCCAGATCTGAAGTTGCTGTGGCTGGGATATAGGCCTCAGCTGTAGCAACAATTCTACCCCTCTCCTAGGAACTTCCATATGCTGCAGGTAAGGCTGTAAAGAGGAAAAAAAAAAGTTTTTTTATTGAAGTATAATTGATTTACAATGTTGTGTTAACTTCTGCCAGGATGGTGTGTCTTTAAGACTAAGTTAAATCAAGGCCCCCTCCAGGGGCTTGTGTTACAGAGTAAAATCCAGCATGCTTACCACAGCCTAAAATGTGACCTGGTCCACTGCTCCTACCTCTCTGTCCTCATCTCCCACCTCACCAAGCAAACTCACCAAGCAACTTCCACACCAGACCTTTGTACTTGCTCATCCCTCCTTCTGGAATATTCTTTTCCCAGAGACCCACCTAGCTTGCTTCCCTGGTCTCTGCTCAAATGTCACTTTATCAGAGAGGTCTTCCCTGACCTTCTATACAAAATAGGCTTCTTACAATTTCTGTCACTTTATATTCCCTCATCCAGCTTGATTTATTTTCATATTATTTATCATCATGTGCCCTTTTCTGTCTCTCTCCCCAAAATAGAATGTAAATACCAACAGAAACAATTTTGTTTTGTTCATTGATGGAGCTCCAGCCCCTAGAGCAGTGCCTGGCATGAAGCAGGCACCCAATATTTGTTTTTTGTTTGTTTGTTTGTTTTTGTTTGTTTGTTTTCTTTCTAGGGCGGAACCCACAGCAAACGGAAGTTCCCAGGCTAGGGGGTCGAATTGGAGCTGCAGCTGCTGGCCTACACCACAGCCACAGCAACTAGGGATCCAAGCCATGTCTGCAACCTACTCCACAGCCATAGCAATGTGGGATCCATGCCACGTCTGAGACCTACACCACAGCTCACAGCATCACCACCAGATCCTTAGCCCACTCAGTGAGGCCAGGGATCGAACCCACATCCTCATGGGTACTAGTCGGGTTCCTTACCATTGAGCTACGATGGGAACTCCAATAAATACTTGTTGAATGGCTGAATGCATGAATTAATTAATTAATGAGGGAGATAGCAGAGAATAGAGGCAGGAAGTCACTCAGTCCCTTTTTTCTCATTGATAAACTCCTCTTAAACTCACTCTGATTAGGCTTTTATTCCCATCACTTCACCAAATCAGCTGAGGTCACCGTCACCAGTGACCTCCAGGATGCTAAATCCTGTGATGACTTCTCAGTCCTCATCCAAGCTGACCTATTAGCATCAGGAGTATCTGACACTCGCCAGGTTTTCCTTCTTCCTCCCCTCAGTCTCCTCTGTTGTTTCTTCCTCACTTGCCTAATCTCTTGATATAGGAGTACCCAGAGGCACTTCTGCTTCTTTCTGCAAACACTTCCTTGGAGATCTTGTCCCATGACTTTATATTTACTCACTGCTATGGATTGAATGTATATGTTCCCCCCAAATTCACATATTGAAGCCCCAATCCCTAGCATGACGGTATCTGGAGGTGGGACCTTTGGGGGTGATTAGGTCATGAGCGTGGAGCCCTCGTGGTGGAATTAGTGCTCTTAAAAGAAGAGACCGGAGCCCTGTCTCACTCTGTCTGGTGAGGATAGAACAAGAAGGTGTCCAAATACAAGCCAGGAAGAGTGCCGTCACTAGAATCGAACCCTGCTAGCACCTTGATTGAACTTTCCAGCCTCCAGAACTGTGTGCGATAAGTTTCTGGATGGCATTTTGTTATGGCAGCCCAAGCTGACTAAGACATACTCATACTTACCAATTCTAATGTTTTTTGTCCCTTTCTACCTGTTATTTCCTCTCAGGCTGAAGAACTTCCTTGAGCATTTTTTTTTTCTTTTCTTTTCTTTTGGTCTCTTTTTGTCTTTTAGGGCCACACCCACAGCATGTGGAGGTTCCCAGGCTAGGGGTCCAATCAGAACTTCAGCTGCTGGCCTACACCACAGCCACAGCCACAGCCACAGCCACAACCACATGGGATCCAAGCCACGTCTGTGACTTATACCATAGCTCACAGCAATGCTGGATCCTTAACCCACTGAACGAGGCCAGGGATCGAACCTGCATCCTCATGGATGCTAGTAGGGTTCGCTAACCGCTGAGGCACGACAGGAACTCCTTGAGCATCTTTTTTATGTAGGTCTGCTGGAAACAAATTCTCTAAGCTTTTGTTTATCTGAAAATGTTTGTATTTCACATGTGTTTTCAAAATGTATTTCTGCAGGATATAGAATTCTATGTTGACAAATCTTTTTTCTTTCAGGACTTCAAAGATTCATCCATTGTCTGTTAACTTATCTTTATGATAAGTCAGCCATCATTCTCACTGATTTGCCCTTATGTGTAATGTGTCTTTTTCCTCTTGCTATTTTTAATATTTCTTCTTTAGCTTTGGTATTCTGGTTTAGCAGTTTAACTCTGTAATTAGTACTGGGTTTCTTTGTCTTGATTAGGATTCACTGATATTCCTGGATCTGTAGATTGCTGTTTTTGAGAAAACTTGGAAATTTTTTGGCTAATATTTCTTCAAATAGTTTCCATTCTATTCACTCTCTTTTCTTTCTGGAATTCCACTCACATGCAGGCCACACTTGCATACAAGTCACTGAGTCTCCATGCCCTCTTTTCAATATCTTTTCTTCTGGGTGCTTTGTTTTCGTAATGACTTGTCTTCAAGTTCACTCTTACAGTCTGGTTGGAACCAATCCTCTTTATTTTTTATTGAATATATGGTATACTCCCATTCTAGGGTTCCCATTTTGTTCTTTTTTAGTTTCCGTATCTTTCCTAAAATTTCCTGTGTCTACCAATTATTCCATTATTCCCATTGATTCTTTGAAAGAGTCATCAAATATATTTTAGAGTCTTTTTCTGCAGATTGTAATATCTGTTATCTGTGTCTGCTTCTGATGACTAATTTTTCTTTGATTATGCGCCCCATCTTCCTGTTTCCTTGTTTTTTTTTTGTAATTTTGAATTGTATATGTGACATCATAGATGATTTCTTTTCTTTTCTTTTGTGGCCATGCCCACAGAAAGCAGAATTTCCCCAGCCAGGGATCAAACCTGTGCCACAGCAGCCACCTGAGCCACAGCAGTGACAATGCCATATTCTTAACCCCATATAGGATCTTAACTCCTAGAGCCATTTCTCATAAAGACTATAGATTCTGTTATCTTCCTCTGAAAGTATTGTGTATTGCTCTAACAAACTGTTAAATAACTGACAGATCATCTTATCCTGAGATGGCTTAATTTTAGGGTTCTGTTATGGTGGGTCTCTTTCAGTCTTGTCCTTAGTTGTAGAGTAAATCCCTTAGTCATGGGATTATCTTTACCTCTGGAGGATGGGCTTTTTGCAGTTTCAGTGAGAAGCCTGAGACCAAGCCTCTCTACTTTGGAAGTACTTGAGTTGCAGTGGGAAGCTGTAACCTCTGGTCAGTTCTTTTCTTTTTTTTTTTTTTTTCTTTTCTTTTTAGGGCCACACCCATGGCATACAGAGGTTCCCAGACTAGGGGTCAAATTGGAGCTACAACTGCCAGCCTGCAGTACAGCCACAGCAATGCAGGATCCGAGCCGCATCTGCAAGCTACACCACAGCTCATGGCAACACCGGATCCTTAACACCCTGAGCGAGGCCAGGGATCAAACCCGCAACCTCATGGTTCCTAGTTGGATTCATTTGTGCTACACCACGATGGGAATTCCTCTGCTCAGTTCTTTCAGGTTGTTGTTTTCCTCTAGGTGCCTTGGATTTTTAACCCCTACATACCTAGTTAAGGAGTCAGGTGACGATTCAAGAAGAGTTTAAACACAGACTATGGGGTTCCCTATAACTCCTTCTTTCTAGCTTCTCTAAAAACCTCAGCCCAGGAGTTCCCATTGTGGCTCAGTGGGAACGAATCTGACTAGTATCCATGAGGATGCAGATTCAATCCCTGGCCTTGCTCAGTGGGTTAAGGATCCGGTGTTGCCACGAGGTGTGGTATAGGTTGCAGACACAGCTTGGATCCTGGGTTGCTGTGGCTGTGGTGTAGGTGGCAGCTACAGCTCCGATTTAACCCCTGGCCTGGGAACCTCCATATGCTGCGGGTGCGACCCTAAAAAAACAAACAAAACAAAACCTCAGCCCAGTGTGAAAACTACTTTCTGCTTTACTTCTATTCACTATGCATTACATGGGCCAGTGAGTACCCTCAGGAAAATAACCTGCATAAACATGGTTCTCAGCCGGTATGATTCCTTTCTCTCAAGTGTTGAATCTCCTATAATATCTATCTGCTTTAGGTTACTTTTCCATGCCCACAGAGTTGATAACTATTGTCAGCACAAGAGTTAGTCTGATAGGAGTTCCCATTGTGGCTCAGCAGTTAACAGCCTTGACTAGGATACATGAGGATGCGGATTCCCTGGCCTCCATCAGTGGGCTAAGGATCCAGCATTGCTGTGAGCTGTGCTGTAGGCCACAGACATGGCTCAGATCCTGCATTGCTGTGGCTGTGGTGTAGGCTGATAGCTGTAGCTCTGATTCAACCGCTAGCCTGGGAATTTCCATATGTAGCGGGTTCTGCCCTAAAAAGCAAACAAAAAATGAGTCAGTCTGATACAAGTCACTCTGTGATTACCAGAGGCTGGAGTTTCAGCCTTTTGGCTCTAGATACTCTCTATCATCTGACAACTCCCAAATTTACAACTACAGGCTCTCTCTGATATACAGACTTGGATAGCCAACATCTTTTGAAATGTCAAATTGGCATTTCAAACTATATGTAAACAAAGTAATCCTTTGATCAGCCCCCCAATTACTTCCCCCGCAGTCATCTTCATCTCAGTAAATGGTACCTTTACCCTTCCCAGCAAACTCTGAAGACATCCTTGGCTCCTCCTTATCCAATCCCTTAGCAAACTCTTAAACACAAATCCAGAATGAAAAAAATTACATTGGATATTTGCATAAAAATAAAATGATGGGAGTGTAATGAAACAAGATCAGCCAGGAGATGATAATTGTTGCAGCTGGGTGGTGCATAATGGTTATTTGTTATCTTATTCTCTCTGTTTTTATAAATATTTGGATACACACACACACACACAATCAAACCGTTTCTCACCACCTCCATCATTACCACCTTGGTCCAAGGTGTCTGGATTATTGCACGTGGCTTCTCTTCTTGCCTGCAGGAATATCACTGTCAGTGCAAAACTGATTAGCCCATTAATGGCTTTCCAGTTTATTCACCAAAGACTGTCTTAAAAATCAAAGACCTCATGATAGTATTCAAAGCTCATTATTACACCTCTGTCTTATCTGAGTGAATTCTCTAACCCTTGCTCAACCCTTGCTAATTATTTTGTAGAATGTTCCTAATTTGTTTTTTCTGATGCCTCATTATGATCAGATTCAGTTTATATATTTGGCAGAAAACCCACTCAAGAAAATGATCACTTTTTTAAGGAGGGAGGGTGCCACCAAGCCTCTCCACTCTAAAGATACCATTTTCCTCCTTATAACGGATCATCTGTGGAAATACCCCAACCCCCTTATTAACTTTCATGCAATTATTTTAGTGTCCATTGACGATCCTTATGACTTAGTCAATACCCTGGGGATTACATAATGGTGACTTTTCTGCATGTATTGGTTGGTATTCTCTATAAGCAAGTGCTCTCCCCTCCCTGAATGGGAACCACGCCATGGGCTAAGGTTAGCACTGGCTTCGCTGCGACCTGTGGTGATGTTTCAGGCAGAGATTGAAACCATGTGAGAAGGGTGAACTAGGAACTCTAGGGACAAAGAAGAACATGGCAGGCAGAGGAATGGACAAATGCAAAGCCCTAGACATGGGCCAAGCCTGGCGCATTTGAGAAAGAATGACAGGGACTGGAAGACTAGAGCAGAGCGAATCAGAGGAGAGAGATGGGAGAGAAATTTGGAGAGGTAACAGGACCATCAGGGTACCTACTGGGACATGCTCCAGGAGTTGGGATTCTAAGAACAATGAGAAAACTGTGATGGTCTTGAGCACATGAGTGACATAATCTGATTTGCCTTTAATTTATTTGTTTGTTTGTTTATTTATTTATTTTGCTTTTTAGGGCACTTGCGACATATGGAAGTTCCCAGGTTAGAGGTCGAATTGGAGCTGCAGCTGCCAGCCTACATCACAGCCATGGCAATGCCAGATCCAAGCCTTGTCTGTTACCTGCACCATAACTCATGGCAACACCAGATCCTTAACCCACTGAGTAGCGCCAGGGATCGAACCTTCATCCTCAGTGGGATTCATTTTCTCTGTGCCACAGTGGGAACTCCTGATTTATCTTTTTAAAAGGTCGAGGAGTTCCCGTTGTGGCTCAGTGGTTAACGAATCCAACTAGGAACCCTGAGGTTGTGGGTTCGATCCTTGACTTTGCTCAGTGGGTTAAGGATCTGGCGTTGCCCTGAGCTGTGGTGTAGGTTGCAGATGCGGCTCGGATCCTACATTGCTGTGGCTGTGGTGTAGGCTGGAAGCTACAGCTCTGACTCAACCCTTAGCATGCGAACTTTCTTTTTAGCGGCCCTAAAAATCAGGGGAGAAAAAAAAAAGATACCGAACACAACATCTCTTCATTCCTTTCCTGGAGGGGTTGCTGGGCCAGAGGGGTCTGTGGCTTGGGTATGACTCTGCACCCTGGAAACCTTCTTGTACAGACACTCTCTTGCCCATGCGCAGACAACGCTTTGACCCCACTACACCACACACAATGATGAAGAAAAGTAGAGTGGACAGGCTTCAGGGTAGGCAGATAAGAAGCCACAGACGTCAAGGTGGAAAGAACTCCTGTGTGTTCACAGGGACCTGGCTCTGTGTCCTAATGCCAGCTTTCCTCATTCAGCCCTGGACCCAGAGGGCCACAAAGTGACACAGGCAACTAGTCATAATAAATGCATTATTGATCATTCAGCACATGCGATGCTCAGTGCCATTCCCTGATATGTTTAATGTGCTGTGCTTCCTTAGCAATGCAGGGTTCAGTGGGCCGTGCAAAATCACAGCCCATCCCAGGCACTAACACAGCCCTTCCTTCTACATCACACCCAGAAGAGGTCATCTCAAGAGGGTTCTATCTGGAAAATTTAATGAATGAATGAACAAATGAATGAATGAATAACACAGGAACCAAACCGGCCAAAGACGGGGGCTAAGAAGAGCCAGGCTGCCTTTGGTTCAAATCAGGAAGTGACCTTGGGGAGTTCTCAGCATGGCTCAGCTGTAATGAACCTGACCAGGATCCATGAGGATGCAAGTTCAATCCCTGGCCTCACTCAGTGGATTAAGGATCGGGCGTGGCTGTGGTTGTGGCATAGGACGGCAGCTGCAGCTTCCATTCAATCCTTAGCCTGAGAACTTCCATATGCCAAGGGTGCAGCTCTAAAAAGACCAAAGTAAATAAATAAATAAAAGGACACGACCTTGTGTGAGTTACTCAGCTGGGCTGAGCTTTCTGTTTCCTTCCTGGGAAAACAAGGACAATGTGGGTGCTATAGTCGCTCTGTGCATTTATATAGCTCTATAGAGAAGCGAATTAGAAGACAAAGCCCCTGCCCTCATAGCACTAGAAATATGACCATAAAATACAACAGTCCCCCTCAATCTGCAGGGGATACATTCCAAGAACTCCCATGGATGCCTGGAACAGAAGCTAGTACCAAACCCTATATACATTAGGTTTTTCCTATACGAATATACCTATGATAAAGTTGAATTCATTAATTATCACTGAGAGAACATCCAAGATGCCAGCATCACTATTCTTGCACTTTGGGGCCATTAAGTAACATAAGGGTTACCTGAACAGAGGTAGTGCAATACAGCGACAGGTGATCCATAACCTACCTGGCTACTAAGTGACTAAACAATGGGACACCCTGGACAAAGGGATGACTCGCACAACAAGTAAGATGGAACTGGGCCGTGAGATTTCATCATGCTACTCAGAACAGGTGCAATTTAAAATTTATGAATTTCAGACGTTCCCATTGTGCCTCAGCACTAATGAACCCGACTGTATCCATGAGGCTGCGGGGTTCAATCCCTGGCCTTGCTCAGTGGGTTAAGAATCAGGCATTGCCATGAGCTGTGGTGTAGGCTGGCAGCTGCAGCTTCGATTGGATTCTCAGCTTGGGAACTTCCATATGCCACAGGTGCGGCCCTAAAAAGACCACATTTAATTTAATTTAATTTAATTTAATTTAATTGTATGAATTGCTTCTTTCTGCAATTTTCCATGTAGTATTTTTGGGCCACAGTTGACATAGTTAACTGAAAACTTAATAAGCAAACCGAGGGGCTGACCGTAATGTAAACGTCCCTATTATATCAGTGGATCTGTTACTTCTGCTGAAAGAGATGGCCTTCGAAGTAGAGACAGGCAACATGGCATCAGGGTTGAGTTCAGGCTCCGCCCCCAGAGGCCTAGACTCAAAATCCCACTCCACCACTCACCAGCTGAGTGGCACTAACCTATGTGGGCTTCAGTTTCCCCACCTGTGAAATGGGCCGTTACTGGGAGTGCCGTAAAGAAAAAGGGAGACAGTGCACGTTAAGCCCTTAGCAGAGTGCCTGGCCCAACAGCTACACCTAAGACCACACACCACAGTGAGCCCTGATTTGTTGGAAAGATGTCTGGACTTTAAGAATCGATAGCAGGAGTTCCCATTGTGGCTGGGTGTGTCAAAACCTCAACATCGAGCCTGTGAGAATGAAGGTTCGATCCCTGGCCTCAATCAGTGGGTTAAAGATTCCGAATTGCCACAAGCTGCTGGGTAGGTCGCAGATGCAGCTTGGATCCAGTGATGCTGTGGCTGTGGTGTAGGCTGGCAGCTTTGACTCTGATTCAACCCTTAGTCTGGGGACTTCCGTTTGCCATGGGTGCAGTCCTAAAAAGAAAAAAGAAAAAAATTGGTAGCAGAGTTAATTGACAAACCACAGAGAAAAGCAGTCTTGTAGCTTCATTTCCACATTTATTGGTAACACCCAACAGCCCCTTACATGATAATCCACTGAGTGATTTGCGGCTGTCTCTAACAATGGGCCCACTGAACTTGACCGACTGTAGCAAAGGACGACTAAATGTGTCACAGGCAGCGCTCAAGGAAGAATTCTCAGTAACCTTCTCAACAACGGTAGGAGAAACAAGTCTGTCTTCTGACATCTTTGTGGGGGTTGGTGGTCAGTGGGAGGGAGAAGCTCTGGGCTGTCATGGAAGCAGGCTGGGTCTATGATGCTGGTCAGCCTTGAATCCTCTCTAGTGGCACCACACCCCTTCCTCATTATTGGGTTCCCTAAAGCATATGGCAAATGTCAGTTGGTGGTAAAGAGATTAGTTCTCTTTCTTTTTTTTCTTTCTTCTTTCCTTCCTTCCTTCCTTCTTTCTTTCTTCTTCCTTTTTTTTTTTTTTTTTTCATTTTTGGAGTTCCCAGGCCAGGGATCAGATCTGAGCTGCAGTCTCAACCTAAGCCACCACAGGGGCACTTAACCCATTGCACCCAGCGGGGGATCGCCCAGCACTCCTAAGACACCACTCGTCCTGATCCCGATTCCATTGTACCACAGCAGGGACTCTGGGATGTTAGTTTTCTAAGCCAGATGCTGTGGGGGCGGGGGGGGGGGGGACATGACACTTCAATATGGAAACTAAATCAGGAAAAGGTCAAGGAAATCCACAGGGGATTTTAAAGTACACTAGCCAGTCCAGATAAGTGCACTCATGAAGAAAGCACCCCCCCGCCCCTCCCCCTTAGGGGGCCAGAGAGGACCCAGAGCCAGAAAGACATTGAAGCACTCTTGAGTCTGTGCCAGCTCTTCCAGACCTGCAGGTCTAGGTCAGAACTCAAAAATGGGGCAGCCACTCCAATCTTTTAAGAGCGTTGTTGGATGACATCCAATGTTCAGCCTTGTCTGTCTGCAACTCTCTTTAAATCTTCTGAGGTTTCCCCATACTGAGCACTCCCCTGCCCCCCTCCTTCCCTGATGATTAAGTAGTTAGGGAGATGTCATTTCCCCCACTGTTATTTGGATGGAGATTTCTTCTTAATTCTCAACCCCAAAGAACAAACAACCAACTTCCTTTTGCTTCCTGGTCTGAGACTTACTCAGCTAGGGAGTGGAGTGGACTCGCTGCGGAAAACATTTTAAAGAGAAGACTGAGTATAATTTAAATGCATGATGGATTTCTACTCCATTTGCCAAAAGCCATCTTAAAGAGGACCGATAAAAGTCTTAAATGCTGGTAATTATATAGTGGAAACCCGTCGCAGCCTTGCAGACATGAAGTCAGAAGACTCCTACCATCCTGGCTGCCTAGACCTGTTCTTCTGACCACAGTCAGAGAGAAGCCACTGCAAAATACCACAGCCAGGTACACAGGATGGCCACTCATCCTAGGAAGAAGTAACCTGGCCTGAGAATTCTAGAAACCAAGCAAATCCCAAATTATACATGTATGAAAGCAAACTGAGGGGCTGCCAATCTAGTCATTTCCTTATTCTCGGAGCTCCAGGACTTCCTCTCTTCCTACTCCACATCCCTCCCCTACCACTCATCCCCTGCACCCCTCTTCCTCAGTTCCTCCCACCCTCACTCTACCTCGGCTCTGGCAAAGTTCTCAAAATCAAATGCTACCCACCTGCCCTCCCCACTGTGGCCCATGCAAACTGCTCCCTCTAGGACCCTGAAGCACTTGGTGCCCCAGACTGTGCTTTTGATTTGATTCCACACTGTTTCATTTTATTTAATTAATTAATTTATTTTTTAGGGCCGCACCCAAGGCATATGGAGGTTCCCAGGCTAGGGGTCCAATTGGAGCTGTAGGAGCCGGCCTACACCACAGCCACAGCAAGGCCAGATCCGAGCCACATCTGCGACCTACACCACAGCTAACGGCAACGCTGGATCCTTAACCCACTGAGCGAAGCCAGGGATCAAACCCGCAACCTCATGGTTCCTAGTCAGATTCATTTCCGCTGCGCCAGGACGGGAACTCCCTTGATTCCACATGGTTTTATAATCAGATTTGGTAGAGTTCCCAGGTGGCTCAGCCGGTTAAGGATCTGGCATTGCCACTGCTGTGGCTCTGGTTATAGATGTGGCATGAGTTGGCTCTCTGGCCCAGGAGTTTCATGCCGTGGGCGGGGGCACTAAAAAAATAATAATAATTGGAACAGGTCACTGTCCAGAACAATATATCCAAGTTTTCCTAAGTAGGTGGAGTCTTTCTCCTACAGTACCCACAGTATGAGGCACAAAATTGGTATTTAAAAAGACATACAGGAGTTCCCGTCGTGGCTCAGCAGTTAACAAACCCGACTAGTCCATGAGGAGGCTGGTTCCATCCCTGGCCTTACTCAGCAGGTTGAGGATCCGGCGTTGCCGTGAGCTGTGGTGTAGGTCACAGACGTGGCTTGGATCTGGCATTGCTGTGGCTATGGCGTAGGCTGGCAGCTGCAGCTCCAATTCCACCCTTAGCCTTCGAACTTCAAACTGGGAACATCCATATGCCATGGGTGTGGCCCTTTTTTTTTTTTTTTTTTTTTAACGATGGGGCTCTGTGGAAGACAAAAAAAAAAAGAAGAAAAAAAAAGGTGGCAGGAGGAAAGAAGCATACCAAGCACTTTGAAGAAAATAACTTAAAAATTAATGAGCTCTCAGGAAAAGAAGACCACACAGGAGGATCAATTGTGAGGATTTCTGAGCACCTGTCTGTCAATCAAAAAACATTTATTCCACGTTTGCTATGCATAAGGCATGGCTGATAATGCTGAAGTGGACGCAAAGATGTAGCCCATATAAAAAAGAAACATTTGTGAATTTATTTACAAAACAGATACAGACACAGGCCTTGAAAAACAAACTTATGGAGCTACTGGCCTGGCTCATCGGAAACAAACCCCGCTAGTATCCATGATGACACAGGTTTGATCCCTGCCTTTACTCAGTGGGTTAAGGATCTGGCATTGCTGTGGCTGTGGTATAGGTTGGGAGGTACGACCCCCAGTCTGGGAACTTCCATATGCCAAGGATGCAGCCCTAAAAAAAAACAAAACAAAACAAAACAAAAAGACACACACACATACACAAAACAAACTTACAAGTTATCAAAGGGGAAGTGTGGGGGCAGCGTAAATTAGGAGTCTGGGATTAACATCTACACACTACTATATATAAAATAGATAATCAACAAGGACTACTATAGAGCACAGGGAACTCTATTCAATATCGTGTAATAAACCCTAATGGAAAGGAATATGAAAAAAGAATATATATGTATGTATAATTGAATTCCTTTGCTGTACACCTGAAAGTAACACAATACTATAAATCAACTATACTCCAAGATAAAATAAAAAATTAAATTAAAAAGTAAACAAATAAAATAGTAAAAAGTAAAAAGAATTAAAATTAAAAAATAAAAAAGCAACACTGGGGAGAAACTGATTTTAGCTTCTGACCTCAAGGAGCTTGTTACAACTTAAGTGGTGCTAATCAAATCAAAACTGCTTTTCCCAGAGTTCCCACTGTGACGCAACAGGATTGGTGGCGTCTCTAGAATGCTGGGATGCAGGTTCGATCCCAAGCCAAACACAGTGGGTTAAGGATCCGGTGTTGCTGCAGCTGCAGCATAGGTTAAAACTCCAGCTCAGATCTAATCCCTGGTCTGGGAACTCCCATATGCCTCAGGGTGGCAAAAAAAAAAAAAAAAAAAGAGAGAGAGAGAGAGAAAGAGAAGAAAAGAAAAAAGAAAATCTCACTAATATCTATTTAAACAAACCAACAAATAAATAAACTGCCTGTCCCAAAGGCCCGGATACTTACAAACTCTCTATCAAGGTTTCTTTCATAAGCGCCTGTGTCACCATCTCCCAGTGCCCGCGTAGGAGTTTTTGTGTGTATGCCTCATGAGCTTCCATGTGCTGCCAGTCATTGCTATGGGGGGAGGCCGTTTTCAGTATCGGTGGTTAGGAAACACTTTGCAGAGGAGATCAAATTTAAACTGGGTCAGGAAGAATGGATAAATTTGGAAGTGCAGAGCCAAGGCTGGAGAGTTTTCTGAGGCAGAGAGGAGCTCACGATTTTGCAAGGAAGTTAAGAGGACATAGGCCTAAGTATAATGTGATAAATGTGCTCTCACCAGTATAAGCACATTCCAACGGGAATGCTCCAGAGGGACCATGAAGTTTGGAGAGAATAAAGAGAGGCCTGGGGTGGAGGTGATAGCTGGGCTTTGAGAAATGACTAGTGTTATATCAGGCTGAAAAGAGAAGGACATTCAAGGTACTAGGACCAGAATGGGCCAACCTGAAGCCAGGAAGAGCAAGTCTGCGGTACGAATGTCTATGTAGAGCCAATACTTTGATAATATTAAAGATTTCATCTTCTTTGTACACAGCTTCCTGCAGTCTTTCCAATAAAGCCTAGGCCATGACACTTAATAATGACAGGACATGGAGTTCCCTTCGTGGTTCAGCAGTTAACAAATCCGACTAGGATCCACGAGGATGTGGGTTCGATCCCAGCCTCACTCAGTGGGATAAGGATCCTGTGTTGCAGTAAGCTGTGGTGTAGTCTGGCAGCTGCAGCTCTGATTCGACCCATAGCCTGGGAACTTCCATATGCCGAGAGTGTGGCCCTTAAAAAAAGACCAAAAAGGGAGTTCCCGTCGTGGCGCAGTGGTTAACGAATCCGACTAGGAACCATGAGGTTGCGGGTTCGGTCCCTGCCCTTGCTCAGTGGGTTAACGATCCGGCGTTGCCGTGAGCTGTGGTGTAGGTTGCAGACGCGGCTCGGATCCTGCGTTGCTGAGGCTCTGGCGTAGCCTGGAGGCTACAGCTCCGATTGGACCCCTAGCTTGGGAACCTCCATATGCCGCGGGAGCGGCCCAAGAAATAGCAACAACAACAACAATAACAACAACAACAACAAGACAAAAAAAAAAAGACCAAAAAAAGGCAAAAAAAAAGAAAGAAAGAAATAATGGCAGAATAGAAAAGGTTACTATTCAGCTCTGTGTGACCCTTAGAGTCTTTTTTTTTTTTAGGCCCACATCTTTGGCTTACAGAAGTTCCCAGGCTAGCAGTCAAATTGGAGCTATAGCTGCTAGCCTACGCTACAGCTCATGGCAACGCCGGATCCTTAGCCCACTGAGCAAGGCGAGGGATTGAACCCATGTCCTCATGGATATGAGTCAGGTTTGTTACCCCTGAGCCATGACGGGAAATCCTAGTCTTTATTTTATTGTTTTATTATACTTTGACATCTCCAGGATAGGAAAGAGTCTTGAAAGTCAGGTTTTACTGAGAATGAAAAGGGAGTTCTAAATTCTAAGAGCTCTATTCATATACCAAAAGCAAATCCTGGACAATTGAACACACAATTTTACCCTAAGCCGTAGATAGAGAGAACATGGGATGTGATGTAAGGAGAGCACTTTCAGTAGGGAGAAGGTGAAATGACATCTAGGGCATGGGGAGGAAAGAATTCAGAAAGAAAAAACTGTAAAAATGTAAGGTAGTAAAAAATGTACTTTCCTTCTGCTGAGGGTCAAACCTTGTGTGTGTGTGTGTAGAGGGCAAGATGAGGATGGAGAGTGAGATAGAATTGCATGATGGGTAAATGGACCACTTTCCTAGGCATAGCCTGGGGAAGACTGCGAGCCAATCAGAGAAGTCTTTCTTGTGACTCAGAGGCATATGCAATATAGCATAAATGCACTAGCTCAGGATTGGTACAGGGAGCTGACTAGCTGGTTTGAGAATACTCTTTTGGCTTCCCCAAACATGTACAAGATGCAAAAGTTCCCAGCTCCTTCTTTCCCAAGAGTCAAGCAGATAAGTAGTCCTGAAGTTGGAAAAAGAAAATTGTTGAAAGTGGAGACCTTGAAACCAAAGGCAATGGCAGCAGGACACCAACTTGGGAACAAGAGTCAAGGAGTCACTCACATCTACCAGCAGATTCCGCAAGGACAGTGGCCACTGAACAGAGACAGCAAGATAGAACACCAGAAGCAAGACTGTCCAAGGACCCAGGCGCACGCAAAGAAGAACCATGTCCTGTCGCCCACAGATGACTTCTAGTCCCCCATTAGCTCCAGCCAATTCGGGGAAGAAAATAGGGAAGTGCTTTGAAAGGCTGGGCACTGGAGTTCCCGTCTTGGCACAGCGAAAAAGAATCCGACCAAGAGTCATTAGGGTTTGGGTTCAATCCCTGGCATCGCTCAGTGGGTTAAGGATCCAGCGCTGCTGTGAGCTGTGCTGTAGGTCGCAGATGCGGCTTCGATCTGGCATTTCTGTGGCTGTGGCATAGGCTGGTGGCAACAGCTCTGATTGGACCCCTGGCCTGGGAACCTCTATATGCCGCGGGTATGGCCCTAAAAAGTACAAAGACAAAAAACAAACAAACAAACAAAAAAACAAAAAAGAACGGCTAAGCATTTATTTCAAGGAGGCGTTGTGAAGTCTGAGACAAACTGCTGGACTAAGGAAATGAGTTATCTTTGATTGGCAAGTTTAAGGTCATCTACCTCTTCCCACACCTTCCTAAATAAAGCCAGATGGGGCTCACGAGGAATTTTAAATTCATGTTATGAAATGAAGACAGTGCAACTTTCTTTGCACCATTTGAGTTTCCATGTGTGGGAGGTGGGAAACTGGAAGAGAATGGATGGGGCAAGGTCTGAAAGCCCACAGGGAATTTACTCTAAAGCAGGGGCTAATGCGGCTCCCAAGGCTCCCTTCCAGACGTGCTAAATTGGAATCCCTCAGGGGAGGTGAGGGAAGCTGAATTTTAAAAGCTCTCCTTGGAGTTCCCATCTTGGCTCAGTGGTTAACGAATCCAACTAAGAACCATGAGTTTGTGGGTTCGATCCCTGGCCTGGCTCTGTGGGTTAAGAATCTGGTGTTGCCATGAGCTGTGGTGTATGTTGCAGATGAGGCTCAGGTCTGTGGCTGTGGTGTAGGCTGGCAGCTAAAGCTCCGATTAGACCCCTAGCCTGGGAACCTCCATAGGCCTTGGGTGTGGCCCTAAAAACAACAAAAAGACCAAAAAAAAAAAAGGACTAAAAGTTCTCTTTGTGACTTCATTTTGGAAAACAGTTAACTAAGCACTGGTATATGAATTAGCTTTGGCCACCAACTCCTCCCAGGCTCGGGGAAAAGACGAGTGCAGCCACTGGTGTGGTAACTTCAGTGAGGAAGGGGGTAGGACAGAAAATTCTGTATCCACAAATCCACAGCTGGTACAGACTGCTCTCAACACACTTGGCTGTGAACAACAGGATAGAAAGTAGTCACCGGGTTGCAAGGAATTTTGTCTTAATATTCCTGTTGTCTTTCCAAATAGGAGTGACTAAGTACACACAGGCAGTAGGAAGGCGCCAGATGCGACTGAGAATTGAAAATCTGAGATGGAGGAATTTCCATTGTGATGCAGAGGAAACGAACCCGACTCATATCCATGAGGATGTGGATTCAATTCCTGCCCTTGCTCAGTGGGTTAAGGATCTGGCATTGCCCTGAGCGGTGGTGTAGGTTTGTATCCTACGTTGCTGTGGCTCTGGCGTAGACTGGAGGCGGCTACAGCTCCAATTCAACCCCTAGCCTGGGAACCTCCATATGCCACGAGCGCGGCCCTAAAAAAAGACAAAAAGACCAAAAAAAAAAAAGGAAAAAAAGAAAATCTGAGATGGAATAACTGATCAGAAGCATTCTAGAGAAGCTGTGCAGAACCAGCTAGGCTCAGAGCCCATGGCTTAGTCCTAATACAAGACAAGTTTTCCTCTGCCACTGGGTGGGAAGGGGAGGAGGAGGAACTGGTGGGGAGGAGCCTGAACTTTTTGGAGTCACTGTGGGGCTAGCAGAGGGGTCATCTAAGGGATGGTGAAGATACATCTCCCTCTGGGGCCTCTCAGAACCTGGAGATAAGGTCTACTTCTCTCGCAAATGTTAGCTCCCATTCCATATTTAGCAAAGACAAAAATATCCAAAGGCTTTCTTCGGGGAGGGCTGTGGAAGTGAATTGGAATGGAAGGAAATTCAATTTTTTTACACCATATCTATGTATTATTCCGTTTGGTTTTTATGAAAAAAAAAATGTTCTTACATAACCGTGTACTTAAAAAAATACCAAAGGGTATTATGACATTTTTGGATTGTATGTAAAATGCATAATACTTTTGGATAATACATTTCTTAGCTGGAAAATAAGAATAGAACTTTACTGGGAACTATATCTAGTCACTTATGATGGAGCATGATAATGTGAGAAAAAGAATGTATGTGTATGTGTGACTGGGTCACCTGGCTGTGCAGTGGAAAATTGACAGAATGCTATAAACCAGCTATGATGGAAAAAATAAAAATCATTAAAAAAAAAAAAGAACTTCATCTAAGAACTGCCTAAACAATTTACCAAAACATGCACAAAGAAGTAATCTCAAATGATTTAGTGTAACATTACTAATTGATTAATTTGGTATGTTTAATACTATATGTGTCCAATACATTCTCTATGCTCATTATATCTGAACACAAAGCTAACTGATCAATAACATTCTTTGGTTCCACTGCACACTTTTATTTTAGGACACTTTCAATAGACACAATAACGAAGTGTTTGTCCCAAATACACTAATCAAAGTATATAGTCAATTTAAGGCACATAAAAAAATCATGCATGAAAAGAATATCTAAAACCTTTATATTTAATTTCAAACACCAAATCCTTTGTGTTGCTCAAAGCAAGTTAAAAAAATGTCCATTATAATTTGCTGATTGGCTTGATGCATTTTAGAGATTTTTCTTATGATTCGTAATAGCTTTCTCTAACTGAATATGCTGCTGGAGAAGCTTCAAACATTTCTTGTTGAAAATACATATACATCCAAAGTAAGGAGAGGAAAAAAATTACACCAGTGTTTTTCTCTGGCTGTTAACAATCTGGGTGATTTTTCACTGGTGTTTCTGTATTTTACAAAAATAATGGGGGGGGGGTCCATTGTGGCTCAGCAGTAATGAACCCAACTAGTATCCACAAGGATGCCGATTCCATTCCTGGCCTTGCTCAGTGGGTTAAGGATTTGGCGTTGCCATGAGCCGTGGTGTACGTGGCAGACACAGCTCAGATCTGATGTTGCTGTGGCTGTGGTGTAGGTTGTCAGCTGCAGCTCTAATTCAGTCCCTAGCCTGGGAACATCCACATGCCTTGGGTGTGGCCCGAAAAAGATAAATAATCATAATGGGTATATTAGAAAGTTGAACTAAAAAAGTTCTAACCACTGTGATGCCACTAAGACCGTAAAATGTTTTTGTGTGTTTACACGAATGCCATAATCAAAAGGAGTTGTGTGACCGTTATAGAGGCACGAGGGGAAGGGGGCCTCATTTAAACATATATTCCGGGTGTGGGAAGTAACATAATGTCTTTTCTATCAAAGGAAATCTTGGTTACTCCATTTTGCTCCCAGTTTAGGCTGAAACACCCTCCTGCGGCCCCCTCCTCTTTCCTCTTCTCCCAGTAACAGTTTGTTTCAAATTAGCCAATGGAGAAGAACGTGTGCCCTGACCTGACCAATGGGAAAGGGACAGGTACATCACCCGTGTTAGGGATAAATAGGGAGGGTCTTTTCTTCTTTGCATGCGCTTTTTGAGTACCTATGCCCTTCTGCAGAAATAAAGAGCCTTGTCGAGATCTCCCCGAGTTCATGTGTCTCATTTTCCGACAATGACAATCCCAGCCATTCTCCAACACTGGGAGAAATATACTCAGTTCTCTAAATGAAACGTAAAGAAACACTGGGCACACAAAGTTGAAGGCTGAACTCCACTTTTCAGGGCTACCCAGCTTGGCCAATATCACCAAAGAAATGCTCACCTCCCAACGTCCTCAATAGCAGAGACTCAGACCCTGCAGAAAATGTTTGATACCTGTCATCAAGACACATAATCATGATGTTTCCTTTTTTAAAATTTGCATCAGTTACAACATACCATGATCAGTCAGCCAGATCACTGCTAACACATTATTGATGAAGCTTCCCTAAAGCACTCCAGCTCTCCAGAAAAGGGCCAGCATGAGCTACAGCAGGCACACATCTTGGGTGTTAAGTCCCAGAGAGATTCTGGTCATTTGTTTTTTTGATGCGGGTGGGTGGGTGCACCCTCAACATATGTAAGTTCCCAGGCTAGGCGTCCAGTCATAGCTGCAGCAGGCATGGCAACACCATATCCTAACCCACTGAGCAAAGGCAGGGATTGAACTCAAGTCCTCAAGGATAGTAGTTGGGTTTGTTACTCCTGAGCCACGAAGGGAACTCCCTCCAGAAAGGTTTTGGAAGTGGCGTTAATAAATGCAAAATTCATCCTTAAGAGAAAAGTTTTCTGTGACTTGAAAGCTTCCTTTTACCTCATTTGTGAGGTGGACTAGTCTGTACAAGTCAGGCTCAGCGTTTAGAGGGTGCTAATTCCGGTTATGGGATAACAGCCAGGAGCGACTGCAGTGCAGAACCTCAGGAGTAGATAGAAAATACATTGCCTTGGTTTTGGCCATCTTCATGGTGTGTTAGAAGAGGCCTCTCCTTCATGCTCCATGGTGAAAACGCTTCCCCAAATCTCCCTCTCCTTACTGGCAAGCAATTACAACCACCAGCACAATGTGTGGCGTGGTGGACTGACTGCAGTTAGGGCCATGTTTCACCCTCCTATTGACCTCCTCCTTTGCTGTTTCACTGTGCAGTGTGCCTTTTCACTCTGTGCTTGCTTCTGCAGGACATGCTGGTTGGCATGGAGTGTGAAGCCTTGAAAGGGGCTGGTGTCGTTTGCCTTGGTTGCCATTGTCTTCTGGCACCTTATGAAAGCATTGTCTGGGGAAGGCGAGGGAAGACGGGACTTGGAAAAGGGTTGACTTGCCCCCGTCAAATCCACCTCTGCTGTGAGCCAGGCAAAACTAGAACCACCTAGGGACGCCCCATCTAAATCAATGATCTACCTCATAAACAAAACGAATGCTTAAAACTGCAGTCGCTGGGCTTTTATGGCTGTGATGCATTACTTTTGTGGCAACAGATAATTGCCCCACAGGCCCTCATTTATTTGACATCTCTCAGTGTGATATCTCTTGAAGTTTTTCTGAGAGGCAGGTTTGGGAGCAAGGACCTTCTTTGCTGCTGCCATCTGACAGGCCATTGACCGCAGATTCAGTCATCCAGCACTGAGCTCCTGCTCTGTAAGAAACGCTCTCATTTAATCCTCATAACCACTCTGAAAAGTAACTTCTTCATTTCGGGGAATTTGAGGAAATGAAGAACTTGAAGCAGACTGATGAAATTATCTAAAGTCACCATAAATTGGCAGAATCGGGGCCCAAACCCAAGACTTCAGATTCTGAGTTCAGCTGTATTTTCTCTTACATTGAAAATGATAACCAGAGCTTAAAACTAGCAGGATGTTATTCTGTCCAAAGTCATTAAAGACAGAAAGTTTGTTTAAAGAAGGCAACTGAGTTTTATTCCATTATCCAAGATAACTGAAGCATTTACCATTACAGGGCTGTGTCTTCAAGCATCTCAACCCTCAGCATTCTTGCTGCTTAAATGTCCTTTAAGACATTGCTAGAACCAGTTGAGAAACAGCCAGCTAATCATAGACTAAGTTATATAGATCTTCTACCATTTCTGTTTTATCTTAAAGGATTTTATGTTCAATAGCTTCCTTCAGCCAATTACTAATTATGTAGATTATAAATTTGAAGATCCGTTGTTCCTTGGTGGCAATACTGATTAAAATGAAAGTACACCCATGAAAAAAAATAAATGAGTAAAGAGAGGATACACAAAATATGCACCCATTTTAAAGGTGATTAGAAGAATGTAATAACAAGTCAGACTCTCAAACATCTCCTCCTTTTGTGATTTTGGTTCTTAAAAAACAGAAACAAATCGATTAAATATTCTAAGAGAAGGCAGTTTTCTAAGGGTTACTTTAATTGCAGGAGGTTATAAGAATAGGCTGGGAAATAGGGGGAAGAACACAGAATTAAGTGACATTTTGGGAAATGAAAGTTACACCATATAATTTGAGAGGTTGTATAGACATTGCTAGAAATTTTACTCCAAATTCAATTTACCAAATCTAGCTTCATTTTACTAACATATTTGATTTTATACTTATGTTAAATTTAAGCACCTGGATACTTGGAATGGTAAAAAATAGGAAAACAATTGTTTAGTTAAAAAGTAGTTAAACTTTCAGAGGATGACTATATGTCTGTAGCTGTTGCTAAAGAATTTAAAAACTGAACTTTCCTTTGCATCATACTTCCTTTATGCATGTAACTTGGAGCAGAAAATTCCCCCTTTAACAACTTCAGAGGAAAGCAAGAAACCACAGTGGTTTGCAGGCCACTAATTCTGTTACAGATGAAAGCATTCAATTATCTCTATAAAATTCAATTCCTTAGAAAATGTGTTTGTGATTGACTAAGTACGTTTTTAAAACGTGGTGATACAACATGCTATTATTCAGGATCTTGATTTAAAAGTTGGCATGAAGTAGCTTGTGGTTCTTGGGTAAAACGAAGACACTAATCTGTTTTTTTTCCCAATATAAAAATATTTCCAATATAAAAAGGCAACCTAGAATATTTTATTTCAGATGTTAAGCTAGGGCTGTATGAATCTTCATTTTTCCCACTGCAGCCCATACTTAAAAACTGCAAACAACCACTTAAAAAAATGGGTCATCAGTTATATTAAAATCTTATTTACATGGCATTTATATTTAAAAGCATGATCAAATACTATCAATAACAAGTCAATATAGCTTAGAGATATCTCTCATGGAAAAAAACCTTAAAAATCACATATTAAAAAAAAAACAGGGGAGTTCCCATCGTGGCGCAATGGAAATGAATCTGACTAGGAACCATGAGGTTTTGGGTTTGATCCCTGGCCTCACCCACTGGGTTAAGGATCCGGTGTTGCTGTGAGCTGTGGTGTGCTGTGGCATAGGCCCACATCTACTGCTCCAATTTGACCCCTAGCCTGGAAACCTCCATATGCTGTGGGTGCAGGCCTAAAAAAAAAAAAAATCAGTTAATTCTAGCTGAAGTTCAAGATGGGCAGTGGTTAAGGCCTCTGATGATTGCTGCTTCTCACCATGGAAATCTACATGTATAAAAGATTCTGCAAAAAAAATAAAAATAAAAACAAAAATAAAACAGAGTTTCCATCGTGGCTTAGTGGAAATGAATCTGACTAGCATCCATGAGGACGCAGATTCGATCCCTGGCTTCGCTCAGCAGGTTGGGGATCCGGCATTGCCATGAGCTGTGATGTAGGTCACAGATGCAGCTCAGATCTGGCATTGCAGTGGCTGTGGTGTAGGGTACAGCTCCAATTCAACCCCTTAGCCTGGGAACCTCCATATGCCTCAGTGCAGCCCTAAAAAGACAAAAAAAAAAAAAAGATTTTGCATAAAACTTCAGAGGGTTCTCTAGATTAATAATCTCTAGTTGTGAGCAAAAAGTTAAATTTCACTTAATACACACACACACTTATATGTATATGTGTAAACTCCCCCACCCCCAAAGAAGCAGGCCATCCTGGGCTGGGTTATGGCTGGTACTCTCACATCCTTCGCCCCAGCCAGCCGGCTCAGTAGTACAATTTCTATATAGACTTCGAAACCCAAGGTGAAGAGTTATCTTTGGCTTTTATCTCTTGGCCAGTCTCTCAGTTCTACTATTAACACCTACCTAGCCTGTGGTTGTAGCTTTCATGAACGTTCAGATCCGCAAACAAGAATTCTATTCCAAGATCTCATTTTGAACGGTCCCCAACTTGTCCTGCATCGCATTGTCTAGAAGCAACTTCTTGTGGTTGAGTCTTTCCTAAACTACTTTTTAAACTTTTAAAGCAAACTTATTGCCACATAGCATTAAAGTAGGTGCAGAGGCAGCCAACACAGCAATTGAAAGTTGTAAAACCTAAGGCAAATCCCTATCTCAAACTCCATTTATTCTATAATGAACAATAAGGTCAAGTTGCTTGGACTGGAGCACAGTAACACATTCTGTTCTTTCAAAGCTTCCTAACAACACCAGTGTGTTGCTGGCCCATTACAGAACTGGCCCATACATGTGATTCAATGTTCTTGCCTTCAGTCAATGTGGATGGTTTTAAGAGTGTCATTATTTTAAGTCTTTCTGTGTACAAACTAGCTTCAGTTACCAATCCTATAAGTACTCCCACATCTATTCATTGCAGCTGAAATCATCTGCAAACTTAATGTTTAGGTTGGACTCATCTTGTATTATTGTGATGAAAAGAATGATTCTGTTAAAAAGGAAGCTAGATAATTGCATGGTGCAAATATATTCTTGAGCAGGAGATGAACACAGACTTCACCCTAGTTCTTGGGCACACCTGGTACTGAGAACAAATGCATGCACTGGAGTACATTTGTTTGATATTAATAGGTATGCTTTCCACACTAGGGTTTTCAATTTATTCTGAAGCAATGGGAAAAAAGGATTTGCCAAGTGGGGAGAAAGCCCAAACAACACGTCTCTCCTACTCTTCGGCCCCTGAAAATGTGGTTATGGACACTGGGGTTATTAATATAAAAATCTCCCAGTGCAGATGACTAGGGTCATTAACAGCAGGCTAACTAGCAGGAATATTCTTCTAGTCATCTGTCAACTGAAGTGATGTTGTAATTCAGTGTTGGAAAGCTCTGTTTAGATGCTTTAGAAAGCTGTAAGTTGTAGTAATTTCAGTAATTTGTTTAAGTAGATTTTCTACATATATATACATATACATATATATACACATATATATACACATACACATATATGTATATATATGTACATACATATACATATATATGTATATATATGTACATAAACTTTTTAGGGCTGCATCTGCAGCATATGGAAGTTCCCAGGCTAGGGGTAAAATCAGAGCTACAGCTGCCAGCCCAGGCCACAGCAATGCAGGATCCGAGCCGCATCTGCAAACTACACCACAGCTCACGGCAGCCCCGGATCCTTAACCCACTGAGCGAGGCCAGGGATAGAACCACCAATACAAAATTGTTATTGAAGGGCTATTCAAGGAGGGTAGTGTTTTTTTAGCCTTTGAGGTCCCTTCTGTTTCATCCTAAAGCATGTGTGTTTTAAGTGGTTTGAGGAAAGTAGTCTGCTGGCCAGAGTACTGACTCATCCTAGGAACTGAGCTCTTTCAAGGCACAAAGAAAGTCTGGTTGATCTAAAAAGTTTGTTTTTCGGTTATTTCATGATGATAACATATATTACATATCGTTTTAAAAAAGAGTATTTGGTTTTTTGCTAAGAGTACATTGGAAGAGTAAATGTGAATTTCACCTTCTAGCCTGTTGCTGACATCATAGACCATGTGACTGGACCATTAATTTGGCATGGGCAAACTCTGAAATAAAGTAAAATGCTAACTTACTAGCACCGTGAAGTGTGTGCTGTATGCGTATATTAAGCAGTGTAGATCTGTCTGCCAGGGCAGTGGGATAAACTTTTTCTATAACATCAAACTTAAAAAAAATTAAAAAGATGCACTCTGAATATCATAATTCCATTATATGAAATACACACTTTTTTTTGGTTTCAGTACGATTTAAGGTGTGGTCAGCAAAATATAATCCCCTCTAAGAAGAGATCAGTTGAAATAAAAATCAATGAAAACAACTAAAAATTACTCCCGTAATAACACGGTAAACAACTCAAATGGCTTTTTTTTTAATGCTAGGAAAAATGTTCACCTTTCAATGGTGAAAAGTACTGTTAACACAGGTAGAGAGCAAACAAGGTAAAAAGTGAAAGCACATACAGACACACACAAATATATATAAAATTTGACCAGAAATCACAGGACATTTAAGCCATGTTTTCTTAACTATTTTTTTTTTTTTTGTACTTTAAATAGACTAAAATATTTGGTGTGGGTGGAGAGAAGGAAATCAGTATTTCACAATTTTAACTTGAAAACCAGCTGAAATAAAGCCTCAGCTCATCGTTTAATTTTAAAAAATTGGAACCACATCATATTTTGACAATCATAGGATTAAAGCTTACAAAGAACACAGCTACCATCTACATCACAGTGCACAGAGGATGCAGTCTCTGAGGACCACCACAGGGAAACAGTATCAGACTCTGCATCCATCATATTGCATTACAAAATTAATGCTGTCTTGGAAAAATCTCACCTCCCGTGGTCGGTGTCAGAGCTGGTAAGCACCTGAGCGGCAGGAGGCTATCAGCTGAGGGCACTGCTCAGTCTGGATCCCGACACCCAATTCCTGCCATTGGCTGATGCATTTAGTAATCTTAACATGACACTCACTGAGAACAAACACACTAGTACCACATTCTGGCTTCTTGAGCAGGATAGTCTAGGGAATGTAGCAGAGAAGAGAGCATCAAAGGCCATATTCCCCCTCAAGAGAGAAGGAATCCACAACGCTACTCAGTTTTCTTTCACTGTGAACACTGACATTTCTGATTAAATCCAACCCCATAAAGACATGATTTGTACTTACGCACACATGTTCAGAAGAACTTTGCTACCTAGTTGCCTTTTCTGTTTCAGTAAACCACCAGTTATCTTTCCTGGTTACTAAGTGTTAGTTTCACTACGACCTTGGTGCCATTCGCTACTGTTTGTTAAAAATCTCACATTCCATCCATGGTAATAAGTAATTGGAAGACAAGTATCAGAAATGATGATGGTCAGAGGGCAGCTGAATTTAGCTGCAAGTACTACGACATTTAAGGTAAATCACAGGAACACCTAGGGCTGTCAGCTCCTCCTGGTGCACCTGGGGGTTTTCTGGGAAAAGCCCTGCACCCAGGTGACAGTGTGGCCCCAGGCACACAAGAGCAGCTGGGCACCCTAAGAACACTACCTACTCCTCACTTCCTATCACTAGAAGAAGGCTAAGAATTTTCAAGACAGTAGGGTTACTTATTGAGGGAATCAGCTCAAAAATATTTTTAGGACACTTGCTAATAGCTAGTTCCTAGAAATCAAAAAATATCTTAATATTTAACAGTGTCAATTTTAATAATAGTTGGTAGGACTTAAGCAAATCAGTGAGCTGTGTAGAAAAGTTCATCCTTGAAACCCGTTTTCAGACAAATCCTCTACAAGGTTCTCCTGGTTCTGCCCAGTAATATAGTATATTTTACTGTATCTTTTTGAGATTTTCAAAGCTAAATGAATAATCCAGTTCTAAATCTTTTCATCTTTTTAGTTTTTTTAGGTGAAAATATTCCTTGCCAACTATTTCCCACATTCTTGCTTCACATATTAAAAAGAAGACTGCCAACTGGAGATATTTCCCTCAGATTACAAAGGCCCAGAATTATGTTACTTTTAACTGTGCTCTACCAGAAGGTCTGGCCTTGGGAAAAGACGGCAAGAAAAAAAAAAAAAACTCCCTCAGATATGAGTATTTTTATTTTGCCTACAATGCTGTGATTTAGCTCAACAACTGCACGACTGCTTTCATCCTAATCTTTCTAGTTTTTGTTTTGCTGTCTTGTATAGAAATGGTTAGTGTCACAGTTTCACTATCACTAAGAAAAAGATATAAACATTTATGCCTTTATGGCCAGGGTCAAAAAAGAGAAAAATGAAGCCTGAGATAGAGTTGGTCTAAGAAATGACCATTTTGGGTTCTATGTTTTGCCAAAAAATAGGGCATTTTTAAAAAATGTAAAATCCATGCAAGTTACCTACTTGCTATGTATGTGATAATTATTTCTCCTAATTTAAATTAATCTGTGTATAGATTACATAAAATTAACAAATGACTATATTCTTAAAGCAAATGCATACATTCATTAGAAAAGGACCCTAATCTTTTTCACCAACTTTTTTTTTTCTGTTTGAACAATTCAAGAATGTGAAAAAAGAGACAAATGGGTATTTTCTTAGGAACTTGGTGAGAAGGAAATCTCTTTGGAAGAAAAGACTTTAGTAAGACTTCTAAAGACAAATGCCGAGAACCAACTTCATGCTACAGCAGTGTAAAGAGCAGGACTTAATACAGAAACAAATATGTCAAGTTATCTAGTGAATGAAGCTGCAAAATAGTCAAAAGCATTAAAGCCACAGGGAGAAAGAAGAGTGTGAAATAAAAAATATGTAACAGTTAAGTATTTTTACAATTCTAACACTTTACTTTTGTCCTCAAATCAGTCTATTATGGATTTCATGGTTCAATAAATTATCATCGTTAATTAGAAAGAATAAGTAAACCCCTACCCACCCCACCCAAAAGAGCAAACAGGAAGACAAAGTTTTTTTTTTTTTTTTTTTTTTCAAGAGGGTAGAAGAATATCATTTTTGGAAAATTTTGTTGGAGAAAAATCTAAAAGTCCTTTGTGTGAAGTTAATGAGCCCTACTCCCATCCTTAGCGGTAATGTTGAACTTTTGGGTCTATTATGCATTTCATGGCAGCAAACCAACTAACACTGAAGTTAACTTAGTTAGGCTGATACACTCTGGTCAGATCCTCTGAGAATCAGAAATGGCCCTCAGAACTTTGGAAAATCCATTTCTGTTAAGCATGGCTAAGAAAGTTATCTTCAGGCTACCCTTAAATACAGAAAATTTGACCTCGTAGCAGTACTTCTCAGGGTATCCTCAACAGAAATCTTATGCCAAGTGGACAAGTGTAGGGCAGGGCACACGAGCTAACATCATTTAAAAAAAAAAAGAAAAGTAACTGTAAGTCAGTATCGAGTTTTTTTGGGGGGTGGGGGAGGATGCTAATGAATTTCAGTTATGACTCTCAATTGTCACGCTGCCAAAAAATGGCTTACTAACTGAACCACCAAGTTAGGACTCCAGCAGAATAAAAAATTTACTTTGATGGTCTGTCCATGAGAGGAAAATGTCTGCAAGCAAATTAAAAAATTTTCATTGAGATCTGAACAACAGAATCATTGAACACCGTTCAAATGTATGCAGATAAACAACCCTTTCTGTTAAGCTTCTTTTCCTGTGAGTGTGTATATATAAATCCATACATACACATTATATTATTTCCTACTAAAAAGATTTAAGGCAGTTATGCTACATATAAAGTCAGCTATACCCAAGATAAAACAGTTCCTACTCGAGAAATTACGTGAACACAGTAGACAAGTTCTTTTCATAAAAGCTACCGTGAGGCTATCTATATCTAATATATTTCATTTCCTGGTTGGGGCTCCAAACGCAGGAATTCCACTCCAAGAAATAGTTTGTCCCTCAATCCCCTCACACAAAAGATAGTGTGAACAGACAAAATATTCATGAAAACTTGAAAATATAAAAGGAACCCAATAAATAGGATCCTAACAATCTCAAGACACCACACATTATGGTTATTACTCTCGATTGTACTAAATAAATCTAACAACCCAATATGCTCCAAGGTGGAAACAGGATAGTATTATGCGGTTATCACTGGTTGCAACTGCTGGAAAAGGTCATAACCTAAACATAGTGGCATATGGAGGTTCCCAGGCTAGGGGTCTAATTGGAGCTATAGCCGCCAGCCACAGCCATGCCAGATCCGAGCCATGTCTGCGACCTACACCACAGCTCACGGCAATGCCAGACCCTTAACCCACTGAGTGAGGCCAGAGAGCGAACCCGCAACCTCATGGTTCCTAGTCGGATTCGTTAACCACTGAGCCACGATGGGAACGCCCTAAACATAAATTTAAAACAGAATCTGGTGATTTGTGCTATTTGATCATCACTAAAGCATTTACCTGGATAGAATTTCTGAGCCAAATTGCAGGATTTCAGTGATTGACCAGTCTGAAAGTCAACTTTCATGATGAAGAAACCAGGACCCTGGGTGTGAACAGCACTGTCCTTTCTGGCCTTTAGTACAATTCAAAGAAGAGAAACATTCTGATGTATGCAGAGAAAACAAGGTTGGTGAGGAAGAGGGCAACTAGCAAAACCACTAGGGAAACACACTGTTAAAACAAGGAAGAAGAAAGCTCAATTGAGGAATATCAAGGGTTTAGCAAAGTAAAGCTCATGAAGGAAAAAAAGGGGGGCCATGATTTGTTGTGTCTAAACATCAATGGGCTGCATCAAAGTAAGAGAAAACCCATGGGCTGCTTGGGCACACAGACTAGCTAGTTATCTAAAAAGATACTGGTGGAATGGTGGAGGCGGGAGCAATGTGTGGAACTGGCATGTTTAGCTATGAAAGCAAAGACCGTACATAGAGACAGATTTTAAGTCCAGTGAAGATTGTCTTGTGTGACATCATATTCCATCACTATCCAGACCAGGAGGGTGCTGATGATTGAACAAATGTTCAAAATATTTAGTTACTTAAAAAAAGAAAGCTGTTAAAGGTACATCTGGACAGTTTTGGAAAGAGGTAGAGAAACCAACTGTGTGTGTGTGTGTATATATATATATATATATTTCAACTAGCAAGAGACTAGACTGACTGTTTTTCACTTTCATAATCTTAGTCTTGATGAAATTGACAATAAAGGCACAAATAAAGGGAAACTAAAATAATTTTAACAAAGGAGAAAATCTGGCAATGTGTAAAAGACAGATGAATCAAGCAAAATCAGGTATGGTTTAAGGTTACAAAAAGACCTAGATATTAACAATCTGCAAATATATACTCAGAATACAGAGTAATAAGGGTGAGAGTACAGAATAAGAATATTTAGCTTTCAAGAAAAATTAGGCAGATTTCCATATGGCAAAGTGACAGGTCCTGAGAGAGAAAGTATCCTCCCCTCCCCAAGAATCAGACAGCTTGAGGATCAGTACCAAATCCCAGGGATCTTTTTATTACTCAAAATCTGTCACATTGGCTACATAAAGAACAGGCATCAATAAATGTTTATTGAATGAATGTGTATCATAATGAATAATTAGAAAAGTCAAAAAAAATTTTAAGCAATAAAACTTAAAGAAAGAAAGGAAGGAAGCAAGGAAGGAAGGAAGAAATAGATATGGAACTCCGATACAGAATAAAAATGTAGCTGCCACTGGTTAGGCCAAAGTTAGTGGGAATGTCACCAGCCTCCAGTTCCCCAAACCAGCACTAAGGTGTGTATCAACCACTGTGAAAACCACCATTCGCCTTAGAAATGTGGTAGGCAGCGTGGTCATTCAGTTCTCATGCTGTTAAACTGAGGAAATTACCAGCACTGTGTAGAGGAAATTACCAGCACTGTGTAGAAGAAATTCTAAATGATGTGGCTAACTTAAAGATAAAATTCTACGGAGAGAAGCTCTTATTACCTAGAAGAATGAAAACAAACCCTATAAAGGGGAGGAAAAAAAAAAACAGAATAAATTAGGGCACAGTGGAGAAAATATAACGCAAAACAGCATCTCATTAGAAAGCAAATAAGACCACTGGACATACTCATACAAAGGTTAACCACCACCACCACCACCACCATGAAGTCAACTGCTTAAGCCTAACTGCTCAGTATAACAGGTGTTTCCAAAGAGTTGAGTCCCAGTTTCACATTGTACAGAAGAATCCCAGCATAACTGTAGAGATGTGACTCACTACTGAAATGTTACAGATGGCACTGTTCCATGTAACATATCAATGCAAGAATAAGTGCCAGGACTTTTTTTTTTTTTAACCACTTTCGAAGTTTTACTTTGCCCCAGAACTGTTCCCTGACACCACAAGTTCTCAAAGAAGTAAACACTTCCAAAGGGCAGAGCCTTCACTGGTTACTTCCAACAGGTCTGATGGTGGTGAACCCTTGGGACATCTTCTCTATCCACAGTCTGGGCTGTACAAGTAGTGATTAGCGGGCAACAGGATGTCTGGAAGCAAGCAGCTAGCCACTACAGTGGTTAAAATCTGCCCAAGGCAGAATTAAAGAAAGGGTTGTTGAGTTGAATGGTATTGACCCAGTATAAACGTTTTACAGTAAGGGCTTGAGCAAGAGGAAATATTAGTAAGAATGATACATGGAGCAGTCTATCACAAAATAAGGCCACCTTCAACTACTATAAACTGTAGAACCAATCTGATCCTCAAGTTTGGATGTGTAGAGGTTTAATACCTAAAACATAATGAGTTTCCTCTAAAATGAGCCTTTGCATTTGATGCCATTTTCTTTGCCAAGAATGCCTATTTTCCCTTGCTCTCTACATGGCTTGCTCCTTTCTCCCATCAAGTGTTAGCTTGAGCATCACTACCTTACAGAAGCCTCCCCTCTGCTGTTCTATCACAGTACCCTGTTTATCTCCTTCATAGACAAATAAGCTAATAAACTGTTATATCTCAGCAAAGGCAAGGACAATATGTCTTGTTCACCTTTACTCAAAGGCGAAGAAAGTTCCTGGCACACATAACAGCTGAACAATAAATATTTGTTAAATGAATAATAATAATAATAAAGACTACTGCAAGTTTACAGGAACATGTACATGCATACACAAATATCTGAAAATGGGGAATATCTAGTAGAAAACAACCAAATGCTGAGAGTATTGAAAATAACACCTGTAGAGACAGGTGAATATGGTTTTGAAAAACAAATACCAAAGATAATCTGTCTTCAAAAATATGAGAACTTACTAAAAGGGGACCAGGAGTGGTTATTTTCCGTTTCTACTGAGATGCAAACAAGAAATGCTTAAACTGCAATGAGTTGATAATAGAAATAAGGGTTATTTGCTGCAGAAGGGACTATCAGCAGAGCTTTTGACATTTCCTGTCATCGCAGAGCATTAAGTATGGTTGGTTCTAAAAGTTACCACATATTCAGGATTCGTTAAGAACAGCTCAGAATGCAGGTAACTATAAGCTAAAAAACTTGCTAAACTGTTTTCCCTCAACTTTTAAAATTTGGAATTCATTACTATGTAGAATAACAGATTTTATAAATTTAATACAACATACCTTAAAAACAGATGGCCCTTATCAGCTGATCATACCTCTGCATTACTTTTCTAGGTATTTTACAGAAGCGATTGCATCTACAAAAGGTTCACTTCATAATACAATCTGGTAACTAAATCAAATGAAAGTCAACTCAAAGAGCCCTAGGTCTGCTAGTGAAATATTTTAAAATATCTTTTTAAAAAGAGTGTTTGTATCAATAGACTGATTTTTTAAAAAGGATGAACCTATTGAAATAATTGTAGCGTATCCCTGAAAATAACTATACTGCCACCTGTGCATATTTTATGAGGTGTAAAGACTGCTAGGTTGCACAAGTCTACTATTATCTGCTGAAATTGGAACTTGGTAAGACAGAGGGACAGACTCCATATGAATTCTGATTGTACCCCAGAATCAACTGGTGCTGGCAGTATCAGTGCAACCATTCCTGGCGATGGATATCATGCTACGCTGTTCTGGTATCAGGACAAAAGTGGAAATGGAGAACAGGGGTGGAGAGATTTTCCATAAGGTTTGCTTATAATGAGATTTAGCAGTAAGTGAACAAACACAAAAAGAATGAATATTTAAGACCCACTGAACACATAAGGTCAAGGATTTCAAAAGTTAATCCACTTTTCTTCCCCCATGAGTTTATTTTTGGTAAAAGGCAGAAAAATTAGTTTTTCTACAAGGGAAATCTGCTTCTAAATGATAATTTGAAAATCTTGATATATATTATATATTAAAAAAGACACACAAAAATAACGAAGAAGTGGGAATAACAGATTAGGTACTGTAACTTTATAAAGGCTTACCTAAATCAAGAAGCAGCACACACACCTAATTTATGCAAACTAAAAATGTATAAACAGCACAATACTGTGATACTGGATCTTGATACATTACCTGTACACATAACTACTACTGTTATTAATAAACCTTCGGGACACCCAGTTTTATGCCCAACAAGACATCAGTAAGTCTTTAAAATCTTCTCTTCCTCCTTTATGGGAGGGTATTTCTAGACACTAATTTTCCCACCTAATATCTGAACATAGGAAACCGATTCCACAAGGTGCTTTAATTGATGAGACCTCAAGTGCTGTTTTCTCTCTTGAAGTTTTGGACAGTAAACATAAACAGTCCACGGGGACCACACACAAATACTATGACAGAAGAGTTGGTACATTAAGTCTTTTGATGGGACTTGATTGGTGACGAGGCTTTTATGACATGCTTGAGCAACGCACTGAAGGGGATCCCATCTGAGTTAATACTTTGTCCAACCACTGTAGAGGTCCATTCAGATGAAGTTCAATCCAGCAAGGAGTGCTTGTTACTGTCTGCCTTCTGTTTTAAAAGAATGCAAGAAAATCATCATAAAATTAAAAGAATAACATAGTTATGTAAGAATTTAGATAAATCGAAAGGCTATATACACTAAAATCTAGATTTCTTTTGAACAAGTATGAAGTTTGGATACCTATTATTTTGATAACTTTTATCCTCAAAGTCTAACAAAGTACTTATGGATGGCTTTTTTTTTTTTCTTTTAAGCAGATGTATAAAAACATTCTATTCCCCTCAAATTAAGATTAGTAGGGTAACCTTATTATTTACCATCCAAAATGGCACACTTTAAAGTGAGAATGTAGTTACCATAATCATTGCCAGGGCAAGAGACATAAACCAGCTCTGCCCCAAACAAACTGGAATATAAAAAGTCACTCTACTTATTAATCATCCACAGGATAGAAGATACTCAACAAATATTTGAGTCTAAATGGAGCAGGGTTTAGGGAGTTTCTGCTGTGATCTAGCAGAAATGAATCTGACCAGGAACCATGAGGTTGCAGGCTCAATCCCTGGCCTTGCACAGGGGGTTAAGGACCTGGCGTTGCCATGAGCTGTGGTGTAGGCAGGCATGCGGAAGCTTCTATTCAACCCTTAGTCTGGGAACCTCCATATGCCGTGAGTGCAGCCACAACTCCAGCTCTAAAAAGCAAAAAAATTAAAAAAAATTTTTAATTTTAAAAAATTAAAATACTAAATGGAGGAGTTCCCATCATGGCACAGTGGAAACAAATCTGACTAGGAACCATGAGGTTGTGGGTTCAATCCCTGGCCTCTCTCAGTGGGTTAAGGATCTGGTGTTGCCGTGCACTGTGGCGCAGGTTGCAGATGTGGCTTGGATCTGGTGTGGCTGTGGCGTAGGTTGGCAGCTATAGCTCCAATTAGACCCCTAGCCTGGGAAGCTCCATGTGCCTTGGGTGCAGCCCTAAAAAGCAAAAAAAAAAAAAAAAAAAAAAAGCAGGGTTTAAATTTAAAGTATATCAAAACAAACCAGAACTCTGACCCAAGTGTATCACAGAATGTTAAGAGTTGAAGTTCAATTTTCCCTGACAACACTCCTTTTAGCCATATCATGCAGGCTTTTAACAAAAAACACCTCTATCTAGTACTTCAATAAAATGAGCTATCCTCTGGGAATCACAAATTGTTCAATGACATCCTATCATTTCCACATACTGATTTTAGTTCTGTCTTATTTATTATAGACAGTAAGTCAGTAAGTCGGCTTGCTTCTTCAACGTGACAGCCCTTCAAACATGACAAGAGGCCATTATCAACTCTCCACCTTCAAGGGACGCATGCTCACTATAATTTAAAACCAGGATGTGGTTTTCTGTAGCAGATGGTGTCAGTGCCCCACACTACAGCCTTTAGATTTTCTGTGCTCTCTAGCCAACTTCCAATTCTAGGTATCTGTATTTCTGTGCCTGAGAACTTCCCTGCTAAGTCCAACATATAGAGCGGATCAGAAGGGCCAGGAAATTAACATCCCCTGAACAGCCCTCAATCATTGACACATGACTTGGCATTTAAATGCTCAGTTTCCTTTCCCTCTGGGTGGGATAATTTTGTGTATTCTTTACAGTTTTCCAAAGTTTTCCTAAGGGAGTAGCTCTAGTGACCCACCCACCATGGCTGATGGCTTAAGAATGGTACTGGCTGCCTTCCCTCCCCCACCTCCCTCCCCACTTCCTCCTTCCTTACCAGTGAGCCCTCCATTTCCCGAATAAACTCTGTGCATGCAAACCCTCGGCTCAGAGTCTGAGACACACATTATCTGTCCCCTACCTGTTTCCACGCTTCAATACTAGTTCACTTAATGAGACACAGTTCTCAATTAATTATGAATTCATACATCTGTATTTCCTACTTACTACACTTTCTGATTTTTATTCGGGCAATCAAGCTGGCACTAAAGAAACTGAAAAAGTTTTGGAAATCCAACCTTTAGCTCTATCTCCTCAACTCCAGTGTCATTAAGGATAAAAGTTTCCACAGTTCACAGATATATGGGTATCTAAGTTATTTTGATCTGTACATGTTAAAGGAAACTACTTTATTATCCAAAGTCGATGTAAACTAACTCCATCATCCATGAAAACACACTGTATATTACTGCTCCTCTTAACTATAGATTTTAAATTATCTCTGGATTAAGAACAGCACGGTCCGCAGTAAACAAAGGGCAGTATCCCTAATCAAAACTGGTCTTAGAGTTCCCGTCATGGCCCAGTGGAAATGAATCTGACTAGGAACCAGGAGGTTGCAGGTTCGATCCCTGGCCTTGCTCAGTGGCTTAAGGATCCAGCATTGCCATCAGCTGTGGTGTAGGATGCAGATGCGGCTTGGATCCCACATTGCTATGGCTCTGGTGTAGGCTCGAGGCTACAGCTCTGACTGGACACCTAGCCTGGGAATCTCTGCATGCCGCTGGGGCGGCCCCAGAAAAGGCAAAAAGACAAAAAAAAAAAAAAAAAAAAGACAGGGAAAAAACAAAACAAAACAAAAAAACTGGTCTTAAGAGGAGACCTGCATGGAGTTCCTGTCGTGGCGCAGTGGTTAAGGAATCCGACTAGGAGTCATGATGTTGTGGGTTCGATCCCTGGCCTTGCTCAATGGGTTAAGGATCTGGCGTTGCCATGAGCTGTGGTATAGGCCGGTGGCTACAGCTCAGGTTAGACTCCTAGCCTGGGAACCTCCATATGCGGTGGGAGTGGACCTAGAAAAGGCAAAAAGACAAAAAAAAAAGAAAAAAAAAGAAACCCACAGATAGATAAGGAATTCTCCCTGATCTCTTCAGTTCACAGTTAATTCTACCCAAATCTCTACCATTCTGCAACATTCTAATCTTTTAAAGGAAAAAAAGAGTCTGACCTAATAAATTGGTATCAGATAATAATAGCTGAATCTAATTTTGCTACATCCCATAGGTTTTAGAGTGTCGTATCTTTGTTGTCATTTGCTTCTAGGTATTTTTTAATTTCCTCTTTGATTTCTTCAGTGATCCACTGGTTGTTCAGTAGCATGTTGTTTAGTCTCTAGCTGAATCTAATTTTAATATCAACTCAATCCAGCAGAAGAAAAATTCACCATTCTTTAAAGTTACTGCATCTCAGAAGGGAAATGATTAAAACAAAAGAGAACTATGACAAAGTAAAAAAAAAAAGAATTCTTCTACTAACATAACTGGGACAAAATAGTGACAAGTCTTCATTCTAGGATATAAATATGTAACACACAATAGAGTTTATGAAGTATGCAAAACAGTATATCTCAAATTTTACCACTTTGAAAGTCATACAGGGAATCAAGTCTAAATGAAATGAAATAAATTCTAAAGAAGGTCCCAAACTGCTGATGAAACAGAAGTACTATTACTATACTATGTAAATATCTTAAGCAGATGTTCAGAGTCAGTAATGTGAATTGGAGAAAGACTAAGTATTTTGCTTACAGTTTCATTTAATACGCTGATGAAGTCTTCCCTTCTTTGAGGTGGAGTCCAATCAATTGTTTTATTTAGCAATAACCTATTCTATCTTATCCCCTGAGGACAGATTAGCTTTCGTAAAACTCAATTGTGTAACTGCTACTATCATCCTTAGAGTCAAGGAGAGCTTTCCTCAAGTTTCCTTTCTACCACTCAGAATGTGCCCTTGGGCAAATTTTCAAATCACTTCTAAGCCTATTTCCAAATAAATATTAGTTTGGACAATTTTTTTAACCTACAAAGATTACAACCTTATATAAAAAGTATAAAAACAACAGAAATTCCTAGCCTTGCTGAAAGCCCTGAGACACTGCATTTACAACACAGCATGGGAGTTCTGTCGTGGCTCAGCAGTTAATGAATCCAACGAGGAACCACAAGGTTGTAGGTTCCATCCCTAGCCTCGCTCAGTGGGTTAAGGATCTGGCGTTGCCATGAGCTGTGGCTGGCGGCTACAGCTTCGATTAGACCCCTAGCCTGGGAACCTTCATATGCCACAGGTGCGGCCCTAGAAAAGAAAAAAAAAACAAAACACAAAATGGTGCCTGGTACCTAACTTTACTGAACATTGAACATTATTGAATAATGTTCCGCCTTTTAACATTATATTGAAGTCATTTCAACTTATCCAGCCATTGTTATCCTTCTTTACTTTCTATGCTCCAGTCAATCCGAACTGCATTGCTAAGATTATCATTTGCCACCCCCTAAAACCTGTGACTACTGAAACCCTGGGCATCATTTAAAACCCAGATCCCACGCCGACTACATCTCCCGCAGCCTCAGCAACACATCCCTCCTTCCATGAACTGACAGAATCCTTCAAATACGCCCTTTGTGGTATTTAACACTCTGCATTCTGTTACAGTGCCCGTCTGCACACGTTTTAATTCTATGTTCTATAACGACAGCACAGGAATTTGCCGTAGTTTTGAAACTGAGAAGCCTCCAACTTTCTTTTGTTATTTTATATACAAAGAGCTGCTGATTCCATAAACCTCCATGGAAAAAAAAAAAATACACCTGAACTTAAGAAGATACAAAGAAGGGAAGAAAAAAGAATTACACTGTGGAGATTAAGAACTGAAGATGTATTTCCTACCGGTATTCTGCTCCCCAGCCTTTCACAAAACTCATTCTTATGGTGCACATTCTAGTTAGCTGATACACGGCTTCAAAACCCTGATTAACGGACTGAGCCAGAAGAGCAGCAAATTCCTGGTTATTGAAGATCTTCAGATTACAGCCTATGGTTGAAAAAAGTAAAAAAATAAATTAAAAAAATTGTGTAAAGGGATATTACTCTAAGAAAATAATTTTAAAAGAGCCACAGAATATGAGCATGCAAATCACTGCCCGACTCCTAAATTAACAGCAGCTAGAAACACTTGGCAAATTGATAGGATAGATTTATTTACATTGTTGTATCCGTACCTGGTGGGATTTTACACACTGTTGCAGGGTGCCAGCCGTACCTCTGGTTACAGTTGGGGCTCTGCACAAAGATTGCACTGTCACTTAGGCACTCAGCAAAAACTTCACCGCCTATGTAATATAAGCGCACTCCTCTTCCTAAAACAAAATACATAAGTCATTAACTTTACAATATTTAATATTTCACCATGACTTTGGGAGAGTCTTCTAAAATGATATATTTTGATGACCTATTCCATTGGTATGCTTTTCTGAAATCTAACTTTGAAACATACCACTGTATACTTTTTCAAGTATTTTTTTAAATAATGATTTTATTGATTTGTAAAGCTAATACATGCTGATCAAAAGTACTTAATATAGAAAAGTGCATGGATAGTAAATACTTTCATAGAAATTATTATTTTTTATTTTTATTGGATTTAGAAATATATTCTTTTTTTATTACTCAAACGAATTTACCACATCTGTAGTTTATTATTTTTTAAATAAGTTAAAGAAAATGAATTACTTTGAAGGAAGTAACTAATGTCTCAACAAATATGCCTTCATTATAACAAATAGTATTTCCTTAAAGATCTCACTAAGGTTAAGAAAAAAAGGTAATAAAAATTATCAAGAGGTTAGAGTCATTTGCCTCTTTTTAAAACTATATATACTATGGTAGCAACCAGATCTCCATACAAGCAGAATTAGGTTAGAAAAAAAATTTTATGGGAACTTTTTTTTTTTTTGTCTTTTTGCTATTTCTTTGGGCCACTCCTGTGGCATATGGAGGTTCCCAGGCTAGGGGTCCAATTGGAGCTGTAGCCACTGGCCTACGCCAGAGCCACAGCAACTCGGGATCCAAGCCACATCTGCAACCTACACCACAGCTCAGGGCAACGCCGGATCCTTAACCCACTGAGCAAGGGCAGGGACCGAACCCGCAACCTCATGGTTCCTAGTCGGATTCGTTAACCACTGCGCCACGACGGGAACTCCTATGGGAACATTTTAATATACTTCTTTCAGAATTTGACAAATCAAATATATACAAATACTAGGGACATAGGATTTAAAAAAAAAAAGAAAAAAAAACACTGTGAAAAGCAATTCTAAGGTCTCAAATCAACTGACTCCAAGAAACTATCTTTGGTGGGCCTGACTTAATCAGGTAACAGTCCTTAAAAGAGACTGGGCTGGCCCTGGTGAAAGTGATTCAAAGAGAGTGAGAAGGATCCAACATTTCACTGCTGAACTTGAAGGTGGAGGGGGCCATGTGGAAAGGAATGAAGGTGGCCTCTAGTTGCTGGGAGCAGCCTCTAGCTGACAATCTACATGAAATGGGAATCTCAGTGCTACAACTTCAAGGAATTGAACTCTGCAGTAATCACCTGTGAGCTTGGAATAGGACTTCAAGCTCTAGATGAGAACACAGCCCATCTCACACCTTGATTTCCTCTTGTGAGACCCTGAGGAGACTCCTAACCCATAGAAACTGTGAAATAATAAATTTCTGTGGTTTGTAGGCTGGTAAGTGTGTGGTAATATGTTATGCAGCAAAAGGAAATTAATAAAACAATCGACAAGCTAAATTTAATACATATATACAGAACCTGGTGCCCTCTTAATGACTGCAGAATACTTTTTTTTTTTTTTTAAAGTGTGCACTTAACCATCAGGAAAACATTAAGTCCAAAAAGTAGAGATTTTTCAGGCCATATCCTCTGATCAAAATCATCCAATAAACTAGAAATCAAAAGTAAAAAAGACCATCTAATCATTACAGCATCTAAAATTTTGTAGAGAAGTATAAATAAGACAGGGTAAACCCTCTATTAAATTTGTATGTGGAACCCTAATCAAAACACAGAAAAATGAGAACTATTTTAGTTATAATACAGTGGGTATTTAGGGGCCTTCCTCATCTGCAAGACACCTGAGTACCTTAATAAGATTATATGAAATTTATACATTAGCCAAGATTTGGGAAATTCCACACAGAGCCAACTAACTGTCCTCTGAAGTCACGAGCACTGTGCAATATCACACTAAATCTTTTTTTCCTTTTTAGGGCTGCACTTGCAGCATATGGAGGTTCCCAGGCTAGGGGCTGAATCGGAGCTACAGCTGTCAGCCTACGCCACACAGCGACAGCAACACGGGATCCAAGCCACGTCTGCGACCTACACCACAATGCCGGATCGTTAACCCACAACCTCATGGCTCCGAGTTGGATTCATTTCAGCTGTGCCAGGACAGGAACTCCCGCACTAACTCTTTATCAGCATTGTAATTCAGGAGGTGATGGTTAACTAAATGAAATCAGAAGTAAATTATTATTAAAAGAAGTTAGTTTAAGGTGATGAGAACTAGTTCAGTTATATTAGCAGCACTCAAACTGCTTTTACCTCAGTGTCAAAAAAAATACCAAAGACCCCAAAGAATTGTTTATGTGGATTACATCTATGGAAACTCCATATTACATGTTAAAACTGAGATTTTAAAAAATTTATTAATTCATCTGAAAAGTAATAAATTCAGTATAAATTAATATAAACAAGTTTATGAAAAATAAACTATTTTCCAAAGCAAGAGAAGAATTAGTGGGAAGAGTAGCAATGTTTTAGATTTTTGCAAATCTCCTTAATGTCTGGCTGAAGAGAAGAGAGCAGAATTCTCAGCAGACTCTACATTTAATTTTTTTGCTCAACTTTAAGCCTTGTAGACTCTGGATTACAGTCACGAAGGAAACAAGAGTAAAAATGGCAAAGAATGTCTTTATATCATTATAAAAATAGTTTTCACCTCACAAACTTGCTGCAAGGGTGCCTGGGACGACCACATTTTGAGATCCTCTGAATTATTTTTGAACTGTATTAAATGGTAGTTCTTGTTTCAATATCTTGCTTCAGATTAATAGTACGTAGATTTGATTTACTATATGAACTCATTGAAGGGGGAAAAACTAAGAGATGTAAATAAACTGAAAAAAAGTCATGATTTGTTGAAATCACAATACTAAAATCCGAACATGACAATTTTATGACTGATAGAGGCTCGGCAAAGTCAGTATGTCTTTATTGAAGGACGTCTAGTATCGAGGGTACCAAATAAGGAGAAGCCCAAGATAAAAGTCTGCAGATGGAAGGATCACCAGGATCTATTAAAAGCTGTGAAGCTGTGCACTTAGACGTGACTACACTTTAGCTGACAGAGAAGGCAGGCTTTTCTATACACAATCTTGATAATCTTGATGTGGTAAACCACATAATGCTCACATTATGAGTACAGGGTATTGGTATTTCACACAAGGGGAAAAAAAAACATACCTATATGTCTTCTTGTCATTTCTACTGTAGCATTTCTGTTGACGTTGGAGAGTAAACCTAGGCAGAACCTCTCTGAATTGGACGGATCTGTGAAGCCGTCTACGGTGAGCGAGGGCTGTGATGCATGGAAGGTCTCCCCAACCCTCTGGTTTAATTCATAATATGCTATTGAACACCAAAATGCAGGTTCTGAGTAAGTAACTGGCTGCAAATCTGAAGGGGAAAAACAAACCCGTCAAAGCAAGAAACGCTGTGGGAACAATTCAAGCCAAGTCAAGCCAAGAATAGACTGCGTATCATCATCTTTACATGTTCTATGCCAGCTACCCTGGCGACAGCCCAGGAGACAGGTTTAACATCCACAGCACGAACTCCACATTCCAAAGATCCTACCAGATTTTCAATGTCTCTAATTTCCTCCATCTCGTTAAGTCGCCCAAATCTTCAAACATCTTTTTTAGACTTTATGGTGGATCATTTGTTCTACAAGTAGTTTTCCTCCAGTTGCACCATAGGTAAAATAAGTCAATTTGCATTATAAAGTTAATTTGGAGAAGGATAAAGTACAACGAAGCTGAAGCAAGGATTAATGAGTCAAAAGCCACAAGAAAAAAAAACTGTCTTACTAGGATACAAAATAGGACATATTTTTGACACGTGTCTATTTTAACATGAGAGTCTCACTGAGATACCCTAGTTATAAAAATAGGAGACTCACAAATACACAAGAAACGTAAAGTAATAAAACATAGCGTATGCAAGTGGAATCAGAAATAATAAAACATAGTGTATGCAAGTGGAATCAGAATACAAATCAAGAGTATTTACATATTTCATGAGAAAATGAGGACCACATATATTTAAGTTCTATAATTTTGATTAAAATGCATCATTGCGAATACATGGAAAAAAGACAATTTTGTAGAACAAATTCTGAATGTGTAGAAACTGAAGAGAAACTGTAAAACAACAAGGTAAAGGCCAAGAATAAACTACAGAAGGCATCCACACACACACATTAGCTACTGCATATATCTATCTATCTATCTATCTATCTAGCTCCCATACCACATGCATATATCTGTGATGGTGATATATGCATATATATACATATTTATACACACATCTCATATTAATAGTTGCTATTACAAAATAAATCAGAAAATAAACACACCCATAAAAATCTAGCCATATAGAATAAAATTTTCCATGAATAATGAATTTGATTGCCATGAATAAATATTATTAATTTCTTACATTCATATGTGCCAGAAGAAAAGTTTTAGTAATACTGAAGCACATTATCAATATCAATTTTTAAAAAGCATTACTTTGAGCAATCACTTGCTTATTCACTGGGATCTCTTTCTTTATATATGGAAAATAATCACTAGAAAGGATGCTTAATTAAATAAATGATACCGTATAAAAACTGTAGGGGAAAAGTATTTGCAACTTACCCAAACTATGATTAACAGGGGAAAGAGTAGTAGGCGATAGTTCTGCTGGCGATCCTGAAACAAGGATTCAATTTAAAGTAGCTGAGTAAATTTTTCCAGTACTTTGAACCAAATAATAATAAATTGATTCTATCTGGTCATAATTAATTATCACAAATAATACACAGATAATTTATATGCCAAGAATTCAAAATATACAATTGCTTTATGAAAGTTTAGTTTTGGAAACTTCAATACATAAAAGATACAAGAGGCCTGGCTTCTAGGTACCCTCTCCCAAAGGCATCAGTTGTCGCCAGTTCTTTGTGTACCTTTCCAGAAACATTTACAAACCATACAAGCAAATAAATTGTGTTCTGTGCCTCCTGCTTTTTATATACACATGGTAACATAGTTCTGAACTTTGCTTTTACACTACTTATTCTCTCAGAGATGTTCATACATTTCCTTTTTATTATCTATCTATCCATCCATCCATCTGTTCATCTATTAGCTGCAATACACTATAACACACTGTGATCCCATATTGAGGGGTATTCAGGTTATTTTCAATCTTTTGCTTTAAGAACCAAGATTCCAATGACTAATCTTGCATTCTGCTTACTTTCAAATGTATCTGAAGGACAGATTTTAAAAAGAGAAACTGCCAGATCAAAGGGCTATCCGTCTCTAATTTTGATAGATTTTACCAAAACAGTTATCTATAGAGGTGGTATCAGTTTACACTCCCAGTAACAACATAAACAGTGAGGGAATGCTCATGTGTTATTGCTGATAAATGAGGGCAACATCTTAACAAATTTAGTTTTAACTTATATTTCTCTTATAAATGACACTGAGCAGCTCTATGTTTGTTTACATTTTATTTCCTTCCTGTGAATAGTCTGTTTTCTTTTGCTCAATTTTCTATCATGAAACTGATCACTTTTGTCACTGATTTACAGAAGGCTTCTCATGTTGCAAGGATTAACAGTCCTTTCACAGATGGGATGCAAATATTTGGTCATCTGGCTTATGACTTTTCATCCCAATTTTGATTAAGCAGTATTAAAAAAACTTTTACGTAATTTAGTTTAACAGTCATTTTGGGGTATGTCACATTTTGATAAAACAATGGTGACTGGAAATTCCTATTTTACTCTTAACTTGAAGGGAATACTTCTACTCTTTGCCCATTAAGTATGATGCTAGCTTTGAGGATTAGCGAGATAAAATTCCTTATTTAGGAATTTTGCATCAACATCTGCAAGCAATAATGGTCTGCAGATTTTATGTTGCAAGTGCAAATGTTATGCTGCCTCATAAAGACAAGCCAGAAGCTTTACATCTTTTCTATGCTGTTACATAGCATTGGAATAACATTCTTTAATAGTTTGGTAGAATTCCTGTGTGAAATTGTTTGCAGTTAATTTTCCAGGGCTTACTCTAAGACATTTCTCTATTTCTTCTATGAAAGTTGACTGTCAAGACAGCTCTATGGTCTGGAGTCAGTTTCAGTAAATTATATTTTCTTAGAAAATGATTCATTTCTTCCAGTTTTAGGTAAAATGTCTAAATACAATAAAAAAAAAAATAAGGCAGGGAGGGGGCATACTCACATAAAATAAGAAAAAGAAGGTACCACAGACACAAGAAAAAAAGAATGACTGAGAGATTACTTCACTCAATTCCATGCAACTACACTTTAAAACATATTTGTTGTAAACTGTTAAATAAGCATAATTATAGAATAAATTTTGTTTGTTCATCATTATTCTCTACATATTCTGAGAAGGTCATCTAAAAATGCATGTTCTACAGCTCCCAAGCTTTAAATGCATAGCAATGGCGAAGATGTAGAACAAGGCCAGATGCCCCCAGGGTACCTCTCCCCTCTCCATGCTATGATAACTGTAACATCAAATACCAGGCAACACAGGTGAAATGGCAACCTCAGATAAGTAAATGAATCAAGAATAGAGAACCGGAGTTCCCGTTGTGGTGCAGTGGTTAATGAATCCGACTAGGAACCATGAGGTTGCAGGTTTGATCCCTGGCCTTGCTCAGTGGGTTAAGGACCCGGCGTTGCCCTGAGCTGTGGTGTAGGTTGCAGACTCGGCTCGGATCCCGCATTGCTGTGGCTCTGGCGTAGGCCGGTGGCTACGGCTCTGATTAGACTCCTAGCCTGGGAACTTCCATATGCCATGGGAGCAGCCCTAGAAAAGACAAAGAGACAAAAAAAAAAAAAGAAAAAAAAAAGAAAGAAAGAATAGAGAACAGGTGATAATTATTTTTAAGAATACAGAACAGCCTTTCATGATGGAGTCCTTATGTTCTTTTCTGTTCCTCAGTTTGAAAAATCTGTTGGCAAGCCACAACAGGTACAACTAAGAAAGGTCAAAATATATTTAGAACAATGAACTAAAACTCACTGTTACTTCCTGAAGCTGAGATAAAATAAACAAAGCCACTATTAGAAATGGAGGAAACTGCTCAATTTTTCATACCTTTTAACTGTTTACTCTCTCTACTAAATACGTATTAGAAGTGATGAATAGAGTCATAGCTCATTAATTTAGACTACAGGAGTTCTGTCAAATGTGACAAAATTTAGAATTGTAGATTACAGAAAGTTCACTATAATCATATATGAAATTTTTAGAAGTTTAAATTGAGCTAAAAATTATTAGTTAACAGAAGTCTTTAGGAATTTTTAAAAAACAGAGCCAGGATAAATGATGATAATCCTATTGGTTATTCATATATACATGCTGCTACTGAAGTCTGGGACTTCCAATTATGAGAGATATTAAATAATCTCACCATTTAAAGCTAGTTTCTATTACTTGCAGCTAAAACATCTAGAAAAATTCTTGTGCCTGTATCTTCGCATACAAGTCTGTATGTATTTGTAGGATACATTCTTTTCAACAAGAATATGTTAGATTAAAAGGAATGTGAGATTAAATTTTTATAAGTATCAAAGTACCCTCCCCAAATGCTTAGTCCCACCAACAATTTATGAGCTAGTGTTTCTTCACAGTGTCATAACCTTTTGACATATAACGATTTGATAGGTTTAAATAGGGTGACTCTAATTACTTATATTAATTTTTATTATAAATAGTGCATTCATGGAGTTCCCGTTGTGGCGCAGTGCTTAACCAATCCGACTAGGAACCATGGGGTTGTGGGTTCGATCCCTGGCCTTGCCCAGTGGGTTAAGGGTCTGGCGTTGCCTGAGCTGTGGTGTAGGTCACAGACACAGCTCAGATCCCGTGTTGCTGCGGCTGTGGTGTAGGCTGGCGGCTACAGCTCCGATTGGACCCCTAGCCTGGGAACCTCCATAAGCTGCAGGAGCGGCTCAAGAAAACGCAAAAAGACAAAAAAAGTGCATTCATGTTCTTTATGTCCATTTCTATTAAGTGCTATCTTTTTTTCTCAATTTATAGGTTTTAAATTTAGAAATTGATTATTAGGCTTGTACATTTACAAACATTTCCCCAAGTTTTCTGGTTTGTTTTGGCTTATCTTTCAAGGCAAAATTTTTTAAAAAATTTTTTAAATAACACTTTTTTAGAGCACTTTTACATCCAGACCAAAATTGGTCATGAAGTATGAGTTCCCGTATATGCATATACACGTACGTATACAATCTTCCCTGCCAGCAGCATCACACACCACAATGTATAGTTTTTGCAACTGAGGAACCTACATAGACATCATTATCACTCAATGCCCATAATTTACATTAGAGTTTATTCTTGGTGTTGCAGGTTCTGAGTTTTGCTTTTTTCTTTTTTTTTTTTTTTTTGTCTTTTTGTCTTTTCTAGGGCCGCTCCCGCAGCAATATGGAGGTTAGGGGTCCAGGCTAGGGGTCCAATTGGAGCTGTAGCCACCGGCCTACGCCAGAGCCACAGCAACGTGGGATCTGAGCTGCGTCTGCGACCTACACCACATTTCATGGCAACACCGGGTCCTTAACCCACTGAGCAAGGCCAGGGATCAAACCTGCAACCTCATGGTTCCTAGTCGGATTCGTTAACCACTGCGCCACAACAGGAACTCTTGGTTCTGAGTTTTGAGAAATGTATAATGACGTATATTAGCCACTGTAGTATCATACCAAACAGTCACACTACCCTAAAAATCCTCCATGCTTACCTCTTCATCCCTCTATCCCCCTAATCCCTAGCAATCACTGATCTTTCCAACTGTCTCTATAGTTTGTGCCTTTTCCAGAAGATCATATGGTTGTAATCATACAGTATGTAGCCTTTACAGATTGGTTTCTTTCACTTGTAATATGTTACTGTTTCATGTATTTTCATGCCTTTATTGAGCAGACTTCATTTCAGCACTGAATAATATTTGTCTGGATGTACCAGTTTCGTTATTCTTTCCTTCATTCTGAAGGACATCTTGGCTGCTTCCAAATTTTGACAATTATGTTTATTCATTTACTTATTTTGCTTTATTTATTTATTAATTATAAATAATTATTTTTATTACTTTATTATTTATTTATTTATTTATTGCATTTGCAGGCTGCATCTGCACCATATGGAGGTTCCTAGGCTGGGGTCAAATCCGAGCTTACAGCTGCCGGCCTCTGCCACAGCCACAGCAATTCAGGATCTAAGCTGCATCTGCGACCTACACCATAGCTCAAGGCAGTGAATTTTGGCAATTATGAGTAAAGCCACTATAAACAGCCATATGCGCAAGTTTCTGTGTGTTCAGAAAGTTTTCAACTCTTTTAGGTGAATACTAACGATCATGACTGCTAGATCGTATACTGAGAGTATGTTACATTTTGTAAGAAGCTGTCAATCTATCTTCCAAAGTGGCTGTCCCATTCATTTCTAGTCCCATCAGCAATAAATGAGAAGAGTCCTTGTTCCCTCTACATCCATGCCAGAATTTGTTGTTGCCGGTGTTTGGATTCTGGTCATTCTAAAAGGTGTGTAGTGGTAACATTTAAATTTTTATTTACTCGAATTTATCAATCTTTTCTTCTATTGTTTTATATCCTCCATGGTTCTTGCTCAGATTCTTTAGAAAATTCTTCAATGTCATGTCCTGGAAATGATAGGGTCTCATTTTTTAAGTGTTTTCTCCAAATGGAATTTGTTTTGGTATGAGTTATATGTTTAATATTTATTTTATAATGTTCTGAGGAATATTAAAATTAGTTTGAATTTCTTGAGCAAAATTAATGGCAAAAATATATTTTTAAGTTTCAGTGTATTAACTAACCATAAATTATTACCATTCAACTGAAAAATAAAACAGATTTATAATTTCAAAAGGCATATATGGAAGGACAGGAAGTTAAAGGCCTTAAAATCATTTTACCTTCTTTGCACTCATATTACAGAGACTTAAAGCATATGCTTTACAAACAATCTAAGTTACCAAATACAGACCAATCACATTCACAAACCTTTCAAAAAACTGAGAATCATGCTGGATTATTTCTTTAAGCACACCCATACCTAATCATCCAACCAAGTCCTATCTCAGCATTATGTTGCAAAAGTAGGCATTTCTCCCCATGTTATGTGAAACCAGCTAGAGGAAGTCTAGTGTAGTTGAGAACAGAATTTCTAGAATCTGAGATCCTAGGTGTAAATTCCTCTGTCACTTTCTAGATATCTTTTTCTGATATTCACTGCAATATTTTTTTTATGAATTACATACAATGTTAAAGCCCCTTGTTTTACCTGCTTTTTAATTTTTTACAGTGAACAACCACTTGTTGCATAATTCAAAATATTACATCATAATTTTAATCTGTAAAATACTATTTAACTTTGATATAGAATGGTAAAAACTATGACATTAAGAGAAAAAATTTTAAAGATATACATAATATGTCAACTCCACCTTAAAAAATACATTCCTCATGTTTATTATGTTCTACATATTTCCAATGTTCTGTGAGCATGAACTGCAGTCATAACGAGAATACAGTTGCTCTTCCGCTTTAATAATAACTTATACAGGGTTTCCCTTAGAGTCAGAATGTAGAAGACTGTTGGAAATACCCTTGCTCCTAAAATAAGAAAATATCAGAAACAATAAAAAGAGAAAACATATATATATATATATATATTTTACAAAAAGTTGGCCAAAAGCTGTAGATCTATTTAAGACTAAATGAAGTAGTTTACAGAGAGGGATGAGCTCTTCCCACCTAAGCAGAGTGGTAACCACTTTCATCGCTGGGAGCGTCTGACAAGTCAGAACACAGACACACATAGGACTGTACTTATCAAAGGAGAAACCAGCTGAAATTTTAATGGCCACGCAAGGCAGCTGGAATTGGAGAAGCCCACAGATAAAGCCTTCTTCATTAGCCAATTCTAACCCTCATGTCTTTTTGCCATTTCTTGGGCCGCTCCCGCAGCATATGGAGGTTCCCAGGCTAGAGGAACTGTAGCTGCCAGCCTATGCCAGAGCCACAGCAATGCGGGATCCGAACTGCGTCTGCAATCTACACCACAGCTCACGGCAACGCCGGATCCTTAACCCACTGAGCAAGGCCAGGGATCGAACCTGCACGCTCACGGTTCCTAGTCGGATTCGTTAACTGCTGAGCCACGATGGGAACTCCCAACCCTCATGTCTTTAGTTGAGTACGTGGTGGCACAGAGGTTTCAGGCAATGCTGGAAAGCAGTGAGAGATCCTACAGTCTCACCATAATACTCATATCTGAAAGACCTGCTGAGGTAGAGAACTGCCCCTCCTTCAAACCTGAGGTGATTTGATATTAAGTGTTATATATCAAATGCATTTGGGGTATACATTGTAATCAGCAGAATACTCAATGAGAAAATAATACAAATGATACTGTGACAAATTCAAGAGACTAGATTCAAATATAAACATACTTGATTAATATAAAAGGTAGGAAACCAGGAACAAAGGAACAAAAGCCAGATGGTACAGGCAGAAAAGAAATAGCAAAATGGTAACCCAAACCCAATGATACCAATAATTACATCAAATATAACAGGACCAGGTTATGGTTCAGCAGGTTATGAACCCAAGTAGTATCCATGAGGATACTAGTTCCCTCCATGGCCTTGCTCAGTGGGACGGATCTGGCATTACTGCGGCAGAAGCTCCAATTTGATCCCTAGTCTGGGAACTTCCATATGCTGCAGTTGTGACCCTAAAAAACAAAAATAAAATAAAATTAAATTAAAAAGGACCAAGACCAAATATTCCATTTAAAAGACAAAGATTGTTAGATAAGACATAAAAAGCTATCCACAAGAGGTACATTTTAAATATAAAGATGCAAATAGATCAAAAGTAAAAGGATGAATGAAAACTCTGCCATGCCACCTCTGAAATAAGAAAATACAGTGATGTTTTACACAAGACAAGTTTTATAACAGGGGTCACTTCATCAGAAGGACAAACAATTCTAAATGTATACTACTTAATAACATTCAAAGATTCAAAACACATGAAGTAGAAACTGACAGGGCAGGAACTTATGTTCCCACTGTGGCTCAGTGGTAACAAACCTGACTAGTATCCATGAGAATGCAGGTTTGATCCCTGACCTCACTCAGTGGGTTAAAGATCCAGCATTGCCATGAGCTGTGGTGTAGGCAGGCAGCTGCAGCTTCAATTTGACCCCTAGCCTGGGAACCTCCATATGCTGCAGGTGTGGCTGTTAAAAAAAAAGACAAAAAAAAAACCCAAAAAACAAAGAGAGAGAAAACTGACAGGACAGAAAAGAAGAAACCAACAATCCAAAGTCACAGTTAAGAGACTTTAATACTCCTCTCTATGACTGGCGTTAACAGATAAAAACAAATTAGACAGGATTAAAAGGATTTAAAGAATCATCAACCCCCTCCTCCGACCTAAATGATACTTAAGAGCAACACTACAACTGCACAGCACTCTTTTCAACCATAAATGAAACTCTCATCAAGATAAATAAGCCATGTTGTGGCATAAAATAAATTTTAGTAGATTTCAAAAGACTCAAATCTTACATAGTATATTTTGGATCCTAATGGAATTAAGTAAGAAATAACAAACTATCTAGAAACCACCCCCATACTTCTAACAGACGAAACTTCTAAATAATCATGGATCAAAGAAGAGATCAGAAGAGGAATTAGAAAATACTTAAAAGATAATAACAACTAAATAATAATGAAACATTTGTGGCATGAGCTAAAATAGAGCCGAGAGGGAGATTTAGTTTTAAAGGCTTACATTAGAAAAGAATCAATGATCTAAAAATGTAAACTACAAGATCTAAAGAGAGAAAATTCAATGAAAAATAAGCAGATGAAAATAATAAAGAATAAAAAAAAGTAGTAAAAAGATAAACACAATGAAAAATTTAACAAACCAGGCAGTTCCTTGTTAAACTGGGTTAAGAGTTTGGCATTGTCACCGCTGTGGCTCAGGTTGCTGCTATAGCATGGGTTCTACCCTTGGCCCTGGAATTTCTGCATGCCGTGGGTACAGCAAAATAAATAAATAAATGAATAAATAGCCAAAATCTGGTTCTTTGAAAATATTAACTGATAAAGCCCCTGTAAGACTTACCAAGAATAAAAGACAGAAAAGTCAAATTATCAATATTATAAGTAACTCATGTGACATTACTACAGATCTTGCAGACATCAAGGGGATATTAGAAATATTAGAATATTAAAAATAACTTTATGGCAATAAAATCTACTCAGATGAAATCAACAGATATCTTGTAAGATATGAGTTGCTAAGCCAACACAAAAAATCGACAATTGAAATAACTCTCAATTTAAAAAACCCTTTCCTATAAGAGATGATTTCTCTGGTAGAAACTATCAAGTATTTAAGGAAGAATTAATACCAACCCTATGCAAAGCCTTTCAGAAAATAGTAGAAAACCCCTTCCAATATATTTTGAGTCTACTCTTCCTATGCTATTGAAACCACAGGAAAACATTACAAAAAAACTAAAGACCAAAACCTCTCACAAACATAGATGTGAAAATCCTTTAAACAACATTAGCAAATTAAATCCCTAAGTATTTTAAAAGTGTAATTTATCATAACCAAATAAGGTCAAAGTTGGTTTGTCATAAGAAAAATCATTTAATGGAATTCTTCTCAAAAAAGGAGTAGAACTGTATAATCCTCTCAATAGATACTGAAAAAGTATGGATGGAAATTCCACAGCTATTCATTACAAACACTCAAGACACCAAGAACAGAAAGAAACATCCTCAATCTGACAAAGAAAATCTATTAAAAATCCATAATTAACACCTTTCTTACTGGGGGAATTATTAAATGTATTTCCCTTATGATCAAAAACAATGCTTTTTAAAAATGTCCATTCTTGGGAGTTCCTACTGTGGGGCAGTGGGTTAAGAATCTGACTGAAGCATGGTCATTGCAGAGGCACAGGTTTAATCCCCGGCTCAGCACAGTGAGTCAGAGGATCTGTCTTAGATTTAATCTCTGGCCTGGGAACTTCCATATGCCAAGAGGGCAGCCATGAAAAAAAAGTCCATTCTTATTATTTCTACTGAACAGTTTACTGTAAGTCTTAGCCAGGACAGAAAAAGAGGAAAGCATAAAGATGAGAAAGCAAGACGTAAAACTATCTTTATTTAAGAGATGACAAGATCGTATATATACAAATTAAGAATCTACAGAATACTAGATACAAAAAGCGATTTTTAGCAAAGTTCAGGAAAAAAGATCAAATACAAAAATCATACTTTATTCTATATCTTAGAAACAATTAAAAACAAAATTGGAAAATATAACTTTTTAACAGTACTAAAAAGGTTAAAATAGTGAAAAACGTATCTAAGGATAGCTCTATATCTATGCTAAAAACTATAAAACGATAGAGATGGCATAGCCAATTAAGATGACTACCCTAAAGTTCTCAAAACTGCCCCTTCATTCTTCTTTTTTTTTTTTGTCTTTTTGCCTTTTCTAGGGCCGCACCCATGGCATATGGAGGGTCCCAGGCTAGGGGTCCAATCAGAGCTGTAGCTGCCGGCCTCCACCACAGCCACAGCAACACGGGATCCGAGCCATGTCTGCAATCTACACCACAGCTCACGGCAACGCCGGATCCTTAACCCACTGAGCAAGGCCAGGGATCAAACCTGCAACCTCATGGTTCTTAGTCGGATTCGTTAACCACTGAGCCACAATGGGAATTCCAAAACTGCCCCTTCATTCTTGACAAATAACTTTACTTTCCTATTTCATTGAGAAGATCTCAATCATGAAGACGAATTGCTTTCTGCTTCTGGATCCCAATCCCTCCATTTATTTACCTCCATTCTTCATACAATCAACTTTCTTCCTTTTTCTTAATGGTTATTTCATCCTTTCATATTTTCTTTAAATATACTCATATAGTATATACTATGTATTAGGAACATTTAACTGTTTTACAAAAACTAACTTAATCCTATGAATTCAATAAGCTAATTTTCCCTAATTTACAAATAAGGTGCCTAGGTCATCTGGCTCACACATGATAGAGGGAGAATTCAAACTAAGGTAGATTAGCTCAGAGTCCAACCATGCATTTATTTGGTTAGAGAAGCTGTCCTTACCTAAGTGGGATATGTGAACCTTGTCTAAGTGTACACCAAATGACTGGCTTGCAACAAGAAAAATAATTAAACTTAGATTTCTTGAGATGTCTAGCCTGATCACTAAGGTCCACAAACTTTAAAGAATGAAGGCTTCGAGTTCCCTGGTGGCTCAGCAGGTTAAGGCTTCAGCTTTATCACTGCTGGGGCTGAGGTTTGATCCCTGGCCTGGAACCTTCTATATGCTGCAGGCATGGGGAAAAAAATTAAAATGAAATAAAAAAGCAAAGCAAAGCAAAAAATAACAGTGCTAGTTCAAAGAGTTCTTTGTTCTGCTTTATTTGCCCTCTGGTAAACTTTTAAAAAAATATATTAACTCCTTCTACCCCAGCAGGCCTTGAACAATTAATTTAATTATGTCCTTCCCTCACAGAAGAGTATGGACTAAAGTTTAAAAGAGAGGTCAATTTTGTTCTAAATCGGGACCTTGCATCAGTCAGAAAATTCTTGCCATGAAACTGAGAAAACAATAGATAGCAGGTAGAAGACTGGTATGTAAACTGACTTTTAGCATCTCATGAATCAAATATTCACACTGTCAATGTCATTATAGTCAATAATTTTATCATTATAATTTTTCATTTTTGCTTTTTACTGTCACATGTGGCATATGGAAGTTTCCAGGCTAGGGGTCAAATCGGAGCTGCAGCTGCAGGCCTAGACCACAGTCACAGCAACGCCAAATCCTTAACCCAATGAGCAAGGCCAGGGATCAAATCAGCATCCTCATGGATATTAGTCAAGTTTATAACCCACTGAGCCACAAAGGGAACTCCCAACAGTCAATAATTTTATTTTATTTTGGTCTTTTTGTCTTTTCTAGGGCCGCACCTGTGGCATATGGAGGTTCCCAGGCTAGGGATCAAATCAGAGCTGTAGCTGCCAGCCTACACCAGAGCCATAGCAACACCAGATCTGATGCGCGTCTGCAACCTACACCAAAGCTCACGGCAATACCGAATCCTTAACCCACTGAGAGAGGCCAGGGATCGAACCACAACCTCATGGTTCGTAGTCAGATTCGTTAACCACTTAGCCACAACGGGAACTCCCTCGATAATTTTAAATGCGTCGTTTTGAAAAAGTAACATTCCCCCCAATGAAACAGAATTAGAAATATTAGGTTACATTCAAAGCTGGCCCCAAAACATTGCATTCATTTTAGCTGATTCAGCTTATTCTCCCCTTTTGGATTTTGACCTATTACCATAATCATACCATACCATTACCATAACAGTAATTACATTCATCTTATTCTCCTCATTTCAGATATATTATTGAACAGGCATTTGTGCACTTAGGAATCCTTTTGGCCTTCTGCATTAGGATGTACAACATGTTATTTCCAATGATGATTATCTTTTCTTGGTTATTTCTCTTTTTTTAAATTTTGTTTTCTTCTGTTTTTTCTTTTTAGGGCCACATGTGCGACATATGGAAGTTCCCAGGCTAGGGAGTCAAATCAGAGCTGCAGCTGCTCGCTTACACCACAGCCACAATAATGCCAGATCAAAGCTGCATCTGCGACCTACACCACAGCTTACACCAATGATGGATCCTTAACCCACTGAGTGAGGCCAGGGATCAAACCCTCATCCTCATGGATACTAGTTGGGTCCTTAACCCACTGAGGCACAAGAGGAACGCCCAACTTTCCTTGGTTATTTCTTATTCTTGGGTCTTCTTTCTTTCATTTTTTTTTTGCCACACCAATGGCTGTAAGTTCTTGGGCCAGATGTTAAACCCAAGCCATGGCAGTAACCTGAGCCACAGCAGTGACAATGCTGGATCCCTATCCCGCTGAACCAGCAGAGAACTCTGGATATCTCCTATTTTAAAAAAATGTGATTAGCTATAGCAGAAGCTTCTTTACCTAGGAGTTTAAATAATGGAAGAATTTAAACAACAAAATTATTCTAAAAGCCAGGAGTTCCTGTTGTGGCTCAGCAGATTAAGAACATGACATAGTCTCTGTGAGGATGTGGGTTCAATCCCTGGCCTAGCTCAGTGGGTTAGGGATCTGGTGTTGCTTCAAGCTGCAGTGTAAGTCACAGATGTGGCTCAGATCTGGTGTTACCATGGCTGTGGTGGGGGCCTTGGCTGCAGCTCCAATTCAGTCTCTAGTCAGGGAAATTCCATATGTCACAGGTACAGCCATTTAAAAGAAGAAGAAAAAAAAAAGGCCAACCATCTTAGTCCCCACCACTTAAAAAATAACTAATATTATCATAAGTGCAGAATGCTTTACTATAAAATGTAAAAAAGCTGATGCTATACTCTGACAGGTTGGGATATTAATGTGTCCAATCCCTAAGCTATAAGCAGGGTGGAATAGATCAAAACAGACAATTACACTGACATCGTAGCTATTTCACTGGTAACCTATTAGTTCTGATGAGTTATATAAATTTTACTACATAACTGTTTTAAAGCTTTGGTGTGTGTGATATTTACTACATGTCAAAATTTTCTCTTCGTTGTATTGGAAACTGGTAGCTAAATGTTAGAAATTAATTGAATTAGATCAGGCATAGTGTACAAGGTATATGGTGTAAACGAGCTACAATAATTCAGAACTCACTATTAAGTTAAAAGAGCACTGAAAAGCTGATCCCATCTCTTAGCTCTAAATTCCTCTGAAAATTTGTTATTGGGCTAAAACAGTCATCACAAAGACATTTATTCAGAGTAACTAAAACTTTAAACAGAAGCACAGAATACTTACAAAAGTATCCGAGTGTTCTTCATTTACTCTAATAAGAGAAAATTCTAACAATTCTTCTGCAGAGGAGCATATGTTAATCTTTCACTGAGAACAGGTCCTCCCTTTGATGGTCCGAATATGATTAAACCAAGATAAAAGATTTTTTTTGGATATGTGTCCAACTTCTTTAAATGTAAAGGTTATGAGTAACTCTAGTGAGTTTTAAACAAGGCAAAAATGTATTATCTAACTACGGAGAAATTTTGAAAACTATTTCTTACCTGTGTCCATACTTTGGTTTAACTGTTGATCACTTGTTTCTCCATCTTCACTGATATATCCAGGAGGTGGCGTTTCTACAAAAGTTTAGAACAAATCAAGTATAGCTGCCATATAATCTCAACATCTTTTCTCCCAGCTACCAAAGATGACCAACAAATCACTCCAAGTAACAAACATGAATGTTTTATAACATTACTATAAAAAGTAATACTTGGATGCATTCCCATCGTGGCGCAGTGGAAACGAATCCAACTAGGAACCATGAGGTTGCAGGTTTGATCCCTGGCCTCACTCAGTTGCTTGTGATGAGCTGCGGTGTAGGTCGCAGAGGTGGCCAGCAGCTGCAGCTCCAATTTGACCCCTAGCCTGGGAACCTAAAAAAAACAATGCCTCGGATGCAGCCCTAAAAAGAAAAAAAAGAAAAGAAAGAAAAAAAAAAGCAATATTGGATACTGAGGGCTTATGATTCAGGTTCTTCCCAACCCTTATAGGTGAAGAGAAGTCTTAAAACCTATTGGTGATACAATTGAGCTCTCTGGAGAATATTTTGTTAGCTATTATTTACATATCTGGCTCATTCTCCTATGTGTATTTTCTGGGGCAAGAGCCAAAAATATAACTTCAAAAATGCCTCGGTTCTGAATCAGTATGCTTCAAAGAAATTAGTACCCACATTTTTCTTTTTTAAATCAATAGCCATCATAGATGGGTACTTAGAGATGATTAAAGGACACACAAAACACCCAAACAAGATTTCAGATTACAAAGTAATACAGGCTTACATCTTACACTAGGTTCTTTAGGGCAAAATACAGTAATATAGCTTAGGACTGGTCTAACTTGAATTCTACCTAAAAAGTATATTGCTCCAGGGATTTCTAACCAGTAAATCCTGAGGGAAATTCAAATACAGGCTACTATACAAAACTGAGGTAAACTATTTCCTGAAAAAAACAAACAAACAAACAAACAAACAAAAAAACAGGATTCTACTCTTTTTTTTTTTTTTTTTTAGGGTCGCACCTCAGCATACGGAGTTCCCAGGCTAGGGGTTGAATCAGAGCTGTTGCTGTCAGCCTACGCCACAGGCACAGCAATGCCAGATCTGAGCCGTGTCTTTGACCTACACCACAGCTCACAGCACCCCTGGATCCTTAACCCACTGAGCGAGGCCAGGGATCAAACCTGCAACCTCATGGTTCCTAGTTGGATTCGTTTCTGCTGCGCCATGTCGGAAACTCTAAAAAAAAAAAATAGGATTCTAACATGTCATTATGATTTATGAACAAAATGTTTATATTTGGGAGGCATCTGAATATCTAAATAAGTTCCATGTAAAATAAAAATATTTATACTAGCAATTATAATTTCAAGAAGGAAAAAGTTTAACATTTAACACTGTTATAGTTTTAAGCAATGTTTTACATTAATGCTGACATGTACTAAGAAGAATTTTGTAATTATTAAAAGGAGGATAGAAAAGAGATGGATTAAAGGTCCCCTTCATTAACTCTTAACAATCTTTCTTCAGTAAGCTAACTATAAATTTTAAGTACCAAACCTTTCATTTAAGTGTCAGTGCCCCCCAAAATTTAATAATGAAATTCACAAAATAAAATAAATTCCTTCATATACTCAAACAATGAAGATACAAAAATAAGAATACAAACCATTATGTGCTATTTTAAAGGTTAAAGCAAATAAAATTAAAGAGAGATAAGCTTTGCCGGTTTAACCACCCATGACTTAAAGGTCTAAATAGGAAGAAATACTGAAATGATATTTTATCCTTTTTCATTTTTCTCTATTACTATTTATCTATAAAATAATAAATAATAAAGCTACTAGAGTTTTGGGGAAAAATGTTAAAATTTCTTATACAGTGGAATAAAAAGTAAATTCCAAGGTTTTGCTGTCTGCTGGAGCAGGATAAGCCCCGCTGTCCAGAAAAGCAGACAGGTGTAATTTTTCTATTCAAAATCCAGAGCATTTTTTTAAAAGCCCAGTCATAAAACTATTAGTATGCTAATACATGAATGTTTATGCACACAATTGGTATGTATCCCAAATTTTAGGAGACTCAAAGGGCCAAAATACCTGGGATATAATTACTCTGTGGCTCAATTCCCGCTGGGAAATTAGTGTTTTCTGGAATGGAGTGGGTATAATCATCCAGAGGTGGTAGTTCTGTTAAGATCTCAGTATGCCGTGGCACTAATACTGGAGGCAAAACTAAAAGAGTAAAAAGTTCCAAGTTAACGGCAGAGGAAACTTTTTTACAAGTTTTCACAAAAAAAAGAAGAAAGCCTGATTAATGCTTAAAGTTTAGGATCCACCTATGTGGTATTACTTGGTTATTGAGAAATTGACAAACCTGATTATGATTTTAACTTACCATGCAGTCCATAATCTAAATTTCCAAGTCCCAATTTATCTTGTACTTTTGGGGACCAAGTGATCCTGGTAATATTACATTACCATAGAAGTTCATAAATCCTCACTGGAAAGGTTGCAGAAAGATTTGCAAAATCAGATTTGGGTTTTGTTTTTTTTTTTTTTACTATAGCTGTATTCTTTTAGAAAGTTTCAAGTATACAGCTAAACAGACTGAAAGTCTTGCTATAAGTTTAACGAAACTGCTAAATACAAATGATATCACTGAAGTACATCAAAAAGAAAACAAAGAAAAATGACTGAACAGTTAATGCAGCAGACAGATGAGACCTATCATTCAGTTGTAAGCAGACTGTATCTGTGGAATCAGAATTTCCTAGATAGGCACTTTGATACGAAATAGTATGCTATTCCAAGAAACAAAGCTATCTTTCCCTCTAGGATATATTTTTCCATAATGTACCTAAAAAAACTTTTTTAAGTATATTTAATTACCACCAAAAAATATAGTGATTTTAAGACAAGTGGTTTAGAGTTTACACCAAGATTTTATCTGGTTCAATAGGTATAAGAGTACCTAATACACTTAAGTTCAAGCATTTCATTCTAAAAAGGGGGGAAAAAATTGAATTTTCCTACCTGGTGTCTCAACTCTCTGGTAGTGGTAAGGGTTTACACATACTTCATCCTTTTTAAGATTAAAAGCATATTCGCAGTTTTCAATTGCTTTGAGTTCATGATGACTGTGAAGATCAGGCCAGCGCCATAATCGACAATAGATTACGTGTGGCAGTCCTTTTCGATGAGATACCTGAAGACGACCATCAAGGGACCTGTTGGAAAGCAAAGGGAAAAAGAGAGGAGGGAACTTTTAAAAAAAATAAATACATTCAATTGGGATAAATTCATACGATAAGAGCATCAAGATAGAAATGACAGACATTTAGTTAGTTTTAGTGAGTACAGGAAGAAAAATGTACTATCTAATGGATCTGACAAAAAAGCAAGCAGCAGCACTAGCGGATGTTTCTGATAAATATGCTTCATAAATGACTCAAATGCCAATGAACGGGTAACCGCTTGAGGAAAAGTGACTTTTAAAAAGAGAATCATAGCTATGCTTGAAAAACTTTTTTGTCAACTTCAGTCTTTATTGAATCAAACTCTTTTTGAGAGAGGCTTTTAAGGGCATTCATTCTGTAGGTGACTGAATTATCAAAAAAGGGAACTAGTGTGAAGAATGATAAATACCAACAATGATGTAAAAGTAACTTACTTAAACTAATGTAACTCATACCCAATTGTGACTGTTTTGAGTACTGAGGTATTTCTCTAGCTCACACATAAATGCAGATGGTGATGAATATGATGAGATGAAATGGACAAATACAAATACGCTCAAAAAAGAGAATAAGGTGATTTAAAAAAAAAAGATAACATAAAAACAAGTTAGCCTAGTGTTAACTGTGATACAGAGAGTTCAGTAAGTAACTATGTACTTATTAGTATAAAGATGAGATTTAGATGATAGCAGGAAATTTAGCAAAAACTGGTTATGTATCTACTTAAAACTTAGGCCAACAGATTATAATCTAACCTCGCACTAAAATGAGAAATAGAGTTATCAAAGTTCCTGTTCTTCAGGGGATGCGATAATTTAAAGAAGATTCAAAACTAGAATTTCATTGATCAAAACATCAGCTGAAACATTTAATATCTTTTTCATACTGGCAAGCAGTTGTTTTAAATGCCATGCCTTATTTTACATTAAGGAAACATCCTAGGCAAAATTATACTAAGCAACCCACTATAGCTCTTCCAAAACACCCTCCCTCCCACAAGATCTCTAGGATTCGAGAGAGGGCAGAATATTCACCTGGTTTGTTCAGAGAAGCTGTAAAGGCCTGTTGTATCCCACTGATCTATCGTATTTGGTGTACTCAGTCCCCAAATTTCAGAGCAAGTGCTGTGCATAAATTGAAAAACAAAAAATTGATGTGAACATGGAAGCATGGTTATTCAAATTACCATGATGTAAAACATGGAAAATGTACAGAATACTTCCTTCACCCAGAAAATATACATTGCTTCACTTTTCCACAGGCATTTAGTGCTGGTTTCTATATTTTCTATATGAAGGAAGCCAATAAAATGGAACATGTGACTCCAGATAAGTTATGATTATGTTTTTAAAATGTGAACACCAATGCTCTCTAGCTTTATGAAATCATACCTACACTCCAATTTCCTCTACTCGCAACAAAAGATCATACGCCATTAGCCTTTATTAACAGTGCTTCATTTTATAATCCAGATTTTTAAAAAAAAAAACTTATCGAAAAACAGAGGTCAACTGGTATTCTTAAAATAGGTAAAATTTCAGTTAAAAGACATATATCCACGGTTAAGATCTTCAGGGTACTTGCTTGAGATACATATATATTCCGTTTTACTGAAAATTATTATCGCTCTCTTATTACTACAGAGAACAAGGAAACGGATTTTGAAGTATACTACCTTAAAAGTTATGTGAAAGATATGTGAAAGCATAAAATTCTTAAAAGATAGTATCACTACGACAAAGTTGCTGTATCTAGTTTTTTTCCTTAATACACCTGGAAGACAGACCAGAAAGACCAAATTTTCTCTTCCACATTTCCTTCCAAAACATGGGCTGTCCAGAGATAAATCTGCCTAGTTACCCTGCCACCCTTTCATTTCAAAGTAACTCCTCCTCTGTGGGAAAAGAGGAGCTTAAAAAACAATTGGAATGGAACTTCTGACTGGTCACAAGTTGTACTTTTGAAATTACAGAGAAAAGATGATTTCTAAAACTCAATTCCACTTCTTACACATTACAAAGATCAGCAAAATGTAAAGGAAGAGGAAGAAACGTTTCAAAAGAATCAGTCGGTTAAACTCAGAAGTCAAACAACTGGTTAAATTCCAGATGTATACTCTGCTAAAGAGCTACCTCAATCAGCATTTCAAAGGGCGATGTGAAAAGTGCCCTCTTCCTGAGGCTGGGAAACCTGGGCTGCAGGCTACAGCGCTGGAAGGGTGGGGGTGGAGGCTCTCCTGCACAGTCACTGGGCTGCACAAACACCTCATGCCTTGGGGGTGACAGTAAGTATAAGACTGGATGGTTTTTAAAAACGCATTTTCAGACACGTCAGAGCAGTTTTTTGAGATATTTAACAGATTCTCTTGGTCTTCAGGCTTCAGAATTTCTCAGGCTATAAAAGTCAGAAAAAGCCAAACTGGAAGATAATTCAGACCTTCTCCTTTCCCCCAAAAAGGTTTACTGACTAAAAAACCATGCCATAAACGGTTCTTTTATTTAAGATATTGATCAACTATCTACTGGAAACATATAGCACCATGTAGTTTAAAACACAATAAAATCAATTAAATACTAGAGTCTCATGAATCTGAATTTAAACCTCAGAAGGAACAGCATACATCTTAACTTAAGGAAAATGATGGACGAAGGCATAGAAAAGGAGGCTATTCTGTTTTTATGAGACTAAAATGAACATTTCACTCCAGTAACTCTGGGACTGACAGGAGAACCAGAATGTAAGAGTGCAAGACGAGTTTAAGTTGTGCTTTATTAAAGCCTTAAAACAAATCCGAGAACAAATAGTGGTTGTTTAAAACATGCAATCAAGAGGCAGAGAGACTGAGATCCCAACTCTAATTCAGCCACTTTCCAGTTGCCATCAGAGTATATTTAAGCCTCAGTTCTACTGATCATCATAATTTCTCACACAAATTGGAAGATTTATTTAAAAACATCAAATTTGCTTCTAGCTAGTCAAGTTTTTCCTTGTTTATAAGAAAAAAAGTTAAAGAATCAATTTATAACAAAATATACAAATCATCCAGAATGTCATTCTATAAGTGTCAAAACTACACAAAGAAACATTTTAAATTATTACAAAAGAACACAAAAGTAAAATGAGCAAAGAGAAAAACATGTATCTTCCTAGACAGGAAGATATCATAGGGATATCAGTTCTACCAAATTTATATACTTCATGTACTCTCAATAAAAAGTAAAAAAAAAATTAAGACCCAGACAAATTACCTGAAATATAATACACCAAAATAAACAAGAGTGACCAGGAAAACACTGATAAGGGAGAGACTGGCCCCACCAGATCCTGAAACAAATTTTAAAATTCTCAGCAATGGGAAGAGTATGCAATTAACCAAAGAATACAGAAACAAAACAGTTCTGCCTGTAGAGCAGTCTCAATCAGGCAAACCTTCCTTTTAATAAAAATGACAGCCTCTGAACAAAATATAATAAAATAAACTATGTGAAAATATAATGAAATCAACTGTTTGGTCACAGTGCAGAGAGATCAAAAAGAGATAAAAACAGGAGGGAAGTCACCCTTTGTAAGGGGAGAACTGCACTGGGTGAGGGCTGCATTTATGTGGCTCTGTAGCCAAAGGACCCCACAGTGTAAGCCTGCGGCAACCAGACCTTAAGCAGCCAAACAGCAGCTGTAATGACCTGTAGAATCAGAGAGGGGATTAAAAGGCTGAAAAAAGAAGAGGGAAATTTCACAAGGGGGAAAAATAATCAAAACAGGAGTGTGATTAGTGTGACTGGACCCCCTAAACTATGTGGAGACTGCGGCAGTCTGCTAAAACTCAGCACTTGAAAGTCTGAGAGAACTAAGCTGAGATTTCAGCTGCTGCTTTCTTTAAAGGCAGTTTGGACTTTGAGGTCACTCAAAACTATCTGTTAGAACAAACATCAACACTCTTCAGAGAAGGAACAGAATTTAGTCTCTATAATATTTTGTCCTAAATATTCAGTATTAAAAAAAAAATCACAAAATGCTAAACATGTGGAGAAATAAGAAAATGTTACCCCGTAGTCAAAATTAAAAACAGCCAGTAGAAATAGACCCACCAGGTAAACTAACAGATAAGAATTTTAAAGTAACTACCATGGATCAGTTCAGAGACTTAATGAACAGATGAGACTCTCATCTGAGTATTGGAAGCTATAAAACAAATCAAACGAACTGAAAATTACAAGATCAGGAATTAAAAAGTAACCTGATGGTTGGAGAAGACAAGTGGTGAATTTGAAGATGGATCAATAGAAATTATCTAATCAGAACTGAAATAAAAGACTGAATAATAAAATAAACAGTCTCACTAACACGTGCAGTCCCTGAAAGATGGCGTGTAAGGAGGGACAAGGAAAAAATACAATAATGACTGAAACATTTTCAACTTCAGTGAACAACTAAAACTTCCAAGAAACTCAGTGAATGAATACGAAGCAGTCTTAAACAAAACAAAACAAAAAACCCCAAACCAAAAAAACAGTTGGGCGTATCATTGTCAAACAGCTAAAAACAAAAGATGAAAAGAAAATCTAGTGAGAACTACAAAAACTCTTGGCACAAAGGACTCCACCCAAACCCCTACAGTAAAAGACTTGACCAAACGCTAGCACAGCTTCTAGCAACCTGAGGTCCCTGCAGTAACCCAGACCCTTTTGAGGTCCTATCTGGAAAACCTCAAGTCAGCCTATTAAGAATTGACCATTTGCTCCAGCCAACACTGGTCCATAGACTCTGATCTCCTTTTCTTAGAGCACATATTTAAAAAACTTCCTCGGTCTCTTTGAGATGTATATGTGACTTCTACAACTCAAGTGTCTTTATGGAGGACCTGAAAACCATTCCTTTGAAATGGAACCAATCATCAGGAAAAAGAGGGCTTCTGTCTCCCAGTCTGCCCTCTGAGGAAACGCAGAAGCTTAACTTCCAGAAAATGCCCTTTAGCAGACCCGGGCCTAATCACCTTGGCACTGACCAAGGCTCCTACCCACTTTTTGGGTAAATTTCCACATCCCTGAGTGTTCAAGACCCCACTCTTACCACCTTGCTAATTCCACATTCTCCCAGCCCCTGCTGGAAATATGAGTTCTAATCTTTCCCTTACTGTAATGGTTTTGGAATAAAATCTGTTTTTACCACCTTCAACTGATGTCCAGCTTTGTTTAATTTTGACAGCAGCTAAACCAGAACAATTTATACATGTGGAGGCATAAAGACACCAAATAACAACCTCTCATCAGAAACAGAAGCCAGAAGAAAACGGAAAAACAGGAGTTCCCGTCGTGGCGCAGTGGTTAACGAATCCGACTAGGAACCATGAGGATCCCGAGTTGCTGTGGCTCTGGCGTAGGCTGTTGGCTGTGGCTCCGATTGGACCCCTAGCCTGGGAACCTCCATATGCTGTGGGAGCGGCCCAAGAAATGGCAAAAAAAAAAAAAAAGGAAAAACAGCTTTAAAGAGCTGCCAGGGCAGAAAAAAAAACCCTCGACCTAAAATCTATAATCAACAAAAATATCCTTCATAAAAGAAGCCACAACAAAAACATGTTCAGATAAACAAAAATGGAGAGATTTCTAGCAGACTTTGAAACCAAGAAATGGTAAAGGAAAAGTTCTCCAGGATAAAGAGAAACGACAACAGATGGAAAGCCCAAATCACAGGAAAAATGAAGAGAACAAGAAAGTATAGGTACGTAAGTAAACATAAAAGGCAATACCTTTTTCTTCTCTTAATTTCTTCAAAAAGGAGATGACCAGGTTGGTCACCTTAATCCCAGACACCACCATCTCTCTTTGGGGCTTTTCCAGTAACCTCCTAACTAGTCTCTCACTCTATCAACCATTCTCCATCCAGCAGCCAGATTTGCTTTATTTATTTATTTATTTTAGGACCGCACCCACGGCATATGGAGGTTCCCAGCCAGGCTAGGGGTTGAATCGGAGCTGTAGCTGTTGGCCTACACCATAGGCACAGCAATGCCAGATCCTTAACCCACTGAGCAAAGCCAGGGATCGAACCTGTGTGCTCATGGATACTAGCCAGATACCTATCCTGAAGGAATGTGTGTTTCTTTGTTTAGGATCTGTCTCCAGACATGTCCAGGCCTCCTCTCTTTTCTTCACCACTCTATCTACAAAGACTCATGCGAAACTTGTTACAAGAGGACTAAATAAACTGCTGAATGTAGAGCAAAGGCTGAGGGTGCGAAGGAGTGGAAAAGGGCAATGCTTAATTTTACTTGATAATTTTTATTCCTCTGTCAAGAAAAAACATTTTGAAGACCCAAATGCTCAGAAATTTTAGAGGGAATATTTTTACTTAAACATGTTAATTAGTTCAAGCTCTCTGAAAGGACCCAAGGGGCACTAGAACACGCTAGAGTCATCTACAGGGCCCATTCTGGTGGAGCTGAGGAAACTGAAAATGTCACATCAACCTTAAGAGAAAGGTCAGAAAAGAGCTTCCTCTGGACCTCACTGACTTTCTAATGAGAATCAAAATCCCAGCTTTCACGCTAGCCTGCTGCTGTCCTTTTGAAAATTATTGTGCCCTTAACCATTCTTTTCTCTTGTTTGTTATTTTCCTTTTTCTCACCCTAATCACATCTATTTTCATTCCTAGAGTCAACATGCATTTTTAAATCTCCAGGCAACTCTCAGCAGCACAAGACTTGTCTGGAGGATGGACCTTCTATAAAGCCCCAGTATCTCAAATAAAGACTGCAATTTCATCAAGGGGGAAAAAAAAAAAAAAGATGAACAACTAAAGAAAAAAATTCTAACTCTTAAAAATCTGTATATGTTATTTATATGGCAACGGCAGGTATTAAAAACCACATTATTGCAAAGCTAAAGAGGTATATAACGAGAAGTCATCCATGGATGCTATGTTGTAGTCAATGGGTTTTGAACAAAACCAAGGGACAAGATAGGATCTAGCACAGTAATAGTGACTCAAAAAAAAAGAAAAAATCTGACAAATGAATAAACTTAACAGATAAAAGGAGAAAGATTTATGCTTACTGTTGGCATTAAACAGAAGCATAGAGTAAGAGACAAGAGGAGTTCCCATCGTGGCTCAACGGTCAAGGAGCTCCACTAGGAACCATGAGGTTGAGGGTTCAATCCCTGGCCTCGCTCAGTGGGTTAAGGATCCGGTGTTGCCGAGAGCTGTGGTGTAGGTTGCAGGCGTGGCTTGGACCTGGTGCTGCTGTGGCTGTGGGGTAGGCCAGCGGCTACAGCTCCAATTGGAGCCCTAGCCTGGGAACCTGCAAATGCCAGAGGTGTGGCCCTAAAAAGAAATAAATAAATAAGAGACAAGAGTACTATCTCCTTTGCCTTCCCTTTAGCCTGAGGCACTTCTATTTAACATCTGTGATCCAAGAGTAACTGATCGATAATCATCTGGGGTCAACAGGCAATGACCAATGATCAATGAGCTATTTTAGGGAAATGATTTGCATTCATGCTGAATAAATGAATAATCTACAGAGACCTAAACTGAGTTTACTAAATTACACATCATGACATCCTTGGTTAAAAAGAAAATGACAGAGACCACATGCCAAGGCCTCTTACCTTTAAAACTTACCATAGAGAATTAAATTAAAAATCAATGACTGCCGGCACAACATTGTAAATCAACTACATTTTAATAAAAAATTAAAATTAAAAAAAATCAATGACTGAAAGATATTTGGAAAAGTCCCAAATATTCTGAAAATAACACACACCTAGGAGTCAAAGGAAAAATCACAAGATAAATTAGAAAATACTTTATATGATACAGAATCCACAATATAAAAAATTAGAATGGGTGCTAAGGGTAAATTTATTACTTAAATGTTTATATTAAAAAGAAGTATTTCAAATTAATGATTAAATTTTACTCAAAAATGATATAGTTCTAATTAACATTGCAGCCAGTGGCACAAAAAAGAGAAGAAAGAATATTAGAAAGGGAAGAAATAAAATTGCCTTTTTGGGGGGGGGGCTTTTGAGGGCCACACCCACAGCATATGGAGGTTCCCATGCTAGGGGTCCAACAGGAGCTAAAGTTGTTAGCCTACGCCACAGCCACAGCAATTGGGGATCTGAGGCACTTCTGCAACCTACAACCACAGCTCATGGCAACGTTGGATTCCCAACCCACTGAGCGAGGCCAGGGATTGAACCTGCATCCTCGTGGATACTAGGATTTGTGTCTGCTGCGCCACAACGGGAACTCCCTAAAATTTCTTTCTCAAAGAAATAGAGTTGAATGGCATGTGGAAAATGGAGACATGGTAGTCAAAAGATGAGCTCAAAGTTCTGGGAATCTAATGTACAACAGGATGACTATAATTAACAATACAGGCATTCTTCATTTTATTGTGCTCAGCTTTATTGCACTTTACAGGTATCATGCGTTTGTTTTTTGGGGTTTTTTGTTTGTTGTACAAACTGAAGATTTGTGGCAATGTTGAGTTGAACAACTATCAGCTCCATGTTTCCAAAAGAATTTGCTCACTTTACATTTCTATGTCACATTTTGGTAATTCTCACATATTTCAAACCTTTTTCATTGTTATTATACTTTCTGGTGATCTGTGATCTTTGATGTTACCATTGTAATTGTTTGGGGGTACCATGAATCACACTCATGTAAGATGGGGAACTTAATAAATGTTGTGTGTGTTCTGACTAGTCCACCTACCGGCCAACTCTGCCCTCCCCACTCATCCCACCTCCCTTTCCCTTGAGAGAAAAACAGGATTGAAATTAAGCTAATTAATAAACCTATAATGGCCTCTAAGTGTTCCAGTGAGAATTGCACCTCTCTCATGTTAAATCAAGTTAGAAACAATGAAGCTTAATGATGAAGTGATGTCGAAATCCCACACAGTCCGAAAGCCAGGCCTCTTGCCCCAGTTAGCCAGATTGTGAATGCAAAGGAAAAGTTCTTGAAGGAAACTCTAAGTGCTACTCTGGTGAACACAAAAATGATAAAAAGCAAAAACACTGCTAATAAGAATAAAGTTTTAGAAGATCAAACCAGCCACAACACTCCCTTAAGCCAAAACCTAATCCATCCAGGGCAAGGCCCTCTCTTCAACTCTGTGAAGGCAGAAAGAGGTGAGGAAATTGCATTAGAAAAGTCTGAGGCTAGCACAGGTTGGTTCAAGAGGTTTAAGGAAAGAGGCCATCTCTGTAACATCAAAATACAAGGTGAAGGTGAAGCAGCAAGTGCTGATGTACAAGTGGCACCAAGCTATCGAAGAACTAGCTAAGATAAACAGCGAAACAATACTTTCATTGTAGATGAAACACTCCTGTATGGGAAAAGATGCTGTCGAGGATTTGCACACCTTGAGAGAAGTCAACGCCTGGCTTCAAAGCTTTAAAGGATAGGCAGACTCTTGTTAGGGCCTAATGCAACTGGTGCTTTTAAGTTGAAGCCAATGCTCATTTACCATTCTGAAAAATCTTAAACTCCTTAAGAATTATGAAATTTTGACTCTGCTCTATAAATGGAATAACAAAGCCTGGATGACAGCACATTTGTTTACAAATGGTTTACTGAATATTTTAAGTCCACTGCTCAGGGGGAAAAAAAAAAAGATTCCTTTCAAATTTTTACTGCTTATTGACAAGGCACCTGGTCACCCAAGAGCAATCAGACTGTATTTTGTCCATGCCTGCTAACATAGCCATTCTGCAGCCCGTGGGTCAAGAAGTAATTTTGACTTTTCAAATCTTGATATTTAGGAAATACATTTTGTAAGGCTATAACTGCCACAGTGAATCCTCTGATGATCTGGGCAAAGTAACTGAAAATCCTCTGTAAAGGATTCACCATTCGAGATGCCATAAGAACACTCACGATTCACAAGAAGAGAAGTATCAACATTAATAGAAGTTTGGAAGAAGTTGACTCTAACCCTCATGGATGACTTTGAGAGGTTCAAGATTCCAGTGGAGGAAATAACTGCATATGTGGTGGAAATAGCATGAGAACTAGACTTAGAAGTAGAGCCTGATGTTGTGACTGAATAGCAGCCATCTCACAATAAGACTTTCAGAAATGAGTTGTTTTTATAGATGAGCAAAGAAAGTGGTTTCCTGAGATGGAATCTACTCCTGGTAAAGACACTAGGAAGGCTGTTGAAATGACAACAAAAGTTTTAGGATATTCCATAAGCTTAGCTGATAAAGCGGTGGGCATAATGCTATCAAACAACACAGCACACTACAGAAAAATAATTCTTGGAAGGAAGAGGCAATTGATGTGGCAAACTACACTGTTGTCTTACTTTAAGAAATTACCACAGCCACCTTGACCTTCAGCAACCACCACTCTGATCAGTCAGAAGCCATCAACATTGAGGCAAGACCCTCTATCAACAAAAAGACTATCACTCATTGAAGGCTAAGGTGGTAGCATTTTTGGGCAATGAAATATTTTTTAATTCAGGAATGTACATTGTGTTTTCCTTAGACATACTGGTATTGCACATAGACTACAGCATAGCATAAAAATAACTTTTATATAGATTGGGAAACCAAAAAATTAGAGTGTTTCACTTAAGATATGTGTTTTATTGTGAGGTCTAAAGCAGAACCCACAGTATCTCTGAGGTATGCCTGTACTGTATTGTATGTCTGAAAGTTAAGAAAGCAGATCTTAAAACTCCTCACACATAAGAAGGTAATTATGTGAAATAGAAGTGTTAAATACCTTTGTTATAGTGATCATTCTGCAATATATATATTATCAAATCATCACATAGTATATCTTAAGTTTACATTTGTTATATGTCAATAATCTAAATAAAGCTGGAATAAAAAAACTTTTTCCAAACAATGACATTGTTTACATAGAAAATCTGTGAAGCAAATTCTAGAACTCATTAATGAATTTAGCAGAGTTGTAGGATTTGATGGCAACTTATGAGAACCCACTGTATTGCTATTAGAGGAATAAACTACTTGAAAATTATAAATTTTAATTTCATTTACTGTAGTGTCAAAACATAAAACACTCAGACAAAAAGTTTAATACAAGATGTGTAACATCTGTATACTAACAACTAAAACTCTTGCTGAAAGATAATAAACATAGGTATATAAAGGAATACACTATATTCAAGATTAAATGGCTCAATATTAAGATGTCTATTTTCCCTAATTCCCTATAATATCTGGTCTATTTTTTCAATTCCATTGCAATTATGATTTCAACAAGGTATTTTTATAGCAGTGGACAAGCTGAGCTAATACGTATATGGAAATGAAAAAGGTAAAAGCAAAACATTCTGGAAAAAGAATTAGCAACAGACACAACATGGATGAATCTCAGAAACATTTAGCTGGATGAGAGAGGCTGAACTTGAAAGACTAGATACTGAATGATTCCATTTACATAAAATTCTAGAAGTGGCAAAACAAATTTAAAGTGAAAAAAATTCCAACAATGGTTTTATCTAGAGAGAGAAAGAGGAAAAAAGAACTTTCCAGGCAACTGGAATGCTCTATATCTTCATACACTGTATATGCATTTGTCAAATCTAATCCTATCGAGCACTTATGATTTGAAAATTTTACCTAGGAAAACAAACAGGAGTTCCCGCTAGTACAGCAGGCTAAGAATCTGGTGCTGTCTCTGCAACGGCGAGGGTTCGATCCCCAGCTCAGCACAGTGGGTTAAAGATCTAGCATTGCTGCAGCTTGTGGTATAGGTCACAGCTGTGGCTCAGATTTGATCCCTGGCCCAGGAACTTCCATACACCACGGGTGTGGCCAAAAAAACCCCAACCAACCAACCAGCCAACCCAAAAAACCTTCAGTGAAACAATAATCAAAATGGAAAGTATCAACCAAAAAAAAACATCATATGGTAATTTAATATATGAAAAAGCTCCCTGTGAACTGATATGGAAAGCCCTCCAAGATTTAATATTAGTGAAAAAAACATGTACAATATTTTAGGAAGCTACTCTGTGTAAAAAAAAGGACTAGTAAAAATATATCTTTAAGTATTTGTGTATACATACATGAAAAACACACCCCAAACGGCAGTTACTTGAGGGGCAAGAGGGAGCGAAGTGCGACTTTTTCAGTATTTGTTCTGTTTTTATGTATGTATATGTATACATATAAAATATATACAGATATGGACTTTCAAATTATGTGGATGTACTACCTTTTACCAAAATCAAATAAATCAAACAAAAGAAAAGACTTGCACAGAATTAAACAAGTCATCTTGACATTTCTATTAAAAAATATGCTTCTAACCTTAGATAACTAAGAATAAGAAGTACAGACTGTATTTCCTATTCTGCGTCATTTCAGCTTACTTTGGGAATTACTATAGAAGATAATAAAACGCCAGTCTGAGCCCTGTTTATTCTCTTCCAGCAAAATGTTCTTTCTAACATGGGCCTTTGGCATCCATTTTCTTCTGCATGCATTAATTTCAACAACCCCCTCCTAGCCGCCTTGTGACTTAACTACCAATTCTTTAAGAATACCTAGCAAATCAGGTCAATTTTTAAGTGTAGGGGATTTAAGTCAGGCAGTTTTAATCACCCCCTCTTCTTTAAAGACTGATTCTTTCTAATCGCAGTTTTTATTTATGGGGGAAAATAATTCCCTGTAAGACCTTTAACTCCCAAAGGCCTCTGTATACCTACACTGAGCAAGCAAGATAGCTGATGACTAAATTAGCAGTATTATAGCATAAAAACTGGATCACAATATTCCTAGTCACACTAAATCATAATACTTTAAATAAGAGTGGGGAAATGGATCTCTAAGGTTTTTAGTTTGTTAACAAGGAATAGCAAATTATAATTGCAAGAATGGACAGTTTTAAAAGATATTAAACACAGGAAAAACGTTAAGAGAAATGGCACTGATTGTAACAACTACTTTATAAGGCTTTTGCACGTTCCCTATTTGATAAATCTAAAATGCAACATTATATTGTGTTAAACTTAAAAGGAAAAGCTTCCAAGTTTATTTATATGATGAAAAAATGTGCATCTCAGAACCAATGAAATATGTAGTAACAACTGCCTTCAGAAGTTAGCTACTACATGTCAGGTACCATGTAAGACTTTAAATGTATTATGGACCTTATTATAATCCCCTGCAAGCTTTGTATTATCATCTCATTTTAAATTTGAGGAAACCAACCCTCAGAGGGATAGTAAAACAATCTCATCAAGGTCATACTTCTAAGTAGCAAGGTCAGAGTTCTAGCCCACTGTTGTCCAACAACACTTTCCACCCTACCAAAGCTCTACCAAGAGCTTTCTGAGCTTTTTTTCACACCACCTATATCAGCATTTTTATTGCCTAACACCTGGGGATCTCTGGCACCTCAAATATAGTACTGTCAAGGGGCTATGTGATTCCTACAATAATTTTTTAAGCTACATTCTTATTCTGAGTAAATAATAACTTGATATAAATCTTCTAAATACATATCCTAGATGATCTGATAAGCACTAGCCTTGGTCTGCTTCATCATCTCAGTCTCTGGGTTTGAATCTGGGTTTGACAGTCACTTCTGTCATAAGTAGAGAGATTGACTTAACATGCAAATAATGAGATCACACTCAAAAAGCCAAAAGATATCAGGATGTGCTAAATAAATTCCATTTTATATCAGTCTTAGATAAAAGTGGTAAAGAATTTAGCAACATAGGACACATGGTAGTAGCTGACATCAGAAGAACCCTTGTCATTCAGCACCACAATCACAATGGGAATGGAAAATCAGTATTAACAAAAATGGCATAATTCATTAACACGATGTTAGAATTTTCTTGGTTATAGAACTCAGGATAAATTAGCCTTTTGATGAGCATTAGTTACACTACATTAAGTTTCTATGCATTTAAACATCATTAAGGGGAAGTCCACAAGAAATGTCTACGCATTACTCCAACATGAAAAGTATCAACCTGCACAACATCATGCTGTTGACAAGAAGGAAGGAAGAGAAGGATGAGCCTGAAAACATTAAACTTATAAAAATACTTGCTAGGTGAAGTCAATATATCCCAAAGAAAATATATATCTTATCATTAATTATAAATTTAGCTATAGTGTTAGCACTATCCTAAACACATTAGCTCAACATTTCCTGAATTTAACCGACTTCACAGTCTAAAACCTCCTAAGTACCAAAAAAACATGCTAATTGGTTAAAAAATTGGTCTCAGATGAATTCTGTCTGATGAAAATTTAATGCTGTTTAACAATACAATTAACATAGACTATTACAAATAGATGATGAAATAAGATGTAGCAAGTCCTAAGTCCTCTACAATGCTAACCCTGCATCAATACACAGGTGAGCAAGCATATCCATGTTAGGATCTCATGCAAAGTCCCCCAGTCCTTTGTGTAGAGAACAATTTCTTAAAGGCAGAATGTCAACTGCAAAACTTTCTTGCTTACATGGACCGAACTTTTAAAATCTGGGGAAGAGAGGCTGGAACACCTATTAAAATCAGCAGGACACTAAACTGCCAAAAAAATCTCTATGGAATATATTAGCTGATCACTGGGCTAAAGATCATCACATTACTATCAGATGACTTGGTAGTAAACCTGGAAGATATCCTTATACAATTGCCCTACTTATCGCTTTTACAATTAAGTATCAGCAAAATCAATTAACGCTTTTCTTCATCTAAGAATAAACCTTAAAAAGAACTTAAGTTAAAATTTCAAATCTAGTGTATGATTTGCCAACTATATATATGCATAGGTATTTTGTACACACAACTACAATAATATCTTGCACTTTGGTTCAAACAGACATCATGTTGATTAATATATTTTTTGAGTTAAGGACATATATTTATTTTGCATATTGTTATCAGGAGATAGAAGAAATAAGCTCAAGAAAATAACACAACTTTGAAGGCTTATACCATAGAACCATATAAACTATTTAAGTAAGTTGTACTGTCCCTACAGTAGCTGCATAATTTACTGCAGCAGTTAAACTACCAGTGTCAAAAGTAATACACCACTATATTTTAGTAATTTATTTTTCGTAACTTTATTGCCTAGAGAGTATCAAATTAAAGGGAATGAGGATCTAGCCTGACACCGGAGAAACCCATATAAGCAATGCTAGACACCAGGTAAAATTAAGGGGTTAATAAATTTAGCAGCATGGCATCAATAAAAGAAACTTCACCTGAGGCTCCAGCTCGATTCTGATACACTCATGAAATATGGACTTCTATGGAGTAATTTATAACCACCCAGCCATAATTATTTCTACTTACAATAGATCAGTTCCTCCATTTTATATATGACTAGCAACACTGAAAGTTTATATTAGCTCGGGAATGAAGAACTGATCATTGTAATATAAAAGTCAAGTCTAATTATACATACTACATCTGCATGTATAGTTCACTTCATCACCTCTATTCAGCTAAGGGACAAGGAATGGAAAACAAGAAAATGCATAGTTTTTTACCTTCCCTCCATCATCAAGAAAGGCGCTTTAGGAAAAATCTAGTCCTTAACATTAGCAAAGGACACAAGTGAATAATTAAGAAATTTTCATTGGCTACAGAAACTTAAGAAAGAAAGAAAGAAAAAAAAGCCAACACTCATTCTAAGTATTTGCCATGTATCTGGCACTACTCAAAGTGCTTTCTATGTACTACCTGATTTCTACTCATAACAACCCTATAAAGTGAATTAACATGGACCATTATTTTCGGATAAAGAAATAAATGCAAGCAGTTAAATAACCCAAAAGGTCACAAAGCTATTGGGATACAGCTGGGATTTATATCCACTTCTGGCTGGCTTAAAAGCCTAAATTTATTCATTTATTTTATTTTATTTTTTGGTCTTTTTAGGGCCGCACCCGAGGCATATGGAGGTTCCCAGGCTAGGGGTCCAATCAGAGCTGTTGCTGCTGGCCTACACCAGATCCAAGCCCCCTCTGTGACCTACATCACAGCTCACGGCAATGCCAGATCCTTAAACCACTGAGCGAGGCCAGGGATTGAACATGCAACCTCATCGTTCCTAGTCAGATTCGTCTCTGCTGCGCCAAGACAGAAACTCCCCAAAAGCCTAAATTTTTCAGGGTATACTTCTGCAGAATGATGGTAGAGTTTCAAACTTTTGTAGGAACATGTATTAACTGTATTTTTCTCATTTTCAGTATCCTTGATATTCTGGCATTTGAGGACTTGATCCTGGAGAGACTGTTTCCCCCCCACCCTCCAATGACAAGTGATTCCCATGAGAACCCACCTCTGAACCACACCTGTATTTAATCAAACACACACTAAGCCAATATTCTTCCTGCCCTAAACTGCCCAAGGGTTAGGTATTGGACAGCTAGGAACCTACAGCCCAGAGACTGTTACTACCTCATGTTAAACTTAATTCAGCATTATCTACCTAACACTGTCATTCCTCCTCTGGAAAACTACAATGAAGGCTCTGAGTCATGCTGTCCTTGTCCAAAAAATTCATCTTGTTTTCTTTTTTCGGTCTTTCTAGAGCTGCACCCGCGGCATATGGAGGCTCCCAGGCTAGGAGTCCAATGGGAGCTGTAGCCACCAGCCTACACCACAGCCACAGCAACACAGGGATGCGAGTGGTGTCTGCAACCTACACCACAGCTCCCAGCAACGACAGATCCTTAACCCACTGAGCGGGGCCAGGGATCGAACCCGCATCCTCATGGATGCTAGTAGGGTTCGTTAACCGCTGGGCCACGATGGGAACTCCTCATCTTGGTTTTTGATGCATTCAAAATTAAACCACAGATACTTCAAATCTAGACACTTAAGTATGTGTATATTGTTAACTAGAGTTCACTGTTCACTCTTTTTTTGAGGTGAAAGTCACACAGTGTGAAACAAATCTGAATGGTACCAGTTTGGGGGTTTACCAGATGGGTAACCCTCAATCCTGCCAAGAAGTCCCTCCTACCCCTTTCTCAGCCAATCCCTGAGAAAAGGCAATCACTGGTTTGTTTTTTGACCCACTACTGTGGGTCATCCTGGTGGTTGTGCAGTGGTATTTCATTGTGGTTTCACAATTTGCGTTTTCCTGATGACTAACACAACACACTTTCTCTCTGCTCACTCTCCCTCAGTGTATTAAGGATCCGGCATTGCCTTGAGCTGTGGTGTTGGTCACACAAGCAGCTTGGATCTGGCATTGCTGTGGCTCTGGGGTAGGCCGGCGGCTACAGTCCCAATTCAACCCCTAGCCTGGGAACCTCCATGTGCCAAAGGTGCAGTCCTAGAAATGGGAAAAGAAAAAAAAAAAAAAAAAAAGGTTGAAAACCAGGCTATTCCTCTTCTCACCATTGAGTTACATAAGTTCTTTATATAAAATGTGGGTACTATCAATCCTTTTGTCAGAAATATGTTTCGCAAATATTTTTTCACTCCATGACTTTACTCATTTCTCAATGTTTTTTGATGAAATGTTTTTAATATCTATAAAACATTATAATATCTGTTTTTAATATCTTACTGCCTTCCCTCTCATTTTAAGAAAAAAGCCCTTTGCCTGCCTCCAAGTCATAAATGTATTCTCAACAAGTTTGATAGTTCTAGCTTTTAAATGAGAACTATGACCCATTCAGAATTAATTTTTTGAATTGTGTTACATGGGGCGCCAAGGTTCATTCTTCCATATGGATAACCCAGTTCTAGTATTATTTGTTAAAAAGACTTTCCTGTCCCTACTGGATTGCTTTAGCCTATTTGTCAAAAATCAGATAACCATGTAAGAATCTATTTGTGGGGTCTCTTTTTTTCCCCATTTATCTGTTTGTTTTTATGCCAGAATCACAATATATGATTACTATGGCTTCACAGAAAGTCTTGAAGTCAGATAAAGGCCTCTTTGTTGATCTTTTCCAAGATTCCTTTGGATATTCTAGGTCCTATATATTTCCATGTGAATTTTAGGATATATTTGTATATTCTATGAAAAACAAAAATATTTTAAGGTTTGATGATTTGAGATTGATTTGATTCAGATTAAACTGGGAGAGAACTAATTTAATACTATCAAGTGTTCCAATTCACAAACACGGTATGTCTGTCAATTTACTGCATAATGGTTCCAACATGAAGGTTGTCTCAGAGTTGGTCTCCACTGGTTCCCTTCTGAGAAGGGTCTCATTTTCTTTGTTCTTCAAATGTTTAGAAATTCAAGACTGTATACTGGACACTGAACATTACAAGATGGAGACACTAAATTCTGTTACATTCCTCCAATAAGTGTGAAATATTTTTGTTTCAGCAAGCAACTTGTTTGCACTCCAAGGGCAAACTCTTTGAACAATTCAAATTAGTTTTTTCCTTCAGCCAGACTGCACTAACTCCACCCCTAACACATGTAAGTTTAGTCAGCCTAGTAGTGTCTTCAGCAAAGTTTTTAAGCAGAATCTGTGGCTCCCCCTCTGTAGCTCTCTCCATGCCACAATTCTCCCTCTCTCTGTGATTGTCCTAAACTCTAACCTCTGGCTCTTCAGGACAGCAAAGGTAGGTTTCATACTGAAATTTTAGCTACCCCATACATTCTGTGTGAATAAAAGCTGAAAGCAGAAAATTCACCTTATGCCGTTTTCTTCTTCCAGGGTCAAATCCCTTCAAGACATGTCTATTTTGTTTGTTTACTCTCTAGTGCCGTATGTTTTTATCTTTTTATTTTGTGCAGAGTTTCTAATTGTTAGCCGAGGGAGTGTGTATCTGATAAAAGCGAATCTGGCCAAATGAGAAGAATGCTTCCCCTATTTGTTTGATTTTTCTCATTCTGACCGAAACGTCAGTGTACAGATCTCATGTCTTAAAAAAAAAATGTAATCCTAAACATTTTAATTTTGTTGATGCTACCACTAGAATTTTCTTAGTATTACTTTCATTTGTTCACTGCTAATATTTATGAAACTACAACTGATCCTGTAAAACACAGCCTTGCTAAATTTACTCATTTTCTTTAATGGCTGTTTTTGCAGATACTTTAAGGTTTCTTGTAATAATCATGTCATCTACAAAAAGCAAGTGTTTTGACACTTTCAGATACTTAAACCTCTTTCATCTTACTTTCCTTTCTCACTACTGGCTAGGTCCTCTACTAAAATAACAAATTGAAGAAGACACAAGAACGGACATCCTTGTTCTACTTTGGATCTCAAGGAAAATATTTTGAGTAAATATATTCCTAAACCATCAGTTTTTCTTGAATGTCCTTTATCAGACCACAGAAATCTCTTTATATTTCTCATCTGCTGGGAGTGTTTGTCATGAATGATGAATTTTTCTCAAATGCTTCTGACCAAGTAAGGCGATCATCTTTTTAGTTTCCTAGGTGATGACAGCTTAGTTTTTCTTTTCTAGTATAATTATTTAAAGCTATAAATTTACCTGTAAGCACTGTTTTAGCTGCATACCACTTATTTGATGTGGTGTAAGCTGATTATCATTTAGTATGAAATATATTCTAATTTCTCTCATGGTTTTCTTCTAAATAACTCATGGGTCAAATTATGATGTCATTTTTAAAAACATATCTTACTGGTTCTGCCTTTTAATTTTATTCTATTGCTGGCAGAGAACATACTCTATTGACTTCAATTTTTAAAAATTTATTGAGACTTGTGTCCTGCATATAGTCTTTCCTGGTGAGGTTACCATGAGCATTTGAAAAGACTGTATTATAGTGATTTTAGACCCATATATTCAAGTAGTCGGTTAATAGTATAATTCAGATCTTCTCTGTCTTTACTCACTTTGTTAGTCTAACTGAAATCTCCAACTATACCTGCAAATTTGTGATTCTGACCCATTAATTCTACCAATTTTTACTCACGTATTTTAAAGTTTTTTTTTCTTTGTTCTTTTTTACTAAGCAGATACACATTTATGGTTATGGCTTCTCAGAGATGTCATTTTACAATCTTCTGGCCCTCTTGCTTCTGCAAAAGGTCACCTGTCCTTCCTATCATTGTCCCCCAGTATGTAACATGTCATTTTTTGCTGGTTGCTTTCAAGATTTTCACTTCATGTGTTTGACTATGATGCACCTAGGTGTGGTTTAGTTTCATTTATCTTTTTTGAGTATAATGAGGAATCCGACTTCACTTTTGACATGACTGCTGATAGTTTCAAGTTCCACGATGTCCTTGTCCCCTCTGTCTCAAATCTGAGCAATAAGAGAGCCCAGATGTTCCCTCCCTTGGGGCGGGTGGGAATTTTAAAACCAAGCAAGCATGGGCACACACAGGAGCACAGGAACTGTCACCCCAGCCCTACGTCTCCTATCACACTGGTTTCTCAAATAATTTCTGGACCACCCTGGGAGCCTGCCCTGCCTTCCCCAGAAAGCCTCATTATAAGAGCAATAATCTTTTTAATGCCCTTTCAACACACGTTTGGCTCTATCAGTCTCACATCAAAATCAAATTTGGGCGTGGTGGTGGTATGAATCCATTCCACATATAGTTCATACTGATTAAGCATTTACTATTTATTAGGCATAGTACAAAGCCCTTACATCTATCAAAATCACTTAATCCTCCAACAGCCTGCAAATCAGGCATTGTTAACCTATTTGACAAAGGAGATAATAGAAGCACTGAGATAAAGCAACATGTCTAAGGTCATACAGTTAGTAGTTACTGAAAATAAAGACAGAGCAAGACAAAATTAAAACCATAGCTTAGGTATGGTATCCCAAATATTTATAGAAATGCACTTAATTATAAAAATGAGAGATTTCACTATAAGAGATAATTTTCTCAGGGAAAAAAAAAAAGGTTCTTTGGATAAAGAAATTACTAGAGCAGAGACACTCCCAAATTAAGATGGGGGAGACAACAGAATTTCCATAGTCAGAGTCCTGTAAGGTGAAACTGATACTCTTATTCTTCTTTGGTTTGGAATAGCTCTTCTTTTTTTCTTTTTTGTCCTTTTTTTCAGGGCTGCACCCGTGGCATATGGAGTTTCCCAGGCTAGGGGTCTAATCGGAGCTGTTGCCCCCAGCCTACACCACAGCCACGCCAGATCCGAGCCGAGTCTGCGACCTACGACCTACGCCACAGATCACTGCAATGCAAGAGCCTTAACCCACTGAGGCCAGGGATTGAACCTACAACCTCATGGTTCCTAATTGGATTCGTTTCCACTGCACCATGACAGGAACTCCAGAATGGCTCTTCTTAGAAGCAGAAGAAAGGACCAGGTTAACAACTGAAAAAAATTTTTCACATTTCCCTTTAAATGTTATGCTGAAAACTACTACTCTGAGATCTTACTAGAAGTTTCTACTGCCACTGGAAAATATATATAAAAAAATCTTCAACATGAATAAAATAGTCCCTATCACTGAAAAATTCTAAATATAAATTCTAAAAATAGTTGCTCAAAGTATTTTGAGTTCCTCTAAAAAACAAACTTTTTACTTAAAAAAAAAAAAGCTAACACTAAAATAGGCTCATGGACATTTATTTTAATAATATAATTGTTGATGAGAGAAAACCATGACTGGAAAAGATACATGTACTCCAATGTTCACTGCAGCACTATATACAATAGCCAAGACATGGAAACAACCTAAATATCCACCGACAGAGGAGTGAATAAAGAAGATGTTGTACATATACGCAACAGAATATTACTCAGCCATTAAAGAGAAAGCAGTAACAGCATTTGCAGCAACATGGATGGACCTAGAAATTATTATGCTAAGTGAAGTCAGTCAGAGAGAGAGAGACGCCAATATCATATGCTATTACTTACATGTGGAATCTGAAAAAAAGGACACAATGAACTACTTTGCAGAACAGACACTGACTCACAGACTCTAAAAAACTTATGGTTTCCAAAGGAGACAGGTTGGGGGGTAGGGGGATGTGCTGGGGGTTTGGGATGGAAATGCTTTAAGACTGGGTTGTGATGATGGTTGTCCAAATATAAATGCAATAAAATTCACTGAGTAATTCAAAAAACAATACAGCTGATGGACTGCCTTATATTAATTTTAATATATATTGAATGTTTCTAACAAATTAAAAAAAAAAAACAGTACCCTAAATAACAACAGAAATCCTAATAGAAAATATAAGTACACAATCATTCCAATTTCTTAAATTAAATGCATAAAACATAAAACAAGGATTGCACTATGGAACAGAGTTCTGTAAAAATTCAACTTTTTAAGTTATACATTTTTGTAATCTTGTATTTGGTTGTAAAGAAAATTTTTTTAATTTGACAATTTTAACATTAGCACCCTACAAAATAAAAATTAACTTGCATTTGTATAGCACTTTGAAGCAAACAATGTGTTTTTACATGTGGAGGTTAAAATGTTTAGGTAAGGTATATTGACTACTGTTTTATACTGTTAATGCAAATTATATAAGCCATGACATGAGAACTATGGGGGAGGAATTCTTTTAAGTTACTTAAATTGTTTTTCATTATAAGTTTTTGAGTATCTGACTCTGAACTTTTATGTCATCCTTAACACAAATATAGCCTCCCTTAACCTCCTCTCCCCAACTGGCCTAGCAAGCTTGCAGCAAACTAAGCCAGGGAAAAATTATATCTCTTATGTGTATATAAAGCCATAAAGACAAGCAAAGTTCATAAAAGAAGAAAGTCAGGGATGAGGGAGTTAGTTAATAAAAAATCTTCTATATTTCAGTTCTAATTTAAGCATTCTTCATGATCACAGTTTAGTAAGAGTCTCAAGACAACCATTTCACAGTACTTCCCGTAACAACCCAAAAGCGAAGTTAAGTAATGTTGGATTTTGAGAATAGAGATTAATCTAACAGTTCTAGGGAAAAAATGTGATGGTAATAAAAAGAAAACTCTTAGTTATAATAAAACAGTCCCTTTGGAAATAAGGAATCATTGGATAATTTAACAGGCATATGGTCAGATATTTTCTGTTTAGAAAAAAAAAAAAACTTCTGTTAAAATGCTGCATACTTAATGTAAATGTATGTAAAATAACTATTCTTCTCATATATTCTACCCATCCCCCGCCCACTGAATCTGGATTCCCAAGTTTTCAGAGTATATAGACAGCTTATTCAAAAAGCTGGATTTGGGAATTCCTGTCTCCGCTCAGAAGTAACAAACCTGACTAGGATACATCAGGACAAAGGTTCGATCCCTGGCCTCGCTCAGTGGGTTAAAGATCCGGCATTGCTGTGAGTTGTGGCTGTCACAGACATGCCTCGGATCCTGTGTTGCTGTGGCTGTGGTGTATGCTGTCAGCTACAGCTTCAATTCGACCCCTAGCCTGGGAACTTCCATATGCCAATGGTGTGGCCCTAAAAAGCAATAAGCAAACAAACCCCCAAAAAGCTGGATTTGCTGAGGGCTCCAATATCATTACTTTCACACAAAGCTCCTCCTTTCTGCATAAAAAATCTCAAAAATATCCTGTGGCTATTCTAGTCACACCCAAATATATATTAGCAAATACATCTCTTTGCAGAAACTAAAAATTTACTCTGATCTAAATAAATCAAAACTTTATTCTCTCATTCAATTCTGCTAATAACTCCACCTCTTCCAGGACTCTCCAGCTGCTATTTTTAAGGGTCCTGGAGGTTCTGGAACAGCAAGAAGAGGGGGTCTTAGAGGAAAAGGGAACAACTTTATAGGGATGATTTGGCTGAAATCTAATGTGACAGTAATGAGGTGGTGGGGTGACTTGGTGAATGTCAGAAGCCCAAATGCTGCCTCCTTACTCTCTGGAGTTAGTTCCTGTAGCAGGAACTTCTCTGGCTGGTCAGCCTGGGCCAACGACTCTCCAAGTGGAGCCTCTTGGTCTTTTTAAAACAAATCAACCTCAACTACCTCAGTGAAGTTCATCTGGCTCATGGCAAAATTCCTGCATTTTCAATGCAGTCCATTCCCACAGTGCCCGTCCTTCCTTCTACAGATACAGAAGCAGCTTGAGCTGCTCTCTCACTTTTTTACCCCTTTGCAGGTGTCCGTCAGGTACCAGTCTGTCTCCCAAACTTCACATCAAACTGAGAAGTTCTTCACATCAAACTGAGAAGTTCCCACTGAAGACCCTAGATTTGGATGAAGTAAACGGGAAATGCCACAGCATATCCTACTTTCTCCCAAGTTCTCCAATGGGATGTCTCTCTCGAACTATTATATTTTATTTATACAGCTCAGAGGTGAGTGATGGGTTAATGGTAGCAACATCTGCCTTAGGGAATCCTTTCTGCAAGTCTTTCATGAATGGTATAGCACCTTGATTCCGAGGGTAGGCTACCTGCAATCAGTTGTTCTCAGCTTTGGGGTCTTTAAATAAATATCAGAAGAGTTTCCACTTTAACATATTGTTACAATTTCACTTCCAAGTTAAGATACGCAGGTCACAGCACAGGCTAATATTGCAAAAACTGGGGGTGGATAACAAAATAATACTTATTCAAAGACAATGGAGAGCTATTAAAGTAATGAGATCCAAATGAATAAAAACTGTGAGAAGAAAGAACATTTTCTAGTGAAATGACAACTGTCTGCCATTTCCTGCCCTGGGGCCACCTGCAGATTCTAGGCAGAGGCTGAGCATCAGGCTGGGTCTGGGAAAAGAAACTAATGAAGACGAACTTTTGACAATCAGATTCTCCTCCCTTAAAGATGTCTGCTTAGTTTTAAAAATGCAAGCCTCAGGAGGCTCAAGGGCCAATCTCAAACTGTGGAAGAAGAGAAGTCAATCTCTCACAGCATTTTTTGAGGGAGTAGATGACAGAGGTCTGCCATGATTTCAGTCAAAATTCCAGGAGAATCTTATTTGTAGAAAAAGTATGTGCCGATGGTAAACTCAGTCACACTAAAATGACAACCAAGCCTCCCCCCCAATCCCCCCAGAAGATTAAAGTGATCAGCCTCTCTATCCCTAAGGAAGGTCAATTACTCTGCAGGGAAAGCATCATTTGTTAGCATCTTTAATTCTCTTGTATGCCATATGGGGCATACAATCAAAATTACACAGCATATGAAGAGGCAGGAAAATGTGAAGAAAAGCAAAAGAAGGGACAGACAATAACAGAAGCAGGCCAAAAGATGATCCAGATGTTAGAAAGCAGGAAAAAAAAAAAAACAGGTGAAGAATTTCAAGAGGTTCAGAATCTATAATATCAAAGGAACATACTAAAAATGAAAATATTTATATGTATGGCTACATCACTATACAGCAGAAACTGGATTGGCATGAGTTTGTAAATCAACTCTAATTTTTTTAACAAGAAAAATACAATATTTGAAATTAAGAATTTACTGAATATGTTTAATAGACTTAACATAACAATACAGGAGCAGAAGGAGTTCCCACTGTAGCTCAGCGATAATAAACCCAGTGAGTATCCATGAGGATTTCATCCCTGGCACTGCTCAGAGGGTTAAAGGATGTGGTGTTGCCATGAGCTGTAGTGTAGACTATAGACAGGGCTAGGATCTTGTGTTGCTGTGACTGTGGCATAGGCCGGCAGCTGCAGCTCTGATTTGACCCCTAGCCTGGGAACTTCCATATGCCACAGGTGTGCCCCCCCCCCAAAAAAAAAGGAGCGCTAAACTCAAAGTTAGGTCAGTAAGAAAATATCTAAACTGACAGAGGAAAGAACAAAGTATAAGAGACATGTGGGATCTGATCATTTTAGCCCAAATACCAGATAAAATTTAAAGCAAGACTGCAGGATATCCTAAACTGGTACTTCACTACTACTCTGCATCTCCATAATCCATGTGTGGTACTGTCAACTTCATGTCCCTTAGGTGGCAGTGGTACATTTACTTGTATCACCAGTGGAGACCACACAGACCTGCAAATACTCTATGACAAGACAGGCAGGAGAAGGAGTGATATAATTAAATGTTGTCCCCAGTAATTATAATCTTCTCAGGATGTGGTTAGTCACAGAGGAATGGTCTAGGCAAGCTAGAATTGTTCCAAATAAGACTACCAATACACAGCATGAATGGGACATGAAAAGTGGCGATGATGCTTATTGCATCAGGTGTTAAATTTAAAATTACAGAGATTAGGCGTTCCCGTCGTGGCTCAGTGGTTAACAAATCCGACTAGGAACGATGAGGTTGCAGGTCTGATCCCTGGCCTTGCTCAGTGGGTTAAGAATCTGGCATTGCGGTGAGCTGTGGTGTAGGCTGCAGATGAGGCTCAGATCCCGTGTTGCTGTGCCTGTGGTGTAGGCCAGCAACTGCAGCTCTGATTGGACCCCTAGCCTGGGAACCTCCATATGCCGTGGGAGCGGCCCTAGAAAAGGCAAAAAGACAAAAAAGAAAACAAAAAGACAACCCACAAAATAGGAGAAAATATATGCAAATCATCTTTCGCATAAGACTCATATCCAGAATATATAAAGAAATATGCAAAGAACATACCAAAAGACAACTGTATCTAAAAACAGGCAAACTATTTGAATAGACACTCCAAAAAAATATATAAATGGCCAGTAAATGCCTAAAAATAAATAAATAAATTTTAAAAAATTACAGAAATTAATCTGGGTATAATTCAGTAATTTTATAAAGGAATCTAGATCCTAGGGCAGATGGATGTGTCCCTTGACAAGGCAGATGGTAAAAATCTAACTCTAAATGTAGGTAGCAGATAAAGGTTAAGGGTCTAGCAAAGCATCTTTCAAACTATTTCACAGGACCCTACTGAAGTTTTATCAGAAGTGCATTCACAACTGATACACAGAATATAGGAAAGAAAATGACAAGCTGGATGCTGATAATCTCAAAGGTTTAGTTTGTACTTTAAAAATGTTTCATTGTTTTAACTAATCTACTTTCATAAATAAATGTTATACTAAATTATGATAGCTGTCTGAAAAAAATGCTGACTAAGCAAAAATAATCAATACAATTTAATGCCTACAATTTATTTACAATACATTTATGTATTGCTTTATTTATTTGGCCATGTCCACGCCGCTGCAGTGACTATGCAGATTGCTTAAACTGCTGTGCCAAAAGAGAACTCCCTGCCTATGATTTAATGTGAGTTCTCTTAGAACAAAAATGAAGACATGGAATACCTGTGATCATTTCAAAGAAATCATGTTCATAGTGCTTTATAGCTTACCAACAAAACTTACATTATTTCAAAGGACCCCAAAATAGTACTGGGAAAGTACCGAGTACCTTCCCCTTTCACAGATAAAGAAATAGTTAAAATATGTATATATAGTCATATGTCTCAGGATCCACACTGATCAGTACTAAAGAAGCTGACTCAAAAACAAGTCATTGGTCTTCAGAGTTCCTTCCATCAAAATACTACTCCATACATATCTCTCTCTCACACACACACACGCACAGCCTATATCTATTTATGTATGAGGGACAGAGAATTATTCTGAAATAACTAAAAAGCACTAGTTTAAGAACTGAAGGATACCATAGGTTGGGTTTTAAAAGACTTCTCTTTAATTCTTCCTGGATTATCCAGAGAAATAAAGGGAAAGGAATATAAAATTAAAAGTTGACAATATGCATAAAGTTTACTTCAATTATAGTAATGTTTAAAAATGCAGAATATGAAAAACAAAATCCAGATGTAACATTAAAAAGAAACACATCATCCTGGAAGGACACATAAGATACTAGTACTAGTAACACAATAAAGTGAGGAGACAGTGACAAAAGGAATGGGAAGGAAGCATTTTTCCGCTGTCCAATCTGTCTTTAAATTTGGAATTATGTACACATACTACTTTATGTTTTTTAAGGAACAACACTCTTTTTTTTTTCTTTTTTTTTTGGTCTTTTTCTGTGGCCGCACCGGCAGCATATGGAGGTTTCTAGGCTAGGGATCTAATTGGAGCCGTAGCTGCTGGCCTACACCACAGCCACAGCAACGCCAGATCTGAGCCGCATCTGTGACCTACACCACAGCTCAGGGCAATGCCAGATCCCTAACCCACTGAGCAAGGCCAGGGATCAAACCCACAACCTCATGGTTCCTGGTAGGATTCATTAACCACTGAGCCACAACAGGAACTCCGGAATAACACTCTTTTTGAAGGAAAAATAGATATAAATCCATGTAAGAATGTCAAGAAAATGAAAATATAATCGCCCTTTAACAGAAACACTGACTTAAAGGGTAATAAAAATAATAAAGATAGAGTCCTTTTGTGGCACACCAGGTTAAGGATCCCGTGCAGTCACTGCAGGGGCTTGAGCTGCTGCTGCGGCGTGGTTTCAATCCCTTGCCTGAGAACTGCCACATGCCATGGGCATCCCCCGCCCCTAGCAAAAAAAGTAAAGACAACAGTAGTCTTAGTATTGCCCAAAAGTCCTACTTAAACATTTAATTATACTGACTATAAAAGTACAACATACTTTTTAAATTTGTTAACATGAATACTGAATTTTATAGAAACCTCTTTCAAGATCCATCTAGACGATCAGACTGTTCTTAAATATGAATATGGAATATGGAATACATCACATTAATGGATCTCCTGTAGTTGAATCACACTTGCTTTCCCACAATAAACCTTACCTAGTCATGATTTTGTGGTTTTGTTTCTGTAATTCTGGTTTCTGATATTTATAATTTTTGCACCTATTTGTATTAGTTAAGACTGGTTTAAACTTTTACTATTTATGTTCAATTCTGGTATAAAATGAGTTGGGTTAAGTTTCCTTTATTATTAAAGCAAAGGAAACTGTGGGTTGGGATGGGTTTTTATAGTTCTTTGCTATTATAAACAGTACTGAAATGAACAGCACAAATCTCTGACTGTATTTCTGATTGTTTCCTTAGATGAAAGATCAAAAATGTACCTTAGAAAAGCCCTTATTATTTACGTTTATGAAAACAAATTCTGTGTTCCTACCCATTTATGTATAAAGGATATTATCAAATTGCCATTTTAGACCTCCCAGCCACTTGTTTTTAATTTTACAAACTCTCCATCCCCACTGCAATTTAAATCAGATCATGCATTGAAAGCCATTTTTTCTTCTGACTGATTCATTACCTAAGTATCAACTGCCATTGTGATTTTATGACTGAGTTGTCCTCCATTCCTTGTCTCAAATACGTCTTGAGATGGAAAAGCTTCATGAAACTTTATACTATTCAGTTCACTGTAGCTTAAAAGGTTAAGTTCTACCCATGAATCACTTTACATCACCATGCACTACAGTAGGAAAGAAGCAGTGACATATATGTATAGCCATAGCTTCTATACCTGCAGAGACAAAGCTATGAAGGGAGAGTAATTACAGGAGGGGGATGGGAGGGACAAAGTCAGTACTATGTTTGTTTATTTGTTTCTTTCTTTCTTTTTGGAGGTTCCCAGGTTACGGATCAAGTTGGAGCTGTAGCCACTGGCCTAAACCACAACTCACCCCATTGCCGGATCCTTAACCCACTGAGCAATGCCAGGGATTGAACCCGAGTCCTCATGGATGCTAATCAGATTAATTTCTGCTGAGCCATGATGGGAACTCCAGGACTATGTTTCTACCCTCAATTTAGCCCCACTCTAACATTAGAAAATAGAAAGTAGAAAGAAGAAAATTCTGTTAAAAGTCAATGAAACAGCTATTTTAACAGAAAATATTTGCCATTTTAAAAATTAAGTAATTTACATTTTACGTTCATCAACTGAATTTTTTGGTGTTTTTAGGTTTGTAAAACCATAAGGTATTTTATTAACAACTTACTTGCAATTTTAAGTTAATAAGCTTATAGTAAATCCAGTTTGTACTATATCTTAAATAATTTTGCTTAAGCTGTAGTTTGTATTCCTCCACTAATGGACCCTTTCCCCAACCATCCCCCATGCTTAAGAGATGACTGAATGTTTAAGGACATTTAATAGTTAAGGAATGACTAATAATCTGATATAACTGTTCTACTATTAAAAGCAAACATATATATATGGCTCCAAACTACAGTGTAAGAAACTTAAATTTTTTTAGAGACAACAACCTAAATGAACAAATCTTTATTTCTTGCAATATAAAAAAGACCACCACATGAGACAAACAAGTTTCTAAGCTTCAAGGAACTTTGAAGAATGAAGCAAATAATGGTTGATAACCAATTCACTTTCATTACTCAGGTAAAAGTGCAGGAAAAAAAATCTTTAAAGAATGAAAAAGTATAGGAAAATAAATTTTAAATGATGAAAAAGCATTAGAATATTAAAAAAAACTCTAATAAATAGACTGTAAAATGAATAATGGAAAAATAAGGAAAAGAATTTTGACTAAGGCGATTTTCACAGTTTAAATATCCACATCCACAAATATCCACGTCATGAGGTGGCTGCCTACTGCATCTTCTTAAAAGACAGGACTGCATGGTTACACCCTCAGCCCTGTTCCTTCAATGACCTCACCGCACTGGCAGCTGGAGTCTTAGATGAAGCTGTGCAAAAACACGGCTCCATGTCCCCCAGGGATCACATGACACCCTTTGAGGAGGGAGACCACATACTAACCAGTCTCCCTGCCTCTACTCTTGACAGGCTCACAACCATTTCCTCACTGCAGTCAGATGCTGTATGTAAACTAACCTGACTCAGGAGTCTTCTTTACCTAACACCGAGGACTCCACCTTCACCCAACCAAGCTGGGGTTCAGGGTGAACCCCTAGTGCAGGATGTGGGGGCTCCTCACACCCACACAGCCTCTCGCTCCTGCCATATGCCACCTCCCACTCCCAGGACACCCTTCACCAGTTCTGGCCAACTGCCACCCTCAATACCACAGAGCCTCTCTGGAGGGATTCAGCTTCTCCTGAAAAGTCCTCCTTGACATCCACTCAACCCAGGCATCAATCTTTCTCCAGCAGGAAACTTTCCACACAGCATGGAGTAGGGAAGGCTCCCCCTCTTTGGACATAGCTCCCTGAGCATACATCTTTCAGAACAACCCCTGGATGTTGTGAAATTATCTTTCTTCTTTTTTAAAGTTTATCTTCCTTTCTAGAAAGTAAACAACTCAAGAGCAAAGACTTTTTTTTCTAAATGTTTACTGAACTGAAACACCAGACACTATACAATGAAAAATCAACAAATACGGCCTGACTTATTCCTAGCCAATTCATTAGCAAATCCTGTCAGTTCAGCTTCCAACCAGATTCATCCACTTCCCGAGTTAGCACCACCTCGCCAGCCCAGCCTAGCCTCTGGCATCTCCATTCTGGATTACTTTAACAGTCGCCTCATTCCTCTGTGTCCAGACCACTATACCACACCAGTCTATAACACACATGCCCACACACTCCACTATCCACACCCTCTTGTCTCCAGCAGCCAGAGTGATCTAAGATATAAAGATAAAAATTTCCCTTAAAATTTACTTAAATTTAAAAATCCACTTTAAAAATCTTCATTTGCTTCCTATTGTATTGGGACTAAAATCCAAACTGCCTCCTGATGCCCCATCTGATCTGACTCCTTCCAAGCCTTGTGCTCGTTTGGTGTTACTGCATCTCTACTGTGATCCATTAAGTCTCCAATACGACAAGCTATGTCCCACCCTGGCCATCTGTATGCTTGCTCCTTCCTCTGCCTAGAAGACTTCCTTCAGCTATCTGCTACTTCTCCAAGTTTAGCTTAAGTGTCACAATCCAATCCAAAGCAGCTTTTTAATCCTTCAGTCACTGTCTTCTTTGTCCTCATTACCATCTCAAATTACATTAATTTGTCCACTTGTTTACAGTGTGTATCTGTCCCTCAGGAGGGCAGGAACTCTGCATTTCATCCATGCTGTGTTCCATATGCCTAAAACCAGTGCCTTTCACAAGGAAGGCATCCATAAGCATTTCTGAAACAAAAGAATAAACCAAGAAAAGTGACCCTTACTTAAGAAATACCTGAAACAAGGAGTTCCCGTTGTGGCTCAGTGGAAACGAATCTGACTAGCATCCATGAGGATATAGTTTTGATCCCTGGCCTCGCTCAGTGGGCTAAGGATCCAGCATTGCTGTGAGCTGTGGTGTAGGTTGCAGATGCGGCTCAGATCCGGCGTTGCTGTGGCTGTGACGCAGGCCAGTGGCTACAGCTCCAATTCGACCCCTAGCCTGGGAACCTCCATATGCCATGGGTGTGGCCCTAAAAAGCAAAAATTAAAAATTAAAGGTTTAAAAAAAAAAAAAGAAATACATGAAACAAGGTAAAAGAAATGGAAAGTAATCGGTAATTTTGTTTTATTACCAAACAAAACAAGGCAGGAAACATTCTAGTTAGTATCTGCAAGTAAGAAAGGCTGGTGTCACTGGGAGCTATTATCACAAGAGCATCCAGAGTTATTTCCCAAAACTCATTAGAAACATGTCAAGTAGAATGGTTTCATGTGCCATATGCTAGCCTATGTGTATGGCACTGCAAACAATCATTTTAGAAAATGCTATAAACTCACACTCCCCATAACCCTGCAATGTGCACAACTACAGTAGTGTACACTACAACACTTAAAAACTACTCGTTATGCTATTTGAAAAACCAGAATTTCTGACAGTGGTAATGATCTGTAAATGATTAAATTTATACTAATAAAACTTCAACCTCTTAGGTAACAGGTCTTTCTCTTATACGAGGCAGGTCTTCAAGACAGGATCTGACTATGGCACCTAAGAAGCTGCCTCATATACTGTTCTTTCTTAGAAATAATGCTGCAACTCAAACAAAAGCCATAACTCGTCACAATGTTAGCAGCCTCTGTTAACTCCTTACTGAAGTTTTGACCAGAGGAGGAGGAAACTGTCAGTCACTACTGCACTAGTGATACAAAAATCTTTGAATCTTTATTCAAACGTCACTCAATCACAAAAATTAGGATAACATACAATGAAGCATTTAGGCAATGAAGGCAAATGAAGACAGTGAAGATAAACCTTAGTAAAATCTAAGTATTTTATTTTGCTTGATTAAACTTTCTCGCTGTTCAAGAAAAGGATTTATAAAATAAACAAGTCTTATCGTGTCCAACAAAATTAATATGACAGGTTAGAAATAGATTTCATATTTTAATAATCACTATTGACAGGTGAATTGCATGTAACAAAATTTCAGTAACTTTCCTGCAGATTCCTTTAAGCAATTTTCAACAGGATGGCCATCAAGTTTCTGACCTAACCACACTTACCTTGGTATGGTAACACATTTAGTATTACAATTTTGAGTGGTGATGGCTTTCTCAAGCTCATCTAATCGTCCTGTTTTCTTTAGCTTCTTCACCAAACTTTTAACTGCTTTCTCACACCACTTCTCTTCCTGTCCATTCTGCTCTCCTCCACCTGCTCCTCCAGATCCACCAGCTGACTTCTTCCATCCCAGCAGTCTCTTCACAACTGGCGGAGTGAATGGCAAGATGGACGACATGTTCTTACCAAAGGCAGCGGTCCACACTAAGAAAATATCCTCCTTAATCTAACCTAGAAAAGATATGGAAAGGATAGTTGAGAGGCTAACTTCACCATCAACTACTGCTTTCAACACAGGAGCAAAAGCAAATTACAAAATGAGATAGAAATTCAAATTATTACTTTCAGAACAGACTTTCAGAAGTTATCTTTTTCACCCATGACAAGTCTTCACGAATTTAAATGAACTGTGGAAACAAATCCTTCTAAAAACAAGACAATGATAAGTGGGCCAAGAGAACAATTTTGCAAGACAGAAAATTTTTTTATCTTTATCAACACTGGACCATTAATCACTACCCATACTACTATATTTTTACCTTTTAATAGTAGCAATAAAATATTTTCACTAAAAGTTTTCCTTATGTTTTTAGAATTTCAGTCTATTCTCAAGACACTTAACAAAAATACATTTTTTTAATTTACAGGGCCAATCTTCCCGAAGTTTTAAACTTTCATAACTATCATAAAGTAAAGTCTAAGGTCATAACAAGGGGAAAGGAGAAAGGCATCAAGTGTGAAGTAAACAACCAGAATAAAGAAGTAAAGGTAACGAGAGACTGTGAGGAAGAGATTGGTTCACTTTGAGAAGACTTTTAATTAAGCTTCATTTTAAAAATATTTTTTTCTCTATCTAAGTAACAACCCACATAGTGGATAAAGTCAAATAAAGCTCTTCTCCCCACACCAAGGTACAACTCTTTAAAATCTTTGAACCTTTACTCTTGCTATTTATACCTCAGCAATGGTCCCCCTTGAAGTATCAAGTTAAATATGCCTATTGAAAATGAAGATTTATACCACAATCACTTGCTTTTCCTCCAGCCCTAAAAATAATTATCTTCCAACTGTAGTTTTATACCTGAAGAGATTAGTAGTAAACTACTATATAATCCTGTTTCCTTTTTTGTACATCTCTTTCTTTTTCCCCAGAGCTAATTATGTCAGTTTTTCATCTGCCTAGTTTTCTAAGCACCTACCATAAATTCTTCCTACTCTCTCTACCAAGTCCCTCAATTAAAATTTAATGTCAACAGCTTTAACCTCAAAGTGAGAGATAAGAACATTTACCACTGAGGGCAGAACTAGAGAGTTTAGATTTGAGAAGAAGGGAAAAGATTTAGAAATGCAGCTCTGAGAAATACTGTAGAAAATCGAACTGAGTGAGGTCAGATAAATTTTATCAGGTATTTGCCAGACTATATATCAGAAAGTATTCCATGAAGGAGTTCCACTTCTAAACAGGATGTAGCAAGTCACAAGAGACCACCACTTTCACCCTAACAAACAAGACAGATAAACTATAAAATCATGGTTTTTCTGAACCCGTCTAAAAGTTAAAGATGCAAAGTAATAAGCTAAGTGTAACTAAATTCCAGAAAGTGTTGAATTTTGATAGGAGAGGGGCCCGCAGATGGTCTCTTTCCTAGTGGAGCAACCAAGAAGGAATGATCCCACCATGATGAGGGGAAGGAGAAATCAACCTAAACTTTTAAGACATTTAATAGCAACATGTAGGCTGACATGATATATTAGAATTCAAAGGGTTCCCCAGAGCAAGGCTATGACCCCAACTACTCAACCCCACAGGCCCTCACCAAGTGCTGGCCAAAATATTCCAAAGGTTGATGGACAGGGCTGAAAAGATGGGAGATACCCTAAGAAGCTTGGGGTCTTCCTCAAATGCAAGGAATCTGTCCTCTGACCAGGGAAGGGAGTGAGGGGAGGTAAAAGAAATCAATCCAAGAGACTATAGACATGCAGCTGCCAAGGGCTGAGGTGGTACAGAAGAGCTGAGACAAAACCTTAGAGCAGACACTCTGGAAATTGAACTACCAAGGCTGGGGTAGGAAAGGACTGCTGAGAGAAACTCTGGAAGGTATCTCATAGGCACAAAATCCCGGGGCAGGACTAGAGAGCAAAAGGAACTCCAGAGTAGAGTTCCCTGGTGGCTCAGTGGGTTAAGGACCCAGTGTTGTCACTGCTGTGGCTTGGGTTCATCTCAAACCCAGGACCTTTTTTATGCCATGGGTGTGGCAAAAAAGAAAGAAAAGAGCAGGAGGATGGGGGAGGGGGAGGCTCCAGAATGGCCAAGGGACCAGCAGCTGGGCTGTAAAGCTGAGAAACCACCCACAGTTCAAAGAGCTGATGGCTCAGAGATAAAGCATAAGGAAGTAACTGAAATTACACTAAAACAACAAAGCTTGAAGAAGGAATCTTAATCCCACTCTCAAAACACTTGAATTAATCCAACTGAAGTTGCAAAGAAGCCCAGAACCAGTTTAACCACACACACATCTTACTGACACAGCCCCAAGAGAAATGATGGTCCATTTTCTGGTTTTACAAAAATGTTCAGCATCCAGTCAAAAATTACAAGACAGAGAGAGTAGCAAACCACAGTCAAAGATGAAGTACTAATATAATCACATCAAAGAGGGTCTATATTTTGGGATTATCAGACAGAGACTTTTTTCTTTTTTTTTTTGGTCTAAGGGCCTCACCCATGGCACATGGAAGTTCCCAGGCCAGGGGTCAAATCGGAGCTGTAGATGCCAGCCTACACCACAGCCACAGCAACATCAGATCCCAGCTGCGTCTGCGACCTACACCACAGCTCATGGCAATGCCTGATCCTTAATCCACTGAGTGAGGTCAGGGATCAAACCTGCAACCTCATGGTTCCTAGTCGGGTTCGTTTCCACTGCACCACGACAGGAACTCCAAGACACAGACTTCAAAATAACTATGATGAAAACCGATGGAACAGACGGACAACATGAATAATGAAATGGAGAATTTCATCACATACATTGAAGCTATTAAAAAAGATCACAAGGAAATGTTAGAAATGAAAAACAGTATCAGTAATTAAAGATTTCTTCAGATGGATTTAATAATAAACAGAAATGAGCAGTGAACCTGAAAACAGACCAAATTAAAGTGGCCAGACTGAAACACAAAGAGGAAAAAAAAAGAAAAAAAGTATATGGAAAAAAAAGCCAGAACATCCAAGAGTTGACAAACATCCAACATCAATTGGGGTTTAAGTGGAATTTAACTGGAGTCCCAGAAAGAGATGAAAAAGAGAACGGGGCAGAAAAAGCATTAAGAAGAGATGATGGCCAAGAACATTTCAAAAATGATGGCAGATATCAACCCATGGATGTAACAGCCAATCTGCTGAATATTAAAGATAAAAGTAAAGACAAAACTGAGTGTCAGCCAGGATAATTAAGAATCCCTGGAAAACTCAGACAAGAGAGAAATTTGCACTCACACACAAGCTCTTCTCCAAGGACCTCAACTGAGTTCTCTTGAAAAAGAATGGCATGGGGCAAGAGATGAAAAAAGCTCCTCCCCTTTAAGTGGCATCTCCTACGAAGTAAAAACCTTCAACCAGGAGGGGAAATGCAGGAAAGCCTCCCACACCCAGAGCCCAAGGAGCCCTGCCTCAAAGGAAGAGTGGAACAAAAGCTATGTAGTATTTGGGAGGATCAGGGGAGTAGAACCTACTTGCCCACCTCCCACATATACACACGCCTTTTACTATGTAACAATGACCACAGTCTACTAGAGGAAGGCAGAGCACTTCTGACAACGGGCCAAGAAACTGTCTTTAGCCTAAGGTTCTGCACTAAAACAAAGCAACGGTCTGCTACTACTAGGAGAAATCCTTATCAAAATATTAGCAAATCACACCCAGTGATATATACAGAAAAGGTAATACCTATCACTAAGTGGGGCTTATCCCAAGGAGCAAAACTTGCTTAACATTTTTTAAAAAATCAAGCACCTCATTTACAGTATACAGGAAAAAACACTATGATTCTCTTAATTGATGCAGGGAAAAAAAATTGGCAATGTTACTTTAGTATCTATCCACGACGAAAAACTCAGCAAACCAGAAAAAGAAAAGGGGAAGAAGTTCTTCATTCTGAAAAAGGACATCTTTGAAAAACTTAAAGTTAGCAACTTATCTAATGATGAAACAATAAATCCCTTTCCTTTTGAGTGGGGATAAGACAAGGATGTCCACTGTTACCACTTCTATTCAATAATGCAATGGATGCTCCAACCAGAACAATAAGCCAAGAAAGAGAAATAAAAGGCATAAAACTTGAAAAAGAAAGAAGTATATTTTGTGGTGATATGCTTGGAAACTACAAAAAACACTAGTAAAATTAGTTAAGTGAATTTAGTAAAGTTTCATGATAGAAGTTCAACATATACAAACTAATCATACCTCTACATACAAGTAAAGAACTGAAATATGAAGAAAAACCAGTTATAATTACAACAAAAACCACCCTACAGGACAATCTCAAGAAAGATACTCAAGACCTCTACACAAAGAATTACAAAAATATTGCTAAGGTAAATGAAAGACTGAAGTGAAGAGAGATTGTGTTTGTAGACTGGAAGACTCAAATTATTTAAATGTCCATTCTTCCCAGTTTGGTATATAAATATATCCCTGTTGAAATCCCAGCAGATTTTTTTTTTTAAAGAAACTGATATGCTGATGCTAAAATCCCTATGGAAACAAAAAAGATCGAGAATAAACAAGCCAATCTTGAAAGACGAAAAAGGATTTTGGAGGATTACACCACCTTATTTCAAGACTTACTAAAAAAGCCTTAGTAATCCAGAGTTTAGAGTGGACGTAAGGAAAAGAGATGGTGAAATAGAAGAGTCCAGAAATAGACACATACATATACAGTCAACTCATTTTCTACCAGGGCACCAAGTCAATCTAGTTTCCACATTTCTTCAACAACTTTTCAACAATACGGAATACAGTATGCCTCAATCACTATCTTCTATCATCCTCAATGGTAAAGCAAAATCTGAAACTCAGAGGAAAACACAAATACTTTTATGTCCTTAAGACATAAAAAAACACTAATCACAAAAGAAATATAATTAACGCAAACCTCATCAAAATTTAAAATGCCCGCTTATCAAAGGACATCATTAAAAAAATGAGTAGGTAAAAGTCACAAACTAGAGAAAATTTACTATGTCTATATGACAAAAGACTACTATATAGAATACATAAAGAGCTGCAAGTCAAAAAAAAAGAACTTTTTTTTTTTGTCTTTTTGCCATTTCTTGGGCCGCTCCCGCGGCATATGGAGGTTCCCAGGCTAGGGGTCGAATCGGAGCTGCAGCCACCGGCCTAGCCAGAGCCACAGCTAGGCCAGAGCCACAGCAACGCTGGATCCAAGCCGCGTCTGCAACCCACACCACAGCTCACGGCAACACCGGATCCTTAACCCACTGAGCAAGGGCAGGGACCAAACCCACAACCTCATGGTTCCTAGTCGGATTCGTTAACCACTGCGCCACGACGGGAACTCCTCAGTTTTTTTTTTTTTTAAAGAGGCTAAGGACAAATTACAGACATCTCATGAAAGAGGATACAGGAATGGCGAATAAGTACATTAAGAGTCATGAAAACACAATTAAAACCACATTTCACATCATTTAAAGATGTTCTGACACCACCAAATGTTGGTGAGGATACAGAATATATTAGTTTGCTATTGATGCTATAACAAATTATCACAAACTTAATGCCTTAAAACAACACAGATTTGCTAAAATAAGCTTCAATAAAATTAAAGTCAAAGTATATGACTACATGACTTGTTCCTCTGGAAAGTCTAAGGGGAGAATTTGTTTCCTTGCCTTCTTCAGCTTTTAGTGGCCTCCTGTATCCCCTAGCTTATGCCCCATTCCTCCATCTTCAGAGCACATCACTCCAATCTCTGCTTCCATTGTCATACTGCCTTCTCCTGCAGTCAAATCTCCTACTCCCGCTCTTATAAGGACATTTGTGATTACATTCAGGGCTTGCCCAGATAATCTACAATAATCTCCCCATCCCAAGATCCTTAGCCACACCTGGAAAGTCCCTTTTGCTATGTAAAGTAATAGTCGCTGGTTCTGGGAATTAGGACCTGGATGTCTTTGGGGACCTTTATTCAGCCTACCACATGTAGTAACTGGAACACTTACATTACTGATGCAGGTATAAAATAGCACAGTGTCTTTGGAAAACTGGCAAGTTCCTAAAAAGTTAAACATACATCTGCTCACAACAATTCCACTTCTACACATATATTCAAGAAAAATGAAAACTTATGTTCACAGAAAGAGACTTGTATAAGAATGTTCACAGTAGTCACACTCACAACAACCCCAAACTGGAAACAGCCCTAATAGCAAGAAAACTGAAAAACATTAAACAAGCAACCATGTTATTATATTCATACAATGGAATACTGTTCAGAAACAAAAAAGAGTGAAGCTATATAAACACTTCACAACATTGATAAATCTCAAAAATATGCCTGGAAAAAGACACGCAAAATATATACTGATTCCACTTATGACTTCTAGCAACTAGGGAAACTAATAAGTGACAGAAGTCAAAATGACTGTCTCAGGAAAGGGAAACAGAGAAATGCTTGGTGTCAGAGGCACAAATACCCTTTTGGAGTGTCTCAGGAGGGAAACAGAGAAATGCTTGGTGTCAGAGGCACAAATACCCTTTTGGAGTGATAAAACTGTTTTCTATCTTATTTTGAGAAGTAATTACATGTGAGTACACAATTATCAAAACTCGCAGAACTGAGTATTTAGTATTTGCGCATTAAACACATGCAAATTTAATTCAAAAAAATTAAAGTTTTTGGACAAATAAGAAGTTCCTAGACAGGGAAAGTTAAATGGATTTCTTATTTAAGGCCTTACCAAAAGTTCAATATGCCAATGCATTCTAAAAAATTTCAGAAGGCAAGAGATGGCCCATAGATGTATGCCCACAACTTGGAGGTAAGCATCTGCAAGCACATCTAGGTTTGTGTTAGGGAACAAATCTTGAGAGCCCAAATGACATCCAATCACAAACTTATTTGGGGGCAGTGGTGGCAAGGTTGCTGTAACAGAGGTATATATTTATTTAAAAAAACATACAAAAAAACCGAAACAAAACATCCAGTAAGTATAATTCTCAAAGAAGGCCCCAAAACGGTCTTCTAACCGAAGATACTTGAGCTTTGCTACAGTTTGCTAGAAAATAATGGCCACAACCTAATTAATAATCATATTCATTACCCCTCAAAAGGGAAAAACAATTAACTAAAGTCCCAAACCTCAATTCAGGAGACGGTCCCAAGGATCTCTCACAAGAGGCAATAGAATATATATACCACTTTTCACACATTTATTTGGCCAGGGGGACCCTTTTATAGGGACATCTCTGGAATTCTACTTAACAATACTGCCCTGGCACCCAAGAGCCCAACTGTGGTTTAGATGGTAAATATTTCAAAGGAGCCAAAAAGCAGGATTATGTGACTTTCTTTAGAAATGGTGAGAAAGTGAAGTGTGCCTAGGTAGAGAACTGTAAGGTAAGTAAAGAATGTAAGAACCTGACAGTAGGTAGCACCATTTAACTCAAGTCTATAGTGGGAAACTATAATAATACACACAAATAAGTATATGTAAAAATGTTTACATTACAATATACTAAATACCGTAATTAAACAAAAGACCTGTAGTACATAAAACTACAAGTTGATAAAATAAAGCAAACAAAACTTCAGCGCACACATATATATATTCACCAAAGCAGACATTTGGAACCCCCAGGTGACAAAATACGTACTTAGCCACCTCTGACCTCTGCTGAATTCCTACTGTCACAAAGGATGCTCTAATGGAGCCAGCTACATAAACCTCGATGCCATGCAACAGTCTTAGCCACAAGAGGGACACCACAGCAGAAGTCTTTTTTAAAAAGAGAGAAACACCAAAGTTCAGCAGGTTTTCTAGAGACAGAAAATGTTAGGAGTTACTTAAAAAATGTAGGTATTGTCAGAACACAAAGAAGCAATGTGGTAGAAGAGTGAGGCCCGTCCAGTTATAAAACACTGAAGACAGAAGTTAGTGCTAACGATAGGAGTATTATCACTTCAGTGATTTCAGAAAACAATTCACACGTTATTGGCTAGTTGGATGTGGACAGCTCAGGGAAAAGGAGGACTTCAAGATAACGGCTGCTAACCAGTATAACAGACAGCAGTGTGGAATGGTGCACTAACCACTACTCGGAACACAGAAAGAGAAGCAAATCTGAAGGCTGAGGTTAGAGGGTCAGTGATAATACATGGCTTACTGCAGGTAATCATGTTTATCACATAACGGCGGAAAAAAGAAATGTGGCCCAGGAGAGAGGGTAGTCAGGGCACCAATAAGAGGCGCCACGTCCAACTGAGCAGGTCTCCGGGCTTGGATTCCTAGGACTCTCTCTAGGCACTGTTTCAGCCTCACACCAACTTTTATCCTTAGAACAAAACTCCCCCTGAGTTATATGAGAAACTAGTTCCTTATGAAAAACTGATAGAACAAGGAAATATAACAAGACTCTATCTAAAAGTAACTATACCTTCAGTTCAATTAATCCATCCATGAGAATTCAGCCTAGGAAAGTTGACAAAAATTAAATTTTTATATAATCAACAAAAATGAAAGAGATTCCCAGTATTAGGAAGAATCTGAGTAAATGGGTTCTCTGATACACTTCTGTTAGGAGAAATGTTTCCTGTGAGTTAAGATGATAATCTTGGGGATCTGAAAGTTTTCCATAAAACTTTTATTTTTCTTAAGGAAATGAAAATATGAAAAGTTTAAGCCTATCCTGAGTCAACTGAATGACCTCATGACCACTGCCACGTGATTTCAGTGTCCCATGTCTTCAAAGAGCAGTTTTGGCCACACTGGAACACACAATCACTTAAAGTTACCAGCCTTAACTTGTCATGTCTTACTAACCATGGCTGGCTGACTCCTGGCTAATTATCTCTGGTAAACTTTTCAATTATGCAATATTTTTCAGTAATGCTAATACATTTTAATTAGCTGAGCATTTAAAAAAAGCTAAGGTGTCATATTTAGGCAATAATTTTGAAATGTAAACAGACTGAATTTAGGTTTTTTACAAGGTACTGATTTCCGCGTATTCCAAGTTGAAGACAAAGTGGAATGAGAAAATAAGTAAATTCGATTTATGATCAAGTTATCTTTGAAATGTCAGTGAGTCATTTACATACTATACAGATTTCCTTAAAGAGTGTAGCAGCAAGCTCTGTACTGAAGTTAGAATTTTTAAGTTCAGATACTAACTCTGTGCCTAATTCCAGAAACAGGTGATACTTACAAAATGCAGGTTTCAAAAGAATAGGAAGGCTATCTTTACAGCTAAATGAGAAAGCTTATCAAGTGATGCCTTAGTAAAATTGCGATTCCAAGATTACTCACTGGAAAGTTTCAGTTAAGAGGTCTGATTATACTGAACTAGCAAATAACGCCTTTATGTTACTAATACCTGTATGATAGTTCTGCAAATAGCATTCTCTATATGTCTTCTTAAACTACGGTTCATCTTATTAAACTATGGTCATCAATAAAACTCCATTTCTTTGCAGAGTCTCAATTGTGTTCTTTGCTTACTGTTTTTATTCTGATAAAACCTTTATCACCGATTATGTATAACAAAAAAGTCTCCAAATCCTTAGACTGCTTTTACTCAGTGCTTTTACTCAGTGACACATTAGTCTAAGAGTCAGGTAATTCTCACAAGAATCTAGTGCTGTGGGTATTATTATCTACAAATGAGGAACATGAGACATGAAGAGATACCCTAATGTTATAAAGGCATTGTCCCTCCCCCATGCAATATTCTTGTGGATATTTCAGTTTTGCTCTTTCCATTTAGGTTTCTAATTTATCGAGAATTTGTTTTTAAGGGGTGAGAGCGATCTAAACATCTCCTGAAAGGATAGCCCATTTCACTAGCATGATTTATTGGTTTATTTTTTCTTTAATAATGCAAAATGCTACTCCTGTCACATGTCAAATTCCTATATATAAATGTCTGATTGTGGCCTTTATATTCTGTTCACTCATGTGCTTGTTCATACCTCTGCCACTGCGACCACTTTCAAGCAAAATTTGGTATCTGTAGGATGAGCTCTCTTTCCTTTTTCAAATTTACATTATTTTAATGTGAGCTTGTCAAATTCCACCAAAACCCTGCAGCCCTTTGCATTTGGATGTGCAATGAACATTGATTTGTGGAGAACCAACAATAGGATCTCATTCCTATTTATGAAAATATTTCCATTTATTTTAGACTGATACCTATCAATAAGTTGTCTCATTTTCTGCACAAAGGTTTTACACACCTCATTACATTTACTTATTCCTCAAGGTATCTTCGGTTTTATTGTGAATGGGGCATTTATTTTAAAAAGTTAACTATTTCAGTCATATACAAAAATACACTGAAACCTCTGGGCCTCCCCTCCAGCACTGTCAACCTTAAGCACTTAGCAGTGTTTGATCAGATATAAGAAATAAGACAAGATTAATGGATACAGCAAAAGTCCCTTAAGAACACTCTCCTCCACCTAGGTTCTCAGATAATCACTATCTTGACTTTCCCCAATGGTGATTTAACGGTTTTGATACCTATTGCATCCACACAGAAAAGTCTGCCCATTTTATAAATCTATGTGAAACTTTAACACTGTTCATGTCACTTCCCTTTTGACTCACTCCTGTAACTATCCATGCTGATACCTAGAGTCCTCAACTCCAGTGCATTCATTATCACAGTTCACTGTCTATTCTCCTTTTGATGACTAGGCCTAACTTTGCATGAGTAGTCTGGCATATATCTTCTTGTACGTATATGAGAGTTATTCGAGGGCAGAAACTTTTGGACTTCTTGATCAAAAAAGAAGCTGCACCATGAGAAATACATTTTACATGCAACCTCACACACACACACACACACACACACACACACACAATTAAAACAGTTACCCTCTGTTATTTCTCTAAATTGAGGGTTATGAACCATTAGTGAACACAAAATTCACTTAGTTGGTCCTGAGAATTAACTTTTCAAAAGAATAGGAAAAAGAAAATGGAAGAAAATCAAACAATATGGTAGAAAACAGAAAACACTCAATTATTTCAAAAATTTTAATTCAGTCTGTTGTCTCATGTAAAATATATTTCCTACTATGGGTTTGTAAAAAAATATATGAAAGCCACTGCTTAGGACATATACCAAGGAGTAGAAATGCTGCATGGTAGGATAGGCACATATATAACTTTTCCAAATACCATCTAAATGGTTATACCAACTGTCATTCCCACCAGGGAAATGAGTTCCTAGTTTACTCAGTATCACCAACACATCATTTGGTCCCTCAAACTCCAGTCAGGATGGGTACAACACAGAGAGCTGCCAATGTTTAGCACCTCCCCAACTACTAAGGAGTTTGAGAATATTTTCATGTTTATTGACTTCTCAGGATTCTGTTCCTTTGAACCATTTGTTCACATTTACCATCTTTTTCTTTTGTCTTTTTTTTTTTTTTTTTTGTCTTTTTGCCTTGTGAGGGCCGCTCCGGTGGCACATGGAGGTTCCCAAGCTAGGGGTCTAATCGGAGCTGTAGCCACCGGCCTAAGCCAGAGTCACAACAACGCAGGACTGGAGTCGAGTCAGCAACCTACACCACAGCTCACGGCAATGCCCGATCCTTAACCCACTGAGCAAGGCCAAGGATCGAACCTGCAACCTCATGGTTTCTAGTTGGATTCGTTAACCACTGAGCGAGCCACAATGGGAACTCCCTGATGGCCTTTTTTATGCTTAAGGATTTCACTTGAATGCGCTCAAATTTATCCTGATTTTAAATCAAATGTATACATTTGTATCTTCTTAAAGATCCTTCCATATGTTGTCATCTTTTAAAAATCAAAGTGTAAAGTTTTGCTTTTCACATCTGTAATTTATTTGTGTGCAGTGTGAAGCAGGTATCTTCCCCTCCCTAACAGAAGTAATCAAGTACACCAGCACCCTATACTGAATCTTTTCCCCAGTGATTACAAATGCCACTTTGTGTTTCTAGGAGTTTTTTTTGTTGTTTTTTTTTCCTTCCATTAGTCTGTCTCTGAGACAAATACCATCATATCCTAACCACTAAAGCTACAGAAAATGTCTTAGTATCTGATAAAGTGACTTCTCTTTCACTTCCTGGGATTTTAACTGGAATGACACTGAATTTATAAATAAGTGGAGTAAAATTGACACTTACGATACTGTGTCCTCTATTCCTAAACACAAGTTATCTTCTTATAATTTGATTATATGGGTCTTATAATTTTCTCCACTAAAGTCTCACACATTTAAATTTTTTCCTGGGTATTTTTTAGTTTGTGTGTGTTGCCATTTTAAAGGGTGGCTTTTTTTTAAATGTAGATTTTGCTTGTTGCTGGCATACGGTAATGCACTTTTTTTTTTAAGGAGATTGATGAGTTTGAGGCATTTTATTTTATTTACTTAATTGACTTATTTATTTATTGACTTTTTAGGGCAGCACCCATGGCGTATGGAAGTTCCCAGGCTAGGAGTTGAACTGGAGTCGCAACTGCTGGCTATGCCACAGCAACGGGGAACCCAAGTTGTGTCTGCGACCTACACCGCAGTTCACAACAGTGTGGGATCCTTAACCCAATGAACAGGGCCAAGAATCGAACCCATGTCCTCATGGATACTAGTCAGGTTTGTTACCACTGAGCCATAAGGGGAACTCCAACGAATTGCTTTTTATATACAGGTGATCCTTGAACAATGAGGTGGTTAGAGATG